>NC_053492.1:299563864-300163864 GCF_905171775.1 Rana temporaria
GGGGGGAGTGTTGATTACGGACCTCGTCTCTCATTTGTCACCGGGAAGGGCTTTAGTGCTGTGTCTCCTCCCGCAACTACTCCAGAGAGCATACCATAGACGAAATCAAGGAGTTCAGGTTGAGGTACTTCCGCCCCTGAGGGCTACCCCTTCATCGGAGTATTTAAAAATATTCCAGATACGCCACGTATCTGTATAGGCCTCCTGTCTGTCCTGACTCGTTAGGATGAGATCTTCCATTTTATTGATTTCGTCTATTCTCTGCATCCACATGGCAACAGTCGGCGGGAGCGTTGACTTCCAAAGTACTGGAATGCAGGCCTTGGCCGCATCCAACAGATGGCGAACAATCGATTTCTTGTATACCCGCGTGGGGGCGTCAGTCGCGTGGAGAAGGAAGAATGCTGGGTCATCAGGGACCTCACGGTCCGTAAACTGTTGCGTTATCCGCCGTACTTCGGTCCAAAAGTTCCGGAGTCGGGGACAGGACCAGAATACGTGTAACAGTGTGCCCTTGTCTTCCATGCAACGCCAACATCTGTCCGATGTCGCAGGGAAGATCTTGTGTAGCAGGTCTGGGGTCCTATACCAGCCGGTTAGGATCTTGTAATTGGTCTCCTGTATTCTGGTGCATATGGAGGATTTATGTGTGTGAGATAGAATTTTTTCCCTTTTCTTGTCGGAGAATGTACAGTTCAGCAATCGTTCCCACTCAGTGAAACACGGGAGACGGTAATCAGTCCTCGGCATAATTACCAGCTCGTGTGCAAGGGACAGTGCATGTGGCAGGACCCCTGTGTCTGAGCACCATTCCTCCAGTACCGTGAGAGGCTGACCTGTCGCGGGGGGAGGGGGTGTCATCGTTTCAAGAAAATGGGACAGCTGCTCAGTCCTTAGAAAATCTAAGCAGTAGGTTCCCCCCGGGTCCATGAGCTCCGTCTTCGTCTTCCATCTTCCCGCTTCGCTGAAATGGGACACCTGGTAAAGGCCTAACGCCTTCAGGGCTTTAAATTTCCCATCTCGTATTCCCGGTTCGAAGAGTGGGTTACCCAGCACCGGGCGTAACGGCGAAGTTCGAGAGCTCAGGTTTGCCCTTGTCATAATCCGCGCGCATACCGCGATGGTGTTTCCTATGAGCGGGTGTCGCCTGACGTCTCCTTGCATAGCGGCGTGACACCAGGGGGCTCGTTGTAGGGGAGTGTCACATTGGGCCTGTTCCAATCCAGGCCAAAGTTTGACGTCTCCATGGCGGCACCAGTCGACAAGTCGGCCTAGTTGTGTCGCATAATAGTAGGCTCGGATGTCTGGCATCGCTATACCCCCCAGTCGTTTGGGTAGGGAGAGAATTTTCTTATGTATCCTGGGATGTTTTCCCCCCCAGAGGAACGTTTTGAAAGTCGTGTATACTTGTTTAAAGTAGTCTGCTGGAATGAGTATCGGGAGGGCTTGTAGAAGGTATAGAAATTTGGGCAAAATCGTCATTTTCAGTATGCTACACCTCCCAAACCAGGAGTCCATTTCGTCAGTAGTCCCTGAATGGTCTTAAGAAGAGGGGGGAAGTTCAGTTTGTACACCTGAGATAGTCTGGGTGGGATGCGAGTTCCTAAATAGGTCAGCGCCTCTTCTGTCCACTTTAAACGGAATTTGCTCCGAAGGTGGGAAAGTTGTTGCTGTGTTATACGCAGGCCCATCGCCACCGATTTGCTCAAGTTTATTTTGAGGTTCGACATTTCCCCGTATCGCTCGAACTCCGCCATCAAATTCGGTAAAGACGTCCCCGGATCCGTCAACGAGAACAATAGGTCGTCAGCATATGCCGAGACTTTGTATTGTGTTTTATCTACCTCCACCCCCTTAATTCCCGTGTTTAACCGCACGTGATTCAAAAAGGGTTCTAGCGACAGCGCAAACAACAGGGGCGAGAGGGGGCAACCCTGTCTGGTTCCATTTGTGATGGCAAATGGCTCTGAGAGAATGCCATTTGTTCTCACTCTCGCCGTCGGGTTTGAGTATATCGCCGCTATCCAGTGTCTCATTTTTTCGCCTAGGCCTATATGTTTCAGAGTGGCGAACATGAACTGCCAGTCCACCCGATCGAATGCCTTTTCGGCATCTGTGTTCACGAAGACGCAAGGCGTCTTCGTGGTATTGGCAACATGTAACAAGTTAAGGACCTTGATCGTGTTGTCCCTGGCCTCCCGCGTCGGGACGAATCCCACTTGGTCCAGATGAATCAGGCCAGGGAGGTGTTGTTGCAATCTCGTGGCGATGACTTTAGTGAAAAGTTTTAGATCTGCGTTTAGTAGGGAGATCGGACGGTAGCTTGCACATTGGCTCGGGTCCTTCCCGTCTTTGGGGATTACTGCTATGTGCGCCAAAAGTGTGGAGTCGTGGAATGTCTTACCCATGCTTAGGTGGTTAAATAGGGATACCATTCGCTCCCCAAGAGCAGGGAGGAGGGTCCTGTAGTAGGGCACAGAGAGACCGTCCGGGCCCGGGGCCTTCCCTGCCTTGGCGGTTTTCAGCGCCAGTTGGAGTTCCGATAGGGTAATCGGCTCTTCCAACAGCGTCTTCGCCTCAGTCGATAAAGTTGGCATAAGAGAAGACGTTAAATAGTCCGCTGTCCTGTCGGGGTCAAGAGGTCGCTGGGGTAGGTTATACAGCGTCTGGTAAAAGGATTTGAACTCCTGAGATATTTGGTGGGGTAATGTCTTTTTATGTCCCCCGGTGGAGGTGACGTGCGGTATGTACGACGCAAGGGTTTGCTCACGGAGAGCTCGTGCCAGCATCTTCCCGCATTTATTCCCTGATTCGTATACTCTCCTCCTGCAAATCTGCAGGGCCGCTTTGGCTTTGTAGTGCAGCAGGTCCGTGACCTGCTTACGCACCACATCGAGTTCCGAACCCAGTTCCGCCGAGGGGGTTTGTTTGTGCCTTACCTCTAGGCCCTGCAGCTTCTGAAGGAGGGACGTCAGTTGTTCTAACCTTTGTCGTTTCAGTCTAGCCCCATGTTTGATCAGTATCCCGCGAACCACCGCCTTATGCGCCTCCCATACTATGGCAGGGTCGCTATCTTCCGTGCTATTTGTTTGAAAATAATGTCCGATCTCCCTACCTACGTCCGCCATAACGTCCGTGTCCTGCAACAGGCTGTCATTCAGTCTCCAGGGTCGTCTCTGTGTTCCATGGGCTGTCAAAATTTCGTACGTCAGTGAGATCGGGGCATGATCGGACCACGTTATTGACTCTATGGTGGTGTTTTTGACTGCGTGTAAGTGCTTGTGGGGGATTAAGAAGTAGTCGATGCGTGAGTACGATTTATGTGGCCTGGAGAAGAACGTGTAGTCCCTCTCCCCTGGGTGGAAAAGCCGCCAAACGTCTATGAGTTGTGAGGAATGCAACGATGTGGAGATGCGTCGGTGTTCCTCCCTCGAGAGCGAGGATGTCCCAGCGGAGGTGTCTTCTGAGGGAGTCAGGGCTGCGTTCAGGTCCCCTCCCACAATAAGCTGTCCAGTCGTGAATTGTGTAAGTCGGTCCAGTGTGCGTTTCAGCCATCTATCCTGGTGGGTGTTCGGGGCGTACAGGTTTGCCAATGTAACCCGTTCCGTACCTATCATCCCCCTCAGGAAAAGGTGGCGGCCCTCAGTGTCGGTCTCAGTCTCCGCGGCTGTCCATGGCACTCTTGCGGAAATCAGAATGGAGACGCCGCGAGATTTCGCCTTGGCGTACGCAGCGTGGTAGACTGTGGGGTAAAATCTATTTTTCAGTATGGGCACACTGTTGTCTCTAAAGTGCGTTTCTTGGAGCATCACAATGTCTGCATTCAGACGTTTCATGTCATGAAGCAGCATTCTTCGCTTCTCCGGAGTGTTCAGTCCCTTCGTATTTAACGAGATTATAGTAAGCGCGTCCATGTTTTCAGATGTTGGGGGTGGGGGGGGGGGTGGGGAGAAGAGGGGTAGAGGGGAGGTTGAGAGTTTGGGTAAGAGAACCCAGTAGAGCTAGAGTGAAAGTAAGAGGCCTGCACTAGTGTGTGCAGCAGATATAGAGAGCTAGTTAAGCTAACCTTAGCTGTAACGCTCACCAGTGGAGCACTGGTAGTCGAGCGCAGTCCTAAGTGGGTAACGGGTTGTACAGAGCCGGGAAGAGAGACTCCCGACCCTCCCATCCCCCACCGGCTATCTAGATAGATAGGATAAAATACGGCATTATAATGTAGGTAACCAATCTACACATACATTGAACACAGGCAAATGAAAAGTAACATGTGATCTAATTTTTCAAATAGTGCAAACAGTACTAATAATGTAGGCAGTGCCAGCCATCATTCCACGAGCATCCTACGCACTTCAACCGGAAGTGGTCAGTCGTGAAAGGAGGGGGAGCAATACCAGAGTCAAGCAGTTGTACACATCATCATCTCGGTCCCTCTCTCCCTCACTTCGCTCAATATTGGCAGGCGTGCAACTAATGGTATCACAGTGAGCTCATATCCCCCCATCCGCACCCCAGTCAAAGAAACAGCCGAAGAACTCGCCCTTATCACAGTTCTAATGTACCAGGACTTGAGCCCTGTGAGCCTTCCGCAGAGGGGCCAATGAGGTCAGCAGCTCCTCAAGCATTCGTCCATCCTCCAAGGGTTCCCCTCCATGTCCAGAGGACCGATCCCCATGTTTTCAGGAGGGAGGGGGGTGGGGAGCAGCGAATGTACCCCCAAAGTTCCCCGCACTATCACGCCTTAGGGTCAAAGTCCACCATCCTCCCCAAGTCATAAGGAGATATGTTGTTCTTCGGGGGGAGGGGGGGGGATTCATCACCGCAGTACCGTGGGTAGGTCCTCAGGGGTATGCGGCCTAGGGGCTCCTCGTCACGGTCCCCGTCAGGGTAGTGCTATAGGACCATCTCCCAGCCGCAGGGTAATGAAGGCAAGTATTACTTGGGAGGTGAGGTTCTCATGGCTGCCGGGCAGTAACCTTGGGTCGTGGGAAGAGGGCGGAAGACCCTGGAAGAGAGCCCCCCAACGTTCCCACCCGGATTCCACCCCAATAAAGGTACCCCCCCCCCTCATCTCGGCCGGGATCAAACATTGTGTAGGTGAGCCTCACTAGCTAGGGGGGGACAAGGAGGCGCGGGGCAATGGTACAGTCATCAACTGGGCAAGAGCAACTATGGGGCGGCAGAGGGAGATAGAACAGAGCTCATTTCTGTGTGGCCCAGGGCCTACTCACGGTGTTCTCCCCCCGGTGGGGCTCTGCGTCTTCTCCAGCCCCTCTGTTGTCGCGGCTGAGCCGGGATGCGGTAGTTGGACGGCCCGGATCTCCCTGTCGGTCGCGGAAGCAGCTGTAGCCAATCTGGCATCGGGAACTGTTCCTCCTCCAAGAAGCTGAAGAGCGCTGGCAGGTCCGCCCGGGTCTGTAGCGTAAAGGCCTTGCCCTCCTTCCTGAATGTCACCGCCAGTGGGTACTTCCATCTGTATGTGCAGCCGCTTCGCCTCGCCAGCTCCAGGATAGGCCTCAGCATCGCCCGTCTCCTCAGGGTTGCTCCAGACAAGTCAGGCAGGATTTTAATTAGAGCTTCCTCCAGAGGTACCTCGCCCTGGTCCCAGGCCCTGCGGAGTATGTCCTCCTTTTGTTTGTAGCGTAGCAGTCTGCAGACTATGTCTCTGGGCCTCTCCGGGTCCTCCGACCTGGGACCCAGAGTCCTGTGTGCTCTGTCCACTTCCACGACCCCCTGCGGATCCTCCAGTACCGTCCTAAACAAGGTCTGCACCGCTTGGTCCAGTTCTTCTGCTCCCACTGATTCCGGGACTCCCCGGATCCGCAAATTGTTGCGCCTGTTCCGGTCCTCGATCTCCTCGAGGTGTAGTTGGAGTGCGATGGCTGTTTCCCGGTGGTGATCACCGGCTCTCTCCAATTCCGAGACCCTGGACTCCAGGCGTGCAAAGGAGGATTCCCCCGTGGTCACCCTATCCGCTAGGGTAGAGACATCAGCCCTCACCTCTTGGATGTCTCTCCGATGCGTCTCCTCCAGGCGGAGTATGAGGGCCTCGATGTCCGATCTCGTGGGGAGCGCCTGCAGCAGGGTTCGGATGGAGCAATGCTGTTTTGAGGTCTAAAGGAATTTTTATTTTTTGTCAATATACTTGCAATATTGAAAATTTCCGTCCAAAATGTCAGCGCCTTCGGACACGACCACCAAATATGATGATATGTACCTGTATCAGAACATCCCCTAAAACATTGCGCAGAATAGTTCTGCACATATTTTGCTACCCTAGCCGGTACGAAGTACCATCTTGTTAACACTTTATAATTTGCCTCCATCACGAGTACATTAGAGGAGGCTGTTTTTGTGTTATACCATATTTGATTCCAATCAGATGCATTTAATTCAGATTCTAGATCCTCCTCCCATTTTCAGACATAGGATAGTTTATCCATATTGAATTGTATTAGTGATTGCGAATATAAAGCAGATATTGTACCCCTAGCATGCGGATCTTTTTTACAAATATTTTCAAAAATAGACAAGCTGGTTAACAAAGGTGAAGAAGTTATTAGAGGCATAAAAAAGTTTTTTATTTGGAGGTATCTGAATAATTCCGTTTGCGGTATACCATATAATTCACACAATGTCGGGAATGCAATGAAAGATGTGGAGTCGACAAATTTGTGCATGCACAGGATATCCCTAAAAGCCCATTCCTTAAAAGATTTGGGAGAGACCCATGCAGGATAAAATGCCGGATTTTTATAGAATGATAACAATGGATTGTGAGGAGATTGTAGTTGTTTTTTTATTTTGAATCTATCCCATAGGGAAAGTAAATGTTTTTAAAGCGGTAGTTCACCCTCACTTACATCATTTTTCCATCGAGACAGGCATTGTAGCGCGAGCTATAGTATGCCTGTCCCGATTTTTTTACCCCCGTACTCACTGTGTACCTGTACGATAAAGATTTCGGCTCCCGCGGGGAATGGGCGTGCCTATGGAGAGGGAGGATGATTGACGGCCGGCCCTGGCACGTCACTCTCCCCGAAGACAGCCGGAGTAGGTCTCGGCTCTTCACGGCGCCTGCGCACAGGCTATGCGCAGGCGCCGTGAAGAGCCAAGCCTATTTCGGCTATTTCCGGAGAAGCGTGACGCGCCAGAGCCGGCCGTCAATCATCCTCCGTCTCCATAGGCACGCCCATTCCCCGGTATCTTCGATGTACGAGTACAAGGTGAGTACGGGGGTAAAAAAATCGGGACAGGCATACTGTAGCTCGCGCTACAATGCCTGATTTTATGGTAGAAGAAAATAAAAATTTTTTTTTGCGTTCATAGGGTGAACCCCCGCTTTAATAATGGGATTTATTTTATTTCTGTGCGCTTTGGGAGAGACACACAGCACATTGGATAGTGGAATGGGGTCGCATTCAATTGCTTCTATTGATACCCAGAGAGGTATTTCCTGTTGTGCATGATATTTAGTAAGTGTTGCTATTTGTGCAGCTCTGTAATAATGCACAAAGTTGGGATACCCAAGTCCCCCCTTTACTTTGGGGAGGTATAGAGTTTGTATTTTTATTCTCGGTTTGGAAGAACCCCAGACAAAAGATGAAACTCTCTTCTGAACTATCCTCAAGTAATATGCAGGTATTGGGATGGGTAGCACTCTAAAGAGGTATAAAAGTTTTGGTAATATCATCATTTTGACTGCATTAATTCTTCCAAACCATGATAATGGGAGATGGGTCCATGAATTCATTAAATTTGTATTTCAATGTTTTTATTAGAAAAGAAAAGAACAGAATAGTCAGCATACACAGGCCGATCTTCAAACAATTACAATTTCCAATGAAGGAAAAAATAAAGATAAAAAATAAGAGCAATTCTATTCATTACACAGTATTAATGCCTTGTAAGGAGAGATAAAAAAAAACTGAATTAATTAAATTTTACATTTGTTTTAGAATTGCAGGATAATTATGTGAGAATAAATCCGATATGGATGCAGTAAGATGTATCCCTAAATAAGGGATGCATTTTTCTGGCCATTCAAATGGGAGACCTATTTTGGCCGAACTCAGTTCTATGTTTGAAAGGGATATATTCAGCGCTAAACATTTTTTTGGATTGATTACTAAGCCTGAAAATGATGCAAAATTATTTAGGATTGGAATGAGATTAGGGCCTGACACTTGGGGGGGGGGGGGGGGGATGAGAGAAATAGGAGGATATCGTCAGCAAATAGGCATATTTTGTGTTTGTGTCCTCCTAATTCTATGCCTATAATAGTGGGGTCAGATCTGATCTTTTGCGCAAGTGGTTCAATAAGGAGGGCAAATAATAATGGGGATAGTGGGCATCCCTGTCATGTGCCTCTTTCTATGCTATAAGGGTCTGACTTATACCCTGCATACTTGACATATGCTTTTGGATTATTGTAGAGTTCCATGATCCATTTTGTAAAATTAGGGCCAAAATCCCATTTTTGTAATGTGTATTTTAGGTATGACCATGAAATGGAGTCAAATGCTTGTTTGATGTCTAAAGAGAGAAAACACGCTGGAATTCCTCGCTTTTTTGCTATGTGCGCTAATAGGCTCGCCCTTCGTATATTGTCGCCTGCTTGTCGCGTGGGCATAAAACCAACTTGGTCTCGATGAATCCGCGTTCCAATAATTTTATTAAGGCGATTTGCTAATATTTTGGCTAGTATTTTGAAATCCGTATTCAACATAGAAATAGGACGATAATTTGTACTAAGGGTGTCATCCGAATGTGGTTTAGGGATCATACATATTATGGCCAACAATGATTCTTGCCTAAAGGTTTTTTATTTTAGTAAGTCATTAAATGCTTCTGCTATCCTTGGGGAGATAAGGTCCTTGAAGGTTTTATAATATCGGGTTGAGAATCCATCGGGTCCTGGCCTCTTATTTAATTTGAGTTCTTTAATGGCAGCTGCTACGTCGTCTTGTGTGATTGGTTTTTCTAGTTGTGTTTTTTGAGTTTCCTTCATTTGTGGTAATTTATTTGTGAGAAGGAGGAGTCTACTTCCGTGTCATTAAATGTATTAGCCTCTGAATAGAGTGTTTTTAGGTGGGAACTGAACTTCTGTACTATTTTAAGTGGGTTACTAGTAATAATGTTGTTTGCTATTTTAAGTTTGATAGGCTTGAAGGTCTTATTAATAGAGTTCAGAGCTCTTGCTAAATATGTGCCAGGTTTATTAGCATTCTTATAGAATGTATGTTTAGTTCTATTTAATGCTTTGTCTGCTGAATCAGTAAGGAATAGATCATACTCTAAACGCGCTTTATCGAGACAAATTTTGGCGGTGGGAGTATGACTATTTTGGAAGGCCATGAATGGTAGGTTAAATTCTGTTTCTAGTTGTCTTGCCATTTGTTTACGTTCTCTTTTAAGGATCCCTAATTGTTGTTGGAATGTTCCTCTTAATACTGGTTTGTGTGCTTCCCAAAGCGTGAGTGGGGATATTTCTGGACTCATATTGTGCTTTAAATATTCTTTTAGGGCTTGTTCAATTACTAAGCAGTAAGAAGGATGCTAAAGCAATATATCTGGGAGATACCAAGTTGGATCATGGTTTTTGGGTATAGCAGATGCTACCGTGGTGAACACTGCATTGTGGTCAGACCACGGGATGGGTATGATAGTAGAATTGAGTATTTCTGGTATCATACCAATTGTTAAAAATATGTGATCAATGCGACTGAATGATTGATATGGGTTAGAAAAATAGGTATAATTACGTTTCGTTGGATTAGATTCCCTCCAGGAATCTGCTAAATTATATTTGGATAGGAGGTTAGAGAGAGACCACTTGGCTTGATATCTTGGAGGAGCATATGGGGTTTTGTCCAAAAATGGAAGGAGGACCTGATTGGAATCACCACATATAAAAAGAGAGCCCATTTTGTGAGTATTAATAATTTGGAAAAGATGTGACATAAAGGGTACTGGATTAAGGTTGGGTGCATAATAAGAGACCACTGTAATAGCGGTGTCCATGATAAAGCCTGTTAGCATAAGGTATCGACCCTCTGGGTCTTTGATTTCTGATTGCAGTACAAATGGTGTAGTTCGGTGAAATGCTATTAGGGTTCCCCTTTTCTTGGTAGTAGCAGATGCTGTATACACTTGTGGATAAAAGGCATTATAAAATTTAGGAGTCATGTTTGTGGTGAAGTGCGTTTCTTGCAAACAAACAATGTGAGCTTTCTTAGCCTGAAACGATCTAAATGCTTTTGTTCGTTTCTGAGGTACATTTAGACTCTTGTATATTAAGAGTCAATGCATTCAATGGAGCCATGATAGCCTAATTATCAAGCCAATCTTACCATTATTCATTAAGAAGTGGCTTCCCGGCCCAGTCCGTGCAGACAAAGGAAAAAAAGAAGTAAAGGGGGATCCAAATTAATCATCCTTAAAAAGAAAATGAGAGATAATACAGGTTATAGAATATCTGAATACATTTAAGAAAATAAAGTACTTGAAGCTTACCCGTGATAGGGGATAAAGTCCCCTATCAGGGGGAAAGGGGCCCTCGTCGAATCCCCACATAATATTTTGGGGATCCGAGGAGATCCTAGTGAGGCACATGTTTTTTCTGTGCACTGGAGAGCCGCTTACTAAATGAGATATGTGCACCCCTTAGGGTGCAATTTTTTCGCCCTAACTAAATATAACAAAACCGTGGATAATTTATGTTTGTTTTCCCAAACATGAAAGTGAAATTGGGGGGGGATGCAATAGCGAATAAACTACTGGGGTAATACTGGTTACTTTTAAAATATTCCCACAATGAAATGCGGGGTTATTCCAGGTTCAAAATAATATTGAAATTTCCCCTATTGTAACGCTAAACATTGTGACTATAATAGCCAGAATGCTTAACCAAAAAAAAAAAATGTAACTTTTCCTTATCTTTGTTTAAGGTGTATTGATAACTATCCTTCACTTGTAAACAAATAGCCTTAAAGTGTTTGTGAAGCAAAATTGGTGCAAAGCACAAGTACATTAACAAACTAGCTAAATTAATATAGGGGGTTAGTACACTACCCTGAATTTACACACAAGTAGTAGGTGATAAGATAGTAATATTACTCTGTGTGTTTAGAATATACGATGGGTTCATCAGGTATTTCATTAAAAAAAATATTTAAATTGAGAAAAAAAAGTATAAACAAAAAAAATTGAAGAATGGAAATTAAGTGTAACACTTAATTCCTTTTGGGGGAAAAAGACATTACTTGAACTGTATTTTCCTTTCCCAAAAAGTGTTGCTGAAGCAAAAAGAAAAATGAGGAAATTTTTGTGATGGTCAGTCAGTCCATTGTATCTTCTTGGTCCTGGGGCTGGGATGCAAATCTGCCTCGTTTATGTGAATGATGGGTACCATTATTCATCCCATGCTGAGGTAAATTGTTGTGGGAAGAAGCTGATGCTGATCTTCTGCGTGAGGTGGTTGCTGTGGCTGCTCCTTCAATTAGCTTGAGGTCTAGTAAGGCTTGTTGAAGTTGGTCAGGTGTTCTGCAAGTAATTTTGGTTCCTTGGTAGGTGAAGCGCAGGGAAAAGGGGAATCCCCATTGATATTTAATCTTGTGGTGTTGGAGTTCCAATAAGAGAGGTTTCATTGCCCGCCTCTTGGATATAGTTAGCTGGGAGATATCTGAAAATATCTGATAATTATATCCTTGGAAGAGTAAATTGTTATTTTCTCTGGCTGCTTCCAATATCTGCTCCTTTGTTCTGTAATAATGGAACTTGGCAATAATGTCCCTAGGGGGACCCTCTGTCTTTTTGGGCATACGTGCCCTGTGGACTCTGTCTATTCCCATCCGTTCCACTGCTATTTCTGGCAGTAATTCCTGACATAAGGCTAGTATGGTGGCTTGAAGGTCTAAGACTGATTCAGGAATACCTCTGAATCTTAAATTGGACCTTCTGGCGCGGTTTTCATAATTCTCCAACCTATTTTGTAGTGTTATATTTTCCTCTTTAAGTGAGTCCAGTTCAGTCAGACATTCTTGGGTGAAAACTTAAATTTCTTCAACTTTAAAGCGGAGGTTCACCCTAAAAAACAACTATGTACCATCCCATCCAGCATACTAGCGTCAGCTACAGTATGCCTTTTTTTTTTTTGCGCTGTATTTACAGTTTAATCCTTTAGTTTCGTTTCAGACTCCCGCGGGGAGTAGGCATTCCTATGAAGAGGGTAACATGATTGACGTCTGGCTATGGCGCGTCACACGTTCCGAAAATAGTCGGAGTAGGACTCGGCTCTTCACGGCGCCTGCGCACAGACTAGGAGCTGACTGCGCAGGCGCCGTATATATCCGAACCCCTTCCTTCTTGGGTACTACGAACAGATTGGAGTAAAACCCCTGAAACCGTTCCAACGAGGGAACTGGTACAATCACTCCCATGACCAGAAGATCCTGGACAGCCCCTGATAGAGCCTGCCGGCGAACCGGAGGAAGCTGGAGGTTGGAAGGAAAAAATCTTTTTGGTGGACAAGAGAGAAACTCTATCTTGTACCCCGAGGAAACTACTTCGCAAACCCAACGGTCGGAGAGAAGAGACCCCCACCAAGCCGCGAATTCGCGAAGCCGGTCCCCCACCCGAGACACGGGCGGTGGCAGACCTTCATGCGAAAGCAGGTTTGTCCGTAGGCTTGCGGAACCAGGGGCGCTTCTGCCCTGCAGCGGGCGTCTTAGCACCTTGCAAACTTTTTCACACCGCACTGGGCGCACAAAAAAAACGCTTTGGGGTAGTAAAAGAGGGCCCTTGCCTACGGCGAGGCTCCTTGCCCTTCCCAGACTGTGGGAGCAGTGTGCTTTTACCACCTGTGGCATCCTTAATGATGTCATCCAGGGACGCCCCAAAAAGCCGTTCACCCTTAAATGGCAAATCCACCAAGGCCTTCTTGGAGGATTGGTCCGCAGACCAGCATTTTAGCCACACAAGGCAGCGTAGTACCACCGCATAGGCGGAGGCTCTGGAAAGCAAGGGAAGCGTATCCAGGGCCGACTCACAGACAAATTTTAGACCCTGAACCAATTGTTCAGCCAGGTCCTTGCAGGTCTCGGAAGCATCTTGCTTCTCCAGCGTCTGCAGCAACAACTTTGCCCGTTCAGTCAGTGTCTGGGACACCAGAGACTCGGCCACAACCGATCTCACAGCCGAACCCACAACCGTAAACATTGAGCGGGCCACAGCCTCCACTCTCCTATCAGTGGGGTCCGTAAAAGGGGTAGCCCCTTCCACAGGCAATGTGGTGGCTTTACTTAGTCTGGACACGGGAGGGTCCACTGATGGAGGAGAGACCCACTTTTTCAAAAAGCCCTCCTCAAAAGGATAACGGATCACAAAGTTTTTAGGAACCGCAAAAACTTTTTGTGGCGTGTCCCATTCCTTACATAGCAAATGCTCCAAATATGGAATACAGGGAAATACTTTTGCGTTGCTGGGAGGTTTGCGGAACCCAAAAGGGACCGGCACCTCCAGTGCCCCCGCCAAATCCTCAAGTTTATGAGTATCATGCACCGCAGAAATAAGAGCTCCAACAAATTCCCTATAATTTACTGACCCTGAGGCAGAGTCATCCTCGCAGTCCGTGTGGGTTAAGCCTGCATCATCTGACATGACAGAACCAGATCTTGAAGCAACAGCAGGCAATGGGTCTGTGTCAGAGATATCCCCAGAAGCAGGCTCAGGGAGGGGGCGCTTTGTACCCCCCTTCTGGGCACTAGCTGCTTCAAACCTGGCGAAAAACGCCTCAAGGACAGCCGACATTGCCTCAACAGATGCGGCAGGGGGATTAAAGTATAACTCAGGCATTGCTGGGGCAGAAACACCAGGCTCAGGTTCCATTTTGCCCCACCGCAGTGTACTGCAAGACAGAACAACCCACCGGTCACCTCCTTGCTGCAAAAAAAGAAGCAGAGGCCTCCCAGGGACTCACCACCCCACCCGGCTGCAGAGAGAGCTGAAAACCTGAGGTGAGCTCTGTTGTACTGGCTGTGCTGCATCTGTCACCTCAGGGAAGATTCCCGGCGTTTTGCAGCGCTAAAACTGTCACTAGAGGCTAAGAGATTTCCAAGATGGCCGCCATCTGAGGTAAAAATCACCAGTGGGCTACAGGAAAATGGCACCCTTTAGAATAAAATAGTGATAGTTTCATTTATGATGTCACGTGATATTAATACAATGGTTTCTGAAATGCAAAATGTCAGTAAAAAATACACTAAAGATCATTTCAAGGCACACAAATCCAATATTCCAATTTTAATTTTTTGAACAAACGAGTAAGTAAATTCCCAACGTGTCAAGCCTTAGGGCTCTTTCACACGTCAGTTCAGTTTTTTTTTCATCAGTTGATCCGTTTTTCCATCAGTTTTTCGTCCGTTTTTTTTTCAGTTTTTCATCAGTTTTTCCATCCGTTTTTTCATCCATTTTTTTTTTTTTTTTTTTGGGGGGGCTTTTTACATACAGTGCCTGCCGCCGAGAATGTGTTTTTTTAGCACGACGGCATCGCGTTGATTCTCGGCGACAGGGTGCCGACATCTCGCACTCGCTGGAATAGTAAAAGCACATTCCAGCAAGCACGTCATAGAAGCGACGGGAGATCCGACTTGGATTCCCGCCAATTCTACACGTGTGCGGCGTTTTTTATGAATCCTGAGGGGGAAGTCCCCACCGGATTTTAAATAAAAATCCGGCATGGGTTCCCCCCTCGGGAGCATACCGGGCCCTTAGGTCTGGTATGGGTTGTTAGGAGACCCCCCCTACAATCCATACCAGACCCATATCCAAAGCACGCTACCCGGCCGGCCAGGAAAGGAGTGAGGACGAGCGAGCGCCCCCCCCCCCTCCTGAGCCGTACCGGGCTGCATGCCCGCCCTCAACATGGGGGGGTTGGGTGCTCTGGGGCAGGGGGGGGCGCACTGCGGCCCCCCCCACCCCAGAGCACCCTGTCCCCATGTTGACGAGGACAGGGCCCCTTCCCGACAACCCTGGCCGTTGGTTGTCGGGGTATGCGGGCGGGAGGCTTATGTTGACACGTCGCCTCTTCTCGCTGCAATGACAGGTGCGCGGCTTGCATCTTACTTATATAGACCTCACAGTCCCATCATGCTCCGGTACCTACCCACGTGGGTAGGTATCACATGGGTAGGTACGGAGCATGATGGGACTGTGAGGTCTATATAAGTAAGATGCAAGCCGCGCACCCGTCATTGCAGCGAGAAGAGGCGACGTGTCAACATCGGGAGAAGAGAAGAAGAAGAAGACGACGTCACAGCACAGAAGAAGACGTTCAGCGCTGAAGGAGAAGGCACCGGACAGCGGGAGGAAGAACCGGGGTGCGCCGAGTCAACAGCGGAGAGCGGCGAACATAGAAGAAGGCCCCCGGATAGCGGAGAAGACCCCCCGGATAGCGGAGAAGACCCCCCGGATAGCGGAGAAGACCCCCCCGGATAGCGGAAGAAGAAGCACACCACCCCCCGCCGAAGACGTCGGAGGAAACCCACCAGGGGGGGGCGCTTTTATAAAAGCGACCCCCCCCGGCGGTGGAAGAGAACCAGACGGCGGCGAAGAAGAGCGGCCCCCACCCGTAGACGTCAAAGAAGAAGCCCCTCCTGGTGAAAGAGCTAATAAAGAAGACAGGGGAGGCCTCCGGAGCAGACTAATAAATTATTTTAAAAACCCTTGTGTCGTGTTTATTAACTTTAACTTTTTGCCTCCAGGTGAATGGGTAGGGGTACGATGTACCCCATATCCATTCACTTAGGGTGGGGGGCCGGTATCTGGGGGCCCCCTTATTAAAGGGGGCTCCCAGATTCCGATAAGCCTCCCGCCCGCATACCCCGACAACCAACGGCCAGGGTTGTCGGGAAGGGGCCCTGTCCTCATCAACATGGGGACAGGGTGCTCTGGGGTGGGGGGGGCCGCAGTGCGCCCCCCCCTGCCCCAGAGCACCCAACCCCCCCATGTTGAGGGCATGCAGCTCGGTACGGCTCAGGAAGGGGGGGGCGCTCGCTCGTCCCCACTCCTTTCCTGGCCGGCCGGGTAGCGTGCTTTGGATACGGGTCTGGTATGGATTGTAGGGGGACCCCCTACGCCGTTTTTTCGGCGTAGGGGGGGGTCTCCTTACAACCCATACCAGACCTAAGGGCCCGGTATGCTCCCGAGGGGGGAACCCATGCCGGATTTTTATTTAAAATCCGGCGGGGACTTCCCCCTCAGGATTCATACAAAACGCTGCACGTGGTGTTAGCGGATCGGATGGTAAACGGATCATCCGTTTTTCGTCCGTTCCGTTTTTTTGACGGAAGAAAAATAGGGTTTTCTTCCGTCCAAAAAAACGGAACTTAACGCAGACGGATGCTAACGGACGTTAGCGGATGCTCATCCGCTAACGGACGTTAACCCATAGGGAAGCATTGCGGTCCGTTAACGGACGTCCAAAAAACGGACGAACGGAACGGACGTGTGAAAGAGCCCTTAGAATTGCATGTACCTGTAAAATAGCAACATACTTCAGTCCCCAATATATTTCATAGAAATAAACTATACCTGTGCTCAAATCTAAATATCTTATACATATATAGGTGGATTCAGAAAGACTTAGGCTGGCGTATCATTAGATACGCCAGCCTAAGTCTGAATGTGCGCCGGCGCTAATTTAAGCGTATTCTGGTAACCAGATACGCTTAAATTAGGCTCAGATACGAGCCGCTTAAGTGTCTTACAACGTCGTATCCTAAAGTGTACTTTTTAGGCTGACCGCTAGGTGGCACTTCCATTGCGGTCTGCCTAGAATATGTAAAGGAGTAGATACGCCGATTCACGAATGTATGCTTGCCCGACGCAGTAAAGATACGCCGTTTACGTAACGCACTTTCAGGCCTAAAGTTATTCCATCAAATAGCTGGAATAGTAATGTTAAGTATGGCCGTCGTTCCCGCGTCGAAATTTGAAAATTTTACGTCGTTTGTATAAGTCGTCCGTGAATACGGCTGGACGTAATTTACGTCCACGTTGAAACCAATAGGACCATGCGGCGTACTTTGCCGCAATGCACACTGGGATATGTACACGGAAGGCGCATGCGCCGTTCGTAAAATACGTCAATCACGTCAGGTCACCCTCCATTAGCATTAAACACGCCCCCTCAGCCGAATTTGAATTACGCGCGCTTACGCCGCCCTATTTACGCTACGCCGCCGTAACTTAGCAGGCAAGTACTTTGTGAATCATGTACTTGCCTCGCTAACTTACGGCGGCGTAGTGTAAATGCCATACGCTACGCCGCCACAACTATGCGCCCGCCATCCTGAATCCAGCTAATACTGTATATACCCAGATACTGTGGGGTGTGACCACATGTTAAGACTAAAAATTCGGAATAAACCCTCTGCACACTGCTATATACTGTATTTATCGCGGTATAACGCGCTCCCGCGTATACTGCGCACCCCTAAAGTGACCCCCAATCCTGTAGAAAAAAAGTTATTTTTGTACTTACAGTTTTGGTGTCTTGCGCGGCGTCCATCGGCGGCCTTGTCGGGTCCGGCGTCCTTCTGCGGCTTCGGGTGTCCTCTTCGGCGGGTCCGGCGTCCTTCTGCGGCTTCGGGTGTCCTTCTGCGGCGGGTCAGGTGTCCTCTTCGGCGGGTCCGGTGTCCTCTTCAGCGGGTCCGGTGTCCTCTTCGGCGGGTCCGGCGTCCTCTCGTCCTCCCCGCTCGTTTCCCGCGCCGAGTTTTGAATACTGCGCCAGCATATACCGAGCGCAGTACACTCGGGCAGGCTCGGCAACTGTCGCGCTCACGTCCTGTACGTCCAGGACGTGACCGCGGAAGAAGCCGAGACTGGCCGACTATACCCGAGTGTACTGCACTCGGTATATGTCGGCGCAGTATTCAAAACTCGGCGCGGGAAAGCAGGTATCGGCGTATATCGCGCACCCACGATTTTGCCCTGATTTTCAGGGCAAAAAAGTGCGCGATATACGCCGATAAATACGGTACTCTTTGCTTACTTTGCTTATCAACGGGCATTTTTTGTTCACATGCATTGCAATGCATGTTTAAGCTGGCAAACTGCGTCAAAGTAATCTCTTTCTGGCTAGGCCCTAACTACACTATACTAATCTACACTACACTACATTACACTATCTAATCTAATCTACTCTGCCCTAACCCCCTCCACTCTCCCCTAATCCCCTCCACTCTCCCCTAATCCCCTCCACTCTCCCCTAATCCCCTCCACTCTAATTCCCTCCCCTAATCCACTCCACCCTCCCCTAATCCACTCCACTTTGACCTAACCCCCTCCAACCTCCCCTAATCCGCTCCAATCTGCCCTAATCTACAGTACTGTACCATATGTAATAATTTACATTTTATATATATATATATATATATATATATAAACAAATATACATGCTTCAATTCAGTGTGTACCCCAATGGGCATCGCTCCAGTCTGTCCCCCAACGGACCTCGCTCCAGCCTATGCCACCACGGGCCTCTCTCCAGTCTGTGCCCCAACGGGCCTCGCTCCAGTCTGTGCCCCAACGGGCCTCGCTCCAGTCTGTGCCCCAACGGGCCTCGCTCCAGCCTGTGCCCCACCGGGCCTCGCTCCAGCCTGTGCCCCAACGGGCCTCGCTCCAACCTGTGCCCCAACGGGCCTCGCTCCAACCTGTGCCCCAACGGGCCTCGCTCCAGCCTGTGCCCCAACGGGCCTCGCTCCAGCCTGTGCCCCAACGGGCCTCGCTCTAGCCTTTTCCCCCCCCCAACGGGCCTCGCTCCAGCCTTTTCCCCCCCCCAACGGGCCTCGCTCCAGCCTTCCCCCCCCCCAACGGGCCTCGCTCCAGCCTTTTCCCCCCAACGGGCCTCGCTCCAGCCTGTGCCCCAACGGGCCTCGCTCCAGCCTTTTCCCCCCCCCCCAACGGGCCTCGCTCCAGCCTTTTCCCCCCCATTGGGCCTCGCTCCAGCCTGTGCCCCAACGGGCCTCGCTCCAGCCTGTGCCCCAACGGGCCTCGCTCCAGCCTGTGCCCCAACGGGCCTCGCTCCAGCCTTTCCCCCCCCCAACGGGCCTCGCTCCAGCCTTTTCCCCCCCAACGGGCCTCGCTCCAGCCTGTGCCCCAACGGGCCTCGCTCCAGCCTGTGCCCCAACGGGCCTCGCTCCAGCCTGTGCCCCAACGGGCCTCGCTCCAGCCTGTGCCCCCAACCTGCCTCGCTCCAGCCTTTTCCCCCAACCTGCCTCGCTCCAGCCTTTTCCCCCAACCTGCCTCGCTCCAGCCTTTTCCCCCAACCTGCCTTGCTCCAGCCTTTTCCCCCAACCTGCCTTGCTCCAGCCTTTTCCCCCAACCTGCCTCGCTCCAGCCTTTTCCCCCAACCTGCCTCGCTCCAGCCTTTTCCCCCAACCTGCCTCGCTCCAGCCTTTTCCCCCAACCTGCCTCGCTCCAGCCTTTGTCCCAATGGGCCTCTCTCCAGCCTGTGCCCCAACCTGCCTTGCTCCAGCCTGTGCCCCAACCTGCCTTGCTCCAGCCTTTTCCCCCAACCTGCCTCGCTCCAGCCTTTTCCCCCAACCTGCCTCGCTCCAGCCTGTGCCCCAACCTGCCTCGCTCCAGCCTGTGCCCCAACCTGCCTCGCTCCAGCCTGTGCCCCAACCTGCCTCGCTCCAGCCTGTGCCCCAACGGGCCTCGCTCCAGCCTGTGCCCCAACGGGCCTCGCTCCAGCCTGTGCCCCAACAGGCCTCGCTCCAGCCTTTTCCCCCAACCTGCCTCGCTCCAGCCTTTTCCCCCAACCTGCCTCGCTCCAGCCTTTTCCCCCAACCTGCCTCGCTCCAGCCTTTGTCCCAACGGGCCTCGCTCCAGCCTGTGCCCCAACGGGCCTCGCTCCAGCCTGTGCCCCAACGGGCCTCGCTCCAGCCTGTGCCCCAACGGGCCTCGCTCCAGCCTGTGCCCCAACAGGCCTCGCTCCAGCCTGTGCCCCAACAGGCCTCGCTCCAGCCTTTTCCCCCAACCTGCCTCGCTCCAGCCTTTTCCCCCAACCTGCCTCGCTCCAGCCTTTTCCCCAACCTGCCTCGCTCCAGCCTTTGTCCCAATGGGCCTCGCTCCAGCCTTTGTCCCAATGGGCCTCTTTCCAGCCTGTGCCCCAACCTGCCTTGCTCCAGCCTTTGTCCCAACGGGCCTTGCTCCAGCCTTTGTCCCAACGGGCCTCGCTCCAGCCTTTGTCCCAACGGGCCTCGCTCTAGCCTTTGTCCCAACGGGCCTCGCTCTAGCCTTTGTCCCAACGGGCCTCGCTCTAGCCTTTGTCCCAACGGGCCTCGCTCTAGCCTTTGTCCCAACGGGCCTCGCTCCAGCCTTTGTCCCAAAGGGCCTCGATACAGTCCGTGCCCCAACAGGCCTCGCTCCAGACTGTGACCCAATGTGCCTTGCTCCAGCCTGTGCCCCGGCGGGCCTCACTCCAGCCTGTGCCTCGCTCCAGCCTGTGCCCTACTGTGCCTGGCTCCATCCACTCTGCCCTATTTCGCTCCATTCTGCCCTAATCCCCTCCACCCTGCCCTTAACTGCATCACCCTGCCCTAATCGACAGTACTGTATCTTATATATAGAAATATATACATTTAATACATAGCAATAATATTTTTTTATTTTTATTTTTTTAACAACACTCTTCACTACACCTGAAACCAAAAAAAATGTTACACATAGAGGGCAGCACGGTAATGACCAAATTCATCCATTTCATATATAACCCGAAGGTTGATGAAGTCTTCTCGAGAAATGTTAGGTATCTCCCGCAACTCGATCCTCCGGTGCACTCTTCTGTTTCCAACTTGTAAGGGAACATAATCAATCAAAGCTCTGCAAAGAGGGCATGTATTGCTTTGAGCCCTCCATGTTTCGATGCAGGTCGGGTGAAATAGATGGGAGCAGAGTAGAGTTGTATTGTCCTCTCCCACATCCATTTCACTCAAACAGATGGAACAGGTGGGCACCTCCTGATACTCCCTGGCCGGTGGGCTGGATGGTGCAGGCTGGTCCTCAGCAATGATGCGGTCCCTTGGAGATCGACAACGATGGGCCCTGGCATTCTCTCGCTGCTGCCGAAGAGCTGCTTGTAATCGTTGAGCAATGGGTGAATCCATGCCTGTAATGCCAATGGCAGAGATTTCAGCATTTCTGTCATGTAACTCTTTCTATCACAATTTTAAACTTAAATGACAAAGGCAAGTGTCTAATTTTTAACAGATTTCAAGTGTGACAGGTGGCTGTCTCCTAGGTAAACCTGAAAATAGGAGACAGTTCAATGACTTCAGCCTCCGCAATGTACCCATACATCGCCAGATTGAAGTGGCTATACCGGAATGATGTCTACAGCTACAGGCATCATCCCAGTATAATTTTTCTTTAGCCAGCGATGCTCTTTAATGTAAAAGTGCCCAGATTCTCCTGTCCCACCCGGGGAACCCGGGACTGAAGCCAGCAGTTCTGCCAGCTGACCATATAGATGATTGAGGATCGGAACATCCGCAGATCTCTCTATAAAGATGACCTGATGACCTGTTATAGTGAGAGCAATAATGTTAGCACCAGACCTCCTGTGTAACTCTAAACTAGTAGTAGTAACCTGTAAAGGCTTTTTAAGTGTTGTCTACGGATAATTAAGTGTACCATTGTCCGTCGTTCTTCCATGAGCATCCTCAATTTTAAAGCGTGACAGGTTAGGTATTTATTTATACTATGCGTAACATTATCGTTTATATATTTTACCAAACAATTAGATATTCTATTGTGTTTTTGTGCCTTAAAATTCATTGATGTGAATTTTACTCCCCCAAAAAATTGCATTTGAAAAACCGCTGTGCAAATACTGTGTGGCATAAAAAATTGCAACCCCCACAATTTTATTCTCTAGGGCCCCTGCTTTTAAAAAATATATCATGTTTGGGGGTTCCAAGTAATTTTCTAGCAAAGAAATGCAGATTTTTACAAGTAGGAGAGGAATGTCAGACTTGGCCAGAGGATGAAGTGGATAAAGCGGAGCTCCACCCAAAAGGGGAAGTTACACTTGTCCCCCTCTCCACTGCCACATTTTGGCACTTTTTGGGGGGGGCGGGT
This sequence comes from Rana temporaria, assembly GCF_905171775.1. NCBI lineage: Eukaryota > Metazoa > Chordata > Amphibia > Anura > Ranidae > Rana > Rana temporaria. The sequence continues at coordinate 299,586,005 of NC_053492.1, forward strand.
ACCTGGTTTGACCAGTACCCGCTCCCACTTCCGGGTCAGATCGCCGTGATCTACAAGGATATTTGGGCCCTCTTCCTCCCCCACAGCCTTCTAGGACACACATAGGTCCCTGAAGACTACAAGACCATTCAGAATGAGCAGCACGACTCGTGCATGCGCAGTAGGACTGGCTGTGAAATATGGGCTCAGGTGCCGACATCGCTGAATAATTGTAGCTGCTGACTTTTATTTTTTTGCCCAAATTGGAGCGCCTCTTCAAGAAAGTGGTTCTAAAGGCAGAAGGTATATACCCTCACATGGTCAGTTTGGAATCAATTTGGATATTCTCCAAAGTTTGTCTCTTCTGTGCAATTTGTTGCTCTACTGTCTGCCATTTCTCCACAGCGCTCGAGTCCAACCCCCCTTTGCCCCCCATTTTTTCCCCTCTACCTTACCTCACACCTCTACACCCTTTCTCTCTCCTATATAGATTACTTGCATATCGATTGATTTCTGGATGTCTATATACTTATTACTTAGATTACATCTGACAATTTACTACTTACCACATAGTTATGACTACATAGATGGCAGAAATGATACTCGTGCCATTCAAGATATTGGCAGAGGCTCTCTTTATACTTGGTTGGTTTCATACTGTTTCTATATTGTATTTTTTACAGCTATTAAAGTATCATGTCTATCAGTGCTAATTTTGGCAGCAAATTTTGATTTAGTTTTAGCCTTAAAGGAGTTGTAAAGGAAAAAAAAAATTGCCCTAAAATAAAAATTAATGTATGCAAGGTAGACAGACAGAATATTGTAATGATTATGTTAAAAAACTAGTAAATACCTATTAAATTCCTTCATCTATATCACCTCCGGCATTCTAGTTTCTGTTCTCTCATTCACTTCCTGGTTTGCGGCGCTCGTTCATGTAAGAACTACATTTCCCAGTATGCATTGCAGCACGCCCAGTAATTCACACCTCCTTGAAGTCTCTAACACGTAGAGAGCGTCCTGCCGCACAGATGTAGTTCCCAGGAGGGGAACTGACCACCGCAGTAAAGCCTCCCTTCACGGTGGTGAGTAAAATCAGACAAGCAAGAAGTGAACAGAACAGTGAAGAAATGGAGCAACTTCTGAGCAAAAACGAACAATGAGGAAGTGAAAAGAGAAATGTCTGCATGTAAAGGATGCTTATTATGAAAAAAAAAAAAAAAATCCTTTACAACCCCTTTAAGCCTCATACACATGATCGGATATCTGATGGACTCTAATTCGATGGATTTTTTTGTCGGATATCCGGCGAAGCTGACTTTCATCAGTCTTGCCTACAAACCATCAGTCAAAAATCCGACCGTGCCAAAACGCGGTGATGTAAAAATGTTGTATTATGGGATTATGTGACAAGAAATGTACAAATAAATCAAACAAAGATTATAGTGAAATCAAAAATGTTCATAAACAAGTGAGTAAAAGTCTACTAAAGGTGTCCATCCATATCCATGGTATTGCAGGGATCCTATGCGCATTTCAAGTGTACTGATGGATACCAATTTACATTTTTTTATTTTACTATAATCTTTGTTTTATATTTCTTGTCACATAATCCCTTTTAATAGGGGTTCTGAGTGTAATAGTCACTTCACACCGAATGTGGTGGAACTCCACTTTAACACCCGATCCCAATTTTGCAACTTTGGCATGTGTTCCTAAAACTGTGCATATCATCGCAGCTACTTAGTGTATTCAGGTGGATTATATTGTACCTTGTGTTTTTTTCAGGACAGCTTTCATTCAGTGGGAAATGTTAATGGATATCTCCTGATTTTTTTTATTGTCAAAGGGAAAACCAGCCCAAAATAGTAAACAAAAAAAATATATTTAACCATTTCGTACCCGGGCCAATTCTGAGACTTCGCTCCTACATGTAAAAATCTACTTTTATTTGAAGAAAGAAAATCACCGCTCAAGGTGGGTCTGCTATAGGGTCATAAACAGGTGTAGGATTCCGAGGGTGCTGGCAGTGCACTAGGCAAGCATTGATGTAAAATTAAGGATGGATGGCCGAACTCCAAACCAAACAGGTTGTCTTTATTTAAACGAACAGCAAAAACATACCGGATCACAGCAACAGAAACAGGAGGATAACCGACGTTTCGCACTGACTTAGTGCTTATTCATGGCCAAGTGCGAAACGTCGGTTAGGCTGGGTTCACACTACGATTTTCCCGTCCGTCAGCCGCATACGATTTCAGTATTGAAAACGTACGGGCCCGGACGGGAAAACGTATAGATAGACAATGCATTGCAAATCGTATGCACTCAGATGCATCCGGGTGCGTACGATTTGCTGGCAAAACGTTTTTTAAACGTACGCAAAACCGTGTTCAACCACGGTTTTGCGGCCGTTTTTGAAACAGTATGGCAAACGCATACGTTTTTTTTTAACATTAATGTCAATGGAAATCGCACATATGTGCGGTTCCATACGTTTACGTCCGTTTCAGCCGCATACGTTTTTCCATATAAATCGTATGCGGCTGACGGACGGGAAAATCGTAGTGTGAACCCAGCCTTATCCTCCTGTTTCTGTTGCTGTGATCCGGTATGTTTTTGCTGTTCGTTTAAATAAAGACAACCTGTTTGGTTTGGAGTGCGGCCATCCATCCTTACTTTTATTTGCTTGAAAATAACTTTGAACCCCCAAACATTATATATATATATATATATATATATATATATATATATATAATTTTTTAGCAGAGGCCCTATTCAATAAAGTGATGGGTGTTGAAATTTTTTATATCACGTAACATTTGCGCAGCTGTTTTTAAACGCAATTTTTTTGGGGGGGGAATACACTTTTTTTGCTCAAATTGCTCAGAACCCCCAAACACTATTTATGTTTTTTTTTGCAGACACCCTAGGGAATAAAATGGCGGTCATTGCAACTTTTTATTTCACACAGTATTTGCACAATAGTTTTTCAAACACTTTTTTAAATAAAAAAATAATAAAACAGTAAAGTTAGCCCAATTTTTTTGTATAATGTGAAAGATTATGTTAAGCCGAGTAAATAGATACCTAACATGTCATGCTTTAAAATTGCGCACACTCATGGAATGGCGCCAAACTTGGTACTTAAAAATCTCCATAGGCGACGCTTACATTTTTTTTTACAAGTTACCAGTTTAAACTTACAGAGAAGCTCTAGTGCTAGAATTGTTGCTCGTGCTCTAATGCACCTGGCGATACCTCACATGTGTGGTTTGAACTGGGTATACATATGTTTGCAGGACTTGCGTGTGTGTTCGCTTCTGAGCGCGATCTACCGGGGACAGGGGCGTTTTTTAATTTTATTACTTTTTTTTACTTATTTTTTTTTATTACTTTAATTCCTATTACAAGGAATGTAAACATCCCTTGTAATAGGAATTGTTAGTGACTGGTCCTCTTTATGGAGAGATGCAGGGTCAATAAGATCCCACATCTCTCCTACAGGCTGGAAAGCATGAGATCGGGAAAAAAATTCACCGATCTCATGCTGACAGCCGCGATTGTGGCTTTGTTTACTTCCGGGAACGTCGCGCCCGGGCCTCCGATGGTCATAGAGATGACTGGTGACTATCTGGTCACCGGAAATCTCTATTGTCGTGAGCCGGCACTGGACGATTCTTTCTCTGGGCCCCCGATGGCACGGGAGGGCCCGGAGAAGCACCGGATGGCGGCCTCTAAAAACGATCAAGCGGCGGAACTGCCGCTATGATCATTCTTATGGTGCACAGAATTGCCGGCTGAAAATAGTGATATTTGAATGATGCCTGTAGCTGCACCCATCATTCAGATATCCCCACTGAAAGTCCAGGACGTCATATGACATCCTTGGGCGGGAAGTGGTTAACAAATAAATACACAACAGTTACTCCAATTTGATTGTATCATGTGAAAGATGATGTTACCCTGAGTAAATAGTTACCTAATATGTAACGCTTATACTTTGCACCTGCCTCTGGAATGGCGGCAAACTACAATGATTAAAATTCTCCATTAGCGACACTTTCATCGTCTTTACAGGTTACCAGTTTAGAGTTACACAGGAGGTCTGGTGCTAGAATTATTGCTCTCAGTCTGATCTCTGTGGCAATACCTCACATGTGCGTGTGGGAGTAACGTATGTGTTCACATTTGCGCGGAAGCACAGTGAGATGGGGGTGCTTTTTTTTTTTTTTGTTCTCATTATTATTATTTATTTTATACAAACTTATCTTTTTTAGATGTAGAGCCCAGGAAAGGCGGCGGGGGAGGGGGGGGGGGGGAACCCCCTTCCTCCACCCACAGAAGTGATTGAGTGGCTATTTAGCCACTCAAATCACTTCTGCCATAAAAAAATCGCCGGCTGAAAAAATCAATACCGGAATGAGGCCTGTAGGTGCAGACATCATCTGGGTATAACTACTTCAACATGAGGACTTCCATGGATGTCCTACAGGCAGCAGGAAGTAGTTACATTTAGCTGTATATTTTATGACATTACAATGTATCACCACCAAAAAAACCTGCACAACAAATTCTCCTGTTCCTGACGATCGCAGCGATACCACATATGTGTGTGTGATTTGTTCTTTGCGCCCATAAAAGAAACAATAGTATGTATTGTAAAAACACATATATGGGGCACCCAGGTTTAAAGCCCACTTCCTGGATGCCTCATATATGTGTTATGCGGTCATGAAGGGGTTAATATGGTACAATTATCATACCTGTTGGGTCCCGTGGTGGTATTACACGGTTGTTGCGTCGTGAACACCGCGGCATCTTGGTGGTAGTAGATGGTATCACAGGTGAATGAAGGTTTACCTTAAAATAATTAATATTAATACTAATAATAATACTATACAACACTATAAGAAGAAGAAAAATGTAGAATAATACCCGTTTATTGCGATAATCGCTGGAGTCTGGCTTCAGAGATGCGTCTCAGTGGAGATCCTCTTCTCTGTCTGCCTGTCAGGACCCCAAACATCGGCATCTGTGCAGAGAGACCAACTGCCAACCTTCTCACAACTGCCATCCTTTGCCTGAAATATATTGGCTCATACAATAGGGTGACCAGACATCCCCAGTTTCAGGGGACAGTCCCCTGATTGAGGACACTGTCCCCGGACCAAGTCTGTCCCTGGTTTTGTCCCCAGATTGGATTTAATAGGGGCGGGGGCAATTTCAAAGACAATCAGTGCAGAATTAATATAAAAAAATTACAATTACACCCCCCCGCTCCGCCGTGCCTACTACCATAGGGGGGTTATATTTTTCCCATTATCTGTGCCCCTTTCTGATGATCATGTGCTGGTCTGAGCAGAGGGAATATTTCTTCAGTTTTGGGCGCATTGCCCATTCAGCTTCGCTCGCATGTTCTTCTGCCTTGGCTCAAATCCTTGCCAGCCACCTGCCTATCTCATTGCCTTCCCTGGCGGAGTGATCTTCCTCCGCTCCCCAACCAGTAGTAGCCGGAGTAAGACTTGCGAGGCGGGCGGCGGCGGCGACGGGCAGAGAGTCGCTGATTGTTGACATTACTAGTAAAGAAAAAATATGTCCCCGGATTTCATTTAAAAAATCTGGTCACCTTATCATACAACACAGTACCCACATTAAATTGAGCTGATACCATTGTTATTAAACAAATAAATCTTTATTATGGTATTTTAATAAACACTGGGGTTTAATCATTTAAGGGAACTGTGACTGTTGCTTTGGTATTAGGCAGTGAGAAGGACAGACTGGGGATCCTGAGGGCTGTAGGGGAACCAGGAAGTGGGTTATGAATGGAGTTGGGCTGAATGTTGACCCAGTCAGTAAATATCTGTGTTCTGTATGTGTGTAGTACTGTGTATGGAGGGGACACTGGTCATTTCTGTGCACAGGCAGTGCACTGTACATTTCCCATGATGCTCAGCTACACTGAAGAGTGCATGAGCATCATGGGAAATGTAGTTCCAAAACATCTGGGGTGCCATGCTTCGCCATCACTGCCCTAAAACATACATACCTACCTGTATACTGTGTGTGTAGAGCCCCCACATGTCTACTTTCCTATGTGTGTGTGTGTGTGTGTGTGTGTGTGTATGTGTGTGTGTATATATATATATATAATCAACTTTATTCACTTTACCTCTCTGTGGTCATAATGTTATGGCAGATATGTGCGGTAAAGATATGTTATGGCCCATTGGTGTGTAATATATACGATAGATAGATAGATAGATAGATAGATAGATAGATAGATCTTTCAGTATATTAAATGATTCCTGTCTATCAGTTTAATTATTTTCTCAGGTAATGTCCTCTTGCTGTTTCTTTCTGATTTTAAGTATTAGTGTCCGATTTGTCTGCCACAATCTTGCAGTCCCGCTATAAGTGCTGCATTGATGGGCACTGGTGAAGATGCATTGATGGGCACAGCTGAGCATGAATTCTTTATGTAGCATGCTCCTGAGCGCTACTTAGCCCTGCATTCTTTATGGAGCGCACTCCTGAGCCATGCATTCTTTATGTCATATTTGGTAGTCATATCTCAAAAAGGCCCCATTCATACCTGTGCGTTCTGGAAATGCGCGCAATAGTGTACATTTCTGCACGTCTTCCTGGGACAAGTGAAAACATGTGTTGCGCTTGCAGTGGCATTAACTTTCAGCTGCACCCCAAATGCAATGTTTTCCTATCAAAACAGGCCACAAATATGGGAAAACGAGAACTAAAAACATGTGAAGCTTCTTTGGCATGTTTGCCATGCATAGGGCAGCCAATGCAAGTGATGTGATGCCCTATGTGGGTCAAGTGAAAAGACATGAGATGTGAATGGGGTCTTAGTGAGATTCACCCTCTCTATTTGCCCCTTTTAGATTATCAAAAAGTGAAAGAAAATCCCAAATTCTCACCAAGATAGAAACAGAGGGGAAATCTTTCAATGGGGACACTAGTTCTAGAATCCCCTCTCTATGGAGGGATTTTCTCTAACTTCCTGTTCATGACCATTGAGCAGGAAGTGAAGGGAAATCTCCCCAATTAGTAATGGCAAAATATATCCTGACAGGCAGAGGTATAACTAGAACCTTTAGGCTGCATTCACACCTGAGCGTAGCGTTTTGCTGCGATTTTACTGCGTTTTGCCACGAATTTGGACAGGTCTAGGGTCACCAATGTTAAAAACAGAAAAACTCCCAAATCTGCCTAAAAAAAAGTCCCAGAACTTGTTTGAGCTTCAGGCGTTTTTGAACTTCTGGCTTCAGGAGTTTTGAAGTGGAGATGTGAACCATCTCCATAGAGAGTAATAGATTTTTTCCCCTCCAGCAGTTTGTAGCTTCAGTCTTCAAGCTACAAAATGCCCAGGTGTGAATGGGGTCTTAGGGCCCCGGTGCAAGAAACCATGAAGGGCCCCTCTGACTGCCGGGGCTTTTTCCATTGGTCCCTATTAAAAACCCTGTTCACACTGCGACACATAAAGTTGCATGGCAAGTCAAAACACTAATTTCAAGGGGTGCTGTCTCAAGCAATGCGGCTCAAGTTGCAGCAAAAAGAAAAAAGGTTTCTTCACAACTTTTCTGTGACTTTGCTGACCAGTTGTTCCTAAAAAGAATCCCAAAATGTAATCAAAAGGTTGCGCCAGCATAATACTATTAATAGTGAAAAATAAATTGTCAAAAATAAAAATAACATGAAGTCCACATGTGCTGAGGTAGAAAGATATTTAATTGAATATAATCGGCATCCACCACCAATGGTAAAGAATCCTTTTGTGATATCACCACCACCAAATGCAAAAATACCTTCTTACCAGATACTATTGACCCCGTATTACTGGAGGTCAATCCCGCTTTGGCTTAATACCCAGCCAGGGCCTTTGCATGCCAATGAATCCTCCTGAGTGCATCTCAGAACAATCCTCCTGGCAGGAGGAGCGTGTCATAGGAGCATCTCTACAATGCCATGCTGCGTCTGCCGGCCCCGAGTCTCTTAGCTGCCAGAGTCACCTTCGTCACACCATTCATGTACAAGAGTGTGCCAAAGTCCTAGATATATTGTAAATGTATTCAAAAGAAGGAAACATGGACTTTAGAGGCATGTCTTTAGCATTGAAATACAAAATGAACTTTTTTATTAATCTTTAAAATTCGTATTATTGACATGACGTCTGTGGGACAGGGGTAATAACTATATCAACCGGCCAAACTAGGGAACTTTGAACCAGGCACTAATACCATGCACTTGGAAATATGGCTATTCCTAGGTAAAGTCCATTTTAAGTGTAGGGGGCCAGTAGGGCTCCTACAGTGTTAAGGCTAAAAGAAAACAAATGGAGGAGTTTCATCAGTAGCCCTATCAAGACAGAGTAACAAAGCCTTGTTTTAAAATAAGGAACAAGCCTTGCATCCAAAGGCGCATTTATATACGGTATATATAATATAGTATAATTTGTGTAATCTACTAATTAGCATTAGACCTCATGCACACTGGACGCTTCTAGGGGCGTCTGGTATTTATTTATTTTTTTCCTGCCTCTAAATTTCCCTCCATGTTGGCCTATGTGTCCATGCACACATATAGCTAGATTCACAAAGACTGGCCTAACTTTGCGGCGGCGTAGTGTATCGTGTTTACACTACGCCGCCGTAAGTTAGCGAGGCAAGTACATGATTCACAAAGTACTTGCCTGCTAAGTTACGGCGGCGTAGCGTAAATCGGGCGGGCGTAAGCGCGGCTAATTCAAATTTCTCCTGAGGGGGCGTGTTTTATGTTAATGAGGGGTGACCTGACGTGATGGACGTATTTTACAAACGGCGCATGCGCCGTCCGTGTACATATCCCAGTGTGCACGGTCGTATTGGTTTCAACGTGGACGTAAATTACGTCCAACCCTATTCACGGACGACTTACGCAAACGACGTAAAATTTTCAAATATCGGCGCGGGAACGACGGCCATACTTAACATTACTATTCCAGCTATTTGATGGAATAACTTTAGGCCTGAAAGTGCGTTACGTAAACGGTGTATCTTTAATGCGTCGGGCAAGCGTACGTTCATGAATCGGCGTATCTACTCATTTACATATTCTAGGCCGACCGCAATGGAAGCGCCACCTAGCGATCAGCCTAAAAAGTACACTTTAGGATACGGCAGTGTAAGACACTTACGCCGCTCGTATCTGAGCCTAATTTAAGCGTATCTGGTTACCAGAATACGCTTAAATTTGCGTCGGCGCAGATTCAGACTTAGGCTGGCATATAAGTAGATTCTTTCTGAATCCACCTACTGTAATAGGCTTTTAGCAACATTTAGTGGCAGTAGCTTTTAGAGGCAGGACAAAACCCAGTGCCAGTGTGTCCAGGAGCAGCAGCGTTTGGGCAGAAAAAATGCTTGATGCTGCTAGAAGCCTATGAACATGCTTAAACGCTTGTGCTTGAGCATTCATTCATTTCATTGTTTACAATAAATTATTTATTCTTGCCAATGAAATGAATAGGAGCTTGATGCCTGTAAAAGCTTTAGACACTTTTACAGGCGTCTTCTGCAAGAAAACTGCTGACTTCTAGGAGAGTTAAAAAAATGTCCTAAGGCCTAAGTCTTCTTACTATCCATACTTGTATATCTGCTTTCTTTCAGACATTGGATATGAGAATATGATTAACACGATGCTGAAAGAATTATTCAAACTTCTGGTGTCCTGTGTGGCAGAACCCACTGAAACCATCTCTCGAGTGGGCTGTTCTTGTATAAGGTAAACAAATCCATATCTGTTTTCATATAAGCTGTGTCTGAAATCATGAAACACTATAATAGATTCCAGAGGTTCTGAAACCCATTAACACCGATAATCACGGTTTGTTTTCAGATACGTATTGGTTACTGCAGGACCTGTTTTTACTGAGGAAATGTGGAGGCTGGCCTGCTGTGCTTTGCAAGATGCATTTTCTGCCACATTGGAACCCATGAAGGTAAAACAGTATGATACACAGGGGCGTACCTAGAGCATTTGGCACCCGGGGCGGATCCTACATCTGGCACCCCCCCCCCCCCCCCCCCCCCAACGTTTACCTGGAAAAACACCCACAATTTTTTTTCATGTTTTCAAGAACATTTATTGCACGAATTTGTAAACTTTACATCAACTTAAAAAAAATTAAAAAACATTAGAAAATAAGTTATTAACTTACTTAAACCTATTTCAATTATTTATAACATTTACTGAACAGATAATACTGTTTTTTAAACAAAACCATAGCATAGCAAACGCCTGGATTCTGCACACTGTAAATCGCACGTGTCTACATTCTGCACACTGTAAATCACACGTGTCTACATTCTGCACACTGTAAATCGCACGTGTCTACATTCTGCACACTGTAAATTGCATATGCCTACATTCTGCAACCCTCCCAATCAGGTCAGCTACAGTGTTACACTATACACATGGCAGGGGGTGGCGGACACAGTAATCACCCCCCCCCCCCCCCAAATCAGGGCCGTCTTAATAGCATCATGGGCCCCTGGGCAAAGTAATGCTCTGGGGCCCCTACAATAGAGACAATGCAGGTAAACAGACATCAAGTAGGTAGGAGGTAGGGGATATCTAGGGTGAAGAGGGGTCAGAGTGCTGGAGGGATATCTGGGATGTAGAGGGGCAGCCCGGGGCCCAAGGAACAGCTGCTTTGGGGAAAAAGCAGGGGCCTCCATGCAACTGGGGCCCCTGGGCAGTGCCCAGAGTGCCCTCTCATTAAGACAGCCCTGGGGCAGCTACATACAGTGCTAGTACACATGGCAGGGGGTGGCGGACACAGTAATCACCCCCCCCAAATCAGGTCAGCTACATACAGTGCTAGTACACATGGCAGGGGGTGGCGGACACAGCAATCACCCCCCCCCCCCAAACAGGTTAGCTACATACAGTGCTAGTACACATGGCAGGGGGTGGCAGACACAGCAATCACCCCCCCCCCCCAATCAGGTCAGCTACATACAGTGCTAGTACACATGGCAGGGGGTGGCAGACACAGCAATCACCCCCCCCCCCACAAATCAGGTCAGCTACATACAGTGCTAGTACACATTAAAGGGGGTGGCAGACACAGCAATCACCCCCCCCCCCCAAATCAGGTCAGCTACATACAGTGCTGGTACACATGGCAGGGGGTGGTGGACACAGCAATCACCCCCCCCCCAAATTAGGTCAGCACATGGTGGCAGAGCAGACAGACACACACACACTCCTCCAGGCTCTTCTTCTTACAACCACCCCCCCTCTCACCACTGTTGTGCCTCAGGCTCTCAGACTCAGCCTCTGCCTCTGCTAGGGAGTAACTTGGGAGGTCCGGATTAGATCCCTGATCCTGCCTGTGTCTGTGTGTGATAGCAGCAGCTGAGCCGCCCCAGCGGAGAGAGATGACAGACACAGGCTGAGGCCGCAGTGGTGGGTGGAGGCAAAGCTATCAGGAGGGAATTCAGTCAATGAACGAGTGGACGATCTGGACTAGTCCATTGCGGCCGCGGCGATGGGGGTGTTCTAGAAAACACCTAAAGTAAAATGGAGCAGCCAGAGCCAGCAGGGATGCCCTTGGGATGATTGGACAGTGTGACCCGACTCGGGTGCGGAGCGCACCCCATATAGCGAAGTCACTCGGCCACTGACACCCCCCAATGTGTGGTACCTGGGGCGGTCCGCCCCCCCCGCACCGCTATTGGTACGCCCCTGATGATACAGATACTCAAATGGGGTAATTGAGAAACAAACAGCCAAAGTGTAACACGTGCCAGACAGTAGAAATTCACATTTGCATAGACTCCTGAAAGTTTGCTGTGGGCTACACACCATCACTTTTAGCAGATTATGATTCAAGAAAATCTTTAACTCTGTAAAATGTTGGATATCACGCCCACAATGCACTACTCACTCTGAGAAATGTGCAATTCAATAAATAAAAAAAATATACGCATAATTATATATACAGTATTTCACAGAAGTACACCCCTCACGTTTTTGTAAATGTTTTATTATATGTTTTCATGTGACAACACTGAAAAAATTACACTTTGCTACAATGTAAAGTAGCGAGTGTACAGCTTGTATAGCAGTGTAAATTTGCTGTCCCCTCAAAATAACTGCTTCACAGGTTGCTACTGGAGTCCTCTTCCGCTCCTCCATGATGACATCACGGAGCTGGTGGATGTTAGAGACCTTGCACTCCTCCACCTTCCATTTGAGGATGCCCCACAGATGCTCAATAGGGTTTACGTCTGGAGATATGCTTGGCCAGTCCATCACCTTTACCCTCAGCTTCTTTAGCAAGGCAGTGGTCATCTTGGATGTGTGTTTGGGGTCATTATCATGTTGGAATACTTTCCCTGTGGCCCAGTCTCCAAAGGGATCATGCTCTGCTTCGGTATGTCACAGTACATGTTGGCATTCATGGTTCCCTCAATAAACTGTAGCTCCCCCATGCTGACAGCTCTCATGCAGCCCCAGACCATGACACACCCACCACCATGCTTGACTGTAGGCTTGTCTTTGCACTCCTCACCTGGTTGCGCCACACACGCTTGACACCATCTGAACCAAATAAGTTTATCTTGGTCTCATCAAACCACAGGACATGATTTCAGTAATCCATGTCCTTAGTCTGCTTGTCTTTAGAAAACAGTTTGCGGGCTTTCTTGTGCATCATCTTTAGAAGAGGCCTCCTTCTGGGAAGACAGCCATGGAGACCAATTTGCGTATGGTCTGAGCCCTGACAGACTGACCCCCCACCCCTTAACCTCTGCAGCAATGCTAGCAGCACTCATGTGTCTATTTCCCAAAGACAACCTCCGGATATGACGTTGAGCATGTGCACTCAACTTCTTTGGTCGACCATGGCGAGACATGTTCTGAAGGGACCTGTCCTGTTAAACTTCTGTATGGTCTTAGCCACCGTGCTGCCATGAGGTGCCATGTTGAACTTCCAGTGACAAGTATGAGAGAGTGAGAGCGATAGCACCAAATTTAACACACCTGCTCCCTATTCACACCTGGGACCTTGTAACACTAATCCGTCACATGAGAAGGGAAGGGAAAATGGCTAATTGGGCCAAATTTGGACATTTTCACTTAGGGGTGTACTCAATTTTATTGACAGCGGTTTAGACATTAATGGCTGTGTGTGTTGAGTTATTTTGAGGGGACAGCAAATACACAACTGTTATACAAGCTGTACACTCACTACTTTACATTGTAGCAAAGTGTAATTTGTCACATGAAAAGATAAAACAATACCATGCTTCATGCAACGTCCGATGTTCCCCTTTGGGTTCTGCTGGAGGTGCCTAATTGTGCACCGGTTCCTATCTCAGCTTTGTTATGGCTGCCCCCTAAGCTGTGACCTCCTTCTGTTAGCCCCCTTATGCTTCACAGTCTGAAATTATGGGAGTCGATTCGGTACTCGGGCAAACTTATGTCTCCATTCCTGCCTCTACTCCCCCTCCTGAATAATCCCATGTTCCCGCCTGGCTCAGAACAACCCCACGTTTTTTCTTGGTGGCCTGCTCATGGGTTCTCATTAGTTCATCACTTTCTTCGCTATATTCAGCTGCGACACTGGATAACCTCCCTTCGGCGCCTTGGCTCCTTCCCGTATCAAATCACTGCTTTTGAACGCATTTGTCAGTATTGCCCAGGTGCTTGCGGCACCATCTCTATGATCTATTCTTTACTTGCTTCCGGTAGCTCTTCTACTGCCCTTACTTATGTTTTTAAATGGGAGCGTGATCTATCCCCTATAGATCTTGCAGATTGGAGTAAGGCCTGGTCCAGCATAGCAAAATGTTCCTTCAACACTGCCACATTGGAGGCAGCTTATAAGGTCCTCCTACGCTGGTACTGGGTCCCAGCTCGCATTGCCAAGTCGAACCCTTTGTGTACTGACAGGTGCTTTTGAGGTTGTGGTCAACGAGGAGATGAACTGCACACATGGTGGTCCTGCCCCCGCTTAGTTAGATTCTGGTCAAGGGTCTTTGGCCTATTATTCTCCCTATTTCATGTCCCCTTCCTTAAGGACGTCAAATATGCATTACTCCATTGCCCAATCCCGGGCCTCTTCTCTCATCAGCAGAAATTTGCCTATTTGCCTACTTACCTATTTATCGCTGCCAAGCGGACAATAGCGAGGGCCTGGAAAAAACCTTCTGTTCCATTCCCAGAGGTCAAGAATACCCTGATGACTCTTATGATCCATGAAAAGATGTCTAGCGTCCTCCATGACTCTCATGCTAAATTAAGGTATGGGCCCCGTGGTGGTCCTATACACTCCCTAGTTTGCACCCGTCTAGTCTGGGGCTCTAAATTTAATTTATCCTTACTTCCAGCCTGAGGGTTCTTCCTTTCTCTTTCTTTGTTTCTGAGTTTTTGCTCGCTGTTCTGCTCTATTCTTCCCTTCTATCTTCCTTTGTTGTGCAGGTTTTTTTTTTTTTCTTTCTCCCCCGTTTTGCGGATAACTCCGCCCCCTCCCCCTTTTACCTGCCTTGGCTCTTGGGCCTTTTGGCTCAGTTATAACGCACTGCCCCCCGGCCCCGGCTGGGGAGACGGTGGTAATTTGTAATTAGTTCCTTTAATAGTATATTTTCTACTATGTGCTTTTATGTATACTTCTGTTTTATGTCCATATCCCCTGCGTGGGAATTTGTTGTTTGTTTTTCCTCTTTTTTTTTTATATATATATATATTTTAATAAAAATATTGTACCAGAAAAGATGAAACAAAATGTGAGGGGTGTACTCACTTTTGTGAGATACTGTATATGTGTGTGTGTATATGTGTGTGTGTGTGTATATGTGTGTGTGTGTGTGTATATGTGTACATATATACATATATACATATATGTGTATATGTATATATATATATATATATATACATTATGGGTTGGAAGAAAAAGAGGAAACACAGCACATGAAGCTTGTTTTGAGGCATTGTTTTGTATACAATTTCTAGCTAAGCAGTCTGATGGCCAGCTGTGATTTACTAATTAGTTTGTATAAACAGTTTGCATGTACTCCCTATGCCCGTGTGGGTCTCCTCCCACTTACTCCAAAGACATAGATGGCTCTTGTCTAAATTGGCCCTAGTATGTGTATGTATGAAGGTGAGTCAGTGACCCTTGTATTGAAAGCTCACACACGCATAATATAAACACACACACTGTGTAAATTGACGACACTATATAAGTACTTGTAATAAAAAAATGAAATAAAAAAAAATACTTTCAGCATACCCCAAAGTTAAATTGGCTGAGCAAAAAAACTAAGATATTATCTTTGGGCTGCATAAAAGACTGCATAATATTAATATGCAAAGCTTCGTATTTAGCACCTAAGTAAAAAAAAAAAAAAAATGTCCTAGCTTTATTAAAAATGGTAAATGAAATTTGAATAACCTTCAGAGCCTTGTTTTCAATGTAGTGCAGTCATTTGTGAAAATTTCTGGCAATGGAAAACCAGATATCAGTGCCCTTATCTGAGAGAGCTGAGGAGCAGGTTTTAGCTGTGTGCATATTCTGCAAAACATTGTGGAAATAATGTACCAAAAATTCAATATATACACATAGCTCATAGCATTAAACTGTACAGTGCCTTGAAAAACGTATTCATACCCCTTGACATTTTACACATTTTGTCATGTTACAACCAAAAACATAAATGTATTTTATTGGGATTTTATGTGATAGACCAACACAAAGCAGCACGTTATTGTGAAGTAGAAGCAAAATGATAAACGCTGTGGCATGCATTTGTATTCAGCCCCCTTTACCCTGATACCCCTAACTAAAATCTAGTGCAGGGGGTCTCCAAACTGCGGCCCGAGGGTCAGATGTGGTCCTTTGCTAGCCTTTATGCGGCCCTTGGTGCACTATTTCTCCAACTGATATGAGGCACTATTCCTTCCACTGACACCAACAAGGGGGCACTATTTCTTCTACTTATATCAATGATGGGATGCTATTCCTCCTATTGATAGGGACCCTACTCCTCCTACTGACCACCAACACTGAGGCCACATTTATTCTTACTGGTGCGGTGCCCAGGACATTTTCTGCACCCACTGGCCACAATCCGGCCCTTTCTAAAGTCTGAGGAACAATAAAGTGGCCCTTTGTTTGAAAAGTTTGGAGACCCCTGATCTAGTGGAACAAATTGCCTTCAGAAATCACCTAATTAGTAAATAGAGTCCACCTGTGTGTAATTGAATTATGTGAAGTCCTGTGAAGTCCTCAGAGGTTTGTTAGAGAACCTTAGTAAACAAACAGCATCACAAAGGCCAAGTAACACACCAGACAGGTCAGAGATAAAGTTATGGAGAAGTTTAAAGCAGGGTTGGGTTATAAAGAATTATCCCAAGCTTTGAACATCTTACAGAGCACTGTTCAATTCATCATTCGAAAATTGAAAGAGATCCACAGCTTAGGTGGGAGAATCTGTTCACAGGACAACCATTAGTTGTGCACTCCACAAATCTGGCCTTTATGGAAGAGTGGCAAGAAGAAAGTCATTGTTGAAAGAAAGCCATAAGAATTCTTATTTGCAGTTTGCGAGAAGCCAACATGTGGAAGAAGGTGCTCTGGTCAGATGAGTGCCAGAAAACTAACACTGCACATCACCCTGAACACACCATCCCCACCGGAGACGAGGTTCGCCTTCCAGCAGGACAAAGACATTAAACATACAGGCAGAGCTACAATGGAATGGTTTAGATCAAAGCATATTCATGTGTTAGAATGGCCCAGTCAAAGTCCAGACCTAAATCCAGTGGAGAATCTGTGGCAAGACTTGAAAATTGCTGTTCACAGACACTCTCCATCCAATCTGATAGAGCTTGAGCTATTTTGCAAAGAAGAATAGGCAAACATGTCACTCTCTACAGTAGATGTGCAAAGCTGGTAGAGACATCCCCAAAAAGACTCCACTTCACAATTATGTGCCACTTTGTGTTGGTCTATCACATAAAATCCCAATAAAGTACATTTACATTTTTGGTTGTAACATGACAAAATGTGGAAAATGTCAAGGGGTATGGATGACTTTTCAAGGCACTGTATGTTGCTATGGCTCTAAACACAAATTCAGAAAAACTACAAACAGATTAGAAGATGAATCTGTCGAATGACAAATGCATGAGAACTGCACAAAACTTGACCTACCTTTGTACCTCTCCCCTGTGGAGAAATATCAATTCCCATAACCTTTTACTGGATTGCTTCCCTTTTCCTCCAAGGATTAAAGAGTGAATTTATAGTGCCAGCCATACAGCAAGAAATAAGGTTTATTTATCTATAAAATTATGAGAAATCCCTCCCCAGGTATTCACAGATATCACAGATGATCTGGATGTTATTTGCCTTTACTGCGTGAGCAGCAAATGCTTGTGTAAGCAAACGCAATGTCATTCAGGTTTTTAGTGATCACAAATATATCAAAATGTGGCAATTGTGAAAAATGTTTCCTCACCAATAGAAATGGAGAGATATCTGTGTTCAAATCCAAATAACTTGCATGTATCAAACACATGAGGTACTAATAGAGGGTGACCACATATTGACATTGAAAATTGTGACTCGAACCTCAGTACATTGCTATACATCCTTATGTATTTATTGAAAAAAAAACTGAAAATCTTGAGTCAAATATATTGCATTGCGTGTCTGGAAAATGCCCTACTCTGTTGTGCAAAATGTCAAATACTTGCTGCTTATAGCATACTTAAAGTGATTGTAAAGGTTTGAATATAAAAAAAAAAAACATGTCATACCTCTACTGTGCAGCTCGTTTTGCACAGAGTGGCCCCATTCCTTGTCTTCTGGGGTCCCTCGGCGGCTGTCTAGGCTCCTCCCTGCCTCAGATAACCCCCTCTGGGAAGCGCTCTCCCAAGGGGGTTACCTTGCGGGTGCACTCCCGAGTCCTGCATTTGCATCGATAGACACAAATGCTGGACTCGGCCCGCCACCCGCGTCATTGGATTTGATTGACAGCAGCAGGAGCCAATGGATGCACTGCTATCAATCTATCCAATGAAGAGCCGAGAAGACCAAGCCGAGATCCAGTGCGTTCTTGGCGCAGAACTTTCGAGGGCTCGTGTAATTAAACCGGTGGGCTGGGGGGCCTGTAATTATCGGATGTTTTTTCACCTTAATGCATAGGATGCATTAAGGTGAAAAAACAGGAGGGTTTACAATTCTTTTAATAAATATACAGTTCCAGTATGGTACAGACAGACACTTTTGGGGGAGAGCTACCAGCTCAGGCCTGGTCACTGACCTGCACTATGCAATAGAAATGAAGTGATGTCTTTGCTCAAACCCAAATGGCTTACATATGGTATAACGTATGAGTTGCTAAGGGGGTTTGGCAATGTTAACAATGTCAGCAATGTTCCTGGTTTTATGCAAGGTTTTACTAAATGCTGTCGATCGTATTATAAAAGAGAACACAGTGCAGGCCTGTGGTCTTTGCCCCTTATGCAAATGAAGGAGCCTAATGACATACTAAAGCCTGGTATATCAGGGCCTATAGTGGAGAGCAATAGGCTGTAGGGGGGGGGGCAGGGAGTGAAGTTTTAAAGGGTCACTAAAGGAAAACATTTTTTTTGCTGAAATGACTGTTTATTGGGTATAGAGACATAAAAGTTAACTGATTCCTTTTAAAAATGATTACAAATTGAATTTAATCTATCATATAATGTGCCTCTAGTTTCACTTTCGGCTTTAAAGTTACATACATGAAGTTCCGGGTGAGAGGTGAGTCGGGAAGACTCACAGAACAAAAACAAACAAATCCAGGGCAGTGTTTTGTTTTTAAAATGAATCTGATTGCTTCTGAGGAGTTTTAGACACACAGTAATGACAGCTTAGACCACCGTGAGAAAGCTCCCAGTATGATGGTTATAAGGAGCCAGACAACCGGGAAGTGTGGAGATCACAGCAGAATTACAGCTACTTCAAAGCAAAAACTAACAATGAGGACATGAAACCAGTACTGCAGTAAGGTAAAGGAAGCTATTTAGCTAAAAAAAAAATTCCTTTAGTGACCCTTTAAAGTACTCTGGGTGGGCAACTCTGTTCTGGCTGGCGGGAACTTTGCCTCTTCACTTATGGCCTCTTCACTGTCAACAACTCAGGGCAGAAGCTCCGCCCCTTCAGGCCATACTGTGGTTGCACGGGATGTCTGTACTTGCAAGGTACTTTAGTACACTCGTGGGTATGTCCGTACTTGCGAGTGTATGTAAAGTGAGTGTACTTAAAGCGGGGTGGTATGCCTGTATATGGATCCACAGTTTTTAACTTGGAATCTCATAATGTTTGCATTCAAAAAAGCTCATATTCTGGCTCATGAAGAATTTCTGCAAACCTATTTTTTTGGCGCGAGTTGCATTGTAGTTTTGAAAATGGGAAAACAACTGTCCTATGGTAATAGGTTAGCATTCTTCTATTCTTTTAGATAATAATGTGATCATTTTTTAACCAGCAGATTAATAGATATTTTGGGGTTAATATCTGGGGGGGTGTGCATATAATGTGAAAGTTGCAGTGAAAAAATTACAAGAATATATATATTTTTTACTCTATACATCCAAATTTAAACCTGCAACCAAATGAATCAGTCTCCAAAATGAAAAATAAATTCTCTCACTCAAGGGGGTAAAGGGAGAAAAAGACTCAGGGACTTGACTCGACAGGTCAACTACACTAGAACAATGAGGTCACCAGAATAGCTGAACTCAATTGCAAATCAATTACAAAGTAAAAGAGTAAAAATAAATGCTTGGTTGGAACTCTACTTTTTGTAAAAAAATAATGCAAAAATGCAAATCTCTCCACATTTCTTGGTCAAAACAACCTTTGTTTAAGCTAAGAAATGTGGATATATTTTTATTTTTACTTCCATTACTTCGCGTGCCACACCTGAGTGGGTCTGAACGAGAAATAAAGCTGTTTGCTTCCATGATGTAAAGCCGGGGTCTACAAACTTTCTAAACAAAGGGCCAATTTACTGTTCTTCAGGCTTTAGGGAGTCCAGACTGTAGAAAATGCCCTGCCGTCAATAAGTGTAAGCAATACCCCAATTCTGGTTTTTATGGGGGGAATCGTGCACCACTGTTGGCGTCATTGGCAGGAACGGTGCCCCATCATTGACGTCAGTGGGAGGAATGGTTCTCCAAAGGCCCCCGGGCCACAGTTTGGAGACCACAGATGTATAGCATTCTCCATTTTTAGTTATATAAACTGATCTTTCAATCAATATGCTGAAATCTAACACAATTTTGAAGGGTGTCAGGTATTGGACAACAAACCGACTATTTGCTTTTTGCGGAGAACATGGGTACACTTGTTTTTAAATTTGTGTTAATTTTGTGATTCTTCTCCTTGTTTGTTTGTTCCTGTAAGTATTTGAAATTATGCAAAATATTTTGGAAAGAAATTAATACAGCATCAACAAAAGGACACTTGCTGTAAATCAGTACATTGGCAGTAACTGCTTAAAAATCAGAAGCTATGCAATCACCCTAGAGGACAGAGGATTCGTATTTAGCTACATACGGTTATGCTGTTGCCTTTAGAGAATTTGACACTGGCAAAACAAAGTTGTAAGGATAGTCCAGTAAAACCCTTCCTACTCGTACCATACCTCAGTTTTTTTACTAGTGTCCTGGGGGAACAGACATCATCTTCCCTCCCATTTAATTTTTTATCGAGGTTAATTTTTTTTATCTTTCAAGTTCCTTCAGTTGCTGCAGAGCCAAAATGGGGCCATTTTGGAACTTTACAGATTGTCTGGTCCTCTGCATTGCCAGAAGCTGTACCCTGACCCCAATTAGAAAAACAAGTGGAGTCGCCAGTATTGGGTCTTTAGGCACTAGACTCTGCTTAAGGCATTCCCCTAGGTACTTGTGGTGCAATGTGTTCAGTCAGCTGCAGTGTGCTTTACAGATCCCGGGGTAGTGGTGCATCTGTCTGATGGTACCCTATCCCTGAAGATCCTTTAGGGGGTTTGCTGAGAGGAGAAAACTGGTGGGAGTGGCATGCTCCCTGGATCCTGCCTCATTATACCCTGAATTGGGGAGAGTCTGAAGAATGACACAATTCATTCCCCTGATATCTAGGAGCTACCTCTGTTCTTACATGAGGGCCCTTGGCCTAATAATGTGTTCTCCTTTGAGACAGTTTGTATGCTCATTTTAACTCCAGATCATTGTAACATTCTAGCAGTGTGGGAGAAGGGCATGCATTCTCTGGATCACCCTTATATGGCTTGGCAGTTGGATCTGACTTGCCATTGTATGGTGGGCTACAAGTTCAGTCCTGGAATTTAAAAGATCCTTCCTCCCAATGGTTTGAAAGGTGCTCGAGACAGTTGCCAGCCTATAGATAGGCCTCTGTTGCAGGCATGAGAGGCCAGACATGGACCACCTCCTGACTTCCAGGTTTAACAACAAACTCAGCAGGTTTGTTTCCAGATCCAGCAATCCTCTAGCCTTCTTAAAGCGATGCTCTGGTGACTCCATGGCATCCGTTCAACCTGATCCATAGTTCTTCTCCACTGAAACTGCTTCCCGGTTTTACTTCAAAGGATTGGGAAGGAGGATATTTCAGTGATTCCCATTGTACCAAACTGGTCCAGGAGGACATGATATTGAGACTTCGTCAAACTCCTCACTAAAACTAAAATGCCATTTTAGTCAAGACTAATGCCGCGTACACACGATCATTTTTTGGCATGAAAAAAACGTTGTTTTTCAAAAACGTCATTTAAAATGATCGTGTGTGGGCTTCACATCATTTTTTGGTTCTGAAAAACAACCAAAAAAAATTTCAAACATGCTGTATTTTTTAACGTCGTTTTAAACAATGTCGTTTTTCGGGTTGTAAAAAATGAGGGCTAAAAATGTGTGAGCTAAAACGACGTAAAAAAATAGCGCATGCTCAGAAGCAAGTTATGAGACGGGATCGCTTGTTCTGGTAAAACTACCGTTCATAATGGAGTAAGCACATTCATCACGCTGTAACAGACAAAAAAGCGCGAATTGTCTTTTACGAACACGGAATCAGCTAAAGCAACCCAAAGGCGAATGGAACTTCCCCTTTATAGTGCCGTCGTACATGTTGTACGTCACCGTGCTTTGCTAGATAATTTTTTAAAAACGATGGTGTGTGGGCAACATCGTTTTTAATGATGAAGTTGGGAAAACTTTGTTTTTTCGACATGCTGAAAAAAACAAAGTTTTTTTTCATGCTGAAAAATGATCGTGTTTACGCGGCATAAGACTAAAACTTAATAGAAATTTGACTTCAAAATAAACACTGGTCTGTATTGCATGTCCATACCTCAATACCATAAATAATAACATATTAGATTTTTCACTCCATTAGTATATAATGAGTTTTGAAATTGTAGAGAAATGTTTAATCAATGCATTACAATTTATTTACACCCATTATATATTAGACTAGTGGTCATCAACCCTGTCCTCATGGCCCACTAACAGGCCAGATTTTCTCCTAAAGGCAGCGGCATAACCCTATGTACCTGAATGCTTATCCTGTTGTTCCGCAATGTACTCTTAAGAAAAGAATTTTGTCCTTCATAAAAAATCATATTTTTATGCATTGTTTTGTTATTTAACATTGTTATTACTCCCTATTAAGTATTGCCTTTTATTGTCCATATATTTGCAGAATCTGTTAGGCTACTTCCATAGTGGATCAGAAAGTTTTTCTGGTGATGCCTGTGAAGTCAAAGTGGCAGCTCCATCTTTGTCTCCAAATGCAGAAGCAGAGTACTGGAGAATTCGAGCCATGACTCAACAGGTGAGTATATACACAAATTTAAGGCGAACAAAGAACTTAAATAATGTTAACCTTTAGCATATGAAATTGGTCTTTTGACAGTGCCTTGTTTTTATCATTTGCTAACATCAAACTAGCCTTTACACACAATATATTTCTACCTGACATTTACAAACACAACCCCAGCTTGAGTCGGCCAATAAATGGTAGCCCTCAGTGCATGAATAATCACAGTTTAATAAGTGCACATAGCCTAACTATATGTAATTTCACTTTTTTGATTTTTATCTTTACCACAGTTCTTGTTTAAAAAATACTGTTACTCCAAATACTCTGTAGTAATGCTGATTCGCTGAAGTGTGAACAGCTTATTTAGAGAAACAACTTTTAACCTCACTGACGGTATGATTATGTCAGATTTTTTATGCTAAAAGCGGTACCATTGTTTTGCATGGAAATTTGGCGTTTTATATTGTAGACCTGTAATTCTTAGGAATAACTCACTTAAATCTGTCCAAACCAGAGTCTAGTAGACATCCCAAGTATAATAAAGTTTGAAACACGAAATCATAAATTATAATATAATAAATAACTATAAATAATTATAGCTAATAATAATAATAAAAATTATTCAATAATATAATCAAATCGAAAACACTGAAATTTTGCTCAGTTGCAGAATTGGCGCTGTCATTACTTTTATAGTTTGATGACGAATTTCCCCACAAATCACTATCGCTCAATTCTGCAATTGTTTCTAATTTATTATCGCTGTTTTCTAGCTGGTCTAAAAGCACTTTTGATGTAAAGGGACACTTTTTGGTTGTCATGGACAACTTCCAGTTTTCAGGCAGAAAGAAAAGTATTTATAATATAAAACTGCATGCAGGACACTGGACAAAGGGGATGTGTGTGTATTTGATACAGTATACTGTAATATTACAGTTCACTGTATCTATACTGTGTTTACTTTTTGAATTTGGCGCCGAACTCCGTCTCTGTGCGTCGCACCTTTAGAAATATACATTAGCTAGAAAAATGGTCACATGTTCAATACATTTTACCCA
The DNA here is from genome assembly GCF_905171775.1 of Rana temporaria. NCBI lineage: Eukaryota > Metazoa > Chordata > Amphibia > Anura > Ranidae > Rana > Rana temporaria. The sequence continues at coordinate 299,609,912 of NC_053492.1, forward strand.
CTGTATGTACTGCAAAATGACTTGTACACTATGTGATCATTTTAAGCAGAACATAACACTGACTAAAACAAATATTTCCCCCAAGGACCTCTAGGAGCCCCATCTTCTCTAGTGAGGCAGATAAATTTTTTGAAAAAAGGAGGCAGCATTTAATGCTCAGGACCATGATTGTTGCAAAGTTGTATGTCAATGTAAATTTACCAGTAATTATTGAATTTTTCCTTTCTTTTTATTTGACAGGTGTTTATGCTGGAAACTCAGTGTTCACCAAAGACCCCTAACAACAAAGAAGGTTTTGAGCATGCACAGTCATGTGTGCTTATTATCGAGCTTCCACCCGATGAGAAGCCCAATGGGCACACACAGAAAAGGTATCTAGTTACTACCACATGTCACTGAAATATTTCTTAAAGCAAACCTTTGTTTTGTCCATGCATTGGTTACAGCAATTTTACATTTACGTCATTGCAGTGAACAAATGGAATGGCGGGGAATGAAACATAAGGTGAAGGGGCAGTTAAATAGACCTGTTGGCAAAGCACAGGTTCACTTAAAAGAGTAACTCCAGCAACAAATAAGGTTTATTAGTAAACCATATGAGGAGGGGGGCATGTATAATATTGTAAAGGAAAAAGGTAGACAAAAAGTAAATTCTACACATAAAAAAACAACTAGTTGGTTCTAAATATTTTCCATCTCACTGTCATATTTCACAGTACCATAGTGGTGTCTAATGACAGGACTGTTTAAATTTCTACAACATTCTTTAGCAATTTTATCCAGTCTCTGAGCCTAAGTTGGATGTTGTTTTAGGCAGAATATCTGATTTTCTAAATTATACTGAAGTCATTGAGGGTAAATGTGCCCTTGTCCCAGCTCACTGTATGCACCTTAAAAATCACTTGCAACCTTTTTTTCCATTTCCACATATATATGAGGCATCATTTCCATGAAAAAGGCAAACCTGTAGACTTATTCAGTAATGTTTTCTAGCATGTTAAAATCTCTGAGATAAAGAGGAATGTTGGCTTTCCAATTGCTGATGCTAATTGAATTTTTTTATTATTCTTTGTGTGTACCTCATGTCTACCCAAAGGATTGCATGGCTATCGATGCATGTTCTCTTATTGCCATACTGTTCCTATTCAGTATTATCACAGAACCGTTTTTTGTGTACTGATGCCATGTTTGCATGTGCCGCTTTCTAATTCTTTCTAATGCTTTTTTGTCTCCTGCCTTTAACTAACGCTACGCTACTTAACAGAAAACTGGGGTAAGATATTTCTACTGCTTTTTCTGCATTCTAGTGCTATTTCATTTTGCTGCCATCAATATTGAGTTTGTTAATTTGCTTCAAATACTAGACATCTGGAACCTAATTAAATAAATAGTTTCGTTCGTAAAACAAATTCTGAAGCAGTTAACAAATTCTGTCAAAGCTCTAAGCTCTTAATGCTACATATATGTATAAGGAATGTAGCCTTTTCTTCTTTGGTACTAATCATGCTTACTAGATATGCTTACTTGTCATCCATATACAGTATTGGAAAGAAAAAGAACGACAAAGCTTTATACATTACCTCACCTTGCACAAGCTAGTCACCATTAACTTTGAGTGATATGAGCAGTTCTTATAATACATACAGGTTATTGGTTCAATTGATGTAGGCATGTAACTCTGTGGTTTACAAGATTTGAGTATTGGACATTAAGGGGTTGATTTACTAAAACTGGAGAGTGCTACATTTGGTGCAGCTCTGCATGGAAACAAATCCGGCTTCCAGTTTTTTTTTTTGTCAAAGCTTAAAGGGTCACCAAGCCCAGGTTCACATTGGGCTGCAGGAGTGAAGCCGTGCGAGTTCAGCTGAACTCGCATGATTTCACACCCGCTGGCAGTCCCGATTTCGGACGCGATTTCAGAGACATCTGTGCAGGTTTCTGCACAGATATCAATGTAAATCGCGGCCCAAAGTCGCAAGAAGTAGTACAGGAACTACTTTTTTTTAAATCGGTGCAGCGCCGCATATGCAGCGTCACACCAATTAGGACGGTGCCATTGCTGGCAAATGCCGCCGATTTGAGATGCGATTTGACATCTCAAATCGCATCTCAAATTGTACCAGTGTGAACCAGGCCCAAAGGAAATATTTTTTTTCTTTAAAATAACAAACATGTTATACTTACCTCCACTGTGCAGTTCGTTTTGCACAGAGTGGCCCGATCCACGTCTTCTGGGGTCCCTCGGCGGCTGTCTCTGGTCCTCCCTCCCTCCCATCACCTTCATGCGAGAGAGCTCGTATGGTGATGAGTCCAATCAGCCAATCAGCGGCCAGGCTGAGCAGCGAAGAAGATCTAGGGATTAAGCGTGGGTATTTCGAGGGGCCAGGTAAGTAAAACGGGGCAGAGGGGGGGGCGTCATCAAATGTTTTTCACCTTAATGCATAGCTTGCATTAAGGTGAATTTTTTTTTTCCTTTACAACTCCTTTAATTAAACAAGCTGAAGTTAGAAGCTGATTGGCTACCATGCAAAGCTGCACCAGATCTTACACTCTCCAGGTTTAGTAAATCATTCCCTAAGACCCCATACACACTAAACCACTTTTGTTGTCTGATTTCCCAAAACCATGTAGTGCAAGGGCCTGCCTAACTTCATACAAATTGAAACTCCTAAGGTTTTACCTCATATTATATGGTTTTGGCAAACCTGAAGGAAAAAATCTAAAGAAAATTGGATAGTGTGTATCCAGCTTTAGAGTTGGCCACACACATAAAGATTTCTCTCATTCAGCCCGGTGTGCTGAACAAGAGAAACTACTTGAATCCTCCATCCACATTAAACAATGGATGGATGAATCTATAGTATCAAACAAGAGAACCCGGTGTCTGTGCCAAAGTAACACCTCCCCCATCAGGTATAGGTGCCGGCTCAGTATACGAATCACATGTTGGAAAATAAACAATCTGGATGGCCGCACTCCAACTCCCTCATTAGAGACAGTCAATACAAAATTGGAATAACAGCTTGTTAATATGTTTCACACCGTAACTACTGGTGCTTAGTCATAGCTATGACTAAGCACCAGTAGTTGCTGTGTGAAACGCGTTAATATTCAGTTTTTATTCCAATTTTGTATGGACTGTCTCAAATAAAGGAATTTCGTTGGAGTGCGGTCATCCGGATTGTTTATTTTCCTACATCTGGCTATTTTATCATGACAGTTGGCACCAGCGGCTGTCAAAATGCCTGAACAGTGCCTGCATCTGGCTAGATACAGGCTCTGTTCAGTCAATGTTTATCTGCCTGGTTAATTCTACAAAAGCCCTGTTGTGGACAGGGCTATCCATGGAATGGATTTCAACGGATTTACAGAAATGTATGTACACTGCACGTACAGTGCCATGAAAAAGTATTTATACCCCTTGAAATTTTCCTAATTTTGTCATGTTGCAACCAAAAATGTAAATGTATTTTATTGGCATCCATCTTTCCATCAAATCCGACCAGCTTCCCTGTCCCTGCTGAAGAAAAGCATCCCAACAACATGATGCTGCTTCCACTATGTTTCATGGGGGTTTTTGCTTTTAGGCCAAAAGGTTACATTTTGGTCTCATCTGACCAGGGCACCTTCTTCCACATGTTTGCTGTGTCCCCCACATGGCTTCTCACAAACTGCAAATGGGACTTCTTATGGCTTTCTTTCAACAATGGCTTTCTTCTTGCCACTCTTCTATAAAGACCAGATTTGTGGAGTGCATGACTTATAGTTGTCCTGTGGACAGATTCTCCCACCTGAGCTGTGGATCTCCGCAGCTCCTCTAGAGTTACCATGGGCCTCTTGGCTGCTTCTCTGATTAATGCTCTCCTTGCCCAGCCTGTCAGTTTAGGTGAACGACCATGTCTTGGTAGGTTTGCAGTTGTGCCATACTCTTTTCATTTTCAGATGATGGATTAAACAATGCTCCATGAGATGTTCAAAGCTTGGGATATTTTTTTAGAACCTAACCCTGCTTTAAACTTCTCCACAACCTCATCCCTGACCTGCTTGGTGTGTTTATTGGCCTTCATGATGCTGTTTGCTCACTAAGGTTTTCTAACAAACCTCTGAGGGCAACACAGAACAGCTGTATTTTATAATGAGATTAAATTACACACAGGTGGATTTGGTTCCACTAGATTTTAGTTAGGGGTATCAGAGTAAAGTGGGCAGAATACAAAATGTACACCACACCAGATCTTTATATAGAATGGAAAACTATTTATAATTTTCCTTCTACTTCACAATTATATGCCACTTTGTGTTAGTCAATCTCACAAAATCCCAATAAAATACGTTTTTGGCTGTAACCTGACAATATTTTTACAAATTAAGAATTTATACTTACCCAGAATCTTGGAATAAGAGCAATTTTATTTTTTTATTTATATTTTTTTTAAATATCACTATATTGTGTAGCAGACTAAAGCCTTGTACACGCGATCGGATATCTAATGGAATTAATCCGATGGATTTTTTCGTCGGATATCTGATGAAGCTGACTTTCATCAGTCTTGCCTACACACCATCAGTCAAAAATCCAAAAGGCGGTGACGTAAAACACTACGACATGCTGATTAAAATGAAGTTCAATGCTTCTGAGCATGCGTGGATTTTTGACCGATGGACTTCCACACAGACGATTGGATTTTTCTATTGTTTTTTTTATCCGTAGGAAAAATTTAAAACCATGTTATATTTTTTTTCACCGATGTAAAAACAAACCGATGTGGCCCACACACGATCTGTTTGTCTGATGAAAACCGTCCATCGGTCTGTTTTCATCGGACAAACTGATCGTGTTTACAGGGCTTATAGGGGTTGTAAAGGTAATTTTTTTTCTCCTAAATAGCTTCCTTTACCTTAGTGCAGTCCCCCTTCACTTACCTCATCCTTCCATTTTGCTTTTAAATGTCCTTATTTCTTCTGAGAAATCCTCACTTCCTGTTCTTCTGTCTGTAACTCACCACCGTAATGCAAGGCTTTCTCCCTGGTGTGGAGAAAGCCTCTTGAGGGGGGAGGGGGCATGCAGGAGTGTCAGGACGCCCACTAACACACACCTCCTTTCTCTATCTGCAAAGTAGAGTGTCCTGACTTGCCTGCTCGCCTCCTCCCCCCTCAAGAGTCTTTCTCCACACCAGGGAGAAAGCCTCCCATTACTGTGTGGAGTTACAGACAGAAGAACAGGAAGTGAGTATTTCTCAGAAGAAATAAGGACATTTAAAAGCAAAATGGAAGGATGAGGTAAGTGAAGGAGGACTGCACTAAGGTAAAGGAAGCTATTTAGGGAAACATTTTTTTACCTTTACAACCCCTTTAAGAGTATTGTGCTAAACTAATGTAAATTAAACAATAACCTTTTATGGGTAAATAAACATCCATTTTTTTTTTCCTGCTTTGTCTTCTAAAGCATTCCTTTTAGGACTATTGTAGTCAGTTTATTATCCCACCAAGTGTTGCTGCAAAATCTGTATGACGTTTTGCTGGAAGAATTTGTTAAAGGTTCTACAGTTTTAGAGGATAAAACTGCTCCAGTCCAAGAGGCCAAAACTGTTGGATTCCTTCGATACATTTCAATGCAGAATTTGGCTGTCATTTTTGACCTATTGTTGGATTCCTATAGAACAGCCAGAGAGTTTGATGCCCGTCCAGGACTGAAATGTTTACTAATGAAGGTTTCAGGAATTGGTGGAGCAGCAAATCTTTACCGACAAGCAGCAATGAGCTTTAACATATATTTTCAGGCTTTAATTTGTGCTTTGCTGACCAATCAAGACAATATTACTGCAGATGTTGTCAAGAAAATCCTTTATGAAGAAGATGAGCACAGCACAGACTCATCTCAGCAGTGTTCATCGGAAGATGAAGACATCTTTGAGGAAACTGCCCAAGTCAGCCCTCCACGAGGTAAAGAGAAGAGGCAGTGGAGGGCTCGAGTCCCGTCTCTGAGTGTCCAGCCAGTAAGTAATGCTGATTGGGCTTGGTTAGTGAAGAGGCTACATAAACTGTGCATGGAGATGTGTAACAACTACATTCAAATGCACCTGGACTTGGAGAATAATGATGATCATCCAGGTATTAAAGGAGATCCTTTCTTTATTTTACCATCATTTCAATCAGAAACGTCTACCCCTTCCACAGGCGGGTTATCAGGCAAAGATACACCTTTAGAAGATGATCGAAATCTAAGCAAAGACCATATAACCGATACCATGCCACCAAGAGGTTTTGGTGCAGCAATTCCACAAAGCCCTAAAATGGAGAAAAGAGATCAGTCCAGGAAGAAAGAATGGTGGGAGAATGCTGGCAATAAAATCTATACAATAGCCACAGATAAAACAATTGCAAAGTTGATGACAGAGTATAAAAAGAGAAAGCAACAGCATAACCTGACTACGTTTGTAAAAGATACTAAATTGGATAAAAAGGGGGACATTCTCTGCTCAAGAGGCCAGGATTCCCCACTGCCTCAAAGACCACAACATCTTATAGACCAAACCCAGATGAGACATTCGTTCAGTGCTGGTCCAGAGATACTGAGGCAAGAAAAGAGATCCCGCTCTGGGTCCACTGTTAGCAGTTTTAACATATCAACGAGGGATGCAGAGGCACAAATACAGGTACATTTTAAACATTGTAATTATTATAAACTACTTGACTAAATTCTTTCCTTCCCTGTTTATTATTCCATGCACATCTCATTTGAATACATTTTTTGTACATATTTCAATTGCATATTCATTGGCAAAGCTGGCAATTGATGGTCTTCCTTGGTCCATAGCAGGGGAGTTTTTACCCTTTGGCAATATGGGACTGGGCCACTGAATATTTATTAAACTAACTATTATGGTTACAAGTACAGATTAGGGTGGCGAGACCAGAAACCAATTGCCAATCAGATCACTTAACATGGACAACTTTCAGCTTCATAATCCCACCAGTTGATATTATGATGTGATTGGAGTTAGTTGATCCCTTTGTCCAGCCCATTAGTACACCTTTTCTCATTGTTACAAGTGATTGGAATTAAGGGTGGAATCAAAGTGGAAATATGGATTGGATGAGTCAGATGACATGCATGTAACATTGTCAACATTGCAGTAACTAGAACCTTCAGGGCCCAGATCCAAGAAACCATGAACGGCTCCTCTAAACCCTGGCAGGGGCCCTTCACTCTGAGCCCAGTGGCTGAATGCCAGGGCCTGGTCGCAAGTGCAACCTTTGTGACCCCGGTAGTTCTGCCAACAGTGTTAGTCTTTTTTTTTTTTTTTAGAAGCCCCGTTGGGGAGCTTTGTTGAGATGTCAGGGGTCTAAACACACCTCTGATGTTCAACCTTTGAGACAGAAAAAGGAAATTAAGGAACACAGTCCTCAATCACCATCTCTGCGGCCTCGGCTGCATAGAATGAATGAACAGAAATAACTCTGTACAGAGCTTTTCCTCAATTCACAAACCTGAAGCATAGTAAACCCAGTTTATAGATCACTGAATTCTATTCATTCAGACAAGGAAGGAGTCAGTAAATGACACATTTATCGACCCCTTTCCTGCTCTCCATCCTGAAAGCAACCCCTGTAGCATCTGACGGGAGAAGGGAAAGGGGAACCCAGCAAAGCTGCGGAGGACGAAGGGGGAGGTCAGAAGAGAGAACAGAGGGCAGCATAAAGAAGTTGGATAGGAGGGGCAGTGGGGGCGGCTGTATATAGAACGGATCTCTTAATTTTCCTCCTTCAGTCGCTGAATGCCTGTGGGAGGGAGAGGAGGAGAAGCGTGCGTTTAGTGGCTGCAGGAGGAAAATGGAGAGATTGGTTCCTCTATATGCAGCCGCTCTTCCTTTTCAGGTGTACAGGAGCATGGGGCCAGGTCGCAATTGGGACCCCTGTAGGTACACCCCTGATTGTCAGTAACTGTACCTTGTACAACCACGCAGGCCTGTTTCAGTACTTGCAATCTATTTTAAAGAGACAAAACATGGGCAGATTCATATATTGAAAATTTACTTTTTTATTTTGCCCAGACGTACCCCTAGCCTTTAGTGTTACAGGGAGAATAGGGTCATTTGAATTGCAATGGGCTTTATTCCTATTATGCTGTATATATTTTTCTCTCGTCCACAGTTGGCTTTAAATCCCCTATATTTTAACCTACAATCACTACTTACATGTTTTTTATTTTAGGCATGGACCAACATGGTGTTGACCATTCTCAATCAAATTCAGATCCTTCCAGACCAGATGTTTGCGGCACTGCAGCCAGCCGTGTTTCCTTGTATCAGTCAGTTGACCTGTCACGTGAATGACATCCGTGTGCGACAGGCGGTTAGAGAATGGCTGGGAAGAGTTGGCAGAATTTATGATATTATTTTATGAAATCGTTATATGTTGGCATTTGTATGAACTTTCTACATATCAAAAGAATATTTCCAAATATATTATAGATATTAAAGGTTTATTACATTTTTCTAAGTAGGAGGGGAGGAGTTATGAATGTTTACAATTATTTTTTCACTCCTAGTTTTGTTCTACAATTTGTTGTTGCTCAATGCAACATTAATCTTGAAAATGTGTATGAATATCCTGACATCTTCTAATTCATCTTTACTACTACTAAGGTAATGCTAATATATTTTGCCTAAAAATATATACTTATATATATAAATGTATAAAATTATTCAATTTTTGCTTATTGAGCCTACCTGTCCTGTTTCCCTAATATTGTCACACCCATTTTGTAAAAATGAACTCCTTGTTAAGTGCCATAATAGCTTGGTGATCTGGCCTTGCACTCTTTGTACTTCAGTGGGTTAAAAAAATATCTACCCTTATCAACGTGGGAGGGCTGCAAAATAGATGTACAGATTTTTTTTACTCGCTTGATGCTAGAGTAATAAAGTAGTACTTTTGGTACAATTATACTTTACCTGACTTCCTCCCCGGCACCCCCCATAGTCTTATAGTTCGCTCCTGCCAGCTGAAAAGTGTGTGGGAGTGTCAATTAAGGGATAACTATACCTAAAAGTACAGTGAACCAATAGTCATTCAAGCAACTATAAAATGGTAGTTCTGCACTAGAAAGTCTAAGATTCCACAATGAACTTTGTTTCACTTTCTATCTTGCAAGTCACTGAATTTGCTATGCAAATACCAGTTTTATAAAAATCAGAACATAGGTACTCTACCGCTTCCTTATATGTGACAATACCCACAAGGGTCTAGACTCCCAGTGGCTATAAGTATTTGCACGCAAATATTTGGAGGGGCTGCTGGATTGTTTGCAGGCTCAGAAACTCTCTAATGTAGAATTGTTGGCTTATAGGCGTTTTTTTACTACAGATTTGCTGTGTATGGGCCATTATATTTTTCTCTCTTGTCACTAATATAATTTGAATAAATCAGACTTCTTTTCTTTGATAGTACTTAAAGGTCCAAACTTGCTTACCTTTTTACTTGCTGTAACTGCTCTGTGTTTGTGCCATGAGGTCTGACAGTAGGACTAGAGGTGCTAGATTGAAGGGTCATAGTCTTGTATGCTTATGGCCAATTGTTCCCATTGTCCCCCCAGACTGCCCTTGTCTGTCATATTTGACTTTTACCACAGAGTTGCCTTTGGACAGCCTGATCTACACGTGTATAGGCATCTTCAGAATTTAGATAATACACCCTTGTAACCTTTAGAGGCATAAAGACTCCATACTAAAAGCAACGGCAGGCCTGCAGCAACTCCACTTAGATACCACAAACCAATCATGGGTGATATGTACAACCCAGCTATATGTAACCCAACTTTAGATCATCATTTTTTTTTTAAGAGGCTGTTGATGCTCTCTACTAAGAAGACCTACCTGATTGTTCCTGGGGGGAATGGTCTAGGCAATTATATCTGACGGTAAATATGTCAATTTATTAACATTCAAGTCACTCCTCAACTCCTATATGAGGTTTCACTTAAAATTGCTTAGCAGACATTCTAATACAACGTGAATGTTAGCGTACATGTTATATTACTGTCCACGGGAATGTCTGATATAGGTTTAGTTTACTTTTTATTTATTGGTCATAATATTAGTAGAATTTTCTTTATTGTGTTAAATAGTTGTTACAATATATAATGTGATGTTCTAGTGCTGTGTAGCAATGTTGGTGAACTATACATATTGACACACACTGATGCCCCGTACACACGATCAGACCTTTGTCCGACCAAATTCACATCGGAATTCCGACGGAGGAAAAGAGAACATGTTCTCTATGTAAACTCCGATGGAATTCATCGGAATTTCCGATGGGGCATACACACGGTCGGAATTTTCGATGAAAAAAGTCTGTCTGACTTTTTCCATCAGAAGTTCCGATTGTGTGTACGGGGCATGACTCAAAACAGTAAATCAGTAAAAGATCTGTAATTCACAGATATGTACTAAGCCAGTAGGTAATAATTACTGACTACTAGTTCGATTTACCATATATGTAATTCTGTAAGTACATTGAGTTCACAGCCCTTGTACAGAAGAGGCCCCTGATACTGAAAGTATGCATTTGTATATATTACATTTGTACAGTATGTGTTTATTTACAGTCATTTATGTACTGCCAACATAATTCAGTTTTACCGTTAGGTAAACTTAATTTATGCATTTTCATGGTGTATCATACATTGCACATTTTCACTTTGTTTTATTTATGTCTCTTGAACTTTTGCACAGAAAAATATATGTTGCATATTGTGACAGAGTACACATATTATAGCCAAACTTTTTTTTTTTATGGTAGGGAAGGACTGGAGCCTCCATAAAGTTTTTATTGCTGCCCCTCTATTTGTTCTGGTGACATTTTCTCTCACTTCCTGTTGTGTCCACAGAAAAACATGCATTTTATGCCTGAAAATTATTTAAAAACTCCCAAACATATATATTTTCTGAAAGCAGGTAACATGTAGAATAAAAAGGTGGTAGTTACACATTATGTTGTACAACATTTGGGCAGACAAGAGCAAAACCTATGTATTTTTAATTTTGGGTAAAAGTGTCTGCGTCAAGTAAATAGATATCAAATGTCAAACCTTAAAATTACGTGCACCTGTAAAACAATGAAAAAATTATAATACTCAAATAGGTGAAGGTTTAAAAATCTTTACAGTTTATCAGTTCAGAGTTAACCCTAAGTAATGGCCCTAGAAATATTTTTCTCGTTCTGGCTTGAACCATGATACCTGATCTAAGTTACCCAAATACTATGTATGTGCATGGGGAGTGGGGGAGGAGTGAGGGTCCTTTTTACATTTTCCTTAAATTATTTTAGTATTTTGATTACGTTTTTATAACACTATAGAAGGAAAATATGAGACGGGTATACAACCACCCCAACATAAGGACTGGACTTTATCGGCTCAACATCAGAGACCTAAAAAATCAATATCTTTTATTACAAAAGAAAAAAAATACAAACCATATGTACAAGTGAATACATTTGTAAAAACAAAAGAAACGCCTCTCAAAATAGCACTGGGACAAGAGAGTCCCAGGGTTTAGTACATCTCTCAATTGATTAGGAGTATAGGCAAAATTACAAATTGGTGAAATATAGGTGTATAACTGTACCCTTCCAGTCACTCGGGTCGACACTTTTCGCCGATCTATGGCTTCTCCAGGACCCAATGTATTGGGAGAACATCCCTACATACAAGACAGACATAATAATACAGTTATAATAAGCATGCATTTTATAATAAACAATGTAATCAATCTATACAAAAATTATGCTCATACAGGCATTGCAAACCACTGAGGCTCAAGGATCAATCCTGGGGAGGACACAGGGGCACCAAAACCACATTAAACCCACCAGGGAGGTGGGGGGTGACAGTAGGTGAATACTATGTTAATAGGGAAACCTGAGACTTATATGATGGAATGGAATACATATTATCATCCCATATTTTTCTGTGTCCTGTGGGGGACTAGATATAGTGGTCCTGGGTTTATCAACATTTTAACTGACCTCTACAGCATTGTTTTAACATGGCTCACCACAAAGCAAATATGGTATACTTCTGTGCATTGTAGTATGCTGAAACACACAATAATTGAGGTTCATTGGTAAGATCTGTTGGGGTTTGAGTTGAAATAAATTACAATGCATAGCACCAAAGTCAGTTTCATGCATTAAAATATGCATTGCATGATTGGATCATTACAGCCCGAAATTTAGTGAATTGTGTATTATCATACAATTGGGAATGATGTTATGTACCCTCTAAAAATAAATGTTTTGCTTCTTATGACAGCAAGACATCTTATGCTTTATATATAATATATGTCAGGTGCCTAACCACAGGATCTTGTTATTTTCCAGTCAGCCAAAAATATCGTAAATTAATTCATTATTATATGAAGATATTTCTGTTTTCCCACCTACAGAATCGAGTGAAATTTATAGCTGAGAAATCATCACATGGCTGTAACTTTCACTTGATTCTGCAGGTGTCGTCTTGTAATAATTTAGGGTATTTTGGCTGACTTTTTTATACATTCGCCACTTTATGTAGGTGATCGATTAATTAGAGCAGCAGCCTAGTAGTGCAAAAGTTCATGTCAAAAATACCAAATGCCACTAAATAAATGCTTTTCTAGTATTATATCTTTTTGTGAATGATTGTAATATGCATCAATGCTGAAAAATCTTTGACGGAAATTATAGTATATTTTTAGGGAACACATTTTATTTCATAACCCCCACCACCACCACCACCACCATCATCATCACTATTTCTTCATGCATTACTTAATTTTTGCCAAATTTATGAAGCGCTGAATGTTCAGTGTATTTGGATCTCTGTGGCTTTAGTAGGCCGCTGTAGTATACGTATATATTTGTAATACAAGCCTCTTTGTAAGATCTAAACAAGGTCACCATTTTCAGCTTCACTGGCCTATTTATTGCAGCTCTATCAATACCTGGTAAACAGATGAATTTCCTCCTAAAACCAGGAGGCAAAGGTTACTTATTACCTACCCTAAGAAATGAAAAATCTTGGATATGTCTGTCCGATACAAGTTACCAGCTTCTATCCAGAACTGAAACGCACCAAATGCATGGACTTACTGGTCCATTTTTTTTTTTTAACCAGTATACATGTCCTCCAATTGATATTCTAACGTCCACTAAAATACATGTCCAGTTTGGTTCATGGAATGGTTCTCAAGATATGCATTTTTGTTTGTATTTTGAGAAAGAAAAATGGATATTATGCTGATATTTAATATACTTAAACTTACATTTAATGTGTAAGTTATTACTTGGGAAGTAAATTTTAGTAGTTTTCCCTTTTTTTATTTTTAGATTAAAGGTCTATGCACCAATTATTTTCATAAGATGATCTCCAACAATGTAATTTATGTAATCCCAGTGCCATTACCTCACTACAGGGAGTCCCCGGGTTACAAACAAAATGGGTTCTGTAGGTTTGTTCTTAAAGTGGTTGTAAACCCTGTACTACCACTTTTACTTACAGGTAAGCCTATAATAAGGCTTACATGTAGGTACCATGAAATCTCCTAAACTTTCATCTTTAAGGAGATATTCACATATGCCAACGTAATCGGCAGATGCGCATTGAAGAAATGGCTCGCTCGTGCCGCTTCATCAGTAGCTGTGCCATGACCGGCGGCTCGCGCGCAATAGCAATCAGCGAAGTAGCGCGATTTCAAAGTAGCAGGTTGTTTGTTTGTTTTTTTTGAGTGTTTACAACCACTTTAAGCCCTGGTTCACATTGATGCTACTTTGAAATCGTGCTACTTCACGTGTTGCACCGATTGAAGCAGTGCCATTGCCTCCAATAGGCTACGACTTGCCATGTGATTTCTCAAATAGCATTCCAAATTGCAGCAATGTGAACCTAGGCTCAGTTGAATTTGTATGCAAGTTGTAGCTCCTGCCAAAAAACAATTATTTTTACGTTTTTGGTATAGCATAAGGAAGGGTTAACACCCCTGTAACATTTGTTTCGCTGTCTGTGCCCCTGTTCAGAAGATTTCACCTCACTTTCTGTCCATGGGACAATTTGATTATTGAAAATTTTGGGTTGTTGTGGAAACAAGCCTTGGTGATAAAGCATCGGTGGAGACATATTTTTCCCATGATCACGCTTACAGGCGTGAATTTCCCTTCCTAGGGGTAGATTTCCTCTCGCTTCATGTTGTCTCCCTCCATTTATAAGTAGGAGTCCTTTGTAAGTCAGATGTTGGTAACCCGGGGACCTCCTGTACTGCCCTTGACATTTTGCTTTAAAACACACTTGTGTTTTGCATAACATGTTTTAAGAAAGTTGTGCAATGACATTTTTTGTTTTTGTATCCAAAGCTTTGCATGTTGCTCATTGTATAATAAAGTAATTGTTTTGCTTTGTGTTTAGATAATGCTCTCTGCAGGGTCAATGTGAATTCAGTTTTTGTCACTACAATATTCTTCTAATTGTGTAAATTGTTTGCCATCTTGTAGCTGTGTATATTTTGTTCAAATTGTATGAAAATAAATTATTTTACCAGCAATTTAATTTAAATTAATTTCATGATCTATGTCTTGTACAATAAAATTAATCAAGAGCAAAATGGTGTTTTTTTTTTTTAGTTATCATGCCAATACTGGTACATACAAAGCAACACATTTAACGCAAACTTGAACTCAAAATTGAAGACCTGCTTTAAATAATTAGGGGGACTTTAGTGAAAGTATTTGAATCTGAAATGGGTGTTAGTTAAACCTATACAATTCTGTTAAACCTACAGAAAAAAACAAATGTTGCGCTGTGCCTTTTTGTGCCTTTAAAAAAAACAATGAAAACAGTGCAATGTAACGTGACATAATCGTGGTCCATATAAAAAGGAATCTAAATATAAGAATTTAAGAAATAACTCCAAAGATCAGAAAGAATTAAAAATATGAATGTCTATTAAAAAAAAAAGTGACCATTAGGGTGAAAATGTGTTCATGCCTCAGTGTATCCACTCTATTGATCCGCCACTGAAAAATCAAGAAAACTGCTTATCAGATAGTTGGACCCCCAAGTGAAAGGAGGTTTAAAGGGGGGTTCTAAAGGTTTGTTTATTTTCTAAATAGGTTCCTTTAAGCTAGTGCATTGTTGGTTCACTTACCTTTTCCTTCGATTTCCCTTCTAAATTTGTTTTTTCTTTGTCTGAATTTCTCACTTCCTGTTCCTTCTCAGTAAGCTGTTCTGGCTGACTAACCACCGCTCGGGTGATGGTGGTAAGCTTACTGAGGAGAAAAAGGAACTGAGAAATTCAGACAAAGAACAAAAACATTTAGAAGGGAAATAGAAGGAAAAGGTAAGTGAACCAACAATGCACTAGCTTAAAGGAACCTATTTGGAAAATAAAAAACAGACCTTTACAACCCCTTTAAGTGTGCTTTGAGATCTGCCAGGGATACAGAGGAATGCCAAAAGGGACCATTCTGCCAATAGCTCTCAGCCACAAATGGCACATCACATCAAACACGAGGAAGAAAGCACAAAAGCGCCATAGAGTGGTATTTTAAAATCAACGTTTATTATATAAAAGAAAAGTAGTAGCATAGAAAGATGCCCAAAACAGCGCTCCGCTCCACCGAAGGGGTGTGATGACATCAGCACTAAGCTCCCGAATGGTCCCTGTTGGCATTCTTCAGTGTCCCCTGGTAGATCTCAAAGCTCAGTTAGGCCCCGTACACACGACCAGTTTCCTCGGCAGAATTCAGCTTCCGACCGAGTTTCTGGCTGAATTCTGCCGAGAAACCCGGCCGTGTGTACACTTTCGGCCGAGGAAGCCGACGAGGAGCTCGGCGAGGAAATAGAGAACATGTTCTCTATTTCCTCGTTGTTCTATGGGAGCTCTCGGCCCGCCGAGTTCCTCGGCGGCTTCAGGGCTGAACTGGCCGAGGAACTCGATGTGTTTGGCACGTCGAGTTCCTCGGCCGTGTGTACGAGGCCTTAGACCTCTTATCACTTGTTGGTCTAACCAGCTGGTAAGCAGTTAGATTTTTCGGTGGTGGAAACACAGAAATGCACATATTTGCGCACCTAAGGCCTCGTTCAAACACGACCGAGTTTCTCGGCAAAAGGGAGATATTTTTTTGCCGAGGAAACCGATCGTGTGTACATTTTCGTCGAGGAAACTGTCGAGAAACTCGACGAGACAAAAAGACACGGGGGAATGTGAACACACGGGGGGGGGGAATGTGAACACAGATCAGGACGAGCTGGGGGCGGAGGAGGAAGAAGACACGGGGGGAGGGGGGGTGTGGACACACGGAGAGGGACGAGGGGGGGGGGGCGCTGAAGAAGGACACTGAGGACAGTCAGGGATGATCGGTGCGAGGGGGGAGGGTAAGCTGTGAACACCGATCCCCCATGCATGGCTTTTCAGGTGAAAGCCGCGGGAGGGAGAGAAGCAGATGAAAAGCCATGCAGGGAGGATCGGTGCTCACAGCTTACCCTCCCCCCCGCACCGATCATCCCAGACTGTCACTGGAGATGGATGTGTGACGGTGTGCAGAAATGACGGGGCCGTGAGCGCGCTCTGTTTTTACCATGAATGCGCTTTGCCTCCTCTGTGCACGCTTTGGCCATGGGGAGTGTAGAGGTGGGAAGGGCATCTGCTGACATCACGACCCCGCCCACCAAGTGCCGATGACAGACCCACCCACTGAATCTGCTGTTTTTGGGGCTTCTAACTAATAAACGGGACACATTTGACTGGTAAGGATAGATGCAGGAGGCATGTATCGCCTTAGGCGATACACACGACCGAGTTTCTCGGCAGAATTCAGCCAGAAACTCGATCGGAGCTGAATTCTGCCAAGAAACCCAGCGTGTGTACACTTTCGGCCGAGGAAGCCGGCGATTTCCTCGTTGAGCCAAATAGAGAACATGTTCTCTATTTCCTTGTTGTTCAATGAGGAAAGTTGGCTCGCCGAGATCCTCGGCGGCTTCACACAGAACTCGATGAGCAAAACGATGAGTTTTGCCCGTCGAGTTCCTCGGACGTGTGTACGAGGCCTCATAGATCAGCATTATGGCAGTAGTTTACAATTGATGAGAGTGGGTTTACATCCACTTTAAAATCCTGGGATCCATCTACCCTTAGCTCAGGCATGCTGGCAGGGGGGTGTACTTAGCTGGGGAAAAAAAGCCCCTCCTCCCCTCCTGAAGACTCCTGGGATGTATGACATAATTTGCTTAGGCAAGAAACCATGAAGTAACTGAAGAATAAAAAAAAAAGTTCCAAACAAGTAAATATACTTCCTATCTATTTACTAATGCTAGAAACATAAGGATTACAAATAGTCAATATTGATTGAGAGAGTGCATTTCCACTTTAAAGTGTTACTAAACCCAGTAATATACAAATAGTTAATCCCCCCCCCCTTCTTTTTTCATTAAAATAATGCCACTAGATCACATGATAAACTAGGAGGATATTTTCACTAAAGCCTGTGTCCTCATGCTGTTATGGGAGGCGGATCATCCATCAATAAAGATGTGACAAGATGTGACTTTTTTAGTTACTGGGCATGGAGGAGGAAGAAGGGACTTGCTGTCATTTAGGATCTGTATACGCGCCCACGTGTGTGATGTCAATATCATGTGACCTGGCTAGCTCTGATCAACAAGGAAATGTTCTCTCCAGCAATAAAGACCAAACTGAGCATGTGCAGCAGTAAAACCCTTGCCATGTATTATCTGGCCTTGCCAAGAAAGACCCTGCAGGAGGGGGAGGATTTGTCCATACAGGATAAAACAGCCTTTTTACACAAAGCAGAGGATTAACACCTAAAGTTCCACAGTGAGTATAACAAGCATGCTATTTTACATATACAGACTGATTTTACTGTTGTGGGTTTAGTAACACTTTAAATACCCTGGACTGCATGCATGCATGTGTAATCAACACATAATGGTGCCCGTAAATACTTTGTAGAGTGTCCAGTGCTCAAAAATTCAGGGAATTTATGTCAATAGCAACTTCAAATTCTGAAACTGTGCTTGATTCCACAAGGCCATGGCAACAGGCTATATGGTTTCTTTTCACTAAAGGTAAATGGGTTGTATGTTTTGCAAGGGAAGTTGTACTTTGCAAAAAAAAATAAAAAATCTCCGGAGCTTAGTGAATGTGATTAAAAAGTTCACTTTGCAAAGACTACCCAATCACATGCAAGAGATAAATAAAACAATCTTTGCTTACACATGTTTGGAAGTCAGCAGAGCTTCACCTCATTCGCTAAGCTCTGGGGGTAAAAATTCCCTTGCAAAATGCAGTTTTTCTTGCAAAATGGACCCTCTACTTGCCTTAGTAAATCAACCCCAAATGTCATGATGTGATAGCAGAAGGATGTGTACTGGAAGAATGAAATACAGTGTTTAGCTTACCAAGCACATCTTTCACAACCTTCTTTGCTTCTTACAGGTATGACTACGTATTGTGTCTTTTCAGGTGACTTTTTTCCGGAGAATACAGCTGTTTTGAGATCAAGGTTCAGGGAATGCGAGATTTGTTCTAGGGCATACTGCAGAATGTCACCATCCTCTAGCTGCTTAGCCCCGCTGCACAGAAGGATTCTGATTTTAATTATGCCTGTAATCTGTACTCCCAGTCCAAAGGGGAACAACCATCATATGAAAAAGGCTGTAGCTGTGATATTTGGCTGAGTTTCTAGGTATTTAATCCAGAGCTCTGCTTAATAACAAGATAATACAGTCCAGTCTAGAGACAGGCTGCTTGTATTTTGCTCATCTCAGTACAATACTAGAGCCCAAGCTGATTTATCCCTAAACTGGCTACAATAAATAGGTCACAGAGAAATATATAGGTCTGTAGTGTCAAGCAAATATAGGTTAGTGAAGTCATTCCTACTGAAATGCATCTATTATATCTACTGTGACCCCTCCCAGGGCTTTTTTTCTCAGGGAATAGCTACAGCAACCCCCCCCCCCCCTGTGAGTCACCCCGTGTCTTCACACACAACAACAAACCTCCCCAGCAACAATCAATACCATCCTAGCAACAATAGACCCCCCCAAGCAACAATAGGTCCCACAGCAACAATAGTCCCCATCCCAGCAACAATAGACCTCCCAGAAACAATAAATCAATAGATCCCACACCCAATAATAGATGCCCCAAGCAACGATAGATGCCACAGCAACAATAGACCTCCCAGCAACAATAACTCAATAGTTTCCACACCCAGCAATAGATGCCCCAAGCAACAATAGATCCCGCAGCAACAATAGTCCCCACCTCAGCAACAATAGACCTCCCAGCAACAATAAATTAATAGATCCCCCACCCAGCAACAGTGAACCACCCACAACAAACTACCACCAGCAACAAAGGATCCACCACAGCAACATTAGTGCCCCAAGCAGCAACAGCATATCTTCTAGAAGCCAGCATCAACAGACCCTCTAGTGGCCCATAAACAATAGACCTCTCTCTCAACAGTAGATCCTCCCAGCAATAATTGACTCCCCGGCCACATAAGATCCCTTCCAGCTACAGTAGATCCCCCATCAGCCATCATCAATAGACCCTCCAGTATGCCCCAGCACCCCTTGCCATTGCATACATTCAGTGCTGGAGGTGCCGTGTTCCCCAAGTTCCCGCTGAAAAAAAGCCCTCACCACACCTAATATGCAAGAATCATATCAAGAATTTATAGTAACAGTATAGGAATCATTAATATTGCTTGCACAAATCCAGTAGCAGCATTTTTCATTTAATAACTGCATTACATAGCATTTTACATAGCCTCTTTTGGTGTTTGGTGCTCACATTTCAGCATCACATTTTCTTCTAGTCACTCTGTTAAGAAATCTCCAGATTCCTGTGACAGGGGTGCAATGCAGGGAGTTCTGTCTTGTTAGCTAGCCAGTGCCTTGTGAGTTGCTCATCAGTGTGTGGGCAGGGTAATCTAAGCCCATGCATGTGGGAGCACTTCCCACACAGTGCAAGCTCATCAATGCCTGGGACCATACTTATGCAGCTGCCTTCAGGTAACAAGTCACAAAAATGCTGTAGGGTCATCCCCCTATTAACACCTCCCACTCCCAGCTAGCCTCAATGTTTTGCTAGTGTCCTTAGGTAATGGGCCTCTACTGAGAAAAGCTTAAGCCTCGTACACACGTCCGAGGAACTCGACGGGCAAAACACATCGTTTTGCTCGTCGAGTTCCTTGTGAAGCCGCCGAGGATCTCGGCGAGCCAAGTTTCCCCATTGACTAACGAGGAAATAGAGAACATGTTCTCTATTTGGCTCGACGAGTTCCTCGTCGGTTTCCTCAGACAAAAGTGTACACAGGACCGGTTTCCTCGGCAGAATACGGCTCCCATCGAGTTTCTGGCTGAATTAGTGTGTACGAGGCCTTACCTTCTTACTGTAGAGTTTTTCTCTAAATGATTTTTTCTAAGACGATGTAATCATTACTTGGCTGCACCATGGCCACTCCAGCTTTTTTAGGCAACTTCCAGGATTGGTGGACCCTTCAGCAGAGTCTTATGGGATCATACCAGAACCCTGCCTCGTAAAAGATGCAGTTGTGAGAACAGGGGTAGTGAGCGAATGTCCAGACATCCAATAAAGAGTTTTCAATGCTTTATTGTCCAGGCCAAACATGGCCAACATCAACATAATTTGGAAGGGTCGAGGTTGATGAAGGAAAGAAAGAGAACCTCGCGGTATCAGGCCTGGATATTGGATGGAGCAGTCAGTACTGCTCTGTGTAGTACCAATTTCTGTAACTCGTCGCCACTCTGCTTGGAGTGGGTAAAGTGCCCCCGGACAGACCCCTATGATAGGCCTGGCAGCCGAAGCATCACTCTGAATTAGCTGGGAGGAACAGGTCTATCTCACCGACCCGGCTCTAAGGCCTCTGCCACAGGCCAATTTCAATAAAGGACTTAGGTGAACAAAAAGAGCGAATCCTACCAGTAGGTTTCTCCTATATAGGGCCCCAGATGACAGCAATCATACCTGTCAGCGGTCCGGACACCCGATCCCAGATTGGGATCTTCCTCAACAGGTCCTGGAACCCAGTGAAGCACTGGGGCCCGCCCCCTTTTTCCTCAGGATGAGGTTCGGTGAGGTCTGCAGCTTTGACCAGGTGGGCCGCGCCGGCGGGGTCCATGGATGCGCGTACCCTGAAGGTGGGTACCGCACCTGGAACGGGGACCCCGCAAAGATTTCTTAACACATGGCCCCTGTCACAGATATACTCTCCCCCAGCATGCCCCGCGAGGGAAAAACTCCTCCAATTGGCTGCTGGGGAAAACTCGCTCTGCCAGAACCCCAGAACGTTTGATGGCACAGTGGCTGCGTTTGATGGCACAGTGGCTGCGTTTGATGGCACAGTGGCTTAATTTGATGGCACAGTGGCTGCGTTTGATGGCACAGTGGCTGCGTTTGATGGCACAGTGGCTTCATTTAATGGCACAGTGGCTGCGTTTGATGGCACAGTGGCTGCATTTCATGGGCACAGTGGCTGCGTTTGATGGCACAGTGGCTGCGTTTGATGGCACAGTGGCTGCGTTTGATGGCACAGTGACGGCAATTGACGGGCACAGTATCTGCGTTTGATTGGCACAGTGGCTGCAATTGATGTGGTTTTTTTTTTCAGTTTGTTTGCGCCCCCTCAAAACAATTTTGAGCACCAGCCGCCACTGCATACAGGGAATGAAGTACGATATTAATGTAAAGTTAGTTTTTGGGCTTACAAACACTTTAATGCTGCTGCAAATGAAAAAATATTTTTTTCAATGTCAGCTTTCCTGCCCTCTTGCTGCTACTGGTGCAATCCATACATTGCCACTCCACCATAAAAAAAATGCCTAAATAGGAAAATAAGCAAAACAATAGCAATCCTCTTACTAAAGCATACTTTCACCCTATGTTGGGGTGAAGAGTAAAATTGCATTGAGGGGGGCAAAAAAAAATGTTTGCCCAGGGTCCAAACCTTATTAAAGACGGCCCTGCTCATCATAATTTTCATAGTCTGCTTGAAAAACAACTAGCCGGATTCAGAGAGACTTACGCCGGCGTATCTAATGATACGCCGTGTAAGTCCATGGATGCGCCGTCGTATCTATGCGCCGTATTCTTGTACTAAGATACGTCTGAATTTTGGCTTCCTACGACCGACGTAAGTCTCCTACGCCGTCGTATCTTGAATGCATATTTACGCTGGCCGCTAGGGGCGCTTCCATTGATTTACGCGTTGAATATGTAAATGAGCTAGATACGCCGATTCACAAACGTAGTTGCGCCCGGCGCATGAGTATACACTTTTTACGTAAGGCGTATGTCCGGCATAAAGATAAACCACCTCTATAGGTGGCGCAGCCAATGCAAAGGTATGGACGATGGAACAGCCGTCGGATTTTACGTCGTTTACGTAAGTCATACGTGAATGGGGCTGGGCGTAGGTTACGTTCACGTCGTTGCCATTGAGCTGTTGTATCTTACGGCGTAAATTTGACGTGATTCTGAGCATGCGCGCGCATGCACCGTTCGTTCGGCGCTTCATTTACATGGGGTCACGGCTCATTTAAATACAACACGCCCACTACCTTCATAATTTGAATTAGGCGGGCTTACGCCGGCCCATTTACGTTACGCCAACGTAACTTAGGGAGCAAGTGCTTTGTGAATACTGTACTTGCCTCTCTATTTTACATCGGCGTAGCGCATATGAGCTGCGCTACGCTGGCACAAAGATGCACCGCTCTACCTGAATCCGGCTAAACATGTTTTATAAAAGCAAAGAAAAAGAGCTAACCCGCTGATAAGTAAAATGTTTCTGGAGGTTAGATCAGATATTGCACATGGTCTGCACTGCTGATAGTATGGTGACAGGACATGAGTGATAAACTCTGTTGTCATTACACATGGTATGGCCTTTTACCTGGGCAATGCCCAACCTCAAGTGATTTTAATTAAATACACTGAACCTGTTTGATTATATTTTGAATTATTAAAAAAAAAGTTAATCCAGGAGCTGCATATATTTTGCATGGTTTGTCTGTAACACCACTATTTTACCAGCGTGAATTTGAGAAATTATGTTTGT
Organism: Rana temporaria; assembly: GCF_905171775.1. NCBI lineage: Eukaryota > Metazoa > Chordata > Amphibia > Anura > Ranidae > Rana > Rana temporaria. Next base: position 299,633,063 of record NC_053492.1, read on the forward strand.
GTCATCCTATCCTTTCAGTCTCCCTTTTATACTCCCACCCTGAGCTTGATGTATCTGATGAGTTACTGTGGTCATTACATTCTGAATCTATTTTTCCCCTAAACACCTTCAGGTATAAAGCCCAGTCTGGGACATTTAGGGGTGCATGGAATGAACTGGGACACAAAATTTAAAATCCAAATACCTGATTGTCTATTGTATTTAAGCTGTCTGGGCATTTTTTCAAGGTTGTCCTATTTCTCTAACCTCCCTCCCATTTTGTCACAATACTGCCAGTTGGACTGTGCCCAAAGATAGATTGCCATTCCGCCGTTTTATAAGCATCATTCAAAGCAGAATGGACAAAAGCCAAGTCAAGAACAGCAAGCATTAAGCAGCAATGTGGTTACAGCTTCTTTTAAATAAAAGATGGTAACTTACTATCCATTACCTCTGTGAACTGGGAATTAGTATATGTAAAAACATCTACCCTTTTTCCTACTATGCTCTGTCCTAATAAGTATGGTGTTTTCCTTTGGTTCACCCTTTCTTTGTGGTCATTATTCACATATTAGGTACTTCTAGATAATTGTTTATTCCACAAACATTATATATCTGAGGCTGAGATCCATAGGCGTGCGCACAGGGCGTGCCGGGTGTGTCTGGGCACACCCTAATCCCCCCTGTGCCAGCCAGGGCTTTTTTCTGGTGAAACTGCTGGGTTTGTTAATGGACACTCACTGGCAGTAACAGTGCTGCCAGTGAGACAATTTTGATCTCTTACTGTAGGCGGTGGAGTGATACAGCTGCACACTGCCTGCCCTCCAGTGCCTCTTCTGTTGTCATAGGATAGGAGGTAAGCAGCATCTAGTGGGGAGCATGGGTGAATCTAGGAGGGTAGATTTAACTTCATTTACAATGCTCTTGCCAGCAAAAACCCCCCCTTCCTCCCCCTTCCACACCGCACAAACAGAAGAGGAGAGAGGGCTCGATCCTCTCTGGCTCCTCCAGCCCCTATTCCCTATGTCTCCACACTGCAATCCTTGTGTGCAGCCTTGGCCTGAGAAAGGAGATGTGGGCGGGAGAGTTTAGGTGCAGCAGCTGGCAGATCCATTGGGGCTACTACACTGATTCTCCTGTGTGATCCAGCAGATACCAGCCAGGTGAGTGAGCATTCCCTCATCTCCCTCCCCTTTCTCCCCCATCTGTCTCCCCCCCCCTTTCCAGGAGCTGTCAAGTTGATGTCTTGTCCAGCTAGCACTTAGGGATGGCTTAACTGATGTGAGGGGCACTGTGCCATGTTCTGATGTCAGGGGGCACTGTGCCATGCTATGATGTCAAGGGGCACCGTGTCATGCTATGATGTCAGGGCACTACTGTGCCATGCGCTGATGTAAGGGGCACTGTGTCATGCTCTGATGTCAGGGGGCACTGTGCCATGCTCTGATGTCAGGGGGCACTGTGCCATGCTCTGATGTAAGAAGTCACTGTGCAAATGCTCTGATGTCAGGGGGCACTACTGGGCCATGCTCTGATGTAAGGGGGCACTACTGTGCCATGCTCTGATGTCAGGGGGCAATCCTGTGCCATGCTCTGATGTAAAGGGCACTGTGTCATTCTCTGATATCAGGGCACTACTGTGACATGCTCTGATGTAAGGGACACTGTGTCATGCTCTGATGTCAGGGGGCACTGTGCCATGCTCTGATGTCAGGGGGCACTGTGCCATGCGCTGGTGTCAGGGGGCAATGTGCCATGTTCTAAAGTCAGGGCACTACTGTGCCATGCTCTGATGTAAGGGGCACTGTGTCATGCTCTGATGTTAGGGCACTACTGTGCTATTCTCTGATGTAAGGAGGCACTACTGTGTCATGCTCTGATGTCAGGGGGCACTACTGTGCCATGCACTGATGTCAGGGGCCCCTGTGCCATGCTTTGATGTTAAATGGGCACTGTTACATGCTCTGATGTCAGGGGGCACTATTGTGCCATTCTCTGTCAGGGCACTACTGTGCCATGCTCTGATGTCAGGGCACTACTGTGCCATGCTCTGATGTCAGGGGGCACTACTGTGCCATTCTCTGATGTAAGGGGCACTATACCATGCTCTGATGTCAGGGCACTATTGTACCATGCTTTGATATAAGGGGCACTGTGCCATGCTCTGATGTCAGGGGACACTGTACCATGCTCTGATGTAAGGGGGCACTGTACCATGCTCTGATGTAAGGGGGCACTGTGCCCCTCTGCGGGCAATCTGGCACTAACTGACACTGGCTGGCAGGGTCACGAACTGACACTGATGTCTCTAGTGACACTAATACAGTGATAATACTTTACACTGTACTAATGACACTGGCTGGGAAAGGGTTAACATCAAGGGGTTAACTGTGTGTCTGACGATTTGAAAAACTGTGCTGCTTTTACTTGATAGATATATCTATCTATCTATCTATCTATCTATCTATCTATCTATCTATCTATCTATCTATAGATCTATAGATATATATAGATAGATTTATATATATATATATATATATATCCATATGTATATAATCACGTGTGTTTGAGCTTCTGTTTGGGGTGTACACCCTAATGCAATAGGCTGTGCACACCTATGCTGAGATCCAAATAGTAAATGTGCAGCTTTTTATGTTTATGTTGACAAAATGTTTTTTTGTACTCTGGTCCACATAGCGGTTTACCAGCATTTACTTACCATAATGTAGTAAGGGCACTTGCATGCCTTATTAGACAGTTGTTGGTTGCTGTGGCTGAAGCAAAAGAGACTGAGTGAGTCTTATTTACAATAATATCATTATAGGTTTATTGTGGCATTACAAACAATAAACAGTGGTCATGCCATGTATCTATAATTAATACAATGGAAGTCAATTATTAAAAAGCTTCAGAAGATAATATAGAGGCATAGCCTTGCATTTCTTTGCTTTGTGTGTTTTATAGGTTAAAGAAAACATAATAATTCTTCTCTCTTCTACAACTTGATTGGAGTCCACCTGTGGTAAAATCAGTTAATTTTACATGACTTGGAAAGGACCCCCCCCCTCTTTATAAGGTCTCATAGTTAACAGTGTGACCTCCGAGACAGGATTGTATCAAGGCACATATCTGGGGAAGGGTACAGAAACATTTCTGCAGCATTGAAGGTCCCAAGGAGCACAGTGGCCTCCATAATCCGTAAATGGGAGACGTTTGGAACCACCAGGACCCTTCCTAGAGCAGACCGCCTGGGAAACCTAAGCAATCGGCGGAGAAGTGCCTTAGGAACATGACCAAGAACTGGTCAATCTGACAGAGCTCCAGCATTTCTCTGTGGAGAAATGAGAATGAGAACCTCCCAGAAGAACAACCATCTCTGCAGCACTCCACCAATCAGGCCTGTATGGTAGAGTGGCCAGACGGAAGCCACTCCTCAGTAAAAGGCACATGACAGCCCACCTGGACAGCCCACCATTCTCTGATCTGATGAAACAAAGATTGAACTCTTTGGCCTGAATGGCAAGGGTAATGTCTGGAGGAAATCAGGTACTGCTCATCACCTGGCCAATACCATCCCTACAGTGAAGCATGGTGGTGGCAGCAACATGCTGTGGGATGTTTTTCAGTGGGAGAAACTGGGAGACTAGTCAGGATCGAGGGAAAGATGAATGTAACAATGTATAGACACATCCTTGATAAAAACCTGCTCCAGAGCTCTCTGGACCTCAGACTAGGGTGAAGGTTCATCTTCCAACAGAAAATGGTTGTTGTTCAGGAATGGGGTAGCCTTATTAGCCATTTAGAGCATCAGGGATAGTGTATCCTCCACAGGACTTGAGTGTCAGCGACAACTAGGGATGAGCCGAACACCCCATGGTTCGGTTTGTGGCAGAACATGCGAACGGACCGAAAGTCCGTGCGAACTTACGAACACCTTTAAAATGTATGGGACTCGAACGTCAAAAATCAAAAGTGCGAATTTTAAAGACAAATGCAAGTTATTGTCCTAAAAAGTGTTTGGGGACCCGGGTTCTGCCCCAGGGGACGTGTATCAATGAAATATTTTTTTTTTTTAAACTGACGTTTTTTCGGAAGCAGTGATTTTAATAATGCTTAAAGTGAAAAAATAAAAGTGAAATATTCCTTTAAATATGGTACCTGGGGGGTGTCTATAGTATGCCTGTAAAGTGGCACGTGTTACCTGTGTTTAGAACAGTCCCTGCACAAAATGAAATTTCTAAAGAAATAAAAGTAATTTCAAACTGCTTGCGGCTGTAATGTAAATTCGGGTGCCGGCAATATGGATGAAAATTATTGAGAAAAATGGCATGGGTACCCCACCCCCAGCCCATTACCAGGCCCTTTGGGTCTTGTATAGATATTAAGAGGAACCCTGAACCCAAATTAAAAAAAGAAAAGGCGTGGGGCCCCCAGGCCCTATATACTCTGAACAGCAGTATACAGGTCATGCTCAAAAAATTAGCATATTGTGATGAAGCTCATTATTTTCTGTAATGTACTGATAAACATTAGACTTTCATATATTTTAGATTCATTACACACAACTGAAGTAGTTCAAGCCTTTTATTGTTTTAATATTGATGATTTTGGCATACAGCTCATGAAAACCCCAAATTCCTATCTCAAAAAATTAGCATATTTCATCCGACCAATAAAAAAAAGTGTTTTTAATAAAAAAAAGTCAACCTTCAAATAATTCTGTTCAGTTATGCACTCAATACTTGGTCGGGAATCCTTTTGCAGAAATGACTGCTTTAATGCGGCGTGGCATGGAGGCAATCAGCCTGTGGCACTGCTGAGGTGTTATGGAGGCCCAGGATGCTTCGGTAGCGGCCTTAAGCTCATCCAGAGTGTTGGGTCTTGCGTCTCTCAACTTTCTCTTCCCAATATCCCACAGATTCTCTATGGGGTTCAGGTCAGGAGAGTTGGCAGGCCAATTGAGCACAGTAATACCATGGTCAGTAAACCATTTACCAGTGGTTTTGGCACTGTGAGCAGGTGCCAGGCCGTGCTGAAAAATGAAATCTTCATCTCCATAAAGCTTTTCAGCAGATGGAAGCATGAAGTGCTCCAAAATCTCCTGATAGCCAGCTGCATTCACCCTGCCCTTGATAAAACACAGTGGACCAACACCAGCAGCTGACATGGCACCCCAGACCATCACTGACTGTGGGTACTTGACACTGGACTTCAGGCATTTTGGCATTTCCCTCTCCCCAGTCTTTCTCCAGACTCTGGCACCTTGATTACCGAATGACATGCAAACATTGCTTTCATCTGAAAAAAGTACTTTGGACCACTGAGCAACAGTCCAGTGTTGCTTCTCTGTAGCCCAGGTCAGGCGCTTCTGCCGCTGTTTCTGGTTCAAAAGTGGCTTGACCTGGGGAATGCGGCACCTGTAGCCCATTTCCTGCACACGCCTGTACACGGTGGCTCTGGATGTTTCTTCTCCAGACTCAGTCCACTGCTTCCGCAGGTCCCCCAAGGTCTGGAATCGGTCCTTCTCCACAATCTTCCTCAGGGTCCGGTCACCTCTTCTGGTTGTGCAGCGTTTTCTGCCACACTTTTTCCTTCCCGCAGACTTCCCACTGAGGTGCCTTGATACAGCACTCTGGGAACAGCCTATTTGTTCAGAAATTTCTTTCTGTGTCTTACCCTCTTGCTTGAGGGTGTCAATGATGGCCTTCTGGACAGCAGTCAGGTCGGCAGTCTTACCCATGATTGCGGTTTGGAGTAATGAATCAGGCTGGGAGTTTTTTAAAAGCCTCAGGAATCTTTTGCAGGTGTTTAGAATTAATTAGTTGATTCAGATGATTAGGTTAAGAGCTCGTTTAGAGAACCTTTTCATGATATGCTAATTTTTTTAGATAGGAATTTTGGGTTTTCATGAGCTGTATGCCAAAATCATCAATATTAAAACAATAAAAAGGCTTGAACTACTTCAGTTGTGTGTAATGAATCTAAAATATATGAAAGTCTAATGTTTATCAGTACATTACAGAAAATAATGAACTTTATCACAATATGCTAATTTTTTAAAAATGACCTGTACAGGCGGTCCAAACAAGACAGGGATGTAGGTTTGTTCCTCAGTTGAGTCTGTTTGTACTTTGAAACAGGTACATTTTTTTAAGTGTAGCTCCAGCCAAATACATCTATTTTTAAGCTTTTGGATAGCATATGGAAGGGTTTTCACCCCTGTAACATTTGTTTTGCTGTCTGTGCCCCTGTTCAGAAGATTTCATCTCACTTTTTGTCCCAAAGACAATTGGATTTTGAAAATTTGGGGTTATTAGTGAAACAAGGACTGGTGATAAAGCATCAGGGGAGACACCCCTTTCCCATATTAACTCTTACAGGAGAGCATTTCCCTTCCTAGGGGTAGATTTCCTTTCACTTCCTGTTGTCTCCCTCTGTTTGTAAGTAGGAGTCGTTTGTAAGTCAGATATTTGAAAGTAGGGGACCACCTGTATATATTATATGGCCTGCCCTATATACTCTGCAGAATTTGAGCCTTAGGTGCTGTTGGTACCAGAACACTGTAAGCCCTCACAGTTACTCTTGTTGGGCGCTGGAACGGGACCTGCTGTGAAATATTATATCAAGAATTGTAATCACATGCCACTGTTCAACAGGGGCATAAAAATTGGGCCTTAGGCAGTGGTGGTGGTGGTGGCACAACACTGTAAAGCCTCACAGATACTCTTGTTGAGCGCAGGAATGGGTCCTGCTGAGAAATGTTAGATGAAAAATTGTAATTACACGCCCCGGTTAAACAAGGGCAGAAAAATTTGGCCTTAGGCGGTGGTGGTTGCACAACACTGTAAAGCCTCACAGATACTCTTATTGAGCGCAGAAACAGGCCCTGCTAAGAAATATTGGATCAAAAATTGTAATTATGTGCCCCTGTTAAACAAGGGCAGAAAAATTGGGCCTTAGGCAGTGGTGGTGGTGGTGGCACAACACTGTAAAGCCTCACAGATACTCTTATTGAGCGCAGGAATGTGCCCTTTTGAGAAATATTGGATCAAATATTGTAATTATGTGCCCCTGTTAAACAGGGGCATGGAAATTGGACCTTAGGCAGTGGTGGTGGTGGCACAACACTGCAACCCCTCACACATACTGTAGTTGAGCGCAGGAACGAGCCCTGCTGCGAAATATTACAGCAAACATTGTAATAACAGGCCCCTGTTAAACAGGGGCAGAAAAATTGGGCCTTAGGCACTGGTGGTGGTGCCCAGAAACAAAAATGTTCTTAGAAGCTAGCCTCAGCAACACGTTGTCCAGGAGGACCAGGAAATTGTAACCTCCCAGGCTCTGGAAACGCATTGCATAAACCTCTCTGCAAGGCCTCCTGAAGATATTTTATCCTCTGCTCAGGCTGGATAAGTTCCTGCAACCTTACCCTTGTAACGTGGATTAAGAAGGGTTGCCAGCCAGTAATGATCCCTCTCCTTGATACCACAAATCCGAGGGTCTTTTGGCAGGCTTTGCAGGATCAGGAAGGCCATGCAGCGTTGGTTTGCTGAGGCATTCGGTCCAGAGTCCTCTAAGTCACTAAGGACGACATGATCCGCAGCCACCTCCTCCCAGCCACGTACAAGTCCATGGGTTTCTGGGGACTGAAAACAATCCCCTGAAGACTGTTTCTGATGCTGAGTGCTAGGCTCCACCTCCATGCTGACACAATCCTCCTCCTCTTCCTTTGTGATCGGCGGGCCCGCAGGAATACTGTCTGGATAAAGGGGGCCTTGAGAGGTAAGGAAGTCCTCCTCTTCCTCCCTCTGTTCTGCCTCAAGTGCCCTGTCCATTATTCCACGCAGCGTGTGCTCCAACAGGAAGACAAGGGGGTCAGTATTACTGATGCATGCACTGTTACTGCTCACCATTCTTGTGGCCTCCTCAAATTGTGACAGGACAGTGCATGCATCCTTCATCAGTAGCCACTGGCGTGGTGAAAAAAAAAACAAGCTCCCTTGACCCTGTCCTGGTGCCATACTCGCACAGGTACTCATTGATGGCCCTCTGCTGCGTGTGCAGCCGCTGCAGCATTGCCAACGTTGAGTTCCACCTAGTGGGCATGTCACAGATGGGCAGACCAAGAGCACTGGCATTATATGACCGGCGGAAATGCCCACAGACTTTCCTGGCCTGCCTCAGGAGATCCTGTAAGCCGGGTACCTGCACAAGAACTGCTGCACCACCAAATTAAGGATGGGAGACAAACAGGAAACATAGGTCAAGTGTGCCTGCCGAAGGGCGGAGAGGAGGTTGGTGCCTTTGTCGCAAACCACCATTCCTGGCTGAAGCTGGCATGGTATGGCATCAACCACCTCTGAGCCTGCCCCTGCAGAGCTGACAGAATCTCTGCCCCTGTGTAGCTCCTGTCCCCTAAGCAGACCAACTCAAGTACTGCATGGCATCTTTTTGCCTGGGTGCTTGCGTAGCCTCTAGAACGCCTACGGAGCACCACTGGTTCAGAGGACAAATCTGCCCAGGAATAGGCCATAGAGGAAGAAGAATAGGAGGGGGTGGAGGAGAGAGGTGTGGCAGAATCACCACGACCAGCATTTTGGAGGCATGGTGGCGCAACAAGCTCCAACAATACTGCATCCTGTCGTACATCCTTCCCAGCTGCCAGCAGAGTCACCCAGTGCACAGTGAAAGAACGGTAACGTCCCTGTCCATGCCTGCTGGACCATGAGTCAGCGGTAATATGCACCTTACCGCTGACCACCCTGTCCAACGAGGCCAAGACATTGCCTTCTACATGCCAGTAGGGAGCCAGAATGACCTTCCGAGAAAAAAAATTGCGTTTGGGAACCTGTCACTGAGGTATCGCACATTCTACATTTGAGCATGTGGATGGCTGGGACCAAATTTCTTTCGATGGTTTAGCAATCGGATTTAGGTGTACTGCTAGCAGATTGCCCTCAAGTGCTTGGGACACCTAATTCTACACCTTCATTCCTCACAGTGCAGGTCTCTGAGAGGACTGAAGGTATAGTGGGGTTGGAGATCCCAGCTGATGAGGAGCAAGGAGAGGTCCACCTTGTTCTTTGGTGTGGGTCTTTTAAGTACTGTTGCCAACGGACTGCATGGGAGGTCGACATATGTCTGGTCAAGCATGTGGTGCCCAAGCAGCTAGTGTTTTGGCCACGCTTGATACGCTTCAGAAATATGTTGCAAACAGCAATAGTGCAATCTGCTGCACACGTCTCAAAAAAGCCCACACCAAAGAATTTTTGAAAAAACGTGTGGTGTCAGCAGCGACTTGCAGATGCGGAGCTCTGCCGTGTGATGCAGTCGGTTGGCTGCCCTTAAGCTAGCCCCTGGAGGACATCCTGCCTCGATGGAGATGTGCCTCCTCCTCTCTTCTATCTGGCACCCATGTAGAGTCAGTGACCTCATCATGCCCTCCCTCCTCGCCACTGGAGCAAACCTGGCAGTATGCTGCAGCTAGGGGAACATGACTGGCAGTTTCTTGTCCTTCTTGGGCACCCCCTCTCTCGGGGCTCACGTTACTGCCTTCATCCTCAACCTGGGTACCATCATCGGAGCCTTCAAAACGCTGCGCATCCTCCTGCAGCATGTACCCGACACTGTGGTCAAACAGTTCGGGGGACTCCTCAGGGCATGATGGTGGGGCTAGGGAAGGAGTGACTGATGACATTAAGCCAATGGAATAGGGCGCTTTGGCATCTGCATTGGCAGCCAAAGTACTCTGAGCCTGGGTAACAGAGGATGTGTGCATTGTTTCTATTGGCTGAGCAACGTCAGTCTATAGTACTAATAGCGGGTGACTCACGTCATTCCGACACCGCTAATGAAGACCCACCCCCTGGGACGCAACGCGTACGGAACCACGTAACTTTGCGTGACATCACCCGCGTCCTGCAAGCTGAGCCTTGTGGATTACTTTATGCTGCTTGTTTTCCATTGCACTGAGGCACAATGCGTTACTTTTAAGGCCTTGTACACACGATCAGTCCAAACTGATGAAAACGGACTGAAGTTCAGTTTCATCAGTCCAAACTGACCGTGTGTATGGCACATCGGACTGTTGTCCCTCAGTCCAAAGTTTTAGGCCTTGTACACAACTGATGAAAACGGACTGAAGGCTGAAGTCTGATGGTCTGATGGTCTGATAGACTGATGGTCTGATGTGCCTACACACCATCAGTTCAAAAACCGATCGAGTACAACACGGTGACGTAAAACACAACAACGTGCAGAGAAAAATGAAGTTCAATGCTTCCAAGCATGCGTCGACTTGATTCTGAGCATGCGCGAGTTTTGAACCGATGCTTTTGCGTACTAACCATCGGTTTTGACTGATCGGTCATCAGTCCATCAGTCCGATTTTAAAGCAAGTTTTAAAACTTTGGTCTGAAGGACAAAAGTCTGATGGGCCATACACACGGTAGGTTTGGACTAATGAAACTGAACTTCAGTCCGTTTTCATCAGTTTGGACTGATCGTGTGTACAGGGCCTGCTTTAAAATCGGACTGATGGACGCCTGACCGATCGGTCAAATCCGATGGTTAGTACGCAAAAGCATCGGTTTAAAACCCACTCATGCTCAGAATCAAGTCGACGCATGCTTGGAAGCATTGAACTTGTGTTTTACGTCACCGCGTTGGACTCGATCGGTTTTTGAACTGATGGTGTGTACGCACATCAGACCATCAGTCCATCAGACCATCAGTCCGTTTTCATCAGTTTGGACTGATCGTGTGTACAAGGCCTAAGTGAAATTTTATATTGAATAAATGTTTTTAAATGCAAACGGAGAGAACTAGATGTTATTGCTTACTCCTTTATGTACCTGATTACCCGGATTTGATGGTGTGAGTCTAAAAGTCTATTACCAAGCCACCAGCACGTATCCATCTCTGTGCGCAGCACACACAGTGATCCTACTTTATTATCCCGGTGTGGGAACTGCTTGTAAGACCTAACTGACTAGCTCAGGGGTCCATTTCCTGAGGTGAGCTGCTAAGAATACCGTTGGTGGAGGTTGTCACACAGTCACCTTATGCTATATAAGAAATCACCTTTGGACACTCATTGGTGTTTTGCTGCTTATTGTGTGAAGATTATGGACTGTTTACCATCATTGCTTTTATTTTAGTAATGTTTTTTATGTTTGTTGCGCTGCACTGCATTTTTAATCAGGTACAATATTAGCTCCTACCAGTCATGGGGAACTTAATCGGTTAAAAAAAAGAAAAAAAAATCATAATGGTCCAACTATACTTCTTTCAAAATTTTGGGATGAACACCATCAAGGCCCATTGAATTATTAAGCTTTAGGTGAGTTCTGTAGTCATGACTATATTATTAAATTTATTTTATTAAGTGTTAGTACCTGGATTGTATCTGGTATCAGCCTCTTGCAGTATCTGCACAGTAGGGATGCAATGTAAGAGGGAGAAGTAGTACCTGGAGCTTCTGAGTTCATGTGCCGACAAGAAGCATGCTGGTAGGCTAGAATACAGAGTGACATAGAGATGAGTTCATTACGGTGCTGCTTCTCCTTTTACTCTCCAGTCACAAGCTGGGGCAGGTCCACCTGGGCTCAGAAGAAGTGGGTTGAATGATGCTGAACTGAGGATATCTAGTTGCAGAATAAAAAAATACTCACATGAAAGAGAGAGACGAGCCTGTTTCTCATTTTTCTCTTATATGCGTGGTCCACTGGATATACCTGGGGCTGGAGGAGTGGCTGTTTCCATAACCTTATACTAACCGCCAGGCTGTGTTTTATATCCAGCACAGTGTGACTTCTCACAATCTGAGAGCCACCATAATTTTGGTAAGCATTTTTGTGTAACATGGTGAAGTGAACATGTGGGGATTAGACAAGAAAATGTATCTTTGAGCACTTACAGTCATAGCTACAAGATTAGTCTTTACAACTGCAAAGACTTTTTATACTCACTGATTTGTGAGTTTTCTTGCCCATAAAAACATTGGCACACATTTTATTACTTCACTGCTAATTGTTTATTTTGTATATATCATATAAAAGTTGTTATATTTGCACTGAGTGTCAAGAATCAGTCAATACTTGAGCGCGTATGCTTCTCTCTGTTTGATGTGAACTCATTATATATTACATTTTATTTTATATATATATATATATATATATATATATATATATATATATATATATATATATATATATATATATATATATATATATATATATAGTGAGCATATATTATACAGTGGGGATCGAAAGTTTGGGCACCCCAGGTAAAAATTTGTATTAATGTGCTTAACGAAGCCAAGGAAAGATGGAAAAATCTCCAAAAGGCATCAAATTACAGATTAGACATTCTTATATGTAAAAAAAAGTTAGATTTTATTTCCATCATTTACACTTTCGAAATTACAGAAAACCAAAAAATGGCGTCTGCAAAAGTTTGGGCACCCTGCAGAGTTAATATCTTGTACTGCCTCCTTTGGCAAGTATCACAGCTTGTAAACGCTTTTTGTAGCCAGCTAAGAGTCTTTCAATTCTTATCTTTGCCCATTCTTCCTTACAAAAGTCTTCCAGTTCTTTGAGATTTCTGGGCTGTCTGTCACGCACTGCTCTTTTAAGGTCTATCCATAGATTTTCAATTATGTTGAGGTCAGGAGATTGTGAAGGCCATGGCAAAACCTTCAGTTTACGCCTCTTGATGTAATCCCCCGTGGATTTTGGATCATTATCCATTTGTAGAAGCCATCCTCTCTTTAACTTCAGCTTTTTCACAGATGGCATCAAGTTACCATCCAAAATTTGCTGACATTTTATTGAATCCATTTTTCCTTCTACTCGTGAAATGTTCCCTGTGCCACTGGCTGCAATATAACCCCAAAGCATGATTGATCCACCCCCATGCTTCACAGTTGGACAGAGGTTCTTTTCATTAAATTCTGTGCCCTTTCTTCTCCAAATGTATATTTGCTCATTCCGGCCAAAAAGTTCTGTTTTAACCTCATTGGTCCACAGAACTTGTTTCCAAAATGCATCAGGCTTGTCTATATGTTCTTTGCAAAGTTCAAATGCTGATTTTTGTGGTGAGGATGTAGAAGAGGTTTTCTTCTGATGACTCTTCCATGAAGACCATATTTGTACAAGTATCTGTTTATAGTGGAATAGTGTACCACAACTCCAGTGTCTGCCAGATCTTTCTGGAGGGATTGTGCAGTCAAACGTGGGTTTTGAATTGCTTTTCTCACAATCCTGCGAGCTGTTCTGTCTGATACTTTTCTTGGTCTTCCAGATCTTGCTTTAACTTCCACTGTTCCTGATGACTGCCATTTCTTAATTACATTCCAAACAGAGGATATTGACATCTGAAAACGCTTTGCTATCTTCTTATAGCCATCTTCAGCTTTGTGAGCGTCAACTATTTTCACTTTCAGTTTTCTAGACAACTGCTTAGAAGAACCCATGGTGCTGATTGTTGGGGCAAGGTCAGATGAGTCTGGGCATTTAAAACCTTTGAGATTGACATCACCTGGTCTTCCCAGACGATGATTGAGAACAATCCATGACACTGGCAGGTCTCAGCTTTGCAAAGGGGGCAGTGCATGCTATAAATTCTGCAGGGTGCCCAAACTTTTGCAGACGCCCTTTTTTTGTTTTCTGTAATTTTGAAAGTGTAAATGATGGAAATAAAATCGAACTTTTTTTGACATATTATAAGAATGTCTAATCTGTAATTTGATGTCTTTTGGGGATTTTTCCATCTTTCCTTGGCTTCGTTATGCACAATAATACAAATTTTTACCTGGGGTGCCCAAACTTTCGATCCCCACTGTATAGCTGTGAGATGGTTCTATTTGTTTGTGTATGTTATGGTTGGACCTTAGGTGCAGTTTTATTTGTTTTTAATTTATCTCTCAGAAAAAAATACTACAAAGGGAAATCTCTAAATTAAAGGTGAATTTTGCAAAAGCTGCTGGTTTTGTTATTTTATCTTTTTATTGGCTAATCATTTTTATTTTGTTATTTTCAACTGGAGTTCTGCTTTAAGCCTGGAACAGATATTCAATAATCAGGATAAACAAAACCTTTATCTTTCTTACTGTATAATCAAAATGCGCTCACTGGAAACTAAAGACAGAGGTAATGGCATTTCAGAAGCATCCCAGCTGTGGCCTTACTATATTTATAATCGGAGTCCCTAAGGTCTGCATGATACTTTCAAGGACCAAAAGGATTTTTCGCATTCACGCATCTAAATGCTGCATGCATTTAAATAAGGAAAACATTTGAGGTGATGTATATATTTTAGTATTATTAATTTATAAATGCAGCTACCTCAGGCATATATTCAATAGAAATGACTTTGTTTAAACATGCACAAATGTACCTGCTTTGCAGAGAATGCATTCAGCCATATCATAACAAACAATATTGAAGATCAGTCTTGCAGTCACCAATCTTTTTTTACATCTATTGTAGCATAAAATGACATATTCCATGGGTGGTATGTCATTATACAGGTCAGGAGCACTGTCTTCTGTAAAATGCATCCTTTTTCAGGGCAGCGGTGTTCCCATAGCTCCCTACTGTCCCAGATATGGAACAAAGTCCCTCTGTCCCTCTTTCCCCCTCATTTGTCCCTCCTTTATGTCTGATCTATATAGTTATATATATAAAATGCACTTTTTATCTTTCAAAAAGTGATTCCCCCATTGCTAAACATTTCATCCAAATTCTAAATTGCTGAATTTGTAAATATAAAGCCAACATAAAGGAATAGTAGTGGTAAAAAAAAGCACTTTTAACTAATCTTTTTTATTATTATTATTATTATTATTATTATTATTATTATCCTTTTATCATATGCCTTCATACTTTTGCTAATTGGTGTCCCTTGTACCCATCTCACAAAGTTGGGAGGTATGGTGTGTCCACAATTACATCTTAAATATATGTCTTACATGTCTTGGATGCTTGCAGTCTTTTTGGTTTGGATACAATTTTTCATGAAATATTTCACATAAGCAGCCATGTCATGTTCAAACATAAAAGAGTCATGCTACATATTGAAATACTGAGAGCCGGTTCACACTGGGGCGGCACGACTTCGGGGGCGACTCGGCAAGGCTTCCTGAAGACGACTTCAAAGGCGACTTGCAAAATGACTTCTGTATAGAAGTCAATGCAAGTCGCCCCAAATCACCCCCAAAGTCATATAAGAACCTCGCTCCTATTAGAACGGTTCTATTGAATAGAATGGGACGCGACTTGTCAGGCGGCTGAGTCGCCTGACGAGTCGCCCCAGTGTGAACCGGCTCTAAAACAATCAGAATAAGTAAAAATAAAAAAATAATAATAAAAGAACACGAACACAGTGCACAAATTAAGTACAAAATTAAATATAAGTCCACTGGAGGTATGGTGAAAAAAAAGGTCTCTTTATATGTAATCAGAAGTTCAATGTGTGCAGTCACCATCCATCACCATATGTGAGATCCAGACTGGAACATCACCACCTTAATGTGGTAAAAATGCAAGCTTACCAGCTAAATAATGAAGAAAGGTCAATAACGCATGTGTCTAAACACCCAGTCAGGGTCTTCCAGTAACGTTACTTTGGGATTCTCTTAAGACCCATATACAGATGGTGAAGATCATCCGGGTAGTATCTCAATGGATTCAGCCACATAAATATAAAAAGGGATCTACATTGTGTAAAAACCTTTACAAGATGTTTATTAAAACATAAAATTGAACTTACATCAATTTCGTAGAACAACTTCACTGGCCGGCATACAACAAGCAACCTGCACTTCCGGGAACCGAGATACACGATGACGCCAGCACGCTGCTCCACCCTATGCATTTCGTCACAAATGATGTCGTCCGGGGGACACGGGCATCATGCTGCACCATCGCTGAATAAATACACTGTGATTAACCAGGACTCCATCTCAGTCACCAGTTGTTGCTACTGGATTACAAACATATCTTGGTCAACACTCCAATCCATGTCAAGTCTCGATTATGGGGCAAATGGTAACAAAGATAATTGGCCGTAAGTTAACTATAATGTACTGACTTCATCATCGCTCTGGGCTTGTTACCAGGTCCAAAAGTCCATACGCAATACCAGAGTCTTTATAGATGGTACACTACAGCTATACGTGTTTCAGAGCCATCTAATGGACCAAATGGGGTATAATGGACAAATGTAATTTCCCATTGAACTGATGGTCATAAAAAGCAACAAATTAATATAAGAGTGAATTTTGGGTATCCCTAAAAATCACCAATAGACCTAACCCCATTTTCAATTTTATTGCAATGACCAGTGTTAATAATAATGGGCAACAATCTACAAATAAAAACAATATAAAATATAGCAATAACATTTAATCGTTGTGACCTTATTTTTGTCACTGATCTTGACCCGATACCCAAATGCTATTCATCTGTAATATACATACCTATAACTCCATTTATCTGACTACTTCATTCATTATGACTACTGATAATCGTAACACCCATTAGTATCTATTGGGGTCAAGCTATATACCACATCAACCAACACAATCTATCTGGCAGATAGCCTTAAAGTTGATAATCCAAAATGATCAAAACTATTACCTAAAGAAAAAATTATATTCATATAAAGGGAAAGAGGTAACATTTTAAGAATTATCCATAAATGTGTTGACATCTACATCTACATTTAAACCATATGGAGCAAAGGATTTAACCCTGTATATCCACTTAATTTCAAGTCTAGAGATTTCTCTAGCCAGAGAGCTTCCTCTCCAGTGTGGGCTATATGTGTCTATTCCCAAAAAATGCTGTTAGAAGGGTCCCTGTTATGTACAAGTAAATAATGTTTGGAGACAGAATGATTTCTATAGCCTTTCCTGATGTTATTAATATGCTCATTAAGCCTAACTTGCAGGGCCCGCATACTGGAGGCCACATGGACTTTGAAGCAAATATACAACCCCTGTAGTGGAGCATGTAATAAAGGGCTCAATATTTAAAATACGAGAAGTACTCATGGAGGTGAAGCTATAAATCCTCCTGTTTTTACATGCATTAATAACACATGTGTAGCACCATCTAGTGTGCTAGAATAAGTTAGATGTTAGTGTAGGAAAATTTGGCCTGGCTGAAAGCCAGGCCTGGGTTGAATCTGGGTCTGGTCTGAGTGACTCATGGAGGCTGGATGACTCAGCAGACAGCATCTCTGGTAACTCCCCCTGCTCTCTGGAACCTTGGAGAAGCTTCCAGAAGTAGAGAGTGGAGTTTAGGAGAAGCTTCTTGGAGTATTGATGAGGGCTCCAGCCTACCCCCAGTAAATGGGTGGGTAGAGGGGCAGGTACCTCATAGATAATCTTGGGTAGCCCAGGCAGGGGTGATCAGGTGGAAGATGGAGAAGGAGTGCTAAGGAGGCTGATTACCATACATCGTAGAGGTACGCTTTAGTTTCATACAATGAATGGTAATCAGTCTCCAAGCATAAAAAATCCTGGAGAATACCGTTACTAGTAGCTCTCATTTTATGCCAAAGGGTTAACAACATGGATGTATATGTGATGATCTATGGGGGGGATAGTTCTACAGCCATCACATTTGATGATATTATGTAACGGATGTACTAGATGTTGCCCGGCTTTGTAACCCCTTTTTTGTATACTTTTTTGTATATTTATTTTTTTGTACACTTTTTTGCACCATTTTTGTGCAGGGACAAACTACTGGGATCAGATGCGCTTTTTTGCATTATACCGCTGGAGGCCACTCGGCGCAGGTAAGACCCTGGCACGTTTGTATGTGCTGGTTCCTGTTTATGAATGGAGGTGGCGATTGCCATGCTATGTATGGCCGCACCCCTCTAGTCTTCTCTGCGTCGCGGGATTTTGACTCGCAGCATCATTTCTCGGCACAGTACGTGACGTCACAGAGGTGTGACAGGTCTCTTTTTGTGCTCGTCGCATTGGTTACATCGGTGGCCCCTTTGTAGGTGTCTGTTTATGTGTTGTCAGTGTTCTCAATATAATAATTGTTTGCCTCCCACTTTGTGCTGTCCCCTCTTATTCAGCCCTTTGATCTCTTGGATGCGTTCCAATGTGTAGTGTAGCCTTTATTAAGAAAAAGAAAAATTTTCAGGTCAGGGCATTAGGTTGTGAACAACCAAGAAACACAGGCAGCAAAATTCCCAGTTGTCCATGTAAATTTTTTTATTTTACCTGTGCTTGCAATTTTCTTTATTTACCTGTGCCTGCAGAGCTTGCAATGATATCGGGGCATAGTCAGGGTCGGATTCCAGACAAGGCCACCGAGGCCAGGCAACGGGTGGCAGTGGGTGCAGGGACGGCGCCGCCTGTGCGGGGACGTCACGCCGCTTACAGCCAATTGCTGATCGGTCCTCGCTATGCTCTTTACGTCGCTTAGCAACTTTCCTGAAGGTTCCTGAGCGTTCCCGCACAACCAGCCTATAGTGAAGCACCCGAGCCACAGAACCTTCCCGAGGCTTCCAGTCCAAGAGAGCGCTGTCCAATCAGGGGCAACAGGTTGGTCAATTACATCAATAGGAAAGGAGAAGCTTTGTGAGCGTTCCAGACGGAGCTGTTAGTCAGACAACAGCTCGGCCAATCAGTGCCGTGAGGGGGCAGGTTAAGGAGACGCTTCACGACTGTTCCACATGGAGATGTCAGTCAGGCAACAGTTCGACCAATCAGTGCTGTGAAGGGCGGGGTTTAGTGTCTTAGACGAGCCAGCCAATCAAATCGCTTTACTGACACACCTGCAAACTTTTTGCTGTACTCTGACTGGTCAGCAGCTGGATGTCTACTCAGCTGTCAGTATGAGAATCTCTCAGCCAATCAGCGGGTGGAGTGGGATATTCTAACCATTCCAGAAAAGAGAGATGGAAAAGACATGCAAATCACAAGTACTTTCAGTTTTTTTGTAATTACATTTTTATTTTTTTTACCTAATTTCTATTACATGGGGGGGGCTCTCAGAAGCCCCCTATGTGATGGTGTGTGTGTGTTTGGGGGGGCGGCATTGAAGGACCCGGCCTTGGGGCGGCAAAGGGAGAAAATCCGGGCCTGGGCACAGTCAGGTTATTCCAGAAGTGCCCAGAGAGGGATATATGAGGTGGCATGAAGCATAGACAGTTAAGAAGTTTGAGCTTCCAACATATACTTAGATATATTTGGAAACCCCAAGCCACCTTGCAATCTATGAGTATACAATGAAGATCTGTGGACCATAGGTCATTTCTGGGCCCAAATAAAATGAAAGATCCTGTTCTGCAGAAGACAGAGAGATAGAGAAGGGAACACCTTGTATAGGTGTGGTTTGAAAATAATAGAGGGCCTTGGGTAAGGTTGTAATTTTTACAGTGTAAATCTAACCTATCCAAGAAAGAGAGGGGAATTGCCAAGACTGCCTGAGAAAGGTTAGGGGGCGCAAAGTGGATAATGGCAGAGAACAAAGAGGAATAGTTCAAAGTAAATTTGATCCCTAAGGCCCCTTTCACACTGAGGAGTTTTTCAGGCATTTTAGCGCTAAAAATAACGCCTAAATACCACCTGAAAAACTCCTGCCCTGCAGTCTCAATGTGAAAGCCCGAGGGCTTTTACACTGAGGCGGTGCTCTAGCAGGACCGCTCCAAAAGTCCTGCTAGCAGCATTTTTGGAGCGGGGAAGGAGCGATGTGTTTACCGCTTCTCCACTGCTCCTTCCCATTAAAAGCAATGGAAAACCACGGTAATATTGCCAGCGGTATTAACCCTTTTTCGGCCGCTAGTGGGGGTTAAAACCGCACCGCTAGCAGCCGAATACCGCCTCAATTCCGACAGTATAGTGGCGCTAAAGATAGCGCCGCTATACCGTCAGCGCACCTCCTGCCCCAGTGTGAAATGGGACTAAGTAGTCTATAGAGTGGGATTCCCAGCAGTGGCAGTGCTTGTATACGCTTGTGAGGAGAGATTGGGTGAGCCTAGGGCATGGTGCGCCGCAGACCAAATGAAAAAGTGTCTTCTACCTGTAATTACAATATACTGTATATATAGAAGTTATGGTCTGAATCACCAGCTACAGTCATGTGCCTCCATCCCTATATATTTGCATACACATAAGAAAACATAGACCCTGGGACTTTAAACGAAGCACATAACATTAAAGGTTAAATGATCAATACCCATGATGACATATTTATTGATCCATATAATATACAAATCTCATCTTATCACAGTAACGTTCAACTAAAAATGAATATTGTTGAGCTGATTTGTAGCGTACATATAATATCAATATTAATTAATTAGTTAATTAATTCAAGGTAAATTCATATACGCATGAAAGTAATAAGATTGCATTTATGAACTCATTCCACCATGTTCTAGTTTGAGCTGACTTGTAAGTAAATAGGGGGGACATCTGTTTGATATGATGAGCCCTCTTTTGGACTAAGTAATACTGCCATCAGGGCCGTCTTTACCGCAGGGCAAATGGGGCAGGTGCCCTGGGCCCTGTCACTGTTGGGGGCCCAAAGCAACCCCCTTTGAAAAAAAAAAAAAAAATTTTTTTTTTTTTTTTTTTTTAGGGGTCCGGAGTCCCCCAGGGGCCCGGAGGACCCCAGGGCCCCAGATGGCAACCCCCTCTTTTTTTTATTTATTTTTAAATTAAAAAAAATATATATATTTTTATTAAAGGGGCAATTTTTTTATATATTTTTTTTTTAGAGGTCTGGGGGTCCCCAGGGGCCCATAGTTCCCCAGGGGCCCGGATGACAACCCCCTATTTTTATAAAAAAAAATATTTTTATTTATATATATATATAAAAATGTTTATTATTATTATTATTATTATTATTATTATTATAGGACCCAGAGGTCCCCAGGGCCCCGGATGGCAACCCCCCTTTTTTTTATAAAAAAACATTTTTTTAATATATTTTATTTCTTTTTTTTCTTTTTATATATATTTATATATATATATATATATATATATATATATATATATATATATATATATATATATATATTTATTAAAGGGCTCAGAGGTCCCCATGTGGCAAACACCCTTTATCTTTTTTATAAATGTTTATTTTTTTATTTTTGTTTATATATTTTTTTTATTTATTTTTTATTTAAGGGCCCAGAGGTCCCCAGGGCCCTGGATGGCAACCCCCCTTTTTTTTTAATAAATGTTTCTTTATATATATTTTTTATTAAAGGGCCCAGAGGTCCCGGATGGCAACCCCCTTTTTTTGTAATTTATTTTTATTAAACAAAAACAATATTAAAGGGCCCAGAGGTCCCCAGGGCCCCAGATGGCAACCCCCTTTTTAAAATATATTTTTTATACATATTTTTTATTTCTTTTTTTCTTTTTATTAAAGGGCCCAGAGGTCCCCAGGGCCCCGGATGGCTACACCCCTTTTTTATATATATTTTTCTTTATTTCTTTCTTTATTTCTTTTTTTGTAAAGGGCCCCCCGCTTCTAAATTTGCGGCAGCCCCCCCCCCTGCTTCTCAATTTCAGGCGGCAACACCCCCCATCCCGGTTCTCTGCTCCAGGGGGCCCATGCCTGAAGCTGTGCAAGTGGCCCCATAATTCCTGATGGCGCCCCTGTGCTGCCCACAAATCAGGCTGAAAATCATCAGCGGCACGCAGCCAGTGACAGTACTGCTTCCCTTCCCAGTGTTTTAAAATGTACAGCACCCCTGGCTTCCCTTTAGACGCGCACTTCTCCCTTCCTGCCACTGGGTGCTGCTTGTATATAAAAGTGAATTAGAATGTGATTTTATAACATCCCCAGTTTGCTCTTCCCGAGGCTGACTTCTTCATGTCCTGCTCCTCAAGGTATGTCACTGTTTGCTAATCTATATTGTAAATTGAAGTTTTCTGTAGAGTGTGCCCACAGTCTTTATAATATTTGATGATTCACTGCAGGTCTGGTCAGTGTTTTAAAAAGTTACTCTATTTTACACATGGCATGGCATGGGGTCACAGCACCGTCTGTCCATTCTGCTTTAGCACCATGGGACCCCATGCCATGCCATGTGTAAAATAGAGGAACTCTTTAAATCACAGACCAGACCTGCAGTCCAGGCTGAGTAAAGCCTCAGAGTACATGACATTACTGTCTGTATTTAACTGCTTGATGGGCTTATTTTGGGCCTGGCTGGTTCACATGTATGTGTTTTGGCGGCCCACATTTGCGCAGGCACAGCAGCCCATTCATTTGAATGGGCCACCATGCCCGCGTTTCCTGCAAAGAAAAGCGCATGCCTCATGTAATAGGCTGCGCACACGGCACGCCTATGCCCATCAAGCACTGAAATACAGCACTGTCTGTCCATTCTGCTGTCTGCTGTGACTTATCTGCAGTTCCCGCACTGTCAAACTTGCTGCATTTTTAGATGTTTAGGTCACGCTTTTAACCACTAGCCGACCGCGCACCGTCATTATACGGCGGCAGGTCGGCTCTCCTGGGCGAGAGCCCGTAGCTATACGTCCTATCGTATAGCCGCCACTAGGGGGCGCGTGCGCGCCGCCGGGGAACGGGAGCTGTGTGTGTAAACACACAGCTCTCGTTCCTGTCAGCAGGGGAAATGCTGATTTTCTGTTCATACAATGTATGAACAGAAAATCAGTGTTTCCCCTAGTGAGGCCACCCCCCCCCCCACAGTAAGAACACACCCAGGCATACTTAACCCCTTCCCCGCCCCCTAGTGTTAACCCCTTCACTGCCAGTGGCATTTTTATAGTAATCTAATGCATTTTTATAGCACTGATCGCTATAAAAATGCCAATGGTCCCAAAAATGTGTCAAAAATGTCCGAAGTGTCCGCCATAATGTCGCAATACCGAAAAAAAAATCGCTGATCGCCGCCATTACTAGTAAAATAAATATTAATAAAAATGCCATAAAAATACCCCCTATTTTGTAAACGCTATAACTTTTGCGCAAACCAATCAATAAACGCTTATTGCGATTTTTTTTACGAAAAATATGTAGAAGAATACGTATCGGCCTAAACTGAGGAAAAAAAATGTTTTTTTATATATTTTTGGGGGATATTTATTACAGCAAAAAGTAAAAAATATTCATTTTTTTCAAAATTGTCGCTCTATTTTTGTTTATAGCGCAAAAAATAAAAAACGCAGAGGTGATCAAATACCACCAAAAGAAAGCTCTATTTGTGGGAAAAAAAGGACGCCAATTTTGTTTGGGAGCCACGTCGCACGACCGCGCAATTGTCTGTTAAAGCGACGCAGTCCCGAATCGCAAAAAGTACTCTGGTCTTTGGGCAGCAATATGGTCCGGGGGGTAAGTGGTTAAAAACACAGTGCGTTTGTGTGTGCAAGAACTGCAGGTAAGTAGCATGGTGCAAAAGCAGAATGGATTTCAAGGCAACTGTATTTTTAAAATGCTGAATGCACCTTTTTTCTGCAGGAAACAAAGGCATGGCAGCCCATTCAAATCAATGGGCTGCTGTACCTGCACAAATGAGGACCGCCCAAAACATACATGTGAACCAGCCAGGCCCAAAATAAGCTGGAGGGGGGCCCAAAAAAAATGTTTGCCCTGGGCCCAAACCATATTAAAGACGGCCCTGACTGCCATACTGTATTTCTGTCAATTTATATTTTTTTTGCAGATACACACCTTGAATTTACTCTTGAAGAACCCTAACATTCTAAATAGAAGAACTTTAGTGGTACCAAATCGTAAAAATATCGAAACGTTTTGTGTAAACATGAAACATATACAAATGTCCCACAAACAAAAAATAAATAAATAAAAATTGTAATGCTTCTATAAGTATAGATGCTTATCAACCCCTCTGCAGGGGATGAGTAGCTCACTGTAGCTTCGACACAGGTGCGTTTCACAGGTCATGGCCTGCTTCTTCAGGAAGATATATTGTAGCCGAGCACTAAAATAAGAGATATTATAACCATCAATTTCAGTCCCAATTCAACATTAAGTGTATTGGCTTAATAGACTGACGCCACATACCTCAAAATTCACAAACAAGGATATAAACAAAGTCATAGCGAATGGTCGTCCTACAGACAGCCGCTGCCACCCTTTGGTCACATGGGGTAGACCACATATATTTCTTATACCAAAGATCCCATTCGCAATTGCGAGTGAATGTGCATCTGCAAAAGGTTTTACACAGACATAATGATAGGGATAATAAGTGTGACTAATATAAAAATGGAAGGACAAGAATTAACCGGGCTGGAGGATATTATAGTGTGGGGGCCCTGTAAAGTTACAAACTACACCCCTACTCCCCAGTTTGGGAAACACACATACTCAGATCAACATTACTGCATATGTTCTCCTACAGTGAACAAGTTTAATGTCCTTCTTTGACGTCATACGTCACTTCCTGTCGCCAAACGAGGTGGAGGGGGATATAAAGGAATGCTATCAGCATTCATTGTTGTCTGGTCATATTTGGGAGAGGGAGAGGGAGAGTTTTTTTGGCAGGTAATCTGGCTTGTTGGAACCAAGGTGAAATGATGTGGGAAGGGGCGGGGGTGGGCGGTGCTGCAGCTCAATTCCTATTAGCAGCCACCTGTAGGGTTGCCACCTCATCCCTTTAAACCCGAACACATATTAATTACACAGGTTCTGTGGCTGATTAAGGTGGTAATTAAACTCACTTGTTGCCTTTCCTGCATTAAATTAGCCTCAGAACCTGTGTAATTCATATGTGTTCGGGTTTAAAGGGATGAGGTGGCAACCCTAGCCACCTGGCCGGCTCCTCCTGTCCTGTCCACTCTGTACTGAGTCTATGCTGCTGGGGCATCATACCTGATAATTTAAGGGGGGGCCCTGCTAGGGATGCCTGGTGTAAGGGTGGGCCCTGCTGGGAATGCCTGGTGTAAGGGGGGCCCTGCTAGGAACGCCTGGTGTAAGCGGGGACGCCGCTGGGAACGCCTGGTGTAAGGGGGGATGCCGCTGGGAACACCTGGTGTAAGGGGGGACGCCACTGGGAATGCCTGGTGTAAGGGGGGACGCCGCTGGGAACACCTAGTGTAAGGGGGGACTCCGCTGGGAACGCCTGGTGTAAAGGGGGACTCCGCTGGGAATGCCTGGTGTAAGGGGGACTCCGCTGGGAATGTCTGGTGTAAGGGGGGACTCCGCTGGGAACGCCTGGTGTAAGGGGGGACTTCGCTGGGAACGCCTGGTGTAAGGGGGGACTCCGCTGGGAATGCCTGGTGTAAGGGGGGACGCCGCTGGGAATGCCTGGTGTAAGGGGGGATTTCGCTGGAAATGCCTGGTGTAAGGGGGACTCCGCCGGGAATGCCTGGTGTAAGGGGGACTCCGCTGGGAATGCCTGGTGTAAGGGGGGACTCCGCAGGGAACACCTGATGTAAGGGGGGACTCCGCTGGGGACACCTGGTGTAAGGGGGGACTCCGCTGGGGACACCTGATGTAAGGAGGGGCTGCGCTGTGGACACCTGATGTAAGGAGGGGCTCCGCTGGGAATGTCTGATGTAAGAAGGGACTCTGGGTTTCCACTGATTCTGCATTATGGTGAGTTGAATAATTTAATTCTCTTTCTTTCTCTCCCTCCCTCTTTCTTCTTTTTTTCTTTCTCTCCCTCTTTTTTCTTTCTTTCTTTCTTTTTCTCTCTCTCCCTCTTTTTTCTTTCTCTCTCTCCCTCTTTTTTCTTTCTTTCTCTCCATCTTTCTTTCTCTTTCTTTCTTTATTTCTTTCTTTCTCTCTCTCCCTCTTTCTCTCCCTCTTTTTTCTTTCTTTCTTTTTCTTTCTTTCTTTCTTTCTTTCCCTATTTCTCACCCTCCTTCTTTCTTTCTTTCTTTCTTTCTTTCTTTCTTTCTTTCTTTCTTTCTCTCTCCCTCTTTCTTTCTCTCTATCTCTCCCTTTTTCTTTCTCCATCCATCCCTCATTCATCTCAGACTCTAACCACACCCCCTCCGAGCCACGCCCATGTAAACCACGCCCACTATTTCCAGGTAACAACGCCCATTTTTCGCCACCGTAGAGGGCACCTTAGCAGAATTTTGCTTAGGGCCCCAGGGAGGTCAGAATCGGCACTGGTAATTGATAAAGTGACGTCAGTTCAGCTTGACCTCGAGGCAGAGATCTGCCTACTGGGACTAGTAGAGGAAAACATGGCACCTATAGAAAGAAGAACACAGGTGGGCCTGTTGCTCTTCTATGCAAGAAAGGATATAGTGTTAAATTGGAAGAGGGTGGAAGCTCCCTCGCTGGTGGAAAAATTTAGTAAATAGCAATCTGTCACTGTATAAGGAGACATATTGTAATAGGGGAAATGGGGAGAAATATGGAAAGGTATGGGCTAATTGGATAGTGACGACGGCTTCAGGGTAGGGGGGTATGGAAATGGGATGGAACTACACATATGGAAGAACGGGTTAAGAAAGAGGTCAAATGCATATAATGTATAAATATAATGTATGTAATTGTAATGAAATGATTTGTATGATTTTATAGAAATTTGGAGAAAGTTGATAAATGTGAAAGATATATTTGGATATGAGAAAAGAGAAAATGTAATAAAGAGGTTTAGAAAAAAGTCAGGACTCTGTGCAGGCCAGTCATGCTCCTCCGCCCCAAACTCGCTCATCCATGTCTTTATGGACCTCGCTTTGTGCACTGGTTCAAATAATTTGGTGGAGAGTATGGGGTTGTTTTTTTTGGTATGGGGTTGTTTTTCAGGGGTTGGGCTTGGTCCCTTAGTTCCAGTGAAGGGAACTCTTAAAGGCGTCAGCATAACAAGACATTTTGGACAATTTCATGCTCCCAACTCTGTGGGAACAGTTTGGGGATGGCCCCTTCCTGTACCAACATGACTGCACATCAGTGCACAAAGCAAGGTCCATAAAGACATGGATGAGCGAGTTGAGTCCTGACCTCAACCCGATAGAACACCTTTGGGATGAATTAGAGCAGAGAATGCAAACCAGACCTTCTCATCCAACATAAGTGGCTGACCTCACAAATGCCCTTCTGGAAGAATGGTCAAACACTCCCATAGACACACTCCTAAACCCTGTGGACATCCTTCCCATAAAAATTGAAGCTGTTATAGCTGCAAAGGGTGGGCCAACTCAATATTGAACCCTCCAGACTAAGACTGGAATGGCATAAGGCCCCGTACACACGACCGAGTTTCTCGGCAGAATTCAGCCAGAAACTCGATCGGAGACGTATTCTGCCGAGAAACCCGGTCGTGTGTACACTTTTGGCCGAGGAAACCGACGAGGATCTCGTCGGGCCAAATAGAGAACATGTTCTCTATTTCCTCGTTAGTCAATGAGGAAACTTGGCTCGCCGAGATCCTCGGCGGCTTCACAAGGAACTCGACGAGCAAAACAATGTGTTTTGCCCGTCGAGTTTCTCGGACGTGTGTACGGGGCCTTACAGTTCATATATAGTGTGTGTGTTTGTATATATATATATATATATATATATATATATATACTGTATATACACAAACAGCAAGAGAGAAAGTGAGCACAATAGAGGGGGTATGTACAGACAATACATACAGTTAGCCCAGGATGGCAGAAAATACCAATTCAGTCCTGAGTAAAGGATGCAAAGGTATGCAAATTAAACATCATTAGGTAAGTAAAAATCCACAGATATTAGATATTGTCAAATGGGGACATGGACCAGAGATATTGTTTGCACTAGTAGTTTGTGACTCTGGTTTTTGCAGTCTACGCGTAATCATATATTCCAAATAGCGAGAACCTTTTATAGGCTAAAAGCTTTCCACAGATTTATCATTAACATCTAAATGCTAATGGTTCTAAATAATTCAGCATGTCACTTAGCCCATGTCCTTGCTGCCTCTGACCTTTATTGCTCTTCTCTGAACAACACTTCACTGTTTACATCTGCGGTTCACATGCTAGAAATTGTTAAAAAAAAATAAAAAACCTTTATTGTTTTGTATTGTGTTGGGTGATTTTAACGTTTTTTTTTTACTACATAATCTAAATTTAGAAGGTTATCTCTTTAGAATCAGACCATGCGCTGGCAAATTCCCCTTTAATAATCCTAATGCAGAAAACCATCCAATCACAGCTCTGCCCTTCCCTGATACCTGATGCCAGCTCTCTGGTAATGTAGGCCACCGTAACAAATCCAGAGAGATTGAGTTGGGCTGATAGTGTAGCCTAACCGTGTTGTTTTTTTTTTTTTTTTTTTTCACTGCTGTTAATAACACAAGAGAACTTATACCAATGATCATTAGCTCTCAGGCCTCCAGCTGTGTCAAGGCAGGCGCAGAGAGGGATTGTGGGAAAGTCGGCACCTTGTGAATTGGAATTTAGGCAACAAGAAACATCAGTTGAGAGAATGCGGTGGCTCTTGGACAGCAGCTGGAGTAAATTTGGACATGCAGGCAGGGGTAGCTATGAGTGGATGACAAGTGAACCTGGACTACCAATTGAAGAAACCAAGCTGCAGGTAGGTTAATACATGATATTTGGAACAAATAGTAATATGATTGTAATAAAATGATCGTAAAGAAATTCCTCTGTGCAGATTTAAATATTTAAAAATAAAAGTATTGTAAAGAGATTTAACTGCTTAATATATAAACTACAACTTAATCATATGACTATATACTATGCATTCATTATCGTATATATTGTTTATTAGTTGTGGCACAGTAACTACTCATAAACAATTGAGATATTCGTAGAAAATCTCTATTGTTTATGATTTAAAGCATTTTTCAAATAAATACATTTCGTGCATAGTTGCTAAGATGTTTTTTGCTACCAAATTAAAGTAAACGTTTGTTACAGAATATGTACATTCAAAATAAAAATCACGTCAAATTATAAGAATGTTATCAAT
Organism: Rana temporaria; assembly: GCF_905171775.1. Taxonomy (NCBI): domain Eukaryota; kingdom Metazoa; phylum Chordata; class Amphibia; order Anura; family Ranidae; genus Rana; species Rana temporaria. Next base: position 299,661,940 of record NC_053492.1, read on the forward strand.
TAAAATGCATAATTAAATATAAAGTATATTCCACTGTTACCATCATAAGCAAAAAGAGTTTCATATTTTATTTCCAAGTTATAATAAATAGTATACGTTAGTGCTGCATATTTTTATTTTAGGTTGCAACTTGTTTAATATTATAATGATGTTTTAGCGGTGATGTAAAAAGTTAAAGAGAAAATAAACATGTCTAAAAATAAAAGAAAATAGAAAAAAAAAATTGACATAAAAGGTTAGCATTTCAGATACATACAAGAGTTAAAATGGTAAATGTACATGTAAAACGGGTTATTGAAGGACATGTTAGTTTATTCTCTGAGACAAGCTGGATAGTGAATATATAGGATTAAGCATTGCAGACAGTCATTACCGTCTGATTTTTCTAATACCTTACTATATCCAATAGTATGGTTGCATAGGATTTTTTTTAATAACGTTGAGTGGTTTGGGTGAATTATTTGACTGAAAAAATAAAGTTATAAGTCTCTTTCATTATCAGTGTTCTTAAAATGTATTTTATTTTTTTTAAACAATAGATTTTTATTGAAAGTATTTACTTTAAAATGTATTGGGTTTTAATACGCAGCTTAATAAACTATTTGGTAGGACTTCAGTTACAGGCTGGAGCTGAGATGTAGTAAGTTAGACATCTGAGTGAATGATAAAGCAACTTAGAGGCTTTGAAACAACTTAACAGTAACTTATCTGCAAATAATACGTGCAGCAAAGAACAAATGAATGTTAATAATATGGAAAAGTGTTATCAAATACTTACCGTACATTTTTCTTTCCTGGCGTATTCTCACGTCAGAACACTCTCTTCCATGGTGTGCTGACGTGAGGTTAGCCAGGAAAGTATGTTTTTGATAGAGCTAACTAGAATTGTAAGAGGGAGTGGAAGGACATTTAGAAGATACGTTCTGTAAAAAAAAAAAAAAAAAATACAATAAAAAAAAAAAAATACAGATTAAATAAATAATGCATCACTTTCTACCTGATCTATAGCAAAATACTGTCAAATGAATGCATAACATCTTTAAAGGAATTATTTCAATGACATAATAGTTCTAACATTAATTAATATTAACAATACTGTTTGAAAACACTGTCACTCATTTCTTTCTTATATAAACATATATGACCCTTAAAATGTAAAAAAATATATAAATGCATTATTGGTATATTGGTATGTACAATAATAAAACATATATATTGTCATTAATCAGAAATAAATATATATAAATATATATATATATATATATATATATATATATATATATATACACAGACACACACACACATATATATATTTATGTATTTATATATATATATATATATATATATATATATATAATGTCAAAAGGTTTATCAACTCACATTTAGCTGCATTTATTGTTTAAATGAGAAAGTACAATGGTACTGTTTTTCATAGTCATGGCTTTTTGGTCAGACAGAGATCTTGAAACAGTAAGGTGCATACAACACATTGTATAATACTGTAGAATATAAATGTTTTAATATAAAGTCTAATGTATGTACAACCAACTCTCTTATCAAAATAACATCTAACTAATGGCAAATATTGTCTAAAGTACCTGGAAAATGGATGTCATTAAAGTAATTTTTTAGGAAAAAAAAAAAAAAAACAGGATAACTGGCCATATTTTATCTTCACTCAGTGTCTCGGGAAGAATGACAGGAATAACAATCAATACTATGTGTTTGCCTGTAAGGGTGAAAATCTAAAGCAGAACAATGTGATACAGTAGCTGAAGAGAGATACAATGCTGAAATTGAAAAACTACAGTGGAAAAAAATAGCTATGAGGAAACAAGAAAAAGAATCATCAATAAATTAATAATCAACCAACAAGACTATGATTGTGGACTATGATTACAAAGGGGTTAAACCCATCTGTTGTATTATCTACCCCTTTTAGAAGTCGTATCTGATGTGAAAATGTTTTAAGATAAATATATATTTCAAATGTATAATCCTCTCTTTTATTTATAAACTAAAAAAATATTTTGCAGAACATTACAATCTGGTGAAAACACAGAAATGGTAATATAGTTATCAAATAATAAATGTGAGAATATATAATCATCCTATAATAATTCATACTACGCTTTGCTTACAACATGGGTATATTACTGTGATAGCCAAGAAGTAATCCATGCTCAACTGACATTTGGCACACCCCCACTTTATCTACAATGGAGACTTTAAAGGGTGCATGATAGGTGTTCTTTCTCCTTACAGACTAGCCCAAATATGGCTTTTTATTTTTTAACCTAATCAAAATTTTGTTGAAATAGTTTAGACCATGTTATAGGTTTCCTTCGGAATTAATTATTTTTAACATAGAAATAACTATTCAATTATACCTAGAATACAAACAGTTATGCTGTAAGCTATCTGGAAATTATGTTTACTGTTCAGGCTGTAATATATAGATGAATTGCCTACCTGCATTGCCAGCAGGTCTGATTCCTAACTATTAAAGTACACATAAAACCTAACTTAAATGACATTACTTTGTTCAAGCATTTCCTGTTATAGGGTGACAACTGTCTCACAGATATACCCTGCTTTGTCACCCTATCACACATTGCACAGGCATGGTCAACTGTTGTTACTAAAGGGTAGCTGGTCAAAAGCAATGATATGCTAACAATATACAGTATTATGTATGGTAATTGCAGATGAAACTTCTGAAGGTAAGCTCAATTTTTGCTCCGAATTTTCACAGCTGCTATCTAAAAATTGCTTTAGAGCTGTGACATGAGAGAAAATTATAAGAATTTTTCAACAGATTCTATGTGCAGGTACTCTCAAATGGTATAAGATAAGGAATGGCATAGGTCACTTTAACTGGGTTTAATCGGTCAGAACCTCTAGAACTTTTATCTGTCAGTATTTAAAGTAACTCTGGTGCTAAAATAATACTCTAAAGTAAAGTGGCCACCTCAATATAAGCAGTGAATACCCAGCTCTCCTGTTGCTCTTGCTGCTAATACTGTAGGCTGAAGAACTCATGCCTCGTACACCCGATCGGTTTTCCCGGGCGGACTTTTTACCGCCGGGAAAACCGAGGTGGAAGCCGAGAACCTGCTCGGCAGCTTTTCACCTCCTACACAGGGCTGGTTTTCCTGGCAGGAAAACTGCCATGAGATCTTTGGTCGGGAAATACCGGCCGCGTGTATGCTCCACTGCAGGCTTTCCTCATAGAAGACATGCTCTAATTTTTCCTGCCAGGATTCCCGGCAGTTTTCCTGACGGGAAAACTGCCATGGAGCATACACACGGACAGTTTTCGCGGCCAAAAGCTGTCCTGGCAGTTTTCCTGCCAGGAAAACCGATCGTGTGTACGAGGCATGAAAGTGTCAATTTCCTGGCCCCCTGCTGTATACTATGGTTCTTCCCTCAGTCCCCTATGTAACTAAAGTACACAGCAGTTAGATAAGGGCTATTGGATGGAACCATTGAGTGCAGTGAGAGACCAAAAAGTCAAACACCCCAGAGGTGTTGGATTTTGCAGGATCTTCAACCAGCAGTTTATCTTCACTACTGCCGAGAAAAGCAACATGGGGAGTGGGAAAGGTGATTATTATTATTATTATTATTATTATTATTATTATTATTATTATTATGTCTTATTTGTGGGTGCCACTTTATTGTAGAGTATTATGTTAAGAGTAGTTACAGGCAACAAGTACGTTTAATCATTTACCATTTCAACTATCTAGAAACCACTTTCAGAAAGTCCACTGATTTGACCAAAAATTTAGTTATAAGTAACCAATTACAATGATTCTAAGAAGCTTTTGACGTGTGAGGTGTGTGTGTGTGTGTATTTTTTTTCCAGCGCTGCTTAACTTCTTCTCTCTACTTGATATACCAGATTTAGCACCAGAGCTGGTCATGGACATTAGTAAATAGCTGTATATGCTTGTGCTACCATTTTACAATGTCCGCCTGTTTTCCCTTAAACAGGAATGCTTTAGTGTCACAAGTGTTCCTGTTTAAGGCAATGGAACAAAGCATCCACAGATAGTCACAACATATTATTCCTTTATCACCCTACTATATGACAACAAAAAATAACCTGTAGTGGGTATGGTCAGGAATACCTGTCCTGCATCACAAGCAGGGTTTTAGATCAACTGATTAGTAACAAAAGGAACTAGGGGCGAACTGGTAAACCAAAGCAATGTCTATATGACAAACCAACAAGCTAAGCACCCTGTGTACCTTCAATGCACTGCTAGACTAAATTTTTAGTTTTGGATGCAATGGTCCCTTGATAAGCTGCAGCCCAAAGGCCGGATGTGGTTCTTTACTTGGCTTTATTAGGCCCTTAAAGCACTCTTTATTTCACTAATATCAGGCACCAGTTCTTCCACTAACACCAACGATGAGGCACCATTCCTTCCACTGACACCAACAATAGGGTACTATTCTTCCTACTGACACCAGAGATGGGGAACTAATTATTTCAATGATACTAATGATGGGGCACTATTCCTCCCACTGACACCAATGATGGGGCACAATTCCTCCCATTGACACAAATATTGGGTCACTATTCCTCCCATTGACACCAACGATGGGGCACTCTTCTCCCACTGACACCAATGACGGGGGAACACTCCTCCCACTGACACCAATGATGGTGCACTATTCCTACCACTGACACCAATCATGGAGCAGTATTCCTCCCACTGACACCAATGATGAGATGTGTTTACTTTCATTGACCACCCACTAGAGCTGGAACATTTTCTACTCCCACTTGCCACAATCCGACCCCCTTAAAGTTTGAAGGGCCGTAAACTGGTTATTTTCTTTTTAAGTTTGAGAACCCTGTTGTAAAGAAATTAAGAATGGTTCAGATTTGTGGGCTTATGCTAAGCAGTGTGTGTACATTGTGTATTTTTATTGGTTAGACTGCTGCATATTGCTGTGGCATTTTGCCAGGATTCTAAAAGAGCCCTTTATTGGTTTTAGAGCTAGAGAAAGTATAACCACCATTTAATGCCTATGACTAGCTTTGCAATGGTCTGCCTGCACTGCCCTTTAATGGGATTGCTTGACAGAAAATGTCTATGGCTAACCAAGCATGTAAATTTATAGGCAGCTCTGCAGAAAATGTATTTAGCGTTTACATTCCATTGTTCCTTAACGGGCCTGCAGTAGACAAATCCACAACACTTTTGGGTTGAAGAAATTTATATAAAGACCACAAAGACTATTTTAAGGGCTAAGGTCTGATCGATGATTTTATTCATATACTGTATGACCTCATTTTTTGAGTTGCACATTGTTTACACGTGCAGTGTAGGAATAATACATTTAAGTGTGCGTCACAGTTTTAATTGGCTTGTATAATAGACACTGGTGAAATAGGCTTCTCCTCCTTTTTTTATGCAGAGCAAGCACCCCAATGAAATCAATTCCACCAAAGAAGACTTACAGCCATTCTTGTGCATCATACTCCCTACGACTGCATTACTGGTGATAGGGTTCTTTGTGCTGTTCCTTTATCGGAGGTGTCGACGGAAGATCCCACAAGGTCAAATCTTTGCCATAAGTCTCCAGGAGAACCTTCCAGACAGAGAAATTGACTTCTTTTCCACCTTAACTTGGAGCTCAGAACCTTTTCAGTACTGTACACTGGTACCAGATGCCTCTTTTCTTACCATATGTTTGCCTCCCCCGTATGAAGAAGCAATCCTGAAGACATCAAGTGACTCCTGCATCAGTATCTATCAGGACCCAGTGCCTCCATATGAGGAAAGACCACGCAGGTCAAGTAAATAATGTTATGACTTTGGAATGTAAAGTAAATTTCACAAGTGGACTACAGCTGGACCTGGAAGTCCAATAACTTTATTTAGCAGCTTGCAATGTAAGGGCTTTTTTATAATATATACCAAGGTTGCACAAAATGGGAAAGTGCTTTTTTTATACATGAATATAAGCACACCAACGCAAGGTGGCAGTTTACCTGACTGCCTGCTTAAACTATTCAGGTTGTATTTATCTGAGGGCTTCCTTTACATGTATGTAATAACATAGCCAAGAAATTTGTAAAATAAGATTTTGTTATTTTTTAATAGTATCATATGGCATTTAAAAAAATAAATTGCGACCGACGGAAGATTGCATAACCAGTAAGCTCAAAACTTCAGGCACTTTTTGACTTTGCTTGACCTAGAGCCTCCCAGTAGCTACATGGAGTGCTGTGTCAGTATTTTTGCTACTAATATGGGCTGGAATATTTCTCAAGTACATACTGTAACTGTTTATCACTGAGAATCTTAGGGGTCATCATACTTTGACCATTGACCACTAAAATAGCTGCATGACCAGCCTATTACATCAACTTTCCTCTTACAGCAACTGGAATTATACAACTTTGTAGGACGCTCAGCTTTAACCAAATACATATTACTTAAATGTAAAGAAAAATGGACTTCATTTTATATTAGTTTGGATATTTTAGGAAACTACAATTGTCTAATGTAATACAGGTATGACATTGGTATGTTTATTTCCTGAATTATTTATCTTCTCTTTTAAAAAAGCACTTAATAATGCTCAAAAAGCTATTTTGTACCGTGTAATTCTGACAGATGGACATAATAAAGATATTATGAGTAACCACAGAATACATAGTATTGTGTTTGCATGTCTATAGAGCTTGATCTGAAAAATGTATTCTTTCTACCAGTGGTACCAAGGCATATTATTGATCAGCTCAAAGATTATGAACATTTTAAACTATACAAAGGGTCCCTTTGGATTAGCAAGAAATGATGTAGAGCCTTTATAAAAATAGCATCAATTAAAAAAGTGTTCTCCCCTCCCACTACCTTCAATGGAAACATGGCAAATAAGACTTCCATGATTCTTACTTTTCAGTGACTTCTATATACAGCTCTATGCCCAGACTAATGCCATATCTACACCAGAATGCGTCATGCATTTTTTTTAACCGCAGTAGTGGTATTTGTAAACTATTGGGCATCAATGATAAATAACATGCCAAGATAAGGTTTAACAGGCCCATTTCCACCTATGTGGTCCATTATGGTGCATCGGTACACATGCCTTAAGGAGTGTTGCAACACACTTTAATGTGGATTGGCAGTAAAGCAACAAATTAACCAGTTAAAGTGTATGTTACTCCAACATTTCATATTCCTGATATGTATTTGCTGTACAATGAACTTATGTTAAAAAGTCCTGTTCTTTTTTAATTGCTTCCTTTGTGTGAAATCCCTGGTGATCTTGCCAGTTTCACCTGCTTTTCCAATTTAAATTGACCATGCTAGGCATGTAAGCAAATTCATTACTTAATTCACAAAAATAGTTGTAAAAATGCACTGCTCCTGACTACAGCTGTTGCCCCAGATATCGCTAGTGGGATAAGCCTGGCTACAGAGCAAGAAGTCCAGGAAACATGTCATGCTATCAAAGATGGGGGCAGAGGGACAGCCTTGTTGAGAGACCTTAGTGGTTCAGGGTCTATTACCAAATTACAGCATTCTTCATGATTTGACATCAAGAAAGAAGGCTGGAATCTACCAACTGGTAAGACAAGAACTGTGGGGCAATGTACATACAAAATATGTATGTATGAGATGTATTCAGATCTGTTTATTTTAAATATGTTTATAATCTAATATCTCGACCATGCTCAGTCACACGTTAGGGCAATTCTGATGAGGTACCAACTAGCCTGCCAGCATTACAGGTAATCAAAACCCACGCAAACTTGGGAAGAAAGTACAAACTCCATGCAAATAAGGTAGTTGGTGGGGTTTAAACTCAGGACCCAAAACTGGAATCTCAATTAACTACCTTACTTAAGATTAGTACATTAGTACCGTACCTTTTTCCTACATGTGATAAAGAGAAAATCAATACTGTATAATAATGTTGGTGTTTTTGAAAATGGTATATGCAGAAAACATGTAGTATTCCTGTCCTAAAACACTAAAGTTTGCTGATCTGTATTAGTTAAGCCACAGTTATTTAGAGGAATACAAAATAAATTTTTTCAAATACAAATATCACTTAGATGGGATAGGATAATTAAATCCTTTATTTTTTCAATTAAAATCCAACAGCTTTCCTTTGACATGCTGATGTTTAATAGCTAAAAGTCAAACAATAAAGCATACGTAATTTTGTTTTAGGTAATCACCAAAAGAAATTTCCGTTTGCAGCAAATTGCTGGTACACAGTATTACTGTTAAACACAAAAGCCAAGCAGAACAATTCCTTTGAATCTTCTAATTCTGTCAGATACAAGTAGAGGTTTTCACTCACTTTTACTGCCTGTGCCACCACTGCAGAACATTTGCCCCCTTCCTGTCTTGGTGAACTTATGGGGGGGTTATTTACGAAAGGCAAATCCACTTTGCACTACGAGTGCACTTGAAAGTGCAGTCGCTGTAGATCTGAGGAAAATAAAAAACAGCATTTTTAGCTTGCAAATGAATGGATGATAAAATCAGCAGAGCTTCCCCTCATTTCAAAAACTTCCCCTCGGATCTACAGCAATTGCACTTTTAAGTGCACTTTCAAGTGTACTTGCAGTGCACTTGTAGTGCAAAGTGGATTTGCCTTTTGTAAATAACTCCCCATGATTTTTTGTGTAACCCTGTGAATACAAATATTATGTGTATGTGATAAACGTGAACAACCTTGTAAAAATACAATATAAGAACATAAATCATATTATCACTGTTTTGCACTTCCTGAACTTTGGATTCTCTGACTGTATGATTGCACATTGATCATTTTTGCTATATTTTAATTTTTTTTGGTTGGCTTTCATATTGCAATACCAGACCTTTTGCTTAGGGTGCCCCACCATACTTATTAAGCCAAATACATAATATAGTAATACGCGTATTTCACTTCTCAAGTACTCTTATATAAGTTCATGAGGGAATTGGGTGGAGCTGGGACAGCAGGATATATATTGTTTAGCATAGTCTTGTGTTGTGTGTTTAAATGTGTATCATTCATGCATTTTAATCTATAGAATAAATATATTCATTTTAATACAGTCAGGAGCTGTAATGCATTTATATTATGCTCTTTCAATCTTTAAATAAGCCTAAACCTAATCCATAGTATAGAACTGGTGATTAAGACTGTGTAGGGAGGGGTTGAGCCCATATCTATTCATTGCAGAGTTTTTGTGGTCTTGTATATATGTGGAGGGCTCCCCCACCAATTTGGAGGGTTCTGTCTGTTGTGTTGTTTTTTTTTATATTGATTGCACATTTCAGCTCACATTGGATGAGAAAATTGATGATTTCTAATGCTTAACACTATATATGATTTATACTTTTTATATTTCAATCTGTTTATTGAGTTCTCCAAACAATCAGTTTACAACACCAAAGGTTCTTCTAAAAAGAAGTACAGGAAAATATAATAAACCTCCACTGTCAATACAATAATTAGGCTTATTACAAATATTAGCAATTCTTGGTCGTTCATATCCAAGAGATAAAGTAAAAGGCTGAGCGGACTACCATTCTGCTCGCCAGATTACTTTCAGTTTACAGCTTACTGCATGGCAGGGAGTGCAAAAACTGGTTCTCAAACATAAACCAACCAACAAAATGAATTGTAGATCGATTTAAAGGCAACATTATAGTATTCTTTAATAGTGTACCAACTAAAACTTACTAGGGTAAGGAGAGAGAGAAAAGAGAAGAAGTAAGATCGTCAGGGTAGGTAAGGAGGGTTTCTCCTACATCTCTTCAGTCTGGAGAAATATATTTGATCCAGGGGGCCCAGGTTGTTGTTCTGGAGGGTACATGTGAATTTGGTGGTAATCATAATCCAATTCAATTCATGTTTGACATAATCCATGTGCACCACAGTCTGTTTCCAGAACCTCACTATAGCGATTCTAGCCAGTAAGATTATATATGAAATTAGCCATCTAGTCCATATCTAATTCTTACTTTTTAAGCTTGTTTATTATTTTGCAATTGATTTATGTTCTTGTATTGTTTTTTTACACAAGTTATGGAGAATTATAATTTATTTAATTTTTTTAATAGCGCTGCAGCGATTTATATATTCATACACATGGTAATTTATTAATATGCGTTTAAGTGTAATGCATTTTAAAAAAAGGTTACATGCACTTCCTAAGAGCAATTTATATACATGAGGGCAGCACATTGACTCAATGCATGTAAAACACACATATAAAGGCTCACAATGCATATGCATTGCCACATCCCAATCACGGAGAAAGTACACAGAAGGATAACCAAACTGATAAGAGGCATGGAGGAGCTCAGCTATGAGGAAAGATTAGATGAACTGAATTTTTTCTCTTTTATGAAGAAAAGATTAAGGGGGGATATGATCAACATGTACAAATACATAAGGGGTCCATACAGTGAACTTGGTGTTCAGTTATTCACAGAGGTCATCACAGAGGACAAGGGGGCTCTTTCCTCTGGAGGAAAAGAGATTTCATCTCCAAATATGGAAAGGTTTCTTCACAGTAAGAGCTGTGATAATGTGGAATAGTCTAACTCCAAAGGTGATTTTGGCCAGCTCAGTAGATTGCTTTAACCACTTAAGGACCGATCCTCTTTCTGAGATTTGGTATTTACAAGTTAAAAACAGTTTTCTTTGCTAGAAAATTACTTACAACCCCCAAATATTATATATACAGTACAGACCAAAAGTTTGGACACACCTTCTCATTCAAAGAGTTTTCTTTATTTTCATGACTATGACAATTGTAGATTCACACTGAAGGCATCAAAACTATGAATTAACACATGTGGAAATTATACATAACAAAAAAGTGTGAAACAACTGAAAATATATTTCATATTCTAGGTTCTTCAAAGTAGCCACCTTTTGCTTGGATTACCTCTTTGCCCACTCTTGGCATTCTATTCATGAGCTTCAAGAGGTAGTCACCTGGCGCAGCACCCCATCACTCTCCTTCTTGGTCAAATAGCCCTTACACAGCCTGGAGGTGTGTTTGGGGTCATTGTCCTGTTGAAAAATAAATGATGGTCCAACTAAACGCAAACTGGATGGAATAGCATGCCGCTGCAAGATGCTGTGGTAGCCATGCTGGTTCAGTATGCCTTCAATTTTGATTAAATCCCCAACAGTGTCACCAGCAAAGCACCCCCACACCATCACACCTCCTCCTCCATGCTTCACAGTGGGAACCAGGCATGCAGAGTCCATCCGTTCACCTTTTCTGCGTCGCACAAAGACACGAGGGTTGGAACCAAAGATCTCAAGTTTGGACTCATCAGACCAAAGCACAGATTTCCACTGGTCTAATGTCCATTCCTTGTGTTCTTTAGCCCAAACAAGTCTCTTCTGCTTGTTGCCTTTCTTTAGCAGTGGTTTCCTAGATATTCTACCATGAAGGCCTGATTCACACAGTCTCCTCTTAACAGTTCTAGAGATGTGTCTGCTGCAAAAGGTGGCTACTTTGAATAACCTAGAATGGCCGTCACTAAATGGCGGCCCGCGGTCCGAGTCCGGCCCCAGTGACGCTTCTGCCCGGACCGCCAGGCCGCCAGTAATGTTAGCATGCAGTTTGCAGGGACCGTGAGGTTCCCTAGCAACCAGTGACGCTAGAAAACTCTCACTGGCGGGCCGCGAGTAGGGGCGTGACGTCACGTGCGTGCCCCGCCCCCTGCTGTTTGCAGTTTCAGAGTCCAGGGCAGCTCTTCTTGCAAATAGGGGCGTGAGGTCACGTGCACGCCCCGCACCCCTGGTGCTCGCGGTTCCCGTTGTTTGGCAAGTATCCTGGCTCTTTTTGCAAATAGGGGTGTGACGTCACATGCTGCACATGCTCTGCCCCTCTTCTGCTCGTGGTTCCTTGTCCTGGTTCTCCATATGCCACAGCTTCTGTGTTTTACTTGTGCCCTCCTGCTTTCAAGGTATGTGGGCATGGGCAACATGTATTGTGCACACTGCTGGGCATCTTTTTTTAAAGGTCACGCTGATGGGCACCTTTTTTTCTGTTAAGGAACACTCTGATGGGCACATTTTAATTTAAGGGACACTGATGCACACATTTTAATTTAAGGGACACTCTGATGGACACATTTTATTTTAAGGGGCACACTGATGGGTATATTTTCAATGTGCACACAGATGGGCATATTTTGTTAAGGGGCACACTGATGGACACATTTTGTTGTGCCCATCAGAGTGCCCCTTAACATAAAATGTGCCTATCAGGCGTGCACATTAAAAATATACCCATCAGCGTGCCCCTTAAAATAAAATGTGTCCATCAGAGTGCCCCTTAACATAAAAGGTGCCCATCAGTGTGACCCTTATTTTATGTTAATAGACACGCTGATGGGCACATTTTATGTTAAGGGGGACTCTGATGGGCACATCTGATGTAAGGAGGCACTCTGAAGGGAATGCTTGATGTAAAGGAGCGCTGTGATGGGGACACCTGATGTAAAGGGGCACTGTGATGGGGACACCTGATGTAAAGGGGCACTGTGATGGGGACACCTAATGTAAAGGGGTGCTGTGATGGGGACACCTGATGTAAAGGGGTGCTGTGATGGGGACACCTCATGTAAAGGGGAGCTGTGATGGGGACACCTGATGTAAAGGGGCGCTGTGGTGGGGACACCTGATGTAAAGGGGCACTGTGATGGGGACACCTGATGTAAAGGGGCACTGTGATGGAGAAAACTGATGTAAAGGGGCACTGTGATGGGGACACCTGATTTAAAGGGGCGCTGTGATGGGGACACCTCATGTAAAGGGGCGCTGTGATGGGGACACCTGATGTAAAGGGGCGCTGTGATGTGGAAACCTGATTTAAAGGAGCGCTGTGATGGGAACACCTCATATAAAGGGGCGCTGTGATGGGGACACCTGATGTAAAGGGGCGCTGTGATGGGAACACATGATGTAAAGAAGCACAGTGATGGGGACAAATGGGCACTTGAGATTTGAACCTCGGCCCAAAGAAAATTGTAGTGACCGGACCTCCTTGAATTTTAATTCAAGACCCCTGACCTAGAATATGAAATATATTTTCAGATGTTTCACACTTTTTTGTTATGTATAATTCCACATGTGTTAATTCATAGTTTTGATGCCTTCAGTGTGAATCTACAATTTTCATGAAAATAAAGAAAACTCTTTGAATGAGAAGGTGTGTCCAAACTTTTGGTCTGTACTGTATATATATATATATATATATATATATATATATATATATATATATTATAACACCGTAGAGAATAAAATGGCGGTCGTTGCAATACTTTCTGTCACACCGTATTTGCGCAGCCGTCTTACAAGCTTAGAATTTTTGGGGGAAAAATTCACTTCTTTGAATAAAAAAATAAGAAAACAGTAAGGCCTCTTTCACACGGAGCGGACCGTTTTTGTGTCCGCTCTGTGTGTGTCCGTCAGCTCAGCGGGGATCCCCGCTGAGCTGTCGGCGGACAGGGCGGTCCCCGCACACTGTGCAGAGACCGCCCTGTCTTTCCTCCGCTCTCCCCTATGGGGAATTGGATGAAGACGGACCGCCTGTCCGTCTTCATTCGATCCGTTCCGCCGGACGGAAGAAAAATAGGGTTTTCTTCTGTCCGAAAAACCGGATCCTGACGGACGCGGATGGTTACGGTCGTTAGCGGATGCTCCATCCGCTAACGGACGCGATCCCATAGGGATGCATTACAAGTCCGTAAACGGACTTGTAATAAACGGACGAACGGTCCGCTAATGTGAAAGGGGCCTAAAGCTAACCAATTTTTTTTTATATTGTGAAAGATAATGTTACGCCAAGTAAATTGATACCCAACATGTCACGCTTCAAAATTGCGCCCCCTTGTGGAATGGCGACAAACTTTTACCCTTAAAAATCTCCATAGGCAACATTTAAAAAATTCTACAAGTTGCATGTTTTGAGGTACAGAGGAGTTTTAGAATTATTGCTCTCGCTCTTACAATCCCGGTGATACCTCATATGTGTGATTTGAACACCGTTTTCATATGTGAGAGCTGCTCAAGTATGCAATCGCTTCAGTGCGTGAGCTCGGCGGGAGGGGGCGCATTTAATTATTTTTTACTATTTATTTCACCTGTTATTAAAAAAAATTTACACTGTTCTTCAAAAAAAAAGTGTCACTTTTATTCCTATTACAAGGAATGTAAACATCCCTTGTAATAGAAAAAAAGCATGACAGGTCCTCTTAAATATGAGATCTGGGGTCAAAAAGACCTCAGATCTCATATTTACACTAAAATGCAATAAAAAAATAAAATAAAAAATTAAATGTCATTTAAAAAAAAAATGTCTCTTTAACCACTCTGGCGGTATTCCCGAGTCTGGCTCGGGGTAGAAATCCAGTGCCATAAGCGGTATCCAGGAGGAGATTACTTACCTTGTCCCCTGGATCCTGCAATGTCTCCCCGCTGTGTGATCGAGGTGTCTCCTCGCTCGATTCACACAGTGCCCGTGTGCCGCCGAGCTCCGTTCCCTGCGACGTTACGATGCACAGGGGTGGAGATCGGCACCAAATTCAAAAAAAATAAAAACACAGTACACATACTGTAATCTTACAGATTACAGTACTGTATAAAATAATTACACACACCCTTTGTCCCTAGTGGTCTGTCCAGTGACCTGCATGCACTTTTATTTAATAAAGACTGTTCTGTTCTGTTCTTTCTGCCTGGAAACTGGAGATTGTCCATAGCAACCAAAAAGTGTCCCTTTATGTCAAAAGTGGTTTTAGACCAGCTAAAAAACAGCAATAATAAATTTGAATCACTTGCAGAATTGGGCGATAGTGAATTGTGGGGAAATTCATCATCAAACAAGTAATAATTTTTATTATTATTATATTATTATTTGTTATAATTATTTATAGTTATTTATTATATTATAATTTATGATTTTGTGTTTCAAACTTTATCATACCAGGGATGTCTACTAGACTCTTGTTTGGACAGATTTAAGTGAGTTATTCCTAAGAATTGCAGGCCTACAATATAAAACGCCAAATTTCCATGCAAAATAATGGTACCGCTTTCAGCACCTAAAATCTGAAAGAATCATACCTTCAGGGAGGTTAAGAACTATGGGCGGAAGTAACGTTTTGACGTCACTTCCACCCTGCAATGGTATGGAGATGGGTGGGGGCCATCTCACTCATCTCCATTCCACTGACGTGACAGGACCCGATCACTTCTGCCGCTACCGACGGCTCTGGTAAGCAGCGGAGGGCACCGGAGAGCGGCAGGAGGGGAGGCCTCTCTCCCACCGCCGGTAAAAGTGATCTTGCGGTAAATCCGCCACAGAGACCACTTTTATCGGAAAGCGGATCACTCGCTCTTGAAGAGGATATCGGGGGTTATGGTAGCTACCTGCTGCCATAATAACGGTATTCCTCTTCAAAATAGCAACATTGGCGGGCGGTCTGGAAGTGGTAAAAAAGGCCTGGCTACTTTCCTAAATGTGTATATATATATATATATATATATATATATATATATATATCTGGGTAATAACATTTATAGGTAAAGTTGATCCAGGGAAAATCTGATTGCTTCTCTGGGGATCAGGAAGGAATTTTTCCCCCTGCTGTAGCAAATTAGATCATGCTTTGCTGGGGTTTTTCTTCTAGACCAACTGTGGGTATAGGATCGTTTATATGGGATTTATGATTTTTTTTGTTTTATTATTATTGGTTGATCTAGATGGATTTGTGTCTTTTTTCAACCTGACTAACTGTGTAACTATGTAACTTTTTGGTGACTGTTGTTATCATTCTGTTATATTATTGTGGAAATGTTAAGGTCTCCATCAAGCGTCACTGTAGGCTGTCACAGGGGGCAGCACTGTCAGTATGTTGGGTTGTCTGTGAACCAGCCACTGAGACTGTCAGGCACTAATGGTGTTCTTTGGGTGATGTGATGTGTTGGGTTTGCGCCAGACATAGCGTTTTATTTGATGGCCAAAAAGTTTAATTTTAGTCTCATTAGACCAGAGCACCTTCCTCCATACATTTTGGGAGTCTCCCACATGCCTTTTCGCAAACTCAAAACGTGCTGTTTTGTTTTTTGCTGAAAGTAATGGCTTTCTTCTGGTCACTCTGCCGTAAAGCCCAACTCTATGGAGCGTACGGCTTATTGTTGTCCTATGTACAGATACTTCAGTCTCTGCTGTGGAACTCTGCAGCTCCTCCAGGGTTACCTTAGATCTCTGTGCTGCCTCTCTGATTAATGCCCTCCTTGCCCGGTCCATGGGTTTTGGTGTGCGGCTGTCTCTTCGCAGGTTTGCTGTTGTGCCATGTTCTTTCCATTTGGTTATGATAGATTTGATGGTGCTCCTAGGGATTATCAAAGATTTGGATATTTTTTTATAACCTCACCCTGACTTGTACTTCTCAACAACATTGTCCCTTACTTGTTTGGAGAGTTCCTTCATGGCAGTGATTGGTTAGCGGTGCCTCTTGCTTAGGTGTTGCAGCCTCTGGGGCCTTTCAAAAAGGTGTGTATATGTAATGACAGATCATGTGACACTTAGATTGCACAAAGGTGTACATCATTTCACTTTTCATAATTATGTGACTTCTGAAGGTAAATAGGTTGCACCAGAGCTTTTTATGGGCTTCATAACAAAAGGGGTGAATACATATGCACATGCCAATTATAATTTTTTTTATTTCTGAAAATAGTTTTATGTATATATTTTTCTAATTTTACTACACCAACTTGTGCCTTGAACACATGAACGGTTTTCTCGACGAAAAAACTGCCCGCAAAAAAATTGAAACCAGCTCTCTTTTTTCATATCGTGTTTTCCGTCAGTCTTTTTCTCGTCGCGAAAAACGGTCGTGTGTATGCTTTTCCGAGAGGAAAAAAACGTGCATGCTCAGAATCAAGTATGCAGCCCAAAAGCAGCTCAAAGGGTGGTGCCATTTGAAAGGAACTTCCCCTTTATAGTCCCGTCATACGTGTTGTACGTCACAGCGCTTTGGTCGGATGTTTTTTTGCATAAACGTGTGTATGCAGGCCAGGAATCACGTCGGGAAAAACGTTGTTTCTTTTCCTGCTGAGAAAAATGGTCGTGTGTACGAGGCATAAGACTATTGTGTTCTGATCCATCACATATAATTCAGATTAAAAAAACATTGAACTAAAGGCTGTAATGTAACAAAATAGGTAAAAAGCCAAGGGGGTGAATACTTTTGCAAGGCACTGTATGTCACTGAAAGGCAAATCTCCTGGTGGGGACACTGACAGCAATAGCTATGTTTGGACCATAACAACAGCCAATCCAAAGTCTGCTTTGAGTTCACCCCTGGTCTTCAACAAGATGGACACTGCTCCTTCTGCATCGAAGACACATTCTGGTACCAATGGGAGGGTCATAAAGTCCAAGGCAGCTGGCCTGGCCCTAGCTACACATGCATGTATTTGCTTTCTGGGGAGAGACCACTGAAAATGAGGACTGTCACCAAGAAATAGGGACTAATGGTAACCTTATGACAAACCTGACAGATTTTACAACCTTCCCTGTCCAAAGCTAACATTTTAGGCTAAATTCTCATTTGTTTACCATTCAATTTACAAATTCCTATATAGAACACTTTCAAATGGACTGCATAATATAAACGGTTTTCAGATCACATATACAATTTCCATTTTTAGTAAATAAACCCCATTGTGTACTTAAAAGTGGGGTATGCCTGTAAATGTATTTGTATGAAAAATACCATATGTACTGTATTCACGTTTATTTTAGAAGACAGCATTTATAGCCATGCAAAGAAATATGAAAACTGTGAAATATGAGTACAGTGAAAGACAGTTTAAAATGCTGGATTGATGAAAATATTGCAATATGTACATTTTCTCTAAAGCAGAACTTAATTATTAAACATGTCTGTGGTCTCATATTACACTCTGGCTAAGGAATCTGATTTCCACTGAGCTGTGTATACAAAGAATACACAGTGCTAATACATTGCTGGCAGATTTACAATTTGCCCATCGAAGCACTGGAGCTGGTGAGGCAATGGGCCATAAAGGGAAACCTGAGAAATGTTAGTGAAAGCATAAAGACCTTGCTACAGCTGAGACAGCTCTTGTGTTGTAAGTGCTTCCTGATTATAATCTTGGTAAACAAGGATTTTTTAAAGTTATATCCTACAGAAAATAGTCAAAATGTTCCAGTGGTCTAATGTCACTTCATGTGATCTCCATATACTGTTAGCGGATGACGCACCACCATTTTTTGAAGCCTTTGCATTGCTGTTTTCTACTTGTTTGATAGAAGGGCCCTTCCACGCAGGCTTTTCGATCAGGTCAGTTTTCCAGGCAGACCTGATCGGAATTTCATGAAGTTCTATGGACAGGCTGATGTAAACGTACTTGTGAGCATTTACACCCACCTCCCTCGAGTCAATCCAGATCCAGGTGCTACCTTCTTGAGGTATCATGATATAAATGGACACTGGACTCCATTTATATCCAGCCAACCAAAGAACTAGCACAGGTCCACCAGATCCAAGCTGAACGGACATGGATATAATAAAACGGACATCCCCTCACATTCAGCTCTGATTCAGAGGGGAACCTGGTCACAGATCCCCTGCTGATGGGAGGAGACCCCGCTCTGAGAGAAAGTGTCCTTATAGTCAAGTCATGAGTGAATTAAAATGGCTGTAAACCCTCTCATATACTCAGTGAAGTGACTGGCATCAGATGATACACAGAGAAAAAAAAATCCTCCTACATAATTTTTACTTGTTTATCTACAGTCTTCTCTTTTGTGGCCCTTCAAAAGGGCTGATTTTAGATTAAATCCTTGTGTATTTTTCAGTATCACAGAAGAGGGGGTGGAAAGCTGCAGTTTGAGGTCTGAGTGAGAGCTAATTGGAGGAAAGGAACACACCCCCTTCACACAAATTACAAACTGTGTTCTGAATAGACAAGCTATGTGCGGAGCTCTCCTCCCCGACACAGTTTTTACCTCATGTGTCTGCTTTGAATAGAGATGAGTAAACACTACAGATACACTGTATGTGCTTTGTTCAGATTTCATAACTGAGGTTTACAACCACTTTAATGTGTCTGAACTGGGATTCAACCCAAACAAGGCCAATATATTCTCCAATTTTTTTCTCCGCTATTAAATTACAAGGGATGCACCGCTACCACACTATGTCATCTATAGTAGTAGCGTTTGCTGTTTGAGTTGCTCATGATAGGGCACTCTATTTCTTCTCACATTTCAGTAATGTGCATTTGTTGTAAAAGGTACAGCTTGAGCAAACAGGCGACAAACACAAACTGACAGGTACTGGGACAAAAAAAATCTAGTTTCAACCTGTAAAAGGATCAGTGTGACCCCTGTAATTTGTTGTTCCTTACATGCTTTCATTTGGGGTACTTAGTTGCAGGGTAGATAAAAATCAATTATCTATTTTTTTTTATTTAAAACAAATCTGATTTTTTTTTTTTTATCCCAAAAAATTAATAAAATGCTTTTGGAGTAAAAATCTCTAAATCTCTAAAGATAATTTTTTATTTAAGATACATTAATAATTTAGTTTATTCAGCATGAAATGGAGCTTAGTTATGTAGCATGAGGCTGTATATTCTGCAATATTTACATTTTTGGTAAACTCATTTATTGAATCCAAGCTCTGCAAGCTGAGATAACATGCACTGCATTGATGCATTCACACAATTTCACAGTAACCATGAGATAAAACAGTTCAAAAAAGTTCAGGAATATTCCTTTATCGCATTGTTTTGCAAATATATGTACGCTGCCAACTGTATGATTAAATCGGTTCTGATATCGCTGGTTTACTAACCTGGCAGCTTATTATTCTAAATAGGAAACCTTAATTTTGTTTGCAAATATTAACGATTCTAACTATCAGCAAGAATAAGTCCTTACATTTAAAGAGCACCTGTCATTTCAGATCCATAATGGCAGCGCCTGTTAGCAGGCATCCACTCACCTGTTGCAGCCACATCCCTCATCTTGTTGTGTCACTGCTGCATCACCAGCTGTCCCATTAAAGTGTATGAGACTGTCGGTGAGTCAACAGCGGATCAGAGGAGGAGCCGCTGCGGGTCCGAGATGACAGTTGCTCTTTAAAAATTATGATTTAAATCAAGTTGATTTAAATCAAGTCTTTTTACTAGTGATTTAAATCATGATTTAAATAGTGATTTTTAATCAACATGATTTAAATCAAATCCCCCCTGCTTAGTTGGTTTGCTTTTTTGGCTTCTGTCTGAGATTTGTGAATGGAGAGACTACAAGTCCCATCTGCCACTGCTGCAGTTGGACTTGTAAATCTTAATGGAGCACCACTGCAGTCACTTGTAGTCCGTTGCTAACTTCCTCCAGCCCTGTAACTGAAGACCCGAACCTTTGTATGGACCTGGGGCTAGAGAAAATGTCTGCAGGAGCTTTTGTACTGCACCCACAATCCACTGATAGTAGTTTGCTTTGGGAAAAAAAGAATACATGCAAATTTTGTGTTTAATCAGTATGGGTGTATTTGCTAATGTTTTGCAAAAAGTGGAATAAACCTTTAATGAAAGCTGCATAATGGAACCTGACCCTGACCACTTATTTTTTATGTAACTATCTATAGTGAAAAATAGGTCTGATCTTCAGTGATGAATCTGTCTCAGAACTTTGCAAATCTATTGCAGTCGGCTGCCCAGGATTGCAGGAGCAGGGGATGCAAATACACTGTAAACCAGTTGCAGAGGCTGTGCTGAACCAGAGGCATCCTGATTTGTGAGTGTTCATACTTGCGTGTTGTGGTGTGCAATAGCACAGGTGCATTTTTGTTGATTACATTTGTCTTGGGGTGCCAGTAAGAATGAATGGCAACACACTGCAAAGCACATATACTGTACACATGTACTGTATGAACACTAGTTACTGCCATGTACAAGAAAAAAAATTGGCAGTTGCCTCATGTGTAATACTGGAATCAAAGTGATGCTAATAAGATAACTGTCAACAAGCACATACTCTCTCTGTATCAAGATCAAGTATCAGTATCTCGGTATCGAGATTTATCTAGCCATACACTTATATTAAAAAAAATCTGTTGTTTCCCCATCCATACCAAACTGTGTGGATGGAGGAATCTCCATTGCTGACTATTGTATTCAGCAGCCTTGGCACCTGCAGCTTTTTGAAAACAGAGCTACTGCCTTACAGTGACTGAATGTGATAAGATGTTTACTATGTTCGACCGATAATATTGTATTCAAAAACGTCTCTTTCTAGGTTTAGATATTGTGGGAGAGAAAAAGAACTCCTACTGGGTTTTTGCTGCTATCCGGGGCTCTGAGTTATTCTCTCACTTCCTGTCCTGCTGACAACATTTTTGTCAGGTAGGAAGTGATGAAAATCTGCAACAGGGACACAGAACAGAGATATAATATATCAGGGTGTGGGGGCCTACTTGTCCTGCACTAACTACTGTAGTTTGGCTGCCCAGATATACTTCCATGTGGTGAGAGTCCATCTTGGTATTCTCCATGGCTTGGATGTCTTCGAAAGTGCCATTAGCGGACTGCAAGGCAAAGTCATTGGAGTACCTCCAATAGTGAGCGGGAAGAGAACCAACCTAATCACCTACCTAGGGCCCTCCAACCTCAGCCTCCGCCCTTTTTTATAGCACAGGTGGGCTGGCTAGGACCAAAAAGCCCGGGAATTGAGCTTACAACAGTTAACCCTTTCCCCTGATCTGGGCCAGCTGCTAACTCGCTGGAACCAACATATTTCAACCTGCCTTCAAGGGTTTTAGTGCCTGGATTTGTCTTTGTATCAGACTTCTGTAATACCCTGCACTCACGCTAAAAACAGCAGTGTTATCCCATCATGGTCCTTTTCCTTGTACAGTGCTATTCCTCTGAAATCCAGTTTGTGTTTGTCCTGTTTATATGTGTTTTGTGTGTTTGCTTTTTATTTACCAGTTGGAAGTGCTGGTATTTCACCACCATCTCACCTTTATTTGTATATACAATTTCCTAACCTCTTGCCAACTATGTAACACTTATGTGTGGTAGTAGGGGGGATGGGCCTTAACACCCCCATGGCCCACATATGAATCCAAGAGCACACTCATTGCACACTCCCAACACAGGGACTGAGCTTTCACAGACAGCTCTGGTTTATGATCTTAAGCTGGTTGTCTCCTGATTATGTGAGCACTTAGTGCCAGCTTCTCCTTCTTTTTCTCCTGCTAGCATTCATTGGCTGCAGGAAGAAAATGGGGAGGGGGGTCGGTTCTAGTAAATGCTGCTCCCATTGCCTCTCCTACTGGCGCCCGACCCCACCTGTGTGCTCCCCTGTTCCCCCGGTAGAGCTTCCGGCTTCCCTTCTCTCCTCTCCCACCAGCTGCTGAAGGGGATGTTTCAGGATGGAGACCGTGAAAAGGGACTGGTAAATATGTCATTTTTTTTCAGAATGAACACAGTGGGCAATCAGTACTGATCCCCCATGTGTCCATTCATAGCTGAAGCATAGTAAACTGTGTTTATAAATTAACAGAAAGACACTCAGCCCCGTGCACTTCCCATTCATTCACTGTCAAATGCAGCTGAATCTGCAGAGAAAGGGACCAGATAATCTCTGTTCTCAGTCCCTTTCTCTGTCTCAAAAGTGAGACGTCAGGGATCTGTTTAGACCCATGATTTATCACTAAATTCCCCCAACAGGGCTTTTAAAAAAATTATGAAAAATAATAAATAAAATTGTAAAAAATTTAAAATAAAATAATAAAAAACTACTGACACAATTCACTGTCCTACTGACACCAACCTCTGCCCTACTGACACATCCACTGCCCTACTGACACCAACCTCTGTCCTACTGACACATCCACTGCCCTACTGACACCATCCACTGCCTTACTGACACCAACCTCTGTCCTACTGACACATCCACTGCCCTACTGACACCATCCACTGCCTTACTGACACCAACCTCTGCCCTACTGACACCATCCACTGCCCTACTGACACCATCCACTGACCTACTGACACCAACCTCTGCCCTACTGACACCATCCACTGCCCTACTGACACCAACCTCTGCCCTACTGACACCATCCACTGCCCTACTGACACCATCCACTGCCCTACTGACACCAACCTCTGCCCTACTGACACCATCCACTACCCTACTGACACCAACCTCTGCCCTACTGACACAATCCACTGCCCTACTGACACCATCCACTGCCCTACTGACACCAACCTCTGCCCTACTGACACCATCCACTGCCCTACTGACACCAACCTCTTCCCTACTGACACCATCCACTGCCCTACTGACACCAACCTCTGCCCTACTGACACCATCCACTGCCCTACTGACACCAACCTCTGTCCTACTGACACATCCACTGCCCTACTGACACCATCCACTGCCCTACTGACACCAACCTCTGCCCTACTGACACCATCCACTGCCCTACTGACACCATCCACTGACCTACTGACACCAACCTCTGCCCTACTGACACCATCCACTGCCCTACTGACACCAACCTCTGCCCTACTGACACCATCCACTGCCCTACTGACACCATCCACTGCCCTACTGACACCAACCTCTGCCCTACTGACACCATCCACTGCCCTACTGACACCAACCTCTTCCCTACTGACACCATCCACTGCCCTACTGACACCAACCTCTTCCCTACTGACACCATCCACTGCCCTACTGACACCAACCTCTGCCCTACTGACACAATCCACTGCCCTACTGACACCAACCTCTGCCCTACTGACACCATCCACTGCCCTACTGACACCATCCACTGCCCTACTGACACCAACCTCTGCCCTACTGACACCAACCTCTGCCCTACTGACACCATCCACTGCCCTACTGACACCAACCTCTTCCCTACTGACACCATCCACTGCCCTACTGACACCAACCTCTTCCCTACTGACACCATCCACTGCCCTACTGACACCAACCTCTGCCCTACTGACACCATCCACTGCCCTACTGACACCATCCACTGCCCTACTGACACCAACCTCTGCCCTACTGACACCATCCACTGCCCTACTGACACCAACCTCTTCCCTACTGACACCATCCACTGCCCTACTGACACCAACCTCTTCCCTACTGACACCATCCACTGCCCTACTGACACCAACCTCTGCCCTACTGACACAATCCACTGCCCTACTGACACCAACCTCTGCCCTACTGACACCATCCACTGCCCTACTGACACCAACCTCTGCCCTACTAACACCATCCACTGCCCGACTGACATTGTCCATACACCATTCACTGCCCTACTGACCTTTCACTGCTCTACTGGCTGACACTGTCCACGTTTAAGGTAGGCTAAGTTCATATTTTGTTTTATTACTCTAAGCATATTTCATGGGCACAAGAATGCTTTTGTTTTATTCAACTATGCCCCTTTAAGCCCCACCCACTGTTAACGCAACTTGGCCACACCCACCATTTGCCACAACGCACCGCATTACTACTATCCCTGGGGCATCCAAAGGTGTCACAGGTCTTTTACAATCCTATAGTATATACTGTACAAAAAAAAATTGTCATATGCAATGTGTTCAGGTTTGGCAGCAAGACAATTATTCTAAACACAAGGCCAAAATCTCTTTTAAATAGCTCATAAACAATGTAGTGAATGTCCTACAATGGCACAATCAAAGCCCTCATCCCAGTACAATAGGAAATCTGCAAATTTCTGGGCACACATACCACCCAGTGTGTAACGTTTTTAGGCTGCCATTACTAAACCCAATACTTTCAGAGTCAATGACCAAAAAGAAGTATGCAGAGCCCAAGTTCTGACTTTCTCTCTGAATTCACTAATTGTGTGCCTGCTCCTGTGACCCAGAAGGTATGGAAGCCAGAGATAGCCAGGCAACCAGTATTTATAGCAATGGCAGATTCCATAATTTTCTCTGTACAGATTTCCAATATTATTCATGCAAACAAATTTAATAAAAAAAATAACTTTAAGCTCCAGCTCCGCCACGCCCTCCAGTCTCAATTCCGTGTAATTCCTCCTAATCTAGACCAAATGGATATTCTTGCCAGAATAATGGGGCAGGATCCACTTAAACGTATTTCGGTATTCTATAGCTCTTTGCTTCGTCCCACCGCAGCGGCCCTTGCCTATGCTTTGAAGGACCGCTGGGGCTGGCGACGTGGGGGAGATGGAGGATGACGAATGGGAGGATGCGTTGGATACTTGTAAAAAGGTCTCTACCAGGCTTTCTGACCGCCTTGTACAGATGTATATTATGCATAGATCTTATCTGACTCCTCTCCGTCTGGTTAAGTACAGGCCCGACCATAACCCTTTATGCCCCATATGTGATAGCCCGTCTAGCTCCTTTTTTCACCTTATATGGTCATGCCCGGGAATACAGGACTACTGGTCCCACATAGTGAGGTTTATACACGATGAGACGGGGTCTCCACTGACACTTTACCCGAAACAGTGCCTTCTGGGTGTGTTCCCTGACCCGGACTCTGACAAATTTTGGCGTTAGTATGCAATTTGCATACTATACGCTGACCACAATGGGAACGCCCCCTAGCGGCCAACGCAAGAATGCAGCCTAAGATATAAAGGCATAAGGAGGCTTATGCCACGCATATCTTAGGCTGTAGTCGGCGTAATGAGCTCTCTGAATCAGGAGAACTCGTTACGCCGGGGCAAGTAAGCAATTGCGCTGCGTAACTATGGTTACGCAGACGCAATTGCTTCTTGAATCCGGGCCATGGTTTATTGCCAGGTTACTAATAGCAAGAAAATGGTTACGGGTCGCACCACCGACACTCCAGGAATGGATTTCAGCAACTAATGCCGTCCTGCCTTATAAAAAGGAGATCTATATGCATAGGGGCTGCCCAGCCAAATATTGCAAGATTTGGGATTCCTGGCTGGGCACTGCGGCCACGTGTAGCGAAGGGCCAGCTGACATATGAGGTACCCGCCAGTGCTTCTTACGCTCTAGAGCAGTGGTTCTCAACCTTCTAGTGCCTTGACCTTGATTTCTCAAGTTGTGGGGACCCCTAACAGTAAAACTATTTTCGTAGCGTGGGTTGTTAGCACCCAAGGCAAGACAAGTAATTTTCACCCCTAACCCGCAGACATTTAGCGCTCCCTGAGTCCTTTTAATGGCAATTATAATCACAGGTAGTGTTACTCACTGTGTCAACAGCTTCACTGTGTCTCCAACTTTGTGGTGTCTCGTAGCAGTGACACCTATGCCGAAATCAGGAGATAGGGTCTCCTCCAGCCCCTCCCACTTCACATTCCTCACCAGTCAGCTGACCTCCAGTCTCTGCCCCCCGGCCATGCTGTGAATTGAACGGGCAACTGCGAAGAGCCCTGCTGGGCAGCCGCAAAAAGGCTGGGAGAGCGGTGCGGGCTTCAGGAACAGCCCAGGATTCGGTGACCCCTGGCAAATCATCATTCGACCCCCCCAGGGGGTCCCGACCCCCAGGTTGAGAACCACTGCTCTAAAGCATATGATTTGTGAAAACTCGTTGTACACCAGTCTCTTTATTTTTTGTTACTATTCCTTTTTATTGTACTTATGTTGCCATTGTCATTCTCCTGTATGCCTCAATTCTTCAGAATAAACACCACGTTATTTGTAAAAAAAAAATAACTTTTCATAACGTAAAATGGTTCATTAATAATGAAAATTCAAGTTTGACTGTCAATGCTTAGAAATAACAAATATATAGAGAACCAAATTTTAGTGTAGGCTATATAGTACAATAGAGCATTGGTTGGTATGACTCTACAGTACATTCCTTCAGTGAAGCAGATAGATTATTGTACAAAGACAGCAAAGAACAAACTAAATGAAGAAATAGCCTCTGTATCTTCCTATACTGACATATGTGCAGCATGCTCAGATCTTTATCTCAGCTACCACTTTTTAATGATTCCTTATTTAAGCAAGAGCAAACTGAACAAATGTTTGTGGAGGAGATGATCCGTCTTAAGGGAGAGATGAATCCGCAGGATAAAGAAGAAAGCATACAATCCACATCTGCTTTCACCGAGAAGAGCAAAAATAGGCATACACTTTCAAAAGCATACTACTGGTTATCATGTAGTTATGACTCTGGGAGCTTTTCAAAGGAACAAAACATTTAGAACAAGGGATTGCACATGCAAAATGATCTGAAAAAGGCTTTTAATGAACAGCAATACCACACCAACATATTTAATTTGCAGCCAGCATTGCATTTAAGATATTGTAATAGTTCATATTTTCTAGTACAGTCTTTCTCAATCAGGGTTTTGTATGGCCCTAGGGTCCCTCCAAAGGATGCTAGGGGTTCTCTGAGCTATGAGCAATTTGTGCTTTACAGATAAGTTCCCACTAACAACAATTTTATCTTCCCAGGGTTCTTCCCAGTGACCATCGCACTAATGTAATGTGAGCTGTTCCCTTCTCAGCCTTTTGGATAAGAACATGTGTAGTCAGGGGCGGACTGACCATTCGGGCACTCGGGTGCTGCCCAAAGGCCCAATGCCTCTAGGGGGCCCCATCAGGGTTGCCAGCCTCAGTAAAACCAGGGACAGTATGTAAAAATCTATGTTTTTTTTAAATCCTAAGATTATAGCTGCCCGCCTCTCCAGTACCTTTTCAGTGTGTGTATGTGTATTCTGTGTGTATGTATAATGTGTGTGTATACTGTGTATGTATATTGTGTGCCTGTGAGTGTATACTGTGTATGTATACTGTACGGGCTAGATTCACATAGATCAGCGGATCTTTAGATCCGCGTGATCTATGTGATTTAAGATCCGCTGGCGCAAGTTTGAGAGGCAAGTGGCTAATTCACAAACCACTTACCTCCAAACTTGCGGCGGCGGATCGTAAATCCCCCGGCGGAATTCAAATTCCGCGGCTAGGGGGAGTGCACTATTTAAATCAGGCACGTTCCCACGCCGATTTAAATGCGCATGCGCCGTCCGCGAATTTTCCCGGCGTGCATTGCTCCCAATGACGTCGCTAGGACGTCAGTGGTTTCGACGCTTACGTAAATGACGTCCATCCGTATTCGAGAACGACTTACGCAAACGACGTAAAAAAAACAAAAATCGACGCGGGAACGACGGCTATACTTAACATTGGCTGCGCCTCATAGAAGCAGGGGTAAGTATACGCCGGGAAAACCGCTACGGAAACGTCGTAACAACACTGCGTCAGATCCGCGTACGTTCGTGAATTGCCGTATCTCGCTGATTTACATATTTCTCATTGTAAATCAGCGAGAACGCCCCCGCGACCATTTTTAAATTGAAGTTAAGATCCGACGGTGTAACACAGTTACACCTGTCAGATCTTAGGCATATCTATGCTTAACTGATTCTATGAAACAGTCGCATAGATACGACCGGCCTAAGTCAGAGATACGACGGTGTATCAGGAGATACACCGTAGTATCTCTTTGAGAATCTGGCCCTATGTGTGTGTGTGTAAACTGTGTGACCCCATAATCTATTGCCTGGGGCCCCATAATCTTCTATTGCCCAGGGGCCTCATAATCTCCTATTGCCCAGGGGCCCCATAATCTCCTATTGCCCGGGGGCCCCATAATCTCCCATTGCCCGGTATCCCTATGAGTTGTCAGTCCTCCCCTGAGTGTAGTACTGTATTTTATCAGTGTCCAGTAGGGATGCTCCACCATCATTCTGGCTTTTTAGCTGAGATGGCTGGCTGTATAGTATCCCTGATGATATGATGTGGGTCCTGAGGGATCTTCCCTGTAGTAAAGAAACCAAATGAATTGCCCACTGGGGTGGGGGTCGGAAGTATTTCCCTGATGTTGAAGGCTCCAAGGCACCCAGTGCCTCCTGATTTGACTGTGCTGCCTTGTCTAGTCAGGGGCTGGGAAGGCAGACGTGTCAAGCGTTCCCTGGAAGTGGAACTATTTTTTGGTCCTTATTGCTCTAGCAACCCATATACCTACTTTGTCAACGTGGTATAGCTTGGAAGAGTGGGTCAAATAAACGAAAATTACCGAAAGCAGTTTTCTTAAGATTTTAGTGGTACCCTTGCATTAATGTTCAGACCTTAAAGTGGAGGTTCACCCTAAAAAAAATGTCTAACAATACATTGAGAAGACTGATTACACTGCGTGTATGCTGGGGGGTTTTTTTTTCGTACATACCTCGTTATCGCCGTTTCATCCCTCGGCTTCCGAGTATGATTCTTGCGGGTCTGGGCGTTCCTAGTTGATTGACGTTCCTCCGACCGGCGCATACTGCGCGTCACGACTTTCCGAAAGAAGCCGAACATCGCTGCGCAGGCACCGTATAGAGCCGACTCTATACGGCGCCTGCGCAATGACGTTCGGCTTCTGTCGGAAAGTCGTGACGCGCAGTATGCGCCGGTTGGAGGAACGTCAATCAACTAGGAATGCCCAGTTCAGCAAGAATCATACTCGGAAGCCGAGGGATGAAACGGCGATAACGAGGTATGTACGAAAAAAAAAAAAAAAACAGCATACCCGCAGTGTAATCAGTCTTCTGAATGTATTGTTAGAAATTTTTTTTAGGGTGAACCTCCACTTTAAGAATCCCTGCTAAAATGTTCTTTAACCACAGTGTATGTTACATTTGTGTGATCAGCAGTGGCCACCCGTCCATTAGGGTGCTGCCCCCCTAATCCATGTGCCCGGCCACCTAATCTACATGTGATCAGCAGGTGCTGTACATGGTGACCCAAGTTTGTAAATAGGGAGGAAGCCATCCATTCTGTGTTATGGACATGTTCAAGTTGGGCATCCCATAATTCCCTACCCCATCCAAGTTATCATCCCCTAATAAAAACAACAAAAAACAAGCCATGATGCTTCACTGTCCAGAATGTTTGGGCTGACTGATGCTGGCCACCGGACTGAGGGCATCTTGTGGCAGAAAAAGGGTACTGCAGGGAAAATCTCTGGATTGAAAGTTAATATTGCAGGAAAGCTGCTTTATTTTAATTAAAGTGGAGGTCCAAAAAATTAAAAAGGTGTTGGTACTGCGCTGGTATAATAATGTGATATCAAAAAAAAAAAAATTTTTATTATTTTTTAGAAAAAAATTTTTTTTTAGTTTACCCAAAAATTTTTATTTTTTTTTCTATTTGACCCCTATAGTGATATAGTGCTAGATCCAGTACAGTGATGTACGTGATGGGTCACTATAGAAACAGCTCTTGTGAACATATGTACTAGCGTAATGCTATGTGCATATGCTGTGCCATCAAAAATAAATAAATAAATAAATAAATAAATAAATAAATATGGCTACCCCAAATGATGTGCTTGTGAAACAATATTCCAAAGTGCTATAAGTGAGTCTATAAACTATTATGAATATACATGCACAAGTGTGCGAACATATAAATAATGAATAATATTATTAATATATAAAAATAATAATAAGGTGCGTTGGTGCCAAAAATTTGTTTTTCACAATTCATGTGCATTCATGCTGCAACACGTCCCCAATTATGGGTAAGCGCCAGTTCACAAATTCCAGTCCAAACAGAAAGTGTTGCTGAGTTTAAATCCTGGTGCTATATTTCATGCATACAGGGTGCTGTCACTTCTTCCACCCGACAAAGATAAGTGCTACCACCACCAACTGCTGAAATGCAAACTCACCAGACCCCAGCTGGTAATGTGCCTCAAAAACTTATTCCGTTAAAGTTGGTGAGTCCTCTCAGGATGTTCCTCAATGCCTCAAAGAAACCAAGGGGCTCATCATGGTGAAATACGTTTAAAAATAGAGGTAATACACGGCCAGTATACAGGAGTTAAGATGGCCGCCGGGCCACTTCCGGTATAGTAAAAATGGCGGTGCAGCCACTTCCTGTTTGGCCAGTATACAGGAGTTAAGATGGCCGCCGGGCCACTTCCGGTATAGTAAAGATGGCGGCGCAGCCACTTCCTGTTTGGCCAGTAAGTGCAATTTGACAGAGGGGATAAATACAGTGACAGCAAAATCATCCACCAGCTTTTCTGAAGACGCAAAACTGCGAAACGCGTATGAAGCTATGTGGACAGCGCAAGGGGGAGTGTAATTTTAACCAGTGAGACCACAGGTACAGCAGGAGCCAGGAACGCACCCGTACGATAAGCTGGTCAGCGGCTGTCTAAAAGACTGACACTGCCAAAGACACCAGGTGCTGGTTTTAAAGCACCTCTCTTGTGAGTAGTTTTTTATTATGAATTTTAAATAAACATATTTTTAAACGTATTTCACCATGATGAGCCCCTTGGTTTCTTTGAGGCATTGAGGAACATCCTGAGAGGACTCACCAACTTTAACGGAATAAGTTTTTGAGGCACATTACCAGCTGGGGTCTGGTGAGTTTGCATTTCAGCAGTTGGTGGTGGTAGCACTTATCTTTGTCGGGTGGAAGAAGTGACAGCACCCTGTATGCATGAAATATAGCACCAGGATTTAAACTCAGCAACACTTTCTGTTTGGACTGGAATTTGTGAACTGGCGCTTACCCATAATTGGGGACGTGTTGCAGCATGAATGCACATGAATTGTGAAAAACTAATTTTTGGCACCAACGCACCTTATTATTATTTTTATATATTAATAATATTATTCATTATTTATATGTTCGCACACTTGTGCATGTATATTCATAATAGTTTATAGACTCACTTATAGCACTTTGGAATATTGTTTCACAAGCCCATCATTTGGGGTAGCCATATTTATTTATTTATTTATTTATTTATTTATTTATTTTTGATGGCGCAGCATATGCACATAGCATCACGCTAGTACATATGTTCACAAGAGCTATTTCTATAGTGACCCATCACGTACATCACTGTACTGGATCTAGCACTATATCACTATAGGGGTCAAATAGAAAAAAAAAAAAATTTTTTTTTGGGTAAACTAAAAATTTTTTTTTTTTCTAAAAAATAATAAAAAAAATTTTTTTTTTTGATATCACATTATTATACCAGCGCAGTACCAACACCTTTTTAATTTTTTCACCTAAACCTCATAGAAGGTTTATACAGCACTGCAGCAGGTCAATATAGTATTATTTAGAACTTATTTTTGCGCCGGTGACAATCACTTTTCCTAAAGTGGAGGTCCACCCTAAAAAAAAAAAAAAAAAAATACACCAAAATCCTGCAAAAAAATAGAAAAAAATGTGAAAAAAAATGTTTTACTTACCATAAATTGCGGTTGCTATGCGGATCTTCCTAATCTGCCTCTTCCTAGTCTGCGGCAGGTCTTCTTCCTTGTCCTCCTCGCGTTGTCTTCTGGGGAATGGGGTGCGCTGCCTTCTGGGACATGTGTGTATCTCAGAAAGCTGCCGCCTATTCACAAAGCACCGCGAGACTCACACAAGCGCAGTAGGAAACAGGCAGTGAAGCCGCAAGGCTCCACTGCCTGTTTCCCTTAGTGAAGATGGCAGCACCGAGAGCTGCCAGGATCAAGGGATCAGACTCGGGGGGGGGGGGGGCAACATCGTGGGCGCCTAGGACAGGTAAGTGTCCTTATTAAAAGTCCCGCTTTAACACTGAACATTTATTTTACAGCCTATTCATATAATGCCTGTGTCCTACAGTGTGTTCTCTGCATACCACTGCCCTTCTTCTCTGACTAGAACTTTTTTTTTTATTGAAATGATTAGGGCCTCACTTGCTTTGGCATCCTGAAGCAAACAAAACACTAAGGGAATCATTTACATTTGAGTTGCCTTCTGAAAAGTGATCCACGGTGGATCCCTATTCAGAAGGACTTTGACAGGCAGCTGGGGGGCATCATGTCGCTTTCTCACTAGCTGTTTAACCCTGCAAATCCAGCACCAAAGCACTGTAATCACATGCATTTCATGCGGTTGCACTGTGGTTGTGGCTTGCCCCCATTCACTTGAATATTTGCATGTCCTTCCTCTGTCTGCCTGGGTTTCCTCCAGGTACTCCAGTTTCCTCCAACACTCCATGCTGGTAGGTTTGGATAGATCCTGTCTAAATTGGCCCTAGTATGTATAAATGTGGGTTAGGGACCTTAGATTGTAAGCTCCTGGAGGGCAGGGACTGATGTAAATGTGTAATATATACAGTATGTAAAGCACTGCATAAACTGACTGTGCTATATATGAACCTGTAATAAATAAATAAATCGGTCACGTTCAGTAGTCTTACTGACTGCCAAATAGAGCTGCAACTAACAATTATTTTCATAATCGATTAGTTCGCCGATTATTGTTTTGATTAATCAATGAATTGGATAAATACTTCAAAAAAAGTTTGGTGTATAATCTAGTTTATATAGAAAAGAGAAACAAGTGCGGGACTTTAAATGAAGCATGTGCGGGAAACTGTTTACAATAAATGGGGGGAATAAATCAAAGATGATAAATCTGGAATAGGTTTAAATATTTTATTACTTTCACATAATGCACCGTCCATGACTATATTGCACTATTGAAGAAATAGATAAACATATATGTTTCACAGATTAGTTGGGGGACAAGGTACGTGGGCAGTGACCCAAATATATAAATGCAATGAGTACAGCGAGCTGTACTATATTATTGAGACATAAAATCGATATCACATATTAAAATGGAAATTACATCGCATGACACTGCAGTGATAATACATTAATGCATGAGGTATAGAGCTCTACGCGTTTCGCGACTGTTGGTCGCTCATCAGGAGCAGGCATGCATTACATTGGTTATCTGGAACGACATAAGCACATAGCTGGTTAGACGGGGCATCCAACATTTGTGGGGGCTGAGGACTCATCAAAAAGCCCCAGATGGTACTCACCAGGTTGCCGATTGCCGATGGC
Organism: Rana temporaria; assembly: GCF_905171775.1. Taxonomy (NCBI): domain Eukaryota; kingdom Metazoa; phylum Chordata; class Amphibia; order Anura; family Ranidae; genus Rana; species Rana temporaria. Next base: position 299,695,884 of record NC_053492.1, read on the forward strand.
ACTAGAGTGAAGCTCCGGATGGACCCCAGGATTGGGGTGGTCACTGCCGGGGACTAGGGCTGGAGAATTATACCTAATTAGGGATGGAGGTAATTGACCCATTACCTCATTCAAAGTCCCAACCAACCCTCCCCCCGCCCACTTTATATACTATAATCTAGTTTATATGTAAAGTTTAAAAAAAGACAATGTATAATTGAATATCTATAAACAGCGATAAATATAAATAACCAGCTATATGATTAAGGAACAAAATATCTAATCCACTCTGGGAACAGACAGAATAGATATTCATACTATTAGAGGTTGAATCTGGTACATATTATTAGACTTCAACATTTTTATTTAAAGAAAAAAAAACATAATAAGACCTTGTCATAGGCAGGCAGCTTGATACAAGCTACCTACGCCTGATGTCACTTATGCTGGCCATACACAAACAAATGTTTTCTTCTGTCATGAAATTTGCTCTTTATAGTACAATACCAGCAGATAATCACTACTATTAGGGGTTCAATTATACTGTGAAACAGTGAAAGTAATAATAAATATATAGATATACAGTATATATATATATATATATATATATATATATATATATATATATATATATATATGTGCACTTGTATCATATATATGATAATAGATATACCCACAAGTAGGATATGTGGGTATTTTAACTGGTAGTCAGACATTAATCTATATGAAGGGAGGAGGGGGGATGGAAACCTTTTATATTAAAATAGTACTATAGGCTGAAACTTTTCTCATGGATTTATTAATTTTAAATATAATGCACAATACTGGTAAACATTTACTGTGAATATAATTGTAATGCCTTATATCACCTCCAGTCTATCAGCCTCCTGCCTTTCTGGGCTCAGATGCTGATCTTCCCTGCACAGAGCCCTTAACCTCCCTGGCGGTATGATTCTGTCTGGAATTACCTACCAAAAGCAGTACAATTATTTTGCAAGGAAATTTGGCGTTTTATACTGTAGGCCTGTAATTTTTAGAAATGACTCACTTAAATCTGACCAAACAAGAGTCTAATAGGTATCTCGGGTATGATTTTTTTTTTTAAAACAAAATTATAAATTATAATATAATAAATAATTATAAATAATTATAACAAATAATAATATAATTATAATAAAAATTATTCAATAATGTAATCAACTCAAAATCACTGAAATTGGCTCAGTTGCAGAATTGTCGCTGTCATTACTTTTTTTTTTTATGACGAATTTCCCCACAATTCGCTATCGCACATTTCTGCAAGTGATTATAATTTATTATCGCTGTTTTCTAGCTGATCTAAAACCATTTTTGACATAAAGGGACACTTTTGAACAATCTACAGTCTTTAGGCAGAAAGAACATTTTTTATTATATAAAAGTACATGCAGGGCACTGGGCAGACCACTAGGGGCAAGGGGGGTGTGTATTTTTTACATACAGTACTGTAATCTATAAGATTACAGTATACTGTATGTAAAGTGTTTGTTTACTTTTTTGAATTTGGCGCCGTTCTCCGTCCCCGTGCGTCGTAACGTCGCAGGGAACGGAGATCGGCGGCACACGGGGAGACTCGCTCACACAGCGGGGTGGCATCGCTGGATCCAGGGACAAGGTAAGTAACTTGCCTGTGGATCCAGCGAAAGGTAAGCCGCGCCGCTGCACACTCTGCACGTCCACCCCGAGCGTGACTCGGGGATACCAATCTTATCATTGAAAACCAACCCCGAGTCACGCTCGGGGATACCGTCAAGGGGGTTAAAGTGATTGTAAACATAGAATTAAAAAAACATGTCACATTTACATACTCTATGCAGAGACGGCTCTCTAACTAGGTAAATAAGGAGGCCGCCTAAGGCCTCGCACTCACAGGGGCCTAATTTGCCTGTGCTCAATTACTGATGTCGACGCCGGCGGCTCCGCCTACCCCCGCTGGGACTCTGTGGCCCAGGGGCTGGCTGATAAATCAAGTACTGTCCAAAAATTAGCGGCCTTAGCACAGAGCACCTCCGCCTTGATCCCGTGGCAGTAGGTGCGGAGAGCGGAATAGTAGAGGCCTCTAAGTGCTCTACAAGGCGTGCATGCAGGTGGCATGTCTATGTGGGACAAGAAGCTGGGCTGCTCCTTCAGCCTGCGCCGCTCACCCGACCTCTCTGCACCTGCCTCCAGCTGAGCTGCCCTGTGACTGAAGAGAAAGGAGCTCTGCCTCCAATCTCCTGATGACGCCTGGCCGACCAGAGAGAACGTGAGTGCCCGTGCAGCCTCCCTGTGTGCCTCGATAGGAGGAGCAGTGGGGAGACTGAATTCAGAGGAATTGATCTTTCCAAATTTCTCCTGCAGCCGCTGAATGTCTTCAGGAGGGAGAGGAGGAGAAGTGAGCATTTAGCAGCTGCATGGAAGAATATGGAAAAATCAATTCCTTAATATGCAGCCACCCACCGCTCCTCCTATCTAACTTCTTGTGCGCCCCCATGCTCTCTGTCCCCTCCTTGTGCTCCCTGGCTCTGTCCCCTCCTTGTGCTCACTGGCTCCGCCCCCTGCTCTCCAGTAGTGTTGAGCAGAATATGCCATATTCGATTTCGCGATATATCTCGAATATATATTCGAATATTCGAGATATATTCGCTAAATTCGAATATTCGTGATATTTTATCGAAATTAAATGATTGCGATTTTTCGCTATTGCGAATGCGAAAATAATTGCGATTTTTTTGATAACTGCGGTAGGAGCACTCTGATTGGCTCAGAATATTCGTGATATTTTATCGAAATATCGCAACATGCGAATGCGATATTTATTGCGCAATTTCGAGAAATGCTGGAGGAGCGCTCTGATTGGCTCAGAATATTCGTGATATTTTATCGAAATATCGCAACATGCGAATGCGATATTTATTGCGCAATTTCGAGAAATGCTGGAGGAGCGCTCTGATTGGCTCAGAATATTCGTGATATTTTATCGAAATATCGCAACATGCGAATGCGATATTTACTGCGCAATTTCGACAAATGCTGTAGGAGCACTCTGATTGGCTCAGAATATTCGTGATATTTTACAATACAAAATAATTGCGAATATTCGGCAAATGCGGAAGGAGCACTCTGATTGGCTCAGAATATTCTTGATATTTTACAATACAAAATAATTGCGAATATTCGGCAAATGCGGAAGGAGCACTCTGATTGGCTCAGAATATTCTTGATATTTTACAATACAAAATAATTGCGAATATTCGGCAAATGCGGAAGGAGCACTCTGATTGGCTCAGAATATTCTTGATATTTTACAATAGAAAATAAAAAGTGTTTTGCATTGGTGGTGATTCTTTACTCTATCCATCTGTCACAGCCGTTTGTCAATCAAACACCTTGAAGATTGAACACGTTCATGCTGCATGCTTTGGACTTTTTTTCACTTCACATATCAAAGACATTTTTATGAAAGATTATTTTTCTATTATTGGGACTATATTTCTTTATATATTTGTTTCACTGTGTATTTCACAAGTTATTTGCGCTTGCTTATTTTATAATTTGCCCACATGTCTTGTCACTAGACATATTTTTTATTCTTGTAGAGCGACTCCATTTTCTGTCTTGTATTAAATTATGTTGTATAACATTTTTGAGTTGCTGCTGTATTCTCCCCTTTTTTTAAGGTATGCGCAATTTTTTCCTTCTTACAAAAAAAAATATCAAACATACAAATATTCATAACATACACATACACAAAGCCCCCCCCTTTTGCATCAGAGACAATCAGAGTTCTCCTACCACCGTTATCGAAAATTCGCAATCATTTTCGCATTCGCAATAGCGAAAAATCGCAATTTTTTTTTTTTCAATTTGGCAACATAAAAGGATCGCCTCAGCTTAGCTACTCGGCCCAGGGTCTCTAATCATACCAGCAATGCTTTTAGACGTCGATAGGATGTGATCTGTTTTAAAAATCAAATTGAAAAAATGCGAATATTCGGAATTGCGAATATTCACCGCGAAATTCGAAATATATCGCGAATACTCGAATATGCCATATTCGAGCCGAATATTCGCAATACGAATATTCGTGAGCAACACTACTCTCCAGCCCTTCCTTGTTCTTTCTGCCCCCACCCCCTTGATCTCCAGCTCCAACCTGCTCTTTGCCCCCCTCCCCCAAGTACTCTCTGTCCCCCCCAGTGCTCTCCAGCTCCTCCCTGTTCTTTGCTCCCCTCCAGTGCTCTCCTGCTCATGCCCAGTGTTCTCAACTCCCCCAGTGCTCTCACAGACTGGGACATGGGGCGCAGGAGGGGCTGCAGAGAGGGACAGGGCTAGGTATCTTTCTCATCCCCTTTCCCTCACTCCCATCTTTCTCACCTTCTCCTATCTCTCTCTCCCACTCCTCCCTCTCTCTCCCCCTTTCTCACTCCCCACTCTCTCTCCCCTTCCCACTCTCTTTCTCTCTCTCCCCCCTCTTTATGTCACCCTCCTTTCTCTCACCCCTTGTCTCTTTCTCTTCTGCATCACCCCTCTCTTCCACAACCCTTCTCTTTCTCCCTCACCCCTCTTTTTCTCACCTTCCTCCTCTGTGTCACCCCCAGTCTCACTCTCTCCCTCTCTCTCCCTCCATCTCTCTCCCTCCCTCTCTCTCCCTCCCTCTCTCTCCCTCATCCCTCTCTCGCTCTCTCCCCCTCTCTCTCTTCTCCCTCCCCTCTCTCTCTCCCTCTCTCCTCCTCTCTCCCTCCCTCTCTCCCCCTCGCTCTCCCTCCCTTCCCCTCTCTCTCTCCCTCCCTCCCCCTCTCTCCCTCCCTCCCCCTCTCTCTCCCTTCCTCCCTCCCCCTCTCTCTCCCTTCCTTTCCCCACCTCTCTCTCCCCCTCTCCCTCTCTCTCCCGCCTCTCCCATTCTCTCTCACTCCCTCTCCCCCTCTTCCTCTCTCTCCCCTCCCTCTCTCTCCCCCTCTCTCCCTGCTCTCTCCCCCTCCTCCTCTCTCTCCATTCCTCTCTCTCTCTCCCTTTCGCTCCCCCTCTCTATTCCCTTCTCTCTCCCTCCATCCCCCTCTCTCTCCCTCTGCGCTGGGATTTCCCCACTCTCCTTCCTCCCAAGGCATGGGAAATTCTTAGAGGGGTGGGTTGCCACCTTGCTAGGTCCCAGATGTTTTATTGGCTGCATATGTCTGATGGGTGAGGAGGGTGCCCTGGAAGTTGTGCTGATGAACTGTGTACTAGATCCGTGCATCTTTCTACAGCCATTTGTATTGCTTGAATTATTTTTTGCATAATAGGCGTGGGGTAATAATGGAACGTAAAAGCAGGAAAAATATAGATACTGCACTGTGCTCTGTGATAGCACTGCCCTCTTGTGGTGCTTCCCAGATTGTGCACCTAATTCATCAACTGTTATTCTCACAATGTTTCAGTGATGTGAGGTCAGGTTCATCTCTCCCTAGGCACACTATAAAATCATCCTAGTTGGATAGTTTGTCTGTCTGTATAAAGATGTACTATAACAAACTTTCAAAATGAAGCAAAAGATTTACATGTGGTAAAGGGTTATGCCCTGTGGGCTCTGCACAGAACTAATATAATTTTAAATCAACAGAGGTCCTCTTTTTTAAAGTTATACAGTAGCTGTGGTTGAATCAGCAGAAAAGGACCCCTATAGCTTTATGTTTTGGATAGCATAGGGAAGGGTTAGATCCTCTGTTAGTCCCTACTGAGGAAATCTTTTACCACTTTCTGTCCAGACCAAAACATATTTTAATAGTGTGGAGAAGAGTTAAATTTACTAACATATTTTTATTTGCTTGTGTCCCAGGACAGGAAATGAGAGAAAATCTCCCAAATCTCAGAGAAACCCCTATAACACCCCTTCTCGCCTTTATAAAATGGGGAAAGCCCCATCTGCTGAGCGTCATAGATGCAACGTCGCTTCTGGTAACTTCTTTCATACGATTTGGGACTGTCCAAAGGTATGCAAATTTTAGAGTAAAGTCTGTCTATTTGTGCAGGAGAGATTGTCTCTACCTAACATCTGTACTAGATGCTTATTGGGCGACTTTGATGAGGAAGATCTTAGGGAATCACAAAAGTCGCTAATTAGGATACTCTTCTTCTATGCCGAGAAAGCCATTGCACTATGCTGGAAGAAGAGAGATCCTACTAGTCTACAGATGTGGATTGATTTCATTATCAAAGCATTGCCAATGTATAAACTGATACATATTGCCTGGGGCTGCCCCAAAAAATTTGAAAAATGATGGGCGAGATGGCTAAACATGGTGTCAGGTGATATTGAAGTAGAACTTCAGGGCCATCTTTAATATTGATTGAACGCTGGGCAAACATTATCCCCCCCCATGCAATTTCGCTCTCCGCCTGCCTGCAAACCATGGACTGGGGTGGTGACGGGACCCATCAATAGACAAAAAAAGGGATCATAGCGCTCCTGGAATCAGTGGCTGTGTTGGGGGGAGGGGAGGGTGTGAAGGTTTGTTTTTTATTTTCTAAATAGGTTCCTTTAAGCTAGTGCATTGTTGGTTCACTTACCTTTTCCTTCGGTTTCCCTTCTAAATGGTTTTTTTCCTTTGTTTTCTTTGCCTGAATTTCTCACTTCCTGTTCCTCCTCAGTAAGCTGTTCAGTAAGCTGTTCTGGCTGACTAACCACCGCTCGGATAATGTGGACAAGTTTACTGAGGAGAAACAGGAAGTACATAGATGTACATCTGTGCAGTACGTAGTACCTTTTCTCTGTATGTTTTTTTTTTATAAGCATTAAAAAAATGACCTTAAAAAAAGAAAAAAGAAAAGAAAACCCTAACCGAAATGTTAAATATGCCCCAGGATATAAAAACATTTTAGCTGCAGCTGAGCTACTTGGAATGGTATGAGAATAAAATGAAAGCACCGATGCTAGGAAGCTTTGTGTCACCTAGTCAGCATGTCTCGGCTACAATCATTGACATGTCTCAGCTCCAGTCCCAACATGTTATGTATAAAATTTCCCTCAGATGAGACAGTTGTGATCATGAATGCATGATGTGGAATGGCTCAGTGCAAAGGGGGCCTATAAAACAATCTTCAGAAAGGTTAGAGGACCTACAGATTAAGAATAAAAAAAAAAAGAACAAGAACAGGCCACATTGCAGTTCTCAAATAACATACCTCCCAACATTTTGAGATGGGAATGAGGGACACCTACTAACAAACGTATGTAGGCATAGGACACACCCCCTGACACACACCCTTAAAGGAGAATTAACCAAAAAAAGGTTAATTAAATGCACGAGGACTTTTTTTTACCACTACTATTCCTTTATATTGGCTTTTAAATGTACAAATGCAGCAATTTAGAATTTGGATGAAAGGTTTAGCACTGGGAAACACCTTTTGAAATATAAAAAGTGAATTGTATATACAACTAAATAGATCAGACCAAAATGAGGGGGGAAAGAGGGACAGAGGGACTTTGTTCCATATCAGGGACAGTAGGGAGCTATGGGTACACCTCTGCCCTGAAAAAGGATGCATTTTACAGAAGACAGTGCTCCTGACCTGTATAATGACATACCACCCATGGAATATGTAATTTTATGCTACAATAGATGTAAAAAAAGATTGGTGACTGCAAGACTGATCTTCAATATTGTTTGTTATGATATGGCTGAATGCATTCTCTGCAAAGCAAGTACTCCCTCCAAATCAGGGACAGTCCCTTCGAAATCAGGGACAGGTGGGAGCTATGGAATAAGCCATATCCTATATGATTGTTTTGAAATGGTCAGTCAGTGTCTTGTGGAGCCTAAAAACACTTGTATGTACTGTACATCTAAAAGGTCAGGTATTATTGCCATCTGTGTCCCCTTTGGGGCAGATTCACACTCTCTATTTGTCCTGTTTACTGTTATCACCGAGAGTGAAAGGAAATCCCACATTTCAGGTGGTCACAGCACAAGAATAGAAGGAAAATCTTCCAAAGTGGAACCTAATTCTGATGACCACCAGGGATTCCCTCATTTCATGCTTCGTACACACGTACAGGTTTCCCGGCGGACTTTTTACCACCGGGAAACCCGAGGGGAAAGCCGAGAACTGGCTCAGCAGCTTTCTCCCCCTACACATGGCCGGTTTTCCTGGCAGGAAAACTGCCATGAGAGCTTTGGCCGGGAAACCGCAGTCTTTTCCCAGGAGGAAAAATAAGGACCTGTTCTCATTTTTCCCGCCGGGATTCCCGGCGGTTTTCCTGTCGGGAAATCTGCCATAGAGCATACACACGGCCTGACTGGAAAACTGGTCGTGTGCACGAGGCATTAGAGGGATTTCCTCTTCTGGCTATGGGACAGGAAGTGAAGAGAAATGTTACCAAGAGGACATAGATGGCAAGAAGAAACTGACAGGGGTTATATCCTCCCTTACGCTATCCAAAATAGAAAAAGTTTGTGTTACCCCAACATTTCATATTCCTGATTTGTGCCTGCTGTACCATGTACTATGAAAAAGTATCCTGTTATCTTTGTATTGCTTTCTTTGTGTGTAATTCCTGGTGTTCCTGCCAGTCCCTCTGCTTTCCTAATAAAAAACTGACCACACATGGTAAGTTCTCTACCTATGCTGGAAAATCTGACTACACTCCTCCAAAGATCAGTATCATCCTAACACTCCCCCCTGCACAAGCTCAGTGTGCTGCTGTTTCTCCTCCCCTATGTGATCACCTATAGAAAAGGGGAAAAAAAGGCATTTATCATTTTTTTTTAGATCTATAAACGTATGTTTTGGCTTTCATTTCTATTTTAAACTGAATGGGTTGTTTTGCAAGGTGATCATTTATAATCAATTTAATTATTTTTTCTCTCCTGTGTGGGCTACAGGTATCATACAGAAAAGGATAATCTCCTCTATAGGAACACATATACAGTTGTGCTCGAAAGTTTACATACCTTGGCAGAAATTTATATTGAAAATATGACTAATCATGCCAAAAAATCGTCTTTTTATTCAAGGATAGTGATCGCATGAAGCCATTTATTATCACATCGTTTTTTTGGCTCCTTTTAAAATCATAATGATAACAGAAATTACCCAAATGGCCCTGATGAAAAATTACATACCCTGCAATGTTTGACCTTGGTACAGACACAGAAGGTGGCACACACAGGTTAAAATGTCTATTAAAGGTTAATTTCCCATGTTTGTGGCTTTTTAAATCGCAATTAGTGTCTGTGTATAAATAGTCCATGAGTTTGTTGGCTGTCACATGGATGCACTAAGCAGGCTAGATACTAATCTTTGGGGAGCAGAAAAGAACAGTCAAAAGACCTGCGTAACAAGGTAATGAAACTTTACAAAGATGGAAAAGGATATAAATAGATATCCCCAGCCTTAAATATGCCAGTCAGTACTGTTCAATCATTTAATAAGAAGTGGAAAATTTGGGGATCTCTTGATACCAAGCCAAGGCCAGGTAGATCAAGAAAGATTTCAGCCACAACTGCCACAGGAATGGTTCGGGATACAAAGAAAAACCCACAGGTAACCTCAGGAGAAATACAGGCTGCTCTGAAAAGCGATGGTGTGGTTGTTTTTAAGGACCACAATACGATGATACTTAAACAAAAAAGAGCTGCATGGTCAAGTTGCCAGAAAGAAGCCTTTACTGCACAAGTTCCACAAAAAAGCCAGGTTACAATATGCACAACAACAACTTGACATGCCTCATTGGGCTTTTTTGTGGCATTGGCGCAGTAAAGACTTCCTTCTGGCAACTCAACCATGCAGCTCTTTTTTTTGTTCAATACAAAGTCCATTCCCCTCTCCTTGCTTTGAGTGACAGGTTATTTACATATGTAGCTTGGACATGTTTATCATATGTTATGTTATGTTTATCATAATATGAGGTGATCCACAGCTCATTGTATATTACCAGGATGTGTTATGTGGGGGAGGTGTGGATTTCCCACTTTTTATACTGTGGATCACCTCATATTATGATAAACATAACATATGATAAACATGTCCAAGCTAGATATGTAAATAACCTGTCACTCAAAGCAAGGAGAGAGGAATGGACTTTGTATTTAGACAGGTTTTATCTGAAAGTCTGTTAATTTTCACTGAACAATAAAAGAGGATTGCTCAGAGCTGGATTAACTCTGTGTGGCAAGACTGGGCACAGATGATAGGAAATCTTATACTGTACATTGTGACATCAAAGGAATTATTTTTTTGGGGGTTTACATCCACTTTAAGGCCAAAAATTTACAATTTCTGCCAGGGTATGCAAACGTTTGATCTCAACTGTATCCCACAGTAAAATTTCCAATAACCTTGGATCCCAGACAGCATTTTCAACACCAAAACAATTGTTTATACCCATCCATTCCAGCATGTTATGGCAACACACTATGTACCTGTTAGGCAATGAGCCTCCAAAACATACATGTAGTGCACCACAATACATACCATGCATTTCGGTGTGCTGCAGCAGACAAAATGCTGCATGTTCTTTATAATGGGCTGCTTTAATGCAACCCCGCCTTAATGTGAGACATAGTTTTTTTTTTTTTTACTAAAGCTGGAGAGTGCACAATCTGGTGCAGCTCTGCATAAAAACCTATCAGCTTCCAGGTTGTATTGCCAAAGCTTAATTGAACAAGCTGAAGTTAGAAGCTTATTGGCTGCCATGTACAACTGCACCAGATTCTGAGTGTACCTGTTTTTGTAAATCCCCTGTAGTGGTTGATTAAAATCAAGGCCCGGATTCACAGACGACTTACGCCGACGTATCAATTGATACGCGGCGTAAGTTCCAAGATGCACCGTCGTATCTATGCCCTGTATTCAGGAACCTAGATACGCCTGAAATATGGCTTCAGTCAACCAACGTAAATTGCCGTACGCCGTCGTATCTTGGGTGCATATTTACGCTGGCCGCAAGGGGCGCTTCCGTAGATTTACGCATCGATTATGTAAATGAGCTAGTTGCGCCGATTCACGAACGTACTTGCGCCCGCTACGCCGTTTACGCAAGGCTTGCGTAAAGTTACCCCTGCTATATGAGGCGCAGGTAATGCAAAGTATGGACGTCGGAACAAGCGTATCTTTTTACGTCGTTTATGTAAGTAGTACGTGAATGGGGCAGTGCGTAGGTTACGTTCACGTCAAAGGCATTAAGCTGGCGTATCTTAGGGAGTAAATTTGACGTGATACTGGGCATGCGCGCGCATGCGCCGTTCGTTCGGCGCTTCATTTACATGGGGTCACGATTCATTTCCATACAACACGCCCCCTACCAGCCTACTTTGAATAACGCGGGCTTACGCCGGCCCATTTACGCTACGCGGCCGTAACTTAGGGAGCTAGGGCCAGATTCACAAAAGAGATACGACGGCGAATCTCCTGATACGCCGTCGTATCTCTGTTTTAGGGGCTTCCTAACTATGCGAATGATTCATAGAATCAGTTACGCATAGTTTGTAAGCTGCCCGGGAATACGAAAGTACGCTACGCACGTCGCCGTTCGAAAAAATGACATCACTTCGCGCAAAGCACGGCTGATGCGCCGTTGTATCTCTGTTTTAGGGGCTTCCTAACTATGCGACTGATTCATAGAATCAGTTACGCATAGTTTGCCCTAAGATCCGACAGGTGTAATTGTTTTACACTGTCGGATCTTAGGATGCAATACCGCGGCCGCCGCTGGGGGGAGTTTGCGTCGTAAACCAGCGTCAGTAATGCGTCAGTAACCAGCGTCAGTAATGCAAGGCTTTCTCCCTGGTGTGGAGTGTGGTGCTCGCCCCCTCCCTTAAGGGGGAGGGGCGAGCAGGAGAGTCAGGACACCCACTAACACACAGCTCCTTTCTCTATCTGCAACGTAGAGAGCGTCCTGACTCTCCTGTAGTCCAAGGGAGGGGGAGAGACGACTCTCCACACCAGGGAGAAAGCCTTGCATTACTGTGTGTAGTTACAGACAGAAGAACAGGAAGTGAGGATTTCTCAGAAGAAATAAGGACATTTAAAAGCAAAATCGAAGGATGGGGTAAGTGAAGGAGGACTGCACTAAGGTAAAGGAAGCTATTTAGGAAAATAAAATTGTACCTTTACAACCCCTTTAATGCCCATTTGCCACACACATATGCCTACATGGTAGTCTGAGGTTGTGTGCTCAGAGCACGCTCCAAGCACACTGGCTGAGCTGTCTCTGACAGCTCTAGGTTACAGCTTCTGATTGGGAGCCAGCTAAAGGGCTCCTGATCATGTGAACACTGCAAGACCCAATTGCATGATCAGGAATCTGTTCCACCCCCCAACATCAAAGCGCACTTAAAGGGCTGCTGGGAAGGGGTTTACCTTCATTTGTTTATTCATATAATTATTAGTATTGTATACTAGTTATGTTTGTATTCTTCAAAATAGTAAAGCCTAAAGTGGCCAATTAGGTCTTCTGTTTTTTCTGGGAAAAAGAAACAAAAGATCTGGTTGGTCAGTAGATGTTCTCTCCTCTAGGTTTTCCCCATTTTGTTTATAAATAAGCCCCTATGAGATTATGGTCCTGAACTAGTAAATAGAATGCAATTTACAGTGTGAAGTGCATTTATAACACACAACAAAGGACAAGTAATATATGCGAACAAAGACAACTTTATTAACTTCTGCTATTGTTTTTTATTAGAATGAAGAGTTACAAATGTTGAAGCATATTGGAGGAAACTATGAATTACCTTATCAAATATAAAATAAAATAAATATGTAACCTAGTAGCAATTTCAGTAACAGTTTTATATATTTCCGTGTGAAACATTACAGGATAAATACAAAATTGTGAACATTTTATCAAAATAAAAATGTAACAAAATATTTAGCTACATAAAAGCTCTGACCTCAGAGAACAGGTTAAAGTGGTAGGAAATATTACAGCATACCGATCCTTAAGGCTCCACGCCACGTGTGCGACTTGTCGTGCGGTTTGGACATCAAAGTAACATGACAAGTCACAGCCCATTCTATTCAATGGCACCCGTTTAAAACATGTTTGCAACTTAAAGTCCCAGTGACTTTGAGTGACTTTGGGATCGTGCAAGGTTGAATGAAGCCATTGGGGCAGATCCACAAAGGTATTACGCCGGCATATCTCTTGATACGCCGCGTAATTTCAAATTTTGCGTGTCGTATCTTTGTTTTGTATCCACAAAACAAGATACGACGGCATCTCGGCTCGATCCGACAGGTCTTAGTACGCCGTCGGATCTAAGTTGCAATTTTTCGGCGGCCGCTAGGTGGCGTTTCCGTAAAATTCTGCGTCGAGTATGCAAATTAGCTATTTACGTCCGTCCGGCCGGCGCATTTTTTTACGTCGTTTGCGTTCGGCTTTTTCCGGCGTATAGTTAAAGCTGCTGTTATGAGGCGTACTCAATGTTAAGTATGGCCGTTGTTCCCGCGTAGAAATTTGAAATTTTGACGTTGTTTGCGTACGTCGTTCGCGAATAGGGATTTGCGTAGAATGACGTCACCGTCGTAAGCATTGGCTTGTTCCGGGTTAATTTCGAGCATGCGCACTGATATACCCCCACGGACGGCGCATGCGCAGTTAAAAAAAAACGTTATTTACATCGGGTCACAGCGTATTAACATAAAACACGCCACCATCACAGAGATTTGAATGGCGCGCCATTACGCCGCCAAAGATACACTACGCCGCCGTAACTTATGGCGCAAATTATTTGAGGATTCGAAAAAAAAAAAAGTTACGGCGGCGTAGTGTATCTTAGATACGCTGCGCCCGGCGCGGAGGTACGTGGATCTGCCCCTAAATGTTGTGGCTCCATTAGTTTCATTTTTTAGGGTTTTTTTTCCCCTTTTATTTTCACCTGGTGATCCAGTCAGTATCACACTGAGGGTGTCTCCACTATGGATAGAGGGGGGACGGAGACACCCTTGGACAGCAGCATTGTTAGTCTGGGGACAGGGTAGTGTTAGATGCAATAGCTGATTTAGATGACTCGACTAATAAATTAAAGTCTGACTCCAGCTAACACTTTTTAAGCAACAACAGTGTTCTTCCGTTTGAAATAAAGGTTTTATATAAATCAATAAAAGTTGATCATTGTAAGCACCCATGTCAGTGTTAAATGGTTTGTCTCAACACTCAAACTGTTACTTTTTTCTGGGCAGCCTGTTCTGTTAAAGGACATTGTAAAATAACAGACTTACTGGCCAGATCATCAGGTAAAAATATAGGAAAAAAGCCCCAAAAAAAACAAAAACAAATGCAGCTACTATGAACTGGTAATCTGTAACATAATACATTTTTGTTTTTTGGTTCACTACTTTAACTTCAATGAGGTCTTCTACAGACAGGCTTTACAAACATTTCAGTATCATTCATTTATTAGACACGATTAGGACCTTGTAATGTTAAGGTTACAAAGTGTACAAAGTTTGGTCCCCATTATTTTTTCCACCCATGTTGCTATTAAGAAGAGTCCCCTTAGCCTCCTGTTCTGGTAACACCTTGGCATTTTCTGTGATCTGATCTTTTTGTTATTTCCTCCATAATGCATTCTCTACATACTGCTTTTGGGTCTAAATTTACTGCAGAGACAGAGGAATTTGCATTATTTCAAGTACTGAATATCAGGGACCTTTCCAAGGGGAAACATTTCCAGGCACAATTCTTTATAACTTAAAGTGGAGGTCCACACAAAAATGGAACCTCCGCTTTCTGGATTTCTCCCCTTCTCCGGTGTCACATTTGGCACCTTTCAGGGGGGTGCAGATACCTGTCTAAGACAGATATTTGCACCCACTTCCGGGCATAGACCCCCACATTATCTGCGGGAGTCTACGCCATGTCCGGCACCCCACCCGCTGTCTTCTGGGAGACACACGGGTCCCAGAAGACAACAGGGACCAGTGGCATTGCGCAGCGTGAGTCGCACATGCACAGTAGGGAACCAGGAAGTGAAGCCGCAAGGCTTCACTTCCTGATTCCCTTATCGAAAATGGCAGTGGCAGCACTCGGGTGCCGACATCGCGGGCACACTGGACAGGTAAGTGTCCTTATTTTAAAAGTCAGCAGCTGCAGTATTTGTTGCTGCTCACTTTAAAAAAAAAAAATTTGGCGGACCTCCGTTTTAAGAATGTTTCTGGAAATCTTGGACGGGTAGCAACAATAGGTAATATTGTATGCACAGTGTGGTTAAATAAGGCATAGGTAATTAACTTTATTAAAAGAATAATTCTACTGGGTACATTTTACTATAAGGGAGTAAGGCGATCATCGATGGCAGAAATAAGGCACCTGGCTGGATACAAAACATTTTGGTAGATTGGTATACTTCTTCTACATACTTCCAAATGTCTCTAGATCTATCCAGCATCTACGCATTCCCCATTTTACACTGAATGCGCCCACAATGTGTAACAATAGCCCTTTTCAGCTGCAACGAGAACGTTCTCCCTTACCATGAACTGCAGAGGATTTATGCAAATGCATGGCTGGCAAACTAACCAGAAAACTGAAAACAATGTTGGCAGCTTGTGATTGAGCTCAGAGTCGCTTGGTTTCTTGCCACACAGTTCTGCAAACCCTCATGGTTCATATTCATTGCATAACCTTCTCTCCTGTCACCTACTAAATGACATACTCAACAACAAAGCTAAACACTATGAGGTGCATTTTCAAAAATTTACAGAGGTATTCATCCTGTGAAACTGTATGTACATACAGTATGTTCTGTGTGAATAGGGGCAAATTCAAACAAGCTGTTTTCTCTCCAGGTTGAAAGTTATTCTTTAAAAAAAATACCACATTATGGCCACTAGATGGGGCTGAAAATTACAGAGGGCCATATTCTGAGTATAGTTACGACGGAGTATCTCAGGATACTCCGTTGTATCTCTCTTTTTTGGCCCGCGTATCTATGCAAGTGATTCTTAGAATCATTTTCGCATAGATACGCTTAAGATCCGACATTTGTAAGTCACTTACACTGTCGGATCTTAAATGTAATTACCCAGCCGGCCGCTAGGTGGCGTTTACGTTCAGGTCTCATTTGTTTATGCAAATGAGCCTGATACGCTGATTCCCGAACGAATTTGCGTCGCGTAACTGTCGCTAACGTCGTTTGCGTAAGCGTAAGGTTACCCCTGCTATATGAGGGGTAACCTTACGCCAGTCCCGCGTACGCCATGTTAAGTATGGCGTCGGGTCCGCGTCGTCTTTTCCCGTCGGGTACGTCGTTTCCCTAAGTCGTTCTTGAATACAACTTTACGTCAATGACGCACACGTCGGCGTCATTGACGTTTTACGCCGAGAACTGGAGCATGCGCACTGGGCTATTTTAAGCCCGGCGCATGCGCAGTTCGTTCGAATCGGGGGCGCGCTTAATTTAAATACAAGCCGCCCCCTTGGATTTACGCGGGGATATGCCGGGCCAATTACACTACGCCGCCCCAAACTACGGAGCAAGTGTTTGGGGAATACAGCACTTGCTACTGTAGGTTGGGGCGGCGTAGTGTAAATGGCTTACGCGCTGCCCGCCTATAAAGTACAAGAATATGGCCCAGGATTTTTTTATCTACCGTATTTATCAGCGTATAACACGCACAGGTATATAACACGCACCCGAACTTTAAGAGGGAAGTTTCAGAAAAATAACTTTCCACAGCCCCCTGAATATAACACGCAGGCACAGTTTACCCTCTATTTTCAGGGTAAAAAAGTGAGTGTTATACGCCAATAAATACAGTATTTCCTATATGTGCAAACTCCATCTGCTGGCTTTATTGCTGTATGTTCTCGATTCACCTGGAAAGAAAATAGCCTAATAACATTCAAATTTTTCCTCATTCACACAGAATGGATGTACATGCACTTTCATGGGATGAATAGCTATTTCTATATATTTATAACCCAAAGTGTTATAATCAGAAGCAACCAATGAGAGTTCACTTTACTGAAGCTTGACCAGTATAAGGCTGGATTCACACCTATGCATTTTTAGTGCTTTTTGCATTTTGAAGATTTGCACTACATAACGTGTTCCATAGGAAACCATGGTAAATGGACTGTAGTGCAAATCTGCAAAATGCAAAAAGCACAAAAAAATGCATCGGTGTGATTCCGACCTAAATATGTATTCTTACTGGTACACTGTTTTGCTAAACAACCCAATAATGATTTATTTGAGCAGTCCAGACTTGCAGTAAACAGACTAAGGCCTGGTTCACACCTAAGCAGGTTGCAGTATGCATATTCCATGTTCAGTTTGCGTTTATCAAAACACATTTTTGATTCATTAAAGTCTATGGAACCAAAAACGAGAAAAAAGTCCCTGGCCCTTTCCATAAAATGCACAGATGGGAACTACGTCCATAGGAAACCATGTTAAATGTGTAGTGTGTTTCTGCAAAACTGAAAACGCACAAAAAAAAAGCATAGGTGTGAACCAGAAGGAGGTAGGTGGTGAATTGTAACATAAAGGGGATTCTTTGTGGCTCTGATTCAAGGCACCTTCAAGATTCAAGGCACCTTACAAAGAAAACTGTATGGTATTAGCACAGCAAAATGTACAAAACCCTTAGGCCCCGTACACACGACCGAGGAACTCGACGGGCAAAACACATAATTTTGCCCGTCGAGTTCCTTGTGAAGCCGCCGAGGATCTCGGCGAGCCGAAATTTGCCATTGAACAATGAGGAAATAGAGAACATGTTCTCTATTTCCTCGCCGAGGTCCTCGTCGGCTTCCTCGGCCGAAAGTGTACACACGGCCGGGTTTCTCGGCAGAATTCAGCTCCGACCGAGTTTCTGGCTGAATTCTGCCGAGAAACTCGGTCGTGTGTACGGGGCCTTAGGTCTCGTACACACGACCGAGTTTCTCGGCAAAAACCAGCAAGAAACTTGCTGAGATGTCGTGTGTACATTTTCCGACGAGAAAACTGTAGAGGATCCCGTCGAGCCAAAAAGAGAGCATGTCTTCTTTTTCCTCGACGGGAATGGAGAAACTTGCCTTGTCGAGTTCCTTGACAGCCTGACAAGGAACTCGACGAGGAAAACGATGTGTTTCGCCCGTCAAGTTCCTCGGTCGTGTGTACGAGGCTTTATAGTAAGAAAGCAAGAAAAGCAAGTAAGAAAAATGTAACTAAAAACCTGTACTGAGACAAAAACAGGGTCCGGCATTGATGCCCTACTTCTAAGAGTTAGTCGCCCGGCTATTGCTGACTTATCTGCGTAGTACATGCAGGCAGATTAAAAATATGGAGTGAAGTCAGCACTCCTTATCTGCAAAGCATGACCACCAGGAAATTGGCATGTTCAGGAGGTCAGCAATAGCAGCCCTGTCTTCTTCTCTGTACAGGCTTTGGAAAATGTGATATGATGCATGTACAATTTGAATACATGCCCTGGAAAATTTATATTTGATGCTTTTTTTAGACAAGTTTATGGGATCACTTCAGATGTATATTATTAATGCATGAAGGTCTTTGTATAGGTTTTTACTGTTTTGCCAGCAACCAAACCTCATTGTGTCTATTTAGGAGTTTAAATGGGCTGTCGTAGCCAGCAGTGTAGTAGACATTCTCGTCAAAAGCTTTTCCATCCCGTTTCAAGCATTCGGAAAGCTGTAGGATCTGCTCCTGGTTTTTTGCTGCACTAGTAAACCCTCCAAAGGACCTTTAAAGAAATATAATGATGGGCTAGTATCATTTGCTTCATTTTTTATTTCAATTTGTTTTTATTCAATTTTTTTAAAACACAGATGTAATTTACATTTCATTGCCAATAAGCTTACAAAAAAAAGTTCACATTTAAAATGAATTCAACATTTCATACACATAAATAACAACTACATATAAAACAACAATATGGGTCAATCCTGCATCCTCCTGATCTTTCTCTCTCTTCCGCCTCTGCTCTGCCCTTCCCACCCCCCCCCCCAAGGAGGCGGGCGAAGGAAAAAAAAAGGGGGGGAGGGATTTCCTTCCCCCTTCCCTTCCCCTCTCACCAACCCCCCACCCCCAACCACCTATTTGGGTGCTAAGTGCCCAATTCCTATTTCTTATCCTTTAGTGACCATGCCGTCCATTTTCTATTGTTATGAGGGGACAAGAGTAACACTCTTATCCCATTACCTATATGCCTCTCTCGAAAGAGGGGGGAAAAAAGGGGGGGTAGAAGAGGGAAACCCCGCTACTCACCCATACTATATTTAAATTGCATTGTGTACTTCTCATCCTTAAATTCCTGTGACTTCTCAAATTTTAATTTAGAGTGAGAAAAAAAAGGGGAGGGAGGGTAAGAGGGGGGGACCCCCCTACCCACCCATACTATATTATTTAAAGTGCAACGTGCATATTTATCCCATCACTTATCCTTTAATTAATTCATGTGACTACTATAAATTTCTATCTTTAAGGGGAGGAGAAGGGGGAGAGAAGAAAAAAAAAACCAACACACCCTCCTGCAGGGGGGGGGGGAAGAGGAGAGAGCCCCCCACTCCTATCTCAGATCAAACAAACCAACATTGCCTAGATACTGTCTTCCCTACTCATATAGCCTACATAAACCATAGACTGTCTAAACTTCGCCCAGCCCCCCAGGTTCCAATACAGTATCTCCACTGTTTAATTCCTTATGTTGGTGCGTTACCTCCTCCATAATTCTTATCCTTTCTACCTCCCTTAACCATTCTTGTATCGAAGGGGCTTGCTTGTCCCTCCACCTTTTCGGAATCAGTATCTTTGCTGCGTTTAATAGAATTGGGATAATTGCCCTTTTTTTATTTCTTCCTGGGGATAGCCATGGCATGGAACAGACATTGCAAAGGGTCCAAGCCAATCTCAGTTCCACTGATCTCCTTAATTAACTCTAATATTTGCACCCAATATAACTGAATCTTCGGGCACTGCCACCAGATGTGGGCATGGGTTCCCACCTCCCCACACTCCCTCCAACATAGAGGTGGCACCTGGGGATTTATCTTGTTTAATTTTGCTGGAACATAATACCACTTAATTAATAATTTGAAGTTAATTTATTTTATCCGTGTGTCCACAGATGTAGAGTGGACATAGTCTAAAACTTTACTTCTCATGGTTTCTGGCAGTGGCTGGTTCAGTTCTAGTTCCCAGCTCTCCGTTGGGCACACGGCTCCTCGCTCTAGATGTCTTATCAACAACTTATAAATGGTAGAGATTCCATGCCTATCTATCCCCATTTCATCAACTAATTTTTCCCATACATTCAACCTACCAACCCCCCGAAGAGGTTTTGGGAGGGTGTCTACAAAATGTTGCAGTTGTTTATATCTCCAGACTTCCCAAGGAGTGGACCCATATCTTTCACGCAATTCGATTAATGAACATAGGGCATTTCCCCTCATAACATCCCTTCATCTCAGGTAGGATGATGTAGTCCAGGGGTGTCAAACTGGCGGCCCTCCAGCTGTTGCAAAACTACAAGTCCCATGAGGCATTGCAAGGCTAACAGTTACAAGCATGACTCTCACAGGCAGAGGCATGATGGGACTTGTAGTTTCGGAACAGCCGCCAGTTTGACACCCCTGATGTAGTCCATTTTAGATATAATTTATTATCTTTCCCCGGTGGGAAATAGTTATTTCTTGTTAAGGGCATTAGGGGGCTATTATATTGTCCTTGTGTATTTTTAATTAGCTTGTCCCACGTTCTTAAGGCTTCTAGCGTAATCGGAGCCGCTTCCTCCAAGGGGCCTCTGAATTGCCTTGGAATCCAAATAATCTGTCCTAACTCAGAGTTACAGATTTTTCCCTCCAACTCTGCCCATTTTTTCTGCCGAGGGGCGTGGGCCCAGTCCATAACCCTTCGCAAAATTGCTGCTTCATGATATTTTTCGAGGTCCGGGAGGAATACCCCTCCCTTCACTTTAGATCTAGTTAATGTCCGAAAGGCGATGCGATTGCTTTTATTATTCCACACACATTTCTGTACTACCGATCTCAATATTTTAAAGAATGCCCTGGGATTATTTATCGGCAAACTTTGAAATATGTACAGGGCTTTTGGTAGGATCATCATTTTGACCACACTTATCCTGCCAAACCATGACAGTATCATTTGCTTCAAACATCCAACTATCCCACTCTTTTTATAAATCATTCCCAAGGTTGAGGGGCTTTTTTTTTCCAAGTGGTGTGTCATCTCTGCGGTCTCTTTACATACACTCTCTCTCTCTCTCTCTAGTTTTGGGGGATCGTATTTGAATTCATGCATCGCTTTTGGGGAAAATAAGCCATATACAGTATATATAGATATATAGATTTATATATCTATATAGATATATACAGTAAAACCTTGGTTTGCGAGCATAATTTGTTCCGGAAACATGCTTGTAATCCAAAGCACTTTTATATCAAAGCATGTTTTTTTATAGGGTATAAAAGAGAAGAAGAGAGACCTCTAAGTGTAGCAATAAGTTGCTAAATGTTGTACCTTCATTAAATGTTACCATATTGCTACACTTAGAGGCTCCTCTCTTCTCTTTTATACTCAGTTGTGACATGACATTACTCTTATATCAAGACATCTCTTGTATATCAAAACAAAATTTATTAAAACATTTTGATTGTCTTGTAAAACGCTCTCAAACCAAGTTACTCTCAAACCAAGGTTTTACTGTATATACACAGTAGGTATAGAAAAGAATTACCCCCTTTAAAATAATCACATTTTGTTTCTGTGCAGCCTGACTGAAGACAGACAGTTTTTGTTCTATCCAGCTGTATTTACCAGTGCAGCCTTAACATCCAAGTGAAAGATAGAACACCAACATTTTAGAAAAAAATAAAACAAATTCAAAAACAGAATCACTGATTTGGGAAAAGGATCATCCCCCTGTGCCAGTATTTTGTTGACCCCCCCCCCCCCTTTTGCTTTAATTGCAGCCTTTAGTCTGTTGGGATATGTCTCTATTAACTTTGCACATCTAGGGCTAGATTCAGGTAGCCCTGCGTAACATTGTGCGGGCGTAACGTATCTCTGATACGTTACGCCGCCGTAAATTAGGGCGCAAGTTCCTGTATTCATAAAGAACTTGCGCCCTAAGTTACGGCGGCGTAACGTATGTGGGCCGCCGTAAGCCCGCCTAATTCAAATGGGGATGATGTGGGCGTGTTTTATTTAAATTATTGTTGACCCCCGCGTATTTTACGTTTTTTACGAACGGCACATGCGCCGTTCGTGAAAGAATCCCAGTGCGCATGCTCGAAATTCCGCCGCAAATCGTCATTGCTTTCAACGTGAACGTAAATTACGTCCATCCCTATTCGCGAACGACTTACGCAAACGACGTAAAAAATTCAAAATTCAACGAGGGGAACGACGTCCATACTTAACATTGCATACGCCTCATAGAAGCAGGAGCAACGTTACGCCGGAAAAGCCTTACGCAAACGACGTAAAAAATTCCGCCGGGCGCACCTACGTTTGTGAATCGGCGTATCTAGGTCATTTGCATATTCTACGCGGAAAACGACGGAAGTGCCACCTAGCGGCCAGCGTAAATATGCACCCTAAGATACGACGGCGTAAGGGACTTACGCCAGTCGGATCTTAGCCTAATTTCGGCGTATCTTGCTTTCTGAATACAGAAAGAAGATACGCAGCTTTGAATTTACGCAGCATATCTATAGATACGCCGGCGTAAATTCTTGCTGACTTTGCAATAGGAATGGTGTTATGTGGATGGTGAGACATATTGTTTAGTGTTAAGGCCAAATAGTTCAATATAAGTCTCATCTGACCACCTTAAACGCACCTTGAACATTCTGAGGCCACATGGAAAAAGGTGTTATGGTCAGATGAGACTAAAATTGTATTATATGGCCTCAACACTAAGCAATATGTCTGGCGGAAATCCAATACAGCTCACCATACAAATAACACCATTCCTACAGTAAAGCACGGAGAGGGGTAATATCCTGTTATGGGAATTTTTCTCTGCAGCAGGGACTGCAAAGAATGGATGGGGCAAAATACTATCAAATTCTTGAGTAAAATCTGCTGCTCTCTGCCAGAAAGTTGTCAATAGGAATAAGATTTACCTTCCAACATGACAATGACCCAAAGCACACAGCAAAAATCACCACACAGTGGTTGAAGGAGTAAAATATGAATGTCCTTGCCATGGCTTAGTCAGAGCCCAGACTTAAACCCCATTGAAAATCTGTGGAATGACACGAAGACTGCAGTCCACAAACAGTCACCATCAAATTTAACTGAACTTGAGCAGTCCTGCAAAGACGAGTGGACAAATATTGCAAAGTCTAGATGTGCAAAGTTAGTAGAGACATATCCCAACAGACTAAAGGCTGTAATCAAAGCAAAAGACGGTCCAGCAAAATACTGACATAATGGGGGTGATCCTTTTTCCAACTCAGTGATTCTGTTTTTGATTTTTATTTTATTTTTTCTGACATGTTGGTGTTAAATCTTTCCCTTGGATGTTATAAGTTGCACTAGTAAGTACAGCTGGATAAAACAAAAACTGTGTGTCTTTAAAGGTGGTGATTCTTTTCCTCTATACCCACTGTATATATATAGTTGTCTAGCTTTGTATATGAGAGCAGGGTAAATTGTATAAAACATATGTATCATAGTTATAGCTTCAAAAGCTTGTTGAGAAAATAACAGGTACATTTCTGAAAAAGATGGTAAGCCAAAAAAAAGCAATATGTCCAATCCTCCAAAGCAAGAAACAAATGATTTGCCTCTTAGTGTGGTATTAATTAAAAGGACATACAATGAACAGGTAAAACTACATAAAAACAATATATAATGCCACTAGACTCACATACAACACTGCCACACGGACCTCCACTGTGGCCCTGTGACGTTCTGGTTAGGATTTCAGAGCCAGAACGTCATATTGTTTTTATGCAGTTTTACCTGTTCATTGTATGTCCTTTTAATTAATACTACACTATGAGGCAAATCATTTGTTTATGGCCTTTGGTTTTTTGAGACATATCAATGGAGCTTTTATGCTTTTTATGATCTTTTGTTCATTTCAGAGATAAGGATAAAAAGAGAGGATTTATCATACTCCACATGAGTGGCATTATCAAAGCGTGTTTGCTACACTTAAAAGAGAAGTATGGGAATTTGTTTTCCCCATTATCATACTTTCCTAGGTGGATGCAGCATCGGTCTGATGCTGCATCTGTCCCCCGGCGCCTCTACACTGAGAACCGTGCGATCGAACATTGTAAATGGCTCGGTTTTCTCGGCTCCCTGGGAGGAGAGTTGTTGCCTGTCAGTCAGCATCTCTCCTGTTCTGCTCCTCCGCGCTCACTGGAACGCTGAGCTGTGGGGGGGGTCAGGGAGCAGCCATCTCAGCCTCTCAGTGGCTCGTAGAGAGGCTGAGACGGGTGTCAGTCCAGGCACCTGGCAGATCCAGACTTTATTGTCGTGATGATGCGGTGCCTGGCTACGATATTGCACAGAAATGTAGCTTTTCCCCTCTTCTGGCAAAGTAGACGTGCTATATCGAAAAATGTGTTTGTTTTCGTTCCATTTGTTTTTCTTTTGTTTTTTTTGTTTTTCGGGTCATTTTTTAGGATCAAAATTCATTATTTCGGATAGATTCCTAAGAAAAAATTGAATTTGTTATGTTCCATTCGTTTAGATGCGGTATTTGTAAATTCGAAAATTCATAAATTTGGAGATTTGAAAATCTGAAAATACAAAATAATAACTAACTAATAATAACTAACTATTAAATTATAGGTATTGTAATTTTCTTTTAAATGTGTCTGTTTATGAACGTAACGAATACGAGTTTATCTGAAATTAACAAATTATCCAAAATAACGAATGCCGCATCTAAATGAATGGAACATAACAAATTAATAATAATAATAATAATAATAATAATAAATAATAATAATATTTTGAGAACTCGTAACTTCAGGATCAATATGTTATTTGTTACGTTCACTAACAGCCAGGAAATTCCAATACCTATAATTTAATAGTTAGCAACAGTTCTTTTTATTAGCTAGTTAGCTATTATTTTGGATTTTTGAATTTTCAGTGTTTTGTTCTTATTTTCGGATTTTCGTTCTTTTGAATTTTCATTCTTATTTTAGGATTTTACGAATTTACGAATTTTCTCATTTTAGAATTTGTTAAACGGGAAAAAAACAACATTTAATTATATTTGGATACAGCGTCGCATGACTACGCAATTGTCAGTTAAATCAACGCAGTGCCATCTCGCAGAAAAAATGGCCTGGTCAGGAAGAGGGTAAAGCCTTCCGAAGCTGAAGTGGTTAATCAGTGACTAACAACTACTACTGCTATTATATAAATGATGTAACGTATATATATATTTTCTACATAAAGTTATAAAAAAAGAAACAAGTAAATTTACCTGACATAGACGGTAATCTCTGGCCTTTCTGTAATAAATACATTACTTTCAGAAGGTTTGGGTGGATCACTCTGTTGCTCGGCAGGGATATAAAATGAAACGGTAATTGTGGATTCACATGCTGGCCCTTCTCCTGGCTGTACATATGTGGTCACTGGGGCAGTCATGGCAACACTCATTTCTGCGTAAAATAAACAGCTGTAAGTTTTACAGTTCTATATAAAATATATCTTAAAACATGATATACATCTTTCACTTCAAGTGATCTAAACACTTCAAATATTTCCAATGTTAAAGTGGAGTTCCACCCATAGTTTAAACTTTGCATCAATGGCTACAGTCCCGCAAGTTGCACAACATTTGGCTATTTTTTTTTTCGCTACCTCTCTGTTAGGGTGTATGGTGTTTTGGTCCTCCTTCGGGGCCACGACGATGTACGCAGTGGCGACTGGTGCTTAAAATTTTTGGGGGGTGCAAACAAACGAAAAAAAAAAAAACATAAATTGCAGCCTTACTGTGCCCATAAAACGCAGCTACTGTGCCCATCAATTGCCGCCACTGTGCTCATCAAACGCAGCCACTGTGCCCATCAATTGTCGCCACTGTGCCATGCCATCAAATGCAGCCACTATGCCCATCACTTGTCGCCACTGTGCCCATCAATTGTCGCCACTGTGCCATGCCAACAAATGCAGCCACTGTGCCCATCAATTGTCACCACTGTGCCCATCAATTGTCGCCACTGTGCCATGCCATCAATTGTCGCCACAGTGCCCATCATTTGTCGCCGCTGTGCCCATCAATTATCGCCACTATGTCATGTCATCAAACGCAGCCACTGTGCCAATCTATTGTCGCCACTGTGCCCATCAATTGTCGCCACTGTGCCATGCCATCAATGCCTTAATCTATGTATTGTTGACTTCAGTGACGGGTGCAAAAGAGAGAGGGGCGGCGCTCCTGCGCCCACTATGGACGCACCGCCACTAGATGTATGTCATTTCCTGCTGCGCCTCTGCTCCTGGGAGATGTGCGTCATCATTCCCAAGAGTCAGTGGGCATCGCTGCATGATTACATTGCGTTATTTCCAAACAGGAAATTACGCCATGCAAGGCGGGTCCAAGTGCCACTTCCTCCGACGCCACCCGTTGTGATGGCAACGCCCTTTATGTAAGGCGCATGCGCGAGATCGGGAGGTGCATGCTGGATTGCCAGCAGCGCCTTATCCTGGAACACAGCCCTAGTGGGCTTCACAAGATTGAAGAGCTCAGCAGGGAGAAAAACAAAGGTTAGTAAAAAAAGCAAAAAAAATAAAACATGTAATCGACCGGCAGATTTACTATTGACATCTTTTAGAGAATTTAATTCATACCAGCAGTATGGAAGAGCCCTGGGGCCATCATGATATTTTTATTTTTTTTACAGAATTATGAATTTGAAAAAAGTTTATTTTTTTCAAACTCATAATTCTGGGGGGGGGGGGGGGTTTATATATATATATATATATATATATATATATATATATATATATATATATATATATATATATATATTTTTTTTTTTTTTTATTAAAGGGCCCAGGGCCCTGGATGGCTACCCCTCTATTTCTTTTATTCCTTTTTTTGTAAGGGGCCCAGAGAGGTCCCCAGGGCAACTCAACCCCCCAATTTGTGGCACATACCCCCCCTGCTTCTCAGTTAGCGGGGCATCCCCCCCGCTTCTCAATTTGAGGCGGCAGCCCCCCACCGGTTCTCTGCTCCAGGGGGCCCATGCCTGAAGCTGTTTAAGGGGCCCCATAATTCCTGATGGCGGCCCTGCTGGTATGAATTTGATTCTCTAAAATATGTAAATAGTAAATCTGCCATTCTGAAACTAGTGCTTAGTCATAGCTGCTACCCCCTTTTCCCAAGAAAAAGTAAACGTCAGAATTTTCGATAAATACATTGGCAGCCAAATGTGAATGAGGTGTACTATCTGAAACACCACAACTGCAGACAACACAGGACAGATGATGTTGCCAGATAATGTGATGCAATGAACTCTAGGAAGAATTCAGAAAGATATGCAGTCTTCTTCTTTTTTACAATAAATAAATGAATTCTTCTCCATTCATTTTTCATTTTCCATAAATATATAGACACAAAACCTAGATGTGTATACACGTTAGTTTACAACCACATTACTCATGTTACCGTAAAGCAATTTTTATTTTTTTTTACAAAAAAAAAAATACTTTTCTCAGATTATTTTTTATTTTCAATTCATTTAAAGCTCAAAAAAAAAATGTTTTCTCTCTCTGGAAATGGATAGATTTAAAATAATATTCCTGCAGCTACAAGATTGAAATTGTATACACTGACCTGACTTGCAGCACTTAAATTATGTAATGGGTACATATCTCTTTACAGAATAAATAATAGAAATGCTTTGAAATATTAAAAAGAAGAAAAGATAAAGAAAGAAAAAACGAAATAGCAGAGAGGAAAAGAAAGGAAGATTTGAATTTGAGTTAATTATCAAACAAACAAAAAAAAGTACAAACAAAAAAAGTTTTTTTTTTTTTTTCACTAAACATTTTTTTGCCACATTATCAGTTCACAGAATACTTAATCTGCTTTCGTTTACAGACCAGAACTGGAACTGTCAGGCTGACAACGTAGATATGGTTGGGGAGGGGTGTTGGATTGCACTCAGCAAGGGGGGAATCAATGAACTCATATAAGCATCCAGGACACATGTATACTGTGGAACGTCCTTAAGTAATTAACTCAGCATATTCAATCAGCGATGATTTGCTCTTCCTAATTAGTGCATTAATAATATATGGATTAGTTACTTTTTTCATTGTTCCCCTGAATAAAGCCGAAGAGACGCATGAAGCCTGTACTAACAGCGCTGTCCCATTCTTTCACCGATGACATCTCGGTGCTCACCCACTTTGCAGCTTCATATTGTCGCAATTCATAATCCGAAGACTGCAAGACAAAAAAGAGAGATTGACTTAGCACAATTTGTCAAAAAATGTCTAATAAAACAAATGAAAAAATAAATAAAATGCAGATTTAAAAGAACACCATTGAGGAACAACCATTGTAGGAATCCGAATATCAAAACTTTATATTAGGACTCGTTAACACAGGTGGATCGCTCTTCAGAGGACATTTGACAGGCAATGAGGAGCTGAAATGCTGCCTTTGCGACACCTGTTTTAACCCCTTAAAACCTGTGCCACAACCACGTGCATTACAGGCCATGCCTTGTGTACACCCCAGTCTGCTGCTTTAGCAGCTTAAAGAGGTGCTATTGGGGGCGGTATACAAGTCCTTATAGTGCACAGTGAAGTTTTATCTCTGAGGCAGAAGTGTGTGCTGCAATAACAAACTCTCCTGTCAGGCTGTAAGACACCTACAGAGGCTCACCTGACAACTGACATGTGAGCATAGTAAAACTGACAAATAATGAGGCCCCGAGGACCTTTTTACACAAGCTCAACACAGCCCAAGAACAAGGAAAATTGTATTGTTTCTAATGTGCTCATTTACAATTGCAATCCAGTTTCTGTGATCGAAAAATCGAAAATAATACATTTAAAGCAGTTGTAAACCTCCTTTTTTTTTATTTTATTTAAATAAAAAGGACGTTTTACTTACCTGCTCTGTGCAATGGTGTTGCACAGAGCAGCCCTGAACCTCCTCTTCTGGGCTCCTTCTGTGCCGCTGTCCATTCCTCCTTCCCAGAGTGTGCCCCCATAGCAAGCTGTGTGCTATGGTGACACACACACACAGCTCGGCTCAGCCACGCCCCCTGCTCCCTCCTCCCATGATTTTATGGACAGCAGCAGGAGCCAATGGCCTTACAATTTCAAGTATAAAATGAATACAATATAAAAAATCCCTCATAGGTAGGTAAGGCTGCACTATTGTAATAATTTAGAAGTGGAGGCTCAGATTAGCATACTGGGGAAATAAAAGCAAAAAAAAAACACTGGGGGACCTTTCCATTTTTGTTTTAGAAAAGCAAGGCCTTCCCAGGCACCCTTCCTTGCTTAGGCGTGCACACAGGGTGTGCCAGGTGTGCCCAGGCACACCCTAGTCACCCTGTGCAGAACAGATTCCCCCTACTGACCTGGCTCCCCCTCCTTCCCTCCACAGCACTGCCGGCTTCCCCCCTCTCCCACCAGTTGTTGCTGTGGATGTTTTAGGATCAGTAGGGGAAGGGGCCAGTAAATATACCATTTACCGGCCCCTTCCGTTTCTGAATGAACATCGTGAGTGATGATCGGTAGAGTGTGTTTGAGCTTTGGGGTGCACACCTTAATACCAAAGGCTGTGCACACCTATGCTTCCTTGCCTGTGATTCCAAACATTGGTTAGTAAATGTACTGTGATTAATCGAAAGCATCACTCGCAGAGCAACCTGTTGAACTGGCAACTCCCAATTCTAAGAAACAAGTCCGGGTGAATCAGAAGTGCCACCACGGCCTGCATTGCTGGAGTTCTATCACCAAGATTTGGCCACTTCACTAAAGAATTGTGAGCGTTGCTGTGTGATACATTACAATCTACTGACGATCTGCTGCCTATACACAGTATAGACGAAGCGCAACCTTCATATCACCATTTTCATATTACATTTTTCATATTTGCTGTTTTATTATATACACTAGTTTTCTATTCTTTTGAGAAATTTGCATATTTTGCAAATCGTAAGAATAATTTATATTAATCATAGCCTATGGCTCAAATTACGTAGTTACATAGGTAGTCTTGTTGAAAAAAGACACAAGCCCATCTAGTTCAAGCAATAAAATGGATTAAGTTGGTGCCATGAATGCTGCCCTAGGTTTCCTGTTTCAGGGTGGCTCCTTTCTCTTGCAGCATCCTATGGAGTCACCCTTGCATTCAGGAGTTATGTCTCACTACACTGTGTGCATCAATAGAAACACACATAACCTAGGATAGCAATGCACACCCCTGCTCCTCCCCCTCTTCCCTCCATTCCCGAACTAACATATTGGCTGCAGACTGTACTGTCCACCTGTTGAAGTAGAACTATAGGCACAACTTTTTTTTCATGCTGGATAAAGTAAGGGAGGGTTGTAACCCCTGTAAGGTTTATTTTTGCCATCTTTGTACCATTGAGGAGAATTACTTTAAAGCGGGAGTTCACCCATTTGTGTTTTTTTTTTCTCTTTTTCCCTTAGCTTCCTGCTCGTTTTGTCTAGGGGAATCGGCTATTTGTTTTAAAATATGATCCGTACTTACCCGTTTTCGAGATGCATCTTCTCCGTCGCTTCCGGGTATGGGTCTTCGGGAGCGGGCGTTCCTTCTTGATTGACAGTCTTCCGAGAGGCTTCCGACGGTCGCATCCATCGCGTCACTAGTAGCCGAAAGAAGCCGAACGTCGGTGCGGCTCTATACTGCGCCTGCGCACCGACATTCGGCTTCTTTCGGAAAATCGTGACACGATGGATGCGACCGTCGGAAGCCTCTCGGAAGACTGTCAATCAAGAAGGAACGCCCATTTCCGCAGCCCATACCCGGAAGCGACGGAGAGGATGCATCTCGTAAACGGGTAAGTACGGATCATATTTTAAAACAAATAGCCAATTCCCCTAGACAAAACGAGCATCCAGCTAGGGGGAAAATGTGTTCTCCATGGGTGAACCTCCGCTTTAACATCCTGCCTTATATCCAAAACAGGAAGTAAGAGGAAATCCCTGCAAATTAAAGGAAATCCTTGGTGTCCCTATTGGAAGATTTCCCATCTATTACTTTTCTGAGGAAAACCCAAAATGTGGGATTTTCTTTAATTTTCACTTTCAATTATAATGGTAAACAGGTTAAATAGAGAGAGTGAATCTCCCTAATGCCGTGTACACACGGTCAGAATTTCCAATGGAAAAAGTCAGACGGAATGTTTTCATCGGATATTCCGACCATGTGTATGCCCCATTGGACTTTTTCCGCCTGAAATTCCAACGGACTAATGCCCTGTACACACGATCGGACTTTCCGTCGGAAAAAATTCCGTTCAAGCTGTCTTGCATACACAAGGACACACCAAATTCCGACTGTCAAAAACGTGGTGACGTACAACACTACGAAAAGCCTAGAAAAATGAAGATCAATGCTTCCGAGCATGTGTCAAATTGTTTCTGAGAATGCGTGTTTTTTTCCATACAGACGAACAGAATTTCCGACGGAAAAGTCAGATGAGGCATACACACGGTCGGAATATCCGATGAAAAAATTCCGTCTGACTTTTTCCATTGGAAATACCGATCATGTGTTTGAAGCATTAGAAAGAGATTGTTCTGACATGTTCTCTTTTTTTTTTCGACGGAAATTCCGTTTGTCTGTATGGAATTCCGACACAGAAAAAAACATGCATGCTCGGAAACAATTTGACGCATGCTTGGAAGCATTATTCTAGGCTCGTCGTAGTGTTGTACGGCACAGCGTTTTCGACGATCGGAATTTGGTGTGTCCATGTGTATGCAAGACAGCTTGGGGCAGATCCACAAAGATCTGCCCGGCGCACCGTATCTGAGATACGATACGCGCCGTACCTTACTGCAGTTTGGTTCGAATCCATAAAGATTTTTCGTTGTAAGTTACGGCGGCGTAGTCTATCTCTCGCGGTGTAACGGTGCGTAATTCAAATCGGCGAGTAGGGGGCGTGTTTCATTTAAATGAAGCGCGTTCCCGCACCGAATGAACTGCGCATGCTCCGCCGTGCATTGCGCTAAATGACGTCGCAAGGACGTCATTGTTTTGACGTGGACGTAAATTACGTCCATCCCGATTCACTGACGACTTACGCAAACAAATTTTTTTTTTTTAATTATACGCGGGAACGACGGCCATACTTAACATTGCGTATGCCACCAAATAGCAGGTTTAACTATACGCCGAAAAAAGCCGACTAGAGACGATGTAAAAAAAATGCGACGGCCGCTCGTTCGTTCGTGGATCGTCGAAAATAGCTAATTTGCATACTCAACGCAGAAAAACTACGTGAACGCCACCCAGCGGACGCCGAAGAATTGCATCTTAGATCCGAAGACGTACGAAGACGTACGCCTGTCGGATCTATCCCAGATGCCGTCGTATCTTGTTTTGAGGATTCAAAACAAGATGCGACGCGGGAAATTTGAAAGTACGCCGGCGTATCAGTAGATACGCCAGCGTACTCGTTTTGTGGATCTGCCCCCTTGAGCAGAATTCCGTTGGAAAAACCCGTCACCCAGTTTATTCCGATGGGAAATCCGATCGCGTGTACGGGGCATAACAGGGACAGTAATAAAAACTGACAGCTGTTCTAATCCCTCTCCACTTTAACCAAATTGAAAAAAAATAAGTTTTACCTTTTGTTATTCTTTAACTCTTTCCTGTGAAGACTCGAAGTTCAGGGAAGCAACACTGAGAAAGCAGCTGCACTGAAAGTTGTGAAACTGTAGGTGCTGGAGTATGATTTTTAACAAATAGATTATTGTGAAATGTTTATTTTATTGAATTTAAGGTGTTATGCTAAAAAACACTGAAGGTTTATTACTGTTTTAAAGCCCAACTCCAACCAAGGATAAGGGCTTGGTCTACAGGTCCTGACAGGTTGTTTATTGTCACCTGTGTCTCTACTACACCCATAGGTGTGCACAGCCTACTGCATTAGGGTGTGCACCCCAAAACTCAAACACATATGCCTGTGTGTGCATGTGACAGTGTCATTTTTTTAAATGTTTTAATTTTTTTTACAATCTTAGGGCGGCATGGTGAAATACCAAGGGCTAAACAGGGGGGAATCTGAACCACACAGGGTGATTAGGGTGTGCCCAGGCACACCTGGCACACTCTGTGCGCACGCCTATGACTACACCTCACTTTACAGGTTACCGCTTGGTTCTTAGAAAAGGAGAAATATATAATTAGTACATTATTATGTGTTGGTGGATAGGTGCCATTAAATTATTAAAATGTGAGCAACTAGAAACATACTACAATACATGTGACTTCCGGCGCTGTTTGAAGGAATTAGGGGGCCCCAAGCAAAATGGACATGGAGGCCCCGGCCCCCCCCATGCACGCACAGCGCAGAACCACAGCAAGCAGAAAACCAACAGCCGGGGTGGATGGAAGGGGTGATGGTGGGGCAAGATGAATCACTAGTGCCCCAGCATAGCATGAAATATACAGGAGGAAAGAAGAGGAGCGAGGAAAGAAGAGGAGCGAGGAAAGAAGAGGAGCTCGGCCACGCTACAGCCTGAAAGGGGAAGTTGGGGGCCCCAAGCCAGCTCGGGGGCCCCAAGCAATTGTTTGCTTTGCCTGTCCTGTAGCGACGGGCCTGTGTGACTGTACCTGAGTGTCCAAAGCTTTCCACTTTGGGTTCTCAATTCCAGAGGAAAATAAAACTTGCTTCATCGTCTTAAACATTTTTGGCTGAAAGAAAAAAAATTATATATGATGATATATAAAATAAAAAAATATATACTCAACACAAATGACATTATTATGTTATCTAGATAATGAAAATAAAAGTTATATTACAACAATGGGAGCCTTTGTATGTAGTTCTATAATTTGGTAAGAGTACATGTTTAATTTGACTTGGAAAATTCTTTGTTTCAGGTGTAGATCATTTATTTTAGGATGAAGAAAGTTCAGCCAGTATAGAGAGTAAATAAGAACATTTGTCACTGGCACTCCATGGAATCATAACCAATAATGCAAACATTTATTAAAGTGGTTGTACACTTCAATCTTTGACTTGTGCCGAAAGGCAGTGGCGTAGCGTGAGGGGTGCAGGGGGGGGCACTGCCCCGGGTGCAAAATTTAGAGGGGCGCTGTCACGAGTGTGGAGAGGAGGGAGCGCCAACAACAGATGTGACATATGCATGATGTCACCACTCCAGGCATTACCAGTCATTATCAAGCACACTCTCCTCTTCCCTACAGCCACCACTGTCTCACACAGTGGATCGTATGACCAGACTGGAGCTAGCTGAAAATAGGTATGTCCATGGGTCGGGGGGCACAAATTACTTGCCTCGCCCCAGGCGCTGACAACCCACGCTACGCCACTGCCTACAGGTAATCCGATAATAAGGCTTACCTGTAGGTACTGTAAATATCTCCTAAACGTGCGCCATTTAGGAGATATTTACTATACAGTGGAACCTTGGTTTAAGAGTAACTTGGTTTGAGAGCGTTTTTAATTCTGACTCGGTTTGCGAGTGTTGACTCGCAAGAGGAACACAATTCAAACTAAATAGGCCTGCAGTGCCTCATTTGGCCTGAGGTACAGGGGCATAGAAGCCGAGCAGAGCCAAAAAAATTGCCTGCAGTACCTCATTTGGCCTGAGGTATGGGGGCGCAGGAGTCAAGAAAAGCCGAACACTGGCCTGCAGTACCTCATTTGGCCTGAGATACGGGGGCACAGGAAACGAGCCAAAGTGTCCTCAGGCCTTTTCGGTCATTTTTGGCGCTCTCTGTCGCCCCCCCACATCTGGCCACATTCAGTATTGCATTCCATTGAAGTCAATGCGGAACAAATTATTTTCGTTTCCATTGACTTCAATGGGAAAACTCGCTTTGATATGCGAGTACTTTGGATTACGAGCATACTCCTGGAACGGATTATGCTCGTAATCCGAGGTTCAACTGTATATACAGCTGATAACGTCATAGGCACAAGCGTTCTGAAGAACGGCAACCCAGGACATTCCTTCAGAATCCTGTGCCGTAAAACAGCAGCTCCCCGAGCATGCACAGTGACGTCATCGCGGCTCTGGCCACTTGCACAGCCGGAGTCCGCGGACTCGGAAGGAAGACGGGTGAAGATGGAAGCGGCCTCCAGGTATGACTGCACATCGCTGGAAGGCTTCATTTTCAGGTACGTTTTACATAATGGCTTTACCT
Organism: Rana temporaria; assembly: GCF_905171775.1. Lineage (NCBI taxonomy): Eukaryota > Metazoa > Chordata > Amphibia > Anura > Ranidae > Rana > Rana temporaria. Next base: position 299,731,203 of record NC_053492.1, read on the forward strand.
TGCAGATCATTGAAAAAAAAAAAAAAGGCACCCAGCGGTTTACTACTGCTTTAAAGTTTATCAGCCAGTATAGAGGGTAGATAAGAACATTTCCTGACAGACTCCATGGCAGCCTACGTGTGGGTTAATCCCGCCTCTCATACCTCATAGGACCCTACTCCCATAAAGCTTTGCTTCCTGGCCATAGACAGTGTTCCTTTTTTGTCCTCCTCTTAGGACCTATTTTATTTTCAATCTAAAAGGTTCAGTCCTGGCGGTTTTTATTTTGGGAGATGATATGTACTAGTGTCCAACATGTCCCAGCTATTAGCAGGGTGAAGTGAACAGTACAAACTGATGCCTGGTAGAGCTTACTATCCAGCCATTGGCTGGCAAGCAACTTTGGTCGTTTATCCTGGCTATTAGCAAGGAGGCCCTTTTCCCCTATATGAAGTTTCCCAGGCGGTGAATACATGCTCCCTGTTCCAGACTGGACCGGATCGCTGGTGAAGTATAAACTTTTATGTTTTAAAATCTCACATGGCAGCTGTTTATGTTTGTTGTTCGTTGCGCCGCACAGCCTTACCTGTTGGTCAAATGGCCGCTGGAACGCATGCTGCGTTCCACTTCTTCCTCCACTCAATTCCTGTGTGTGAGAGCCTGCGCGCGCACGCGAGTCTCCGGCTCGCGCGTGCGCAGTAGCGTCTGATCGCCGTTCGCGCATGCGCACACGGTAGCAAGGGTCACGCCAGTCACAGCGCAGTTGCGCGGTGGACGCGGCGGGCGCGGTGACGTCATTAGGGCGGCAGGTTTTAAAAGACTGTCAGTGACAGCTGATCCTGGGGGTGCTCCTAGGATCGTTTTCTGACTTCCAGGCACGGTTTCTGTTGGACAAGGTAGGGTGCCCTGTGGCACTTGGTACCTTCTACTGCATCATGTTACTGCTATTGTACTTGCCTATGCCCTATTCTTATCATCTAAACTTCTGATTGTTTGCAGTGTAAAACTTTTTTCACTATGGATGTCTCACCGCCCCCCGGTGGCCAACCCTTGCACCGCAGGTAGGATGGAAATTTTTAATTTCCTCTGCCTGTCTGTTTGGGTCATTAATACTGTATTTATTTCTGATTTCCCTTTTTTTTCTGTTACCATCAGCCCTTCTAGGTCTGATCGTCAGCCTTCAGTCCATGAAGATATTGACGTCACTAGATTACATCGACATCATTCTAGAGCAAGTTCTAAACGCCCAAAGAGCAGGTCACCTTCCAGACATCATGGGGAAAAATATAGATCCACCTCTGAGCGTCATTCCCACCGTCATTCCAGCAGCTCTGGAAGAAGGTCTTGCTGGGGGTGCAGGGCTCAAGTCCCAGAAGACAAATCCCTCTGTGATTCCTGTTTTTCTCGGGCTACAAGAGAAAGAGAAGGTGGAGACCAACAAGTAGAAGCTCTAGTCAGGAAAGTGGTCCTGGAATCTCTGAATAAACCTGATCCCAGTGGTGACATCCTTTCGCCTGTAGTTCCAGCTCCAGTCCTTGTACAAGATGACTCTGAAGTTCCGGGTCCATCTCAGCGTAATCGCTCCTCAAGTTTATCCTCCTTTAGTGAGGAAGAGAGTGTCGTCAATTCCACTGGATTTGACTTTTCTCTAGTCCCAAATCTGGTGAAGGCAGTTAAAACCGCTCTAAAATGGGAAGATCCGGTGGAAGCTCCTAATAAACAGAAAAAATATTTTAAACACCTCAAAAAAGAGCGTCCTAGCTTTCCCCTTTTGGGTGAACTTAGTGAAATGATCACTGATGAGTGGACCTCCACTGAAAGAAAGAATTCCTTGATCTCCAAAGTGTCAAAAATGTATCCATTTAAACGCGAAGAAGTGAAACACCTAGAGTCGGCCCCTTTGGTGGATGCCGCTTTAATGAGACTGGTCAAGCATGTTACTCTTCCTTTAGAAGACACAGTTTCTTTTAAAGATGCTTTGGATAGGAAGATTGATACTGACCTTAAGCGCATATATATTACAGCAGGTATGGCTTGTAAGCCAGCTCTGGCCCTTGCGGCCCTCTCCAAAGCAATGGAGACCTGGACAGATGAGGTGGATTCTACTCTTTCAAATGTGTCTGGTCTCCTGGTCAGAGACCTACCAGTTCACGAAATAAGAATGGCGGCTGCCTTTATGGGAGAAGCTTCCCTTGACATTATCCGCTTAGTGGCACGGGTCATGCTCTCATCTGTTACAGCTAAACGCGCCCTATGGCTCCGTCCTTGGGTAGCCGACCCAGCCTCTAAACAGGCATGGTGCCGTATTCCCTTTCAAGGGTCTTCCCTGTTCGGGAACAAACTTGACAGCGCTATCTCCCGTGCCACAGGGGGTAAGTCAGGTTTCCTTCCCCAAGACCGTCGTCCCTTCAACCAAAGGAAATTTTTTCCCAGGCAAGACCAAGATCGTGCTAGAGAGGCTCGTCGGTACAAGCCGGGTAGAGAGTTCAGGAAAAATTGGAGAAGGAACCAACCTTCGGGTCAAAAACCCACAAAAGGGGCAACTCCGGGTAACCGTGACACCCCTAAGTCCTTTTGATATTGGGATCGCTCAGACGGAGCAGGTTGGAGCTCGGCTTCTGCAATTCCGGCACGTTTGGGCAGCCTTGATAAAAGACTTTTGGACAATCAAGACAGTATCCTTAGGTCACTCCTGGACCTTTGTCAACCCTCCTATACTTCAGTTTGTCCCCACAACTCTGCCTCACTCAGAAGAAAAGAGAAATATCCTTCTAACATACACAGACACTCTCTTGTCTCAGGGCGCCGCTATACAAGTTCCAGCGGCAGAAAGATTTCAGGGAATGTACTCACCTCTGTTCATGGTTTTGAAGAAGTCCGGCTCTTGGAGGCCAGTGATAGACCTGACGCATCTGAACACCTTTATAAAAAAGGAAAAATTCAAGATGGAGTCACTTCTCACAATTCGTCAGACCATTCTACCGGGCGACTGGCTTGTGTCAATCGACTTGAAAGATGCCTACTTCCACGTGCCCATAGCGGCAGAATTTCAGAAATACCTTCGGTTCGCAGTAGGCAGTGTTCACCTTCAGTTCACGTGTCTCCCATTCGGGCTTACAACATCGCCGCGAGTGTTTTCAAAGCTCTTACTGGCTGTCGTGGCCTTAATCAGAATGAAAGGCATCCGTCTATACCACTATCTAGACGACCTGCTGTTACTTTCACAGAACAGGGAACAGATATTGATACATCGGGCTCAAGTTATCCTTACTTTGACCGAGTTCGGCTGGCTTTTGAACAGGGAAAAGAGTCATCTAGAACCCACACAGTCCCTAGTCTTCCTCGGTGCCCAGTTCGATACGATCCAGAGTACAATTTCTCTACCCTTAGAAAAAATCCCAGTCATCCGGGAAAGAGTTCGTCTTGCGTTGGAGTCCCCTTTTCTCAAAGCTTCACTTTGTCTCAAAATTATAGGCACCATGGTATCCACGACGCCCATGGTCAGATGGGCACAATGGCGAATGCGTCCTTTCCAGAGGGGTTTTCTCCAACAATGGGATCCGAGGCCCCAGGACCAATTAATCCGGATAACTCAGTCAATGAGGGACAGCCTCCTCTGGTGGCTTCTGCGGAAAAATCTCCTCAATTGTCTCTCAATAGCCCCTGTCTCCTGGATCACAGTTACATCCGACGCCAGCAACAGCGGCTGGGGTGCCTTTTGCCTGAAAGAAGTAGCTCAAGGGAAGTGGGATTTCCCATCTCGAAAGGTAGTATCCAATATCCTGGAACTCCGTGCAGCCTTCTGTGCCCTTCAAGCCTTCACCCATCTGGTAAAGGGGTCGTCAGTCCTTCTGAGGATGGACAATACGACAGCCGTGTCTTACATAAAAAGACAAGGAGGCACTCGCAGTTTGTCCCTTCTGAGGGAGGTGGAGCCGATTATGTCATGGGCTCAGACACATCTGACAGATCTAACAGCAGTTTATCTCCCCGGAACTCAGAATATTCAAGCAGATTTCCTATCGAGGACGACACTCGACAACAACGAGTGGTCTCTCCACAGCGAGGTTTTCATCTGGATCCTGTCACTAGGATTCACACCGGAAGTAGACCTATTTGCATCCCCGTGCAACTACAAACTGGAGAAATTTTACACAAGAAATCGCTGTCCCCAAGCGCTCGGGGTGGATGCTCTAACAGATCAGTGGATGTTCCACAAAGCCTATGCCTTTCCCCCAACTCCAGTTATTCTCCGGTTCCTGTCGAGACTCAGATGGGAGAAAGTCGAGGTGGTCGCAATAATTCCTTACTGGCCCAACAGACCATGGTTTCCACTGTTGTTTCAGTTGAGCTTCCGGGATCCAGTTCTGCTCCCATCCAGACCAGATCTCTTGCTCCAGGGTTCGACCCCTCACCCTTGTCCATCACACCTGCACCTGATGGCCTGGTTTTTGAGAGGGAAAGATTGGAAGCGCTAGGTTGCCCAAGCCAAGCAATCTCTACATTACTAAATGCCAGGAAAGTGAGCACCAATAAAGTCTATCAGAGGATATGGTCCAAGTTCTCGGATTACACCTCCTCCATGAACAGTTCAGCCAAAGTCCCCAGAGTACAGGACATTTTGGGCTTCCTCCAAACTGGGCTTGACCTACCCTTATCAGTCAGCTCCTTGAGGGTCCAAGTATCAGCAATCTCTGCTTTCACAGGTATTTCGTGGGCCAGACATTCCCTTGTCCGTCAATTCTTCAAGGGAGCCATGAGGTTAAGACCTTTAAGAAAACCAAGATTTTCTAAGTGGGATCTTCCATTAGTCTTGGACTTTTTTTCAGGAGATCAAGATTCAACTAATCAATCTATCAAAGATCTTTCCCTCAAGATTGTCTTCCTTGTGGCTATAACATCTGCCAAAAGGGTCTCCGAAATTGGCTCTCTAGGCTCCAAAGAACCGTTCCTCACCTTTTTTCCGGACCGTGTAGTGTTGATTCCAATGCTGGGTTCCAAGCCTAAAGTCACGTCAGTCTTTCATGAAAACCAGGAAATTGTACTTCCCACATTTCATTCTTCTGAGGGTTCTATGGTTCATCCTCTGGATGTCGGCAAAATCCTTAAACAATATCTGGAAGCCACAGCGTCCTTCCGTAAATCTGATCATTTGTTTGTGTCATTCCATGGAAAAAACAAAGGCATGCGTGCTTCCTCCAGAACCATCGCCACATGGATCGTCCAAGCTATCCAAAGGGCTTACAAGGCTAAAGGGTTGGCTCTTCCTGAAGCGGTAACCGCTCATTCCACGAGGAGCGTCTCTACATCATGGGCGGCTGCCCGACATGTTTCCCCTGAAGTTATTTGCAAAGCGGCCTCTTGGTCGTCTTTAAATACATTTATGACGCACTATTGCGTAGAACCGGCCTCCTTGTCGTCGGTTAATTTTGGTTTGAATATATTATCTGTTGACAATGTCAATTAAAATTTTGTTTCTTTAACCAGCAATTGCCCACCCGGGTGTGTTTGGCTAGTCATTTCCCACACGTAGGCTGCCATGGAGTCTGTCAGGAAAAAGGAAAATTTATATGAAATACTTACCGTAATTTTCCTTTCCTGATGGACTCCATGGCAGCAGGAGTTCCCTCCCTTTTGCTGGAGTAGGCTATATTACGGAACACTGTCTATGGCCAGGAAGCAAAGCTTTATGGGAGTAGGGTCCTATGAGGTATGAGAGGCGGGATTAACCCACACGTAGGCTGCCATGGAGTCCATCAGGAAAGGAAAATTACGGTAAGTATTTCATATAAATTTTCCTTTTTGTCGTTGGCACTTCATGGATCCATAACCAATAATCCAAACATTTATTAAAGTCACCACAACACAAGTACAGGTGTAGAATTTTGAGGCTATGTAGGGCCTCTTCATCAGACATGGGAATCATCACATCACCCACAAAGAGGTCATACATGGCCCTGAAACTTTTCTTTTTTTTAATCAGATACTTTTTTGTTGGTTGAATACTGGTTACCCCTGCCATACACTTTGGTATTTTCTGTCTCTTTGAATGTCCTGTAGTGAGATATGAGCTGGCAGGTGGAACCACAGTGTGTGGAAGGGGAGAAGGTAATCTATGCATCTGGAAGTCTGTAATACCTTCAGTAGCCAAGAGTGGGCATCATTTTAATACAGAGGTTGGCAAGTATGCAGCCTGATTTTACAAGTTGATCTTTCAGGCAAGTGACCTGGAGTCACCTAGGGACAGGGTCACTTTATATGCAATGCAATGTTTAATCATTTACTGTACAGACAGTTCTTAAAGTATATCTAAGCTGAAGAGCAAAAATGTAATATATTGCAGCTTATCCGTCCTAAGAGGTGGTGGCTGTTTAGTTTTACCTTTTTAGTCTTTTTTCCATTATTTTCACCTGTTGATCCTGCCAGTAACACACTTCCTGCCTTAGAGTGACAACACTCACTTCCCCTCCCGTATCTATGGAGGAGCTGCATTGTCACCGTAGGCTGCTCTCTTGATCTGGACTACAAACCCCTCCCTCTCTCCTCATCTCATATGGAGGAGGTGTTCTGAAGTCCACATAATATAGCTAGGAAAGCTAGTTACATTGTCAGAGATTTCAGTTCATCTCATAGGAAGTTACAAGAACACAGTATTTCCGGTAGGATCAACAGGCTATTTTTCTGTACTTGAAGAAAAAAAAACACAGACCGAAAAATGAAAACGAATGCAGACACCACATCTGAAGCCTGCGTTACTTTACATTCATCTTCTTGGGGTTAGATATCCTTTAATACAGTGTAAGCAGCAAAGGCTCATGCACACTCCAGCTAAAAAAAAAAAAGGTGCTTTTACAGGCATTTGATCTTTTATTTTAGCTTGAAGAATCTTGTGTTTTTGGGCTCTTTTGCATGTTTTTATCGAGCTTCTTTGAGCTCCTTTGAGCATAAGTGTTTCTTCTCACAAACCCTCCTCTCAGGGAATTTTTCCTATTTTTTGTGCTTCTTTGAGCTTTTTCATGCTCTTTCACGTGTTTTTGGGCACTTAGGCATCTTTTTTGCTCGAAAGCGCCTCTCAAAAACATGCTTTTGGTGGGGGCTTTTCTGCCTGTAAACTCCTGAAAAAGCCATAGTGTGCATGGACACATTGGCTAAGGCTGGATTCACACCTATGCATGTTGCTTTTGAGCGTTTTTGCGGTGCTTGCTGTGTTTTTCTTTTTTTACATTCCCTTTATCAACCAGCTATAAACAGGTTAAAAAAAAACGCAAAATCGCGGTTCTTGCTTTTAGATGCGTGTCCATTGAATTCTATTACATGCAAAATGCTGCTTTTTGCAGGGAAAAAAAGTCCCCGACCCATTCAAAAAACGCAGAGGTGTATGTTAACCAACATTAATAAAAAAAAAAAAGAAAGGAAAGGAAAAAAGAATCGGCTATTTGTATTAAAATATGAGCAGTACTTACCCGTTTTCGAGATGCATCTTCTTCCGTCGCTTCCGGGTATGGGTCTTCGGGAGCGGGCGTTCCTTCTTGATTGACAGTCTTCCGAGAGGCTTCCGACGGTCGCATCCATCACGTCACTCGTAGCCGAAAGAAGCCGAACATCGGTGCGGCTCTATACTGCGCCTGCGCACCGACGTTCGGCTTCTTTCGGAAAATCGTGACGCGATGGATGCGACCGTCGGAAGCCTCTTGGAAGACTGTCAATCAAGAAGGAACGCCCATTCCCACAGCCCATACCCGGAAGCGACGGAGAGGATGCATCTCGTAAACGGGTAAGTACTGCACATATTTTAAAACAAATAGCCGATTCCCCTAGAGAAAACGAGCAGGAATCTAAGGCTAAAAAGTGCCCTCTTAAGGGTGAACCCCCGCTTTAAATAGGTTATAACTTTGTGCGAATATGGCAAAGAACAACAATATAATGTAAATATGGCAAAGAGCAACAATATAATATAAATATGGCAAAGAACAACAATATAATATAAATATGGAAAAGAACAACAATATAATATAAATATGGAAAAGAACAACAATATAATATAAATATGGCAAAGGACAACAATATAATATAAATATGGCAAAGAGCAACAATATAATATAATATGGCAAAGAGCAACAATATAATATAAATATGGCAAAGAACAACAATATAATATAAATATGGAAAAGAACAACAATATAATATAAATATGGCAAAGAGCAACAATATAATATAAATATGGCAAAGGACAACAATATAATATAAATATGGCAAAGAGCAACAATATAATATAAATATGGCAAAGAAAAACAATATAATATAAATATGGCAAAGAACAACAATATAATATAAATATGACAAAGAACAACAATATAATATAAATATGGCAAAGAACAACAATATAATATAAATATGACAAAGAACAACAATATAATATAAATATGGCAAAGAGCAACAATATAATATAAATATGGCAAAGAAAAACAATATAATATAAATATGGCAAAGAACAACAATATAATATAAATATGGCAAAGAACAACACTATAATATAAATATGACAAAGAACAACAATATAAAAAGTTGCAAAGAGGATCCTTGTGTTAAATGCTCCAGGCTCAAATGGAAATCCCAGGCTGCTGTCATCATTACACATAAACAAGCCCCCCCCTGAAAACTATAGACGAGTGTAATGTATAAGATCTGACCTGCAGAGATGACACCCGATGGGCTCCTTTCCTGTTAGTGACTCGGTGCAGTGGGCGGGGCAGCTGTCACTGCTGCCTTATACATTGGGCTGAGGGGGCGGGGCCTGTGTGGTTAGATAAGCTCTGCTTTTGTAACTGAGATCGTTACACCGCCTCTGCTCCTTACATAAAGACAGGCGGGGCGCCCCCCCCCCACCACTCTTCTGTGTCATGATGTAGGACATTGTGAGCAGAGAGAATTCTATGCAGGACAAGGCTTGTGTACTCTGGTGTTGTGTGATCCTTATGGCCCATACACAAGATCAGAAAATCGTACACAAAAATACAGCTTTCGTCGCGATCGTACGATAATCCGATCACAGCTTTCGTCTGAAGTTTTCAGAAGGGACAAACACATTTTTTTCGCATAAGATACCAGATCGTACGAAAATATAATACAAATACATGTCATCACTTCCAAATTTTTATTCTGTCGTATGAGAATTTTCATACTTTAGTAACGTCTTCATTTTCGATTTGGAGACCAACATGAAAAAAAAAAAAAAACAGGCGATCATTTGTCTGATAATCTCATCGTGTGTAGTGGCGTAAACCCTGGTTCATACTGACTGCGGGAATGAAATTGTGGGAGTTCAGCTAAACTTGCACGATTTCATTCCCGCATGTCAGTCCCAACTTCGGGGGCGATTTTAGAGACATCTGTGCGGGTTTCTGCACAGATGTCAATAGAAATCGCACGCCGAAATCGCCAAAACTAATTTTGGGAGTTGGTGCGGCGCCGCAAATGCGGTGTCGCACCGATTCGGACGCTGCCATTGCTGCCAATTGCCACCAACTTGGAATGCAATTTGACATGTAAAATCGCATCAATGTGAACCAGGGCTGAATGACAGATAAAAGTATCAGATCAGAGGGGGATGTTGTAATCACAGTGGATAGCCACCCTTCAAAGAGATAACAGGAATTGCTGACATGGTCATTTTTGAGAGACATTGCAGCCTAGCCTGACCCCCTAAATGACGCCAGATGTGAAAATGTAGTCATGCTTCTGCTTGCAAAAGCTAAAATGTTTAGCCGGTTAAATGGCTGAAAGATCATTAAAGTGACATTGGGGGTCATTCACACCAGCCAGTACGCTAAAACACATGTCTGTTGTGTACGTTGTGCAGAGAAGGCGTGATGCCTTGTTACAACATCACACTATTTTCTTCACGTCATTCAACCCTATGCACCCCAGCACGTTGCAATGCAGTGCAGTTAAGTTGTGCTGCATAGAAATGCATAGGTGCTGCATGTTAAAGGCTTGTATACACCAGTGGTCACATTATGCTTAATTTAGGGCCAGTTCACACCAGGATGTGGTGCGTTCCATGTGCGTTTCACAGCACCGCATTCAAAACGCACTGCAATTGCGATATGCAGCAGGTGTCAATATTTACTGCCTGCCGACCCGCAGCATAGTGTATGCACAATTTTTTACATGGTGCCCAAAATGGTCAAAGCAAATGGCAGCACAGTCTTCCGGGTCCATGCACAGGGCCGGTGCTACCACTAGGCAGACTAGGCAGCCGCCTAGGGCCCACTGCTGCCTAGGGCTAGGGCTCTTTGCAGCAAGCAACTAAGTCTCAGCATCAGCAGCCAGCCACCGCTCCGTTCGCAGTGGAGCACTGTGTCTTTGTCCCGCCTCCCGAATGAATGGAAGCAAGCAAACATTCATTGATGGGCACTGGTAGGCTGCATTGATGGGCACTGGTAGGCTGCATTGATGGGTGCTGGTAGGCTGCATTAATGGGCGGTGGTGAGGCTGCATTCGATGGGCGATGGTGAGGCTGCATTCGATGGGCGGTGGTGAGGCTGTATTCGATGGGCGGTGGTGAGGCTGCATTCGATGGGCGTTGGTGAGGCTGCATTCGATGGGCGGTGGTGAGGCTGTATTCGATGGGCGGTGGTGAGGCTGTATTCGATGGGTGCTGGTAGACTGCATTTGATGGGCACTGGTAAGGCTGCATCGATGGGCGCTGGTGAGCCTGCATTTGATGGGCACTGATAGGCTGCATTTGATGGGCACTTCATTAAAAAGGTGGGGTATACATGGGCAGGGTAAATGGGGTGGAGTCAGGAGTGGAGCAAGGGGGGGCAGCAAAATTTGCTTTCACCTAGGGTGTCCAAAATCCTTGCACTAGCAGAATGTGCACTAGCCCTGTCCACGCACACATATGTTAGTGGTACAGGCACAATCATGTACCTGTACGCTGCGGTTTTCTTTCAGGTTTGCTCGCACATGCACAGACGGACCCGGAAGACTGTGCTGCCATTCGCTGCAGCAAAAGCAGAGACAATGATTCATGACAGAATGATAAAAGAGAGCCCTGTGTTGGTAAACAGTACAGGGTTCTCTTCATACAGCAGCAATGTGCCATTTTTCTTTTTCCCTGCAAAGCAGAGAGTAAAAGCAGCACGCAGTAAACACAATAAACTTCAGTGGTGTATTTAGGTTTTGTGCTGCCCTAGGCCTCACTAAACTCCTGCACCCCCTAATTTAAATATGACCCACCCCTTCCTGTTAAGGCCACACCCCTTTCTGTTTCACCAAAAAATAAATAAAATGAAATGTTTTACTTACCCTAAATAGCTGTTGCTATGCGGAAGTGCCGAATCTGCCTCTTCATCCACCGCGGTCGATTCTCTTCCTCCTTCTACACTCCTTCTACACTCTGTTTCTTCTTGTGAATGGGGCGCGCTGCATTCTGGGAACTGCGTGTATCCCAGAAAGCCGCCGGCCCATTCACAAAGCGCTGCGCTGCTCGCGCATGTGCAGTAGAAAACGGGCAGTGAAGCCGCAACGGCTTCACTGCATGTTTCCCTTACTATGGATGGCTGCGCCTGGAGCTGCCAGGATCGAGGATCGGCCTCGCCGGGGGCCGAAATCGCTGGCGACTAGGACGGGTAAGTGTCCTTATTATTGTTAAAAGTCAGCAGCTACAGTGTTAGTAGCTGCTGACTTTAAATTTTTTTTTTTTTTGACCGGAGCTCCGCTTTAAGTTCTTAGGACCTTGGGGGGGCATTGGATTCCCTTAATTTGCATAGATTTCCTCTCACTTCCTGTTTGGCTATGGAGCAGGAAGTGAAGGGAAATCTCTGCAAAGGGACAGGGATGGTAAAAAAATATAAACTGACAGGGGCTATAACCCTCCCTTACTCTATCCAAAATGAAAATAAAAGTGTTGCCTATAGTTCTACTTTAAGCACAAATTTCTGATAATTTTATGGAGAGAAGAAATAACCACGCCAATGGTGCAGCAGAAAACATATAGCACAGTGAGGAAGGTAGAGTCAAAATTAGAAGCAGCTTGCGTTACACTATTAGTGTAGCGCAAGCCGGCGGGGACTCTTTCCGTGCTGCCCTCCTGCAAAGTGCTGCCCCAGGGTCCGCACAGGGAGAAAACAGTGATAGCAGCCACTAGCGATAATCGCAAGAGATTTGTGTGATTCCCAATGTGAACCAGCTGTTATCGCTCTCCATCGGATGTTGTTACACGCATTGTCAGCAAAAGCTGAACATGTTCGGTCAGTGAATGTGTGAGAGATTCTAAAATTCTATAGTGGTTTGTTCACACCAGCCTGTACACTAAACTGTGTAAACCATGGGTCTTCAAACTACGGCCCTCCAGTTGTTCAGGAACTACAATTCCCATCATGCCTAGTCATGTGTGTGAATGTCAGTGTGTTACAATGCCTCATGGGATGTGTAGTTCTACAACAGCTGGAGGGCCGTAGTTTGAGGATCCCTGGTGTAAACACTAGTCTACATAGGGAGGTGCAATGTGTTGTTACCTTTTTTTTTCAACTTTATTGAAATGTCACAATGGGGGTTATTTACAAAAGGCAAATCCACTTTGCACTAGAAGTGCAAACTACAAGTGCAAGGTGCACTGACAGTGTACTTGGAAGTGCAGTCGCTGTAAATCCGAGGGGGACATGCAAGGAAAATAAAAAACAGCATTTTAGCTTGCACATGATTGATTGATAAATTCAGCAGAGCTTCCCCTCATTTCAGATCTACCCCTCATATTTACAGCGACTGCGCTTCCAAGTGAACTTTCAATGCACTTTGCACTTGTAGTTTGCACTTGTAGTGTAAAGTGGATTTGCCTTTCGTAAACAACCCCCCATGTGTATAAGCAGAGTTGATACATACATAAGAATATCCATCACTACAGGGGTCTGGTATTACACTTATACCGCATACACACGATCGGAATTTCCGACAACAAAAATTTAAGAGCTGGTTCTCAAATTTTTCCGACAACAAAAATTCTTATCGGAAATTCCGATCGTCTGTATGCAATTCCGAAGCACAGAAAACACGTATGCTCTGAATCAAGTACGAGACGGAAGCGCTCAGTCTAGTAAAACTAGCGTTCGTAATGGAGATAGCACATTCGCCACGCTGTAACGGACTGAAAAGCACGAAGGCTGAAAAGCGCGAGTCATGGGCAGTAATTCTTGAACTAGACCTCCTGTGTAAATCTAAAATTGTAACCTGTAAGGGCTTTAAAGCATTGCCCATGGATAGTATATTGTATGCCGTGTGTCGGGTGTGCACAATTTTAAAGCCTGACATGTTTGGTATCTATTTACTCGGCATAACATCATCTTTATAATTTTACCAAACAATTGATTATTGTATCATGCTTTTGTGCATTAAAATTTTAAAAAGGGTTTGACATAAAAAATTGCAAACCCACCAATTTATTCTCTAGGGCCTATGCTGTAAAAATATATTTAAAGTTTGTGGGTTCTAAATAATTTTCTAGCAAACAAATACAAGAAAAGTGCCTGGTCATCAAGTGGATGTGTTGGCATGCATTTTGTTTAGTTTCAGTCAGGGCTTTTTTTCAGGGGGAACTTGGGGGAACTCAGTTCCACCACCTTTGGCTCAGACCCTTTGATGCCTGCTCACCACAATCACTTGTAAACACATAAGTCTGGTTTCTGTGTTTACAAGTGACAGCTCTGCACTCTGTGTGTAACCCCCCTGAACTCAGCACTCTGTATGTAATGCAATCCTGGTATTTAATGCCCCTTTAAGACCCTTCTACTGTTTGTGAAATCTGAACGGGTCGTGGTTGAGTTCCTGCACCTATTTTCTGAGAAAAAAAGCTCTGGTTTCAGTTCTGTTTTCAGTTGTTTTCTGCTCATGGTGCATCATGTGTAATTATACTGTAAGCTGACATTGTGCTTTTTTTTTTCTACACAGAGCTTGTCCAACATGCACTGGAAAAAGATACATGTTCTATATTAGTAAAGGAGGTTTCTTTCATTTCATCATGAGCACATATATTATTAAATTACCACCAGTGTGGGATTGTCAGCCTAGAAAGCCAAGCTCTGCCTATGAGAGCAAAAATGTAGCAGCATAGGTTACCTAACAGGAACGTCAAGTATACAGGCAAGGCCGATTATTTCCATAGGAACCTGTCGGTTAGTAAACCAGAAAATCCTGAGAGCCACTACCCGGCACATGGGAATATACATGACAGCGATGTCAACATTATATAAGGAAGGATTTTGGTTCACACTGCTTGATGTTACACAAGCTTCCATGTTAAGAGGGTATGTCATTCATGAGGACTTTCAGACCGGAATGCATTCTGGAGAGATTATCTGCAGATAATAATTATTAATTGCACAAAAATGAGGACACTGTGAATAAGCCTCATTCTTTTACTATGAAGGAACCCTTGACATTTTTTTCAGGTCTTTAGGAGCAGGTGAAAAAAAGATTAAACCTACAACTAGCATGTAGAATTTTTTAAATAAAAGATAAATAAGGCCTACTTAGCATATTAAAATTACATTAAAGTGTAGCTCTATTCAAAAATTTAAATATTAATTTGCACATTGTATTTCAATTATTTCTGGCCTACCCTATTAATCTGAATGATCTTTAAGTCTGTAAACTTTCTCTGTGAAGATCCCCACATATTTACTTCCTTGAATTATGTGACACGTGGTCACTACAACCTGTGAGTAGGCACTGCTGTGTCACACATTTCACAGAGCCTGTGTTCCGTCAGATTAAGTGACCCGTCAGATTTCATAACAAAGGTGACTTTACGTCACGGCCATCTTGCTACACCCCTGCACTCGTCCACACTAAAGCCTCGTACACACAATCCGACCGGTTGTATGCTCCATCGGACAATTGTCAGATTTTCTGCGGACAAATGTTGGAAGGCAGGCTTTAAAATTTTCGGTGGACAACGGTCTGTTGTCGGATTATCCGACCGTGTGTACACAAATCTGTCGGAAAAAAGTCCAAAGTAAAAACACGCATGCTCGAAAGCATTGCTCACCAAACACAACATTAGAAGAAGGTGCCAAAAAGGATGGCGCTAAAGAGCTGAAAAAACACATAGTACGTCATTACGTTCACGTTTGTTGGCCGACAATTGTGTGCCGGTTGTATGCAAGACAAGTTCATGGCCCACGCCCTTCGGTCAAAAATCTGAGGCTTTGCCTGCGGAAAATCCGATCGTGTGTACCCTACTTTAGCCTACAGTCTGAAGTCGCCAAGCGAAAAACTTTTTACACCCAGCAAAATCTTACATTTTTTTTTCCACCTATTTAAACTGAGCGTCAAATACAGTATTTAGAAGTCCGCGACACTCGTTTGATGTTGAATCTTAAAAGCAGTGGCAAGCCTGCGGATCTCACACGTTTGCTAATGTGACATAAGGCGCTGCTTTTAAAATTCAACATCAAAACAGTGTCATGGACTTCTAAATGCTGTATTTCATTGTTCCATTTTTTCTCTTTTCTAGTTTTTATTTTTGTTGGAGATTCACATAAAAAATGCAAAATGGTAATGTTGACAATATAAAAGTTTAGTAGAAGCTGTAGTTTTCAGGTTTCTGAAAGTATGGATCTCTGATTTCAGCAAAAGCAGTCGGTAAAGTGGAGGTGCAGAGTGCTGTCTGTCCTTTTCTAATCACAATAATGCTCCAGCCAGAGTGAGACGATTATAAGGACAGTCCAGAAGCATCAAACAATAGAGAGGCTGCTGCTTTCTTCTCTTCTGCCGTCCCCTTACTAAATCCTGTATTTCATTATAAGCTGAGTTTAGTGGGAAAAATAAGCGTGAAATGCAAGGTGGGTGTTAAAAGATGTCCGCTTGACTACTTTAGACTGTAGGCTTACTGCAGTGCGGGTGTACCAAGATGGCTGTGGCAGAACATCACTTCTGTTACAAGTGTAGCACTACCCCCGTAGGAGCTGCTGGTTAGATTTGGGTTTTGCACGTTACCTCTAAGTTCGTTGTCAGGGGAGAAAGTCTGTAGAAATTGCAATGTCCACATAAGATGTAAAACCTTCAACTGTTAGGTTTTATTTTTGCTGCATAAAACTTGTGAAGAAAGCGGAGAGTATAGAGAGAAGGGGAAGGTTCAGGTACGCGGTACAGAATGCAGAAAAATATCTAAAGTTCCAATTAGTCAGACACCACTCCCTCTTGAGTGGGTATTGCTCACCCGGATAGACTCCTCTCACATGGCCTTAGCACCTGGAATGATGCACGGGAACCAATATGAGAACAGTCTCTGCCACAGACCGTCTGAGAATGATCATGGATAGCCAGGAATCCTCTGACACAGGATTTAAGTCCTGAACTTCCAGCCTTACAGTAAAGAGCCTTTAAGCCAATCCAGCGGACTGTAACACAAGTAGAGCTGTGGATCCCAGTATAACGAAGTCACCAGGCCTATCCCAAGACATTAGCTTGCTTTGCTTGGTCTCCTCCAGGGCAGGTCCTCCCCCCGGTTTCCTTCGTTAAGCAGCTTCCTCCACTTGGATGGACAGCTTGGGATCCCCTTTTGAATCGTAGGCCCCAGCCAGCATAACTGGGCCTACTCAATAGAGATGCAGCCTCGGACCAACATGGTTGGTGGTGTTCAGTATTTCTGGGGTTAAGTGTATTTTCTTCTTTTTTAATTGTACTACTTAGTTAATGCTTCCAGCAGAAGTGGTGGTGCCTGAGAAGCTGGGGTTAACTCTGCAAGCCAGACTTTTCTGGACTTTTTCTGCAGAGCCTTGCCCCCTTCTGGATAAGGATAAAAAAACAGACCAACTTGTGTGAGAGAGGGAGCCCTACACTGGAAGCCCCCAGTACGACCTAGGAATGTTGGGATGGGTAGGGGTGGTACATATAATTATTTTAATTCCATGATAGAGAGGGACAGGGTGGTCTTGCCCACTGAAAGGACCCTGGCTGAAGTGTGACCTCCCCGGGCGGTCTACCTCTTTCTATGTACCTGTGGATCCTTCTATGTTGGGAAAACCATCCGTACTGTCCGAAGACATTTACAGGACCACATTTTCGAGATTTCAGTGTACTATCTGAAAGCCCCCATTGCCCGTCACATAGTTACATAGTTACATAGTTAGTCAGGTTGAAAAAAGACACAAGTCCATCCAATTCAACCACAAAAAAAAACACAGTACAATCCCATACACCCAACTCCATACCCACAGTTTATCCAGAAGAAGGCAAAAAAAAAAACAGCAGAGCATGATCCAATTTGCTACAGCAGGGGAAAAAATTCCTTCCTGATCCCCAGAGAGGCAATCGTATTTTCCCTGGATCAACTTTACCTACAAATCTTAGTACCCAGTTATATTCTGTACATTTAGGAAAGTATCCAGGCCTTTCTTAAAGCAATCTACTGAGCTGGCCAGAACCACGTCTGCAGGGAGTCTTTTCCACATTTTCACAGCTCTTACTGTGAAGAAACCTTTCCGTATTTGGAGATAAAATCTCTTTTCCTCTAGACGTAAAGAGTGCCCCCTTGTGTTGACCGTAAAGTGAAGAACTCAACACCAAGTTCGCTATATGAACCCCTTATATATTTGTACATGTGGATCATATCCCCCCATATTCTCCTCTTCTCAAGAGTGAATAAATTAAGTTCTTCTAATCTTTCCCCATAGCTGAGCTCCTCCATGCCTCTTATCAGTTCGGTTGCCCTTCTCTGCACTTTCTCCAGTTCCCGATATCCTTTTTGGGAACTGGGGCCCAAAACTGACCTGTATATTCCAGATGAAGTCTTACTAATGATTTGTACAGGGGCAAAAAGATATCTCTCTCTCTCTGGAGTCCATACCTTTCTTAATACAAGAAAGGACTTTGCTCGCTTTGGAAACCGCAGCATGGCATTGCATGTCATTATTGAGCTTATGATCAACTAAAACCCCCAGATCCTTCTCCACTATGGATCTCCCCAGTTGATCTCCCCCTAGTATGTATGTATGATGCATGCATATTCTTAGCCCCCAAGTGCATAACTTTACATTTATCAACATTAAACCTCATCTTCATAAAAAAAAATCAGGTTTGTCTGACAACTTCTGTCGTTAATGAATCCATGCTGTCTATTGCTTAAATAGTTTTTTTCCAGCAAGAACTCATCTATGTGGTCTTTTATTATACTCTCCAGTATCTTCCCAACTATAGAAGTTAAACTAAGGTCTATAGTTATTTGGTAAAGACTTTGTTCCCTTTTTAAATATAGGCACCACATTGGCCCTGCGCTAATCCAGTGTACTATTCCTGTCATTAATGAGTCCCTAAAAATGAGATACAATGTCTTTGAAATGACAGAGCTCAATTCTTTTAGGATCCGTGGGTGGATGCCATCTGGTCCAGGTGCTTTATCCACCTTTATTCTGTCTAAATATTTCTGGACCATATCACTTTTGAGCCATTGTGAATTTGGGGCTGTGTCACTACTAGTGATGAGCTTTGTGTTCGACTCGAATGTATGTTCGACTCGAATATTGTCTGTTCGTACGTTCGACGAAATTCGAACAAAATGGGTCGTTCGCGCCAAATTCGAGTGACGCGCAACGGCCCATAATTCACTGCGGCATTGCGCGCTGATCACAGCGCGCAAAAAGTACCACAGGCTCTGCAGAAAAAGTCCAGAAAAGTCTGGCTTGCAGAGTTAACCCCAGCTTCTCAGGCACCACCACTTCTGCTGGAAGCATTAACTAAGTAGTACAATTAAAAAAGAAGAAAATACACATAACCCCAGAAATACTGAACACCACCAACCATGTTGATCCGAGGCTGCATCTCTATTGAGTAGGCCCAGTTATGCTGGCTGGGGCTTACGATTCAAAAGGGAATCCCAAGCTGTCCATCCAAGTGGAGGAAGCTGCTTAACGAAGGAAACCGGGGGGAGGACCTGCCCTGGAGGAGACCAAGCAAAGCAAGCTAATGTCTCGGCAAAGCAAGCTAATGTCTACGCCGCCTAAGTTACACTACGCCGCCGTAACTTACGGCGGGAAATATTTGAGGATACAAAAAAAAGTAAGTTACGGTGGCGTAGTGTATCTGAGATACACTACGCCGGACGGAGAGAAGCGCCGCGCTTCGTGGATCTGGCCCACAGTGTGTAGAGGATATATATACATCCTAGGAGTTGTACATACATTTATACACTGTATAGCTTAGCTAGATCAGCTTTTCCTATTTGTCAGGCAGTAGATTGTGCTAGCTGCAGTGCTCTAACGTGTTGTATTGCCTGTGTGCTGTTTAGTTTAAACCTAAACGTACTCGGTGTTACTGCAAGTGTGCTGTTCATTTTCACCTACATGCAGTTGCTGTTACTGCAAGTGTGCTGTTCATTTGCACCTAAACGCAGTTGCTGTTACTGCAAGTGTGCTGTTCATTTGCACCTAAACGCAGTTGCTGTTACTGCAACCGTGCTTTTCGTTTGCACCTAAACGCAGTTGCTGTTACTGCAACCGTGCTGTTCATTTGCGCCTAAACGCAGTTGCTGTTACTGCAACCGTGCTGTTCATTTGCACCTAAACGCAGTTGCTGTTACTGCAAGTGTGCTGTTCATTTGCACCTAAACGCAGTTGCTGGTGCTGCAAGTGTGCTGTTCATTTGCACCTAAACGCAGTTGCTGTTACTGCAAGTGTGCTGTTCATTTGCACCGAAAACGCAGTTGCTGTTACTGCAACCGTGCTGTTCATTTGCACCTAAACGCAGTTGCTGTTACTGCAACCGTGCTGTTCATTTGCACCTAAACGCAGTTGCTGTTACTGCAAATGTGCTGTTCATTTGCACCTAAACGTAGTTGCTGTTACTGCAAGTGTGCTGTTCATTTGCACCTAAACGCAGTTGCTGTTACTGGACGTGTGCTGTTTAATTGCACATAAACGCAGTTGCTGTTACTGGACGTGTGCTGTTTATTTGCCCATAAAAGCAGTTGCTGTTACTGCACGTGTGCTGTTAATTTGCCCATAAACACAGTTGCTGTTACTGCACGTGTGCTATTTATTTGCTCATAAACGTAGTTGGTGTTACTGCACTTGTGCTGTATAGTTTTCACTTAAACCTACTTGGAGTTTACTGCACTTGTCCTCTGCAGTTTGTACCTAAAGGTACGATTTGTGTGTACAGATTTTGTCCTGTGCAGGCCATTAAAATGTCTGGAAGGACAACAAACCATGCTGTTCATTTGCACCTAAACGCAGTTGCTGTTACTGCAAGTGTGCTGTTCATTTGCACCTAAACGCAGTTGCTGTTACTGCAACCGTGCTGTTCATTTGCACCTAAACGCAGTTGCTGTTACTGCAAGTGTGCTGTTTATTTGCACATAAATGTAGTTGGTGTTACTGCACTTGTGCTGTATAGTTTTCACTTAAACCTACTTGGAGTTTACTGCACTTGTCCTCTGCAGTTTGTACCTAAAGGTACGATTTGTGTGTACTGATTTTGTCCTGTGCAGGCCATTAAAATGTCTGGAAGGACAACAAAGAGAGGCAGAGAGTCACGAGGGCAAGCAGGCTCTGCATCTAGAGGCAACGCTGGTGGTGGACACGGTGCATCCTCTTCAGCACGTGGCCGTCTGACACGCTCGTCCTTCTTTTCGGGAGCAGGCCGTGTTGAGCCTCAACATGCAGATAAATTAGTAGAGTGGATGACCAAGCCGTCCTCATCCTTCTCATCCTCTCTCACCCAGGCTGAGCTTAATTTGTCTGGCAAAGCAGCTACCAAGGCATCCTCTTCCCTCTGCACAATGGCATCACACAATCCTTCCCTAGTCCCACCATGTCCTCCTGAGGAGTCCCCCAAACTGTTTCAACACAGTATTGGGTACATGCTGCATGAAGATGCGCAGCGTTTTGAAGGCTCCGATGACAGAACACAGATAGAGGAAGGCATTGATGTGAGCTCAGAGAGAGCGGGTGCCCGAGAGGGACAGCAATCTGGCAGTCATGTTCCCCCAGCTGCAGCATACTGCCAGGTTTTCGACAGTGATGAGGAGGGAGGGGATGATGAGGTCACTGACTCTACGTGGGTGCCTGATAGGAGACAGGAGGAGGAGGAGGAGGAGGAAGAGGCACAGGCACATCTCCAAAGAGGCAGGATGCCCTCCAGGGGCCAGCTTAAGGGCAGCACACCAACTCCATTACATCACAGAGCTACGCCTGTGCAGGGCGCTGCTGTGTCTCAACGGTACTGCAAAATTTATTTGGTGTGGGCCTTTTTTGACACATGTGCATCAGATCGCACCGTTGCTATTTGCAACATATGTCTCAAGCGTATCTCGCGTGGCCAAAACATCACCCTTGACCAGACATATGTCGACCTGCCATGCAGTTCGTTGGCAAGCATACCTGAAAGACCCACACCAAAGAACAAAGCGGACCTCCCCTTGCCCCTCATCAGCTGGGATCTCCCACCCCACTAGACCCTCAGTCCTCTCTGAAGCCTGCACTGATAGGACTGAAGGTGTAGAAATAGGTGTGTCACAACCTAGTTGTACATTCGGGCAATCTACTGATGGTACCAGACAAATTTCCCTGCCCCAGCTGCTGCAGCGCCAAAAGAAGTACTCTCCCAGCCATCCACATGCCCAGCGGTTGAATGCTAGCTTAGCGAAATTGCTAGCACTTCAACTGCTGCCTTTTCAGTTGGTAGATTCTGCCCCCTTCCGTGAGTTTGTGGAATGTGCGGGGAATCAAGAGGTTAAAACACCTTAAAAAAAAAAAGCAAAATCACAATGAATATACTCTGCTCAGGTGTGAATGATAAGAGTTGCACACATTGCCGTAGGCCATAGACAGGGCACCTTGCCTGATAAATGCCTATGGCCAACATTTTTGTTAACAACAAACATAGCCCAGTATATAATTACCTTTTCTCAGCCTCTTTTTAAATTTCTTCCACAGACCGGTTTTTCCAGTGTCACTACTGGGCAACTAAAGCCGCATAAATATTAAAGCACAAAACTGTGAAATGTTAAAAAAGCACAACAGACACTACAATACAAAATACTTTAAACATCATTCTAAAGACTGTTTGTTTATTGCTTATAGCTTCCATGATTTTTTGTTTCTTTTTCATAAATGCTGTCATATTATTTAAAATGTTTAACTTTTTTCAATTACTTTATTTTCCGTACAAGTGAATTCCCATATCAGGTGTCTGTTTTCAAATGAGATGGATGTGAACTGAAAAGGACAGATATTTGCGAGTCTTTCTATTCTCCTGATTCTTTTAACAGCTCATTAAAAAGTCATCTTCCATTTGTTTCTCGTTTTTTTAATACCTTCTTGATATTTTTAAAGGGAGTGTATAGCAGTTTTGAGCATATTTTTTATCTTTAGTATGGTTAGTTCAATAGCACAAGCTAAAATTTACACACAGAAGTGAAATGTTTTCCAAGGTTTTACCTACCTGTATATGCACATACAAAGTTCAGTTTAAAAACATAAAGAAATAAAAATAAAAATGTTCTCAAATCCATTAGGCCAAATTCACACAATTTTGGTGTGATGACGCACATGGTACTGCAATGTGTTGGTGTTCTGCAGTGCCATTCAATTTGAATGGCAACCCAACGCATCTCCACGATGAACTTGTATTGCAGCATCATAGGCGTGCGCACAGGGTGTGCCAGGTGTGCCCAGGCACACCCTAGTCACCCTGTGCAGAACAGAATCCCCCTACTGACCTGGCTCCCCCTCCTTCCCCCCACAGCACTGCCGGTTTCCCTCCTCTTCCACCAGTTATTGCTGTGGATGTTTTAGAATGAGTAGGGGAAGGGGCCAGTAAATATGCCATTTACCGACCCCTTCCATTTCTAAATGAACATCGTGAGTAATCAGTACAGTGTGTTTGAGCTTTGGGGTGCACACCCTAATGCCAAAGGCTGCGCACACCTATGTGCAGCATGACATTATGTACTGTTGATTTGCTGCATTGGAAAAAATACTGCAGATACATCTAACTGTCTGCTATGATGCTCTTGCAGCCAATTGACAACACACATGCATTAACACAACCAAGTGGACAAGTGAAAGGGTAATTTTAGTTTGTGGTACACTCATTTTTGTTGTAAGAAGAATAACACCTTGACAAACGTTCACCCTTGCAGGGGTATAGTGCAGAGAGTAAGACAAATAAGTAACTATTAGTGGTATTAGCTATGCACTGGACGACCACATGGGATAACCCAAGGTTCCATTTAAATTCCTGAACATGAGGACCAACTTACTGGGGCCCTAGACGCAGGTACTCAGAGTATCAGCAAAGGGAATTGCATGTACTGGTTTCTTGGATACTCCCGGAACAGGTGGGGCAAACATTTGGTAGAGGGATACAGAAAATTAGCGAAGGAAGCGTAAATGTCTGCTTGTCAACTGAGGGTAGCCCTAAATCTGGAGATCCAGGGTCACCTTAAGACAAGGAAGACCCAGGGCGGCCCATGGGGGACCAGTTGTGTGGAGGCATAGTTGTTCAAATAATGTATTTTGAAAAGGGTAGGAGGAGTTGCGATTCAGTGAGCAAACCCAATGGCATATTTGAGCATAACGACAGAATTCCGCCGGAGGTGCCACATGGGTGTTTTGGAAGGAAGACCAGGAGGGGAAAGTGTGGGACGAGAGAAAATGTCAGACCTCAGTGAAGCCATGGGTGGACCACCAAGAAAAGGAGTCCGGTTGGTCCAAGCCTGGCGGAAACCGGGGGATATTGAGAAGAGGGAGGAGTGGTAGAAAGGGGGACATAAGGTTACCTGAGTAACGTACAGAGTCTCAGAGTTTTAAGCTATGACGCATAAGTGGGCTAAGAGAGGTGGGGCGCAGCTTGTAAGGAAGCCACGGTAGGGCCGATAGGGGAGTGGGGGCACTATTGGGAAGTTCAAGGAGCACCCACAATGGGATGTCAGAAGCTGCATGGAGTAAGGTTAGTTGGGAGATCTGGGCCGCCTGGTAGTACTTGGCTAAATAAGGGACTCCTAGGCCTCCAGGTCATTTTAGTTTTCTTTAGGTCCCACATTTAGGGCTACACATTTGTGTGTTTCACTACCTGTTACCACAACACACAGACGTACATACAACATTGTGGTACATTGTGGTGCCATTTTTTTGCAATAATATGTTGAAAAATACGTATCGGCCTTAACTGAGAAAAAAAATATAAAAAAAAAAAAAATATTGGGATATTTATTATAGCAACAAGTAAAAAAAATATATATTTTTTTTAAATTGTCGCTCTTTTTTTGTTTATAGCGCAAAAAATAAAAACCGCAGAGGTGATCAAATACCACCTAAATAAAGCTCTATTTGTGGGGAAAAAAGGACGTCAATTTTGTTTGGGAGCCACGTCACACGACCGCGCAAATGTCAGTTAAAGCGACGCAGTGCCGGAAGCTGAAATTTCGCCTGGGCACGAAGGGGGTTTATGTGCCCAGTAAGCAAGTGGTTAATCGTTAAAATTATAGTTACTTTCCCTGTATTTAAATTCAAAATCGCATCAATGTGAACCAGGGCTTACCCCCACTTAGTCGTCCACACCCGTACTGACGATGGTGTAGGGATGGGTGGAGAACTTGGGTGCTTTTAGTGTATGATACATACTTGCCCTGTACATGTGTAGTATACATTTTGCATTTGGTGGAGTTATTATAATTAGGTAATTCAGATGTGGCATTTATGTTTCTACCTATTTGTGATTGTGTTGCATACACTGCACTTTGTATTTCTTGTAAACTTAATAAACAATAATTATAAAAAAATAAAATAAAAATAAAACATGTTAATTTGGCTGTGTGTGAAAAATGTACTCATTTAGTAAATAAGCCCAAATGCTTTTAATGCCAGGGTCTATAAAGTGATGATTTTTATATACCATATTTCTAATGCCCCGTACACACGATCGGATTTTCCGTCAGAATCAACTCCGACGGGTTTTTCCGACGGAAATCCACTCAAGCTGTCTTGCATACACATGGACACACCAAATTCCAAACGTCAAAAACACGGTGACGTACAACACTACGACGAGCCTAGAATAGTGACGTGCAATGCTTCCGAGCATGCGTCAAATTGTTTCCAAGCATGCGTGTTTTTTTCTCCGTCGGAATTCCATACAGACGAACGGAATTTCCTAATTTTCAGTCAGAAAAAACGAGAACATGTTCTCTTTCTAATTCTGTCGGAATTTCCAATGGAAAAAGTCTGATGGGGCATACACATGGAATATGCGATGAAAAAACTCTGTCTGACTTTTTCCATCGGAAATTCCGACCATGTGTACGCGGCATTAGATGTAATGTGAGAACGTTTGTGCAGGGCAATGAAAGTTCATAGGAGAGTTAACAGGCAGAGGGACAGAACAGGGACAGACAAACAGAGTTTGAGTACAGTCCAAAAGTTCACCCAAAGTAATCAGGGTGTTGGACAGAACCTTTGATCAGACACAAGTAGAATGTCGAACTAAACTTTTACAAAATGCTTGGTGCTTTGTAAAAAAAACATAATCACAAGATTATTTTGTCAAAATAATAGTTTTCCTGAGAGCTTGTTACATAGTAACATAATTAGTCTGGTTGAAAAAAGACAATAGTCCATCTAGTTCAACCATTAAAAAAAAAAAAAAAAAATATATATATATATATATATATATATATATGTATATATACACAGTGCCTTGAAAAAGTATTCATACCCCTTGAAATTTCCCACATTTTGTCATGTTACAACCAAAAACGTGAATGTATTTTATTGGGATTTTATGTGATAGACTAACACAAAGTGACACATAATTGTGAAGTAGAAGGAAAATTATCAATTGTTTTCAGTTCTTTTTAGAAATTAGTATCTGAAAAGTGTGGCGTGCATTTGTATTCAGCCCCCTTTACTCTGATACCACTAACCAAAATCTAGTCTAACCCAGGGCCGTCTTTACCGCAGGGCAAAAAGGGGCAGCTGCCCAGGGCCCAGTCATTGTTGGGGGCCCAGAGTAGCTGCTCCTAGAGACCACGCTGCCCATACTCTCGAACTGTCAGAGAGCTCCCAGAAATCAAAACCGCCGTTGCGCGGGCGGGACAGCACATCGCGGATCACTGTACTGGGGATTGCTGTCCGCACAGACTGGCATCTCCGCCCCCCGTACCACCCCCTTCCTCGCTCCCCTGTTGCTTTGCAGGCACTCTGCTGAACGAAGGGACATACCTAAGACGGAGCATCCTGTTGGATGTAGGAGCGGGCGGGGATGTGCCTGACCTATGAGATAACTCCTGCTGGAAAGCGCGCTGAGGAGATAAGCCGAGTCCGGACTGCGGAGGTAAACTCATTTGCAGGCACCTCTATGCTAAGTCTGTTGAGTTACTGCAGCTGAGCATAGAAGTGCTGCATGTTTGCTGACAAATGGGAAGATGGCATCTTTTTCATGTAGCGCTGGGAGAAATGAATAGATTTATTACAGGTTGTCGCTGCCTCCAGGTTATTACTGCCCCCTAGCTAGTGTGTGCCCTCCTGACCCTGTGTGTTTCCTTCCAGCCACATACTGTGCCCTCCCCACCCCTGTACTGTGCCCTCTTGACCTCTGTACTGTGCCCACCCGATGCCTGTACTGTGCCCTCCTCTCCCCTGTACTGTGCCCTCCTTATCTCTGTACTGTGCCCACCTGATGCCCGTACTGTGCCCTCCTCACCCATGTACTGTGCCCCCCCAACCCTGTACTGTGCCCTCCTTACCTCTGTACTGTTCCCTCCTCACGCCCGTACTGTGCTCTCCTGACCCCTGTACTGTGCTCTCCTGACCCCTGTACTGTACCCTCCTGACGCCCGTACTGTACCCTCCTGACGTCCGTACTGTACTCTCCTGACACCCGTACGCTACCCTCCTGACGCCCAACACTACATTCCTGACGCCCGTACGGTACCCTCCTGACGCCCATATGGTACCCTCCTGATGCCCGTACTATTCCCTCCCAGCCCCTGGTGTGTGCCCTTCCCACCCCTGTACTGTGCCTTCCTGATGCCCATACTGTGCCCTCCTATCCCCATACTCTTACCTCCTGACTCCCCTGTACTTTGCCATCACTCCCTGCACTGTGCCCTGCACTCTCCTGACCCCCTTTACTGTGCCATGCTGATCCCTCTCCTGTACTGTTCTCTCTATACCCCCTGTATTCTGCTCTTGTGACGCTCAATCTTTTGCCCTGGTGTCTCCCAGTCCTCTGCCCTGCTAAACCCTGCAAACTGCCCTTTGCTCTAATGAATTCCATACACTGCTCTACATCCCACTTACATCTGTACACTGTCTTGTTGCCCCCTGTCCTACTGACACCCTATCCTGTCCTGTCATCTTCCCTACTGACCCCCTATCCTCTGTCCTGTCATCTCCTGTCCTCTTCCCTACTGACCCCCTATTCTCTGTCCTGTCATCTCCGGTGCTCTTCAATACTAACCCCCTATCCTGTAATCTCCTGTCCTCTGCCCTACTTTTCTCTGTACAGTGCCCTACCTACTACTGACATGTGTACACTGCTCTGAATCCCAAGGCTAGGCTCACACTTGAGTGGGTTTGAGGCCCGCATCTGCCGGGGACGACAGCCCATTTATGTGTATGGGGAGCTGTGCCTACATTTTCAGGGGAAAAAAGGAGCCTGCACTTTTTTTTAAATGTATCCACAGGGAAGTCGCATGGTGCTTTTGCAGTTTCTGTACCCACACACCCGCTACGTGTTTTGTGTTCTGACTGTGGGTGGTTGCCAGTGTGGGAATGGCTGCAATTTCTGTAAATAATAATGTATATATTTTGTGTCTGTTGACGTGTTTTTGATGCGTAAGTATGCACTTATTGTTTCTCAGCTGGCATGTGTTTTAGATAAATGGATGCTAAAAGGATAAAAATGGATAAAAAGGCTGAAACTTTCAGCAACAAATCAGTGAGAGGTAATAATGTTCAGTAACTTCTAGCAACCAATGGGTGAGCAGTATCAATGTGCAGTAACCGCTAGCAACCAAATCAGTGAGCAGTAAGGATGTGCAGCAACCAATTAGCGAGCCTGGATCAGTTTTTGGAATGGAGAGCAAAATTGCATGGGGGGGGGGGGGGAATGTTTGCCCAGGGTCCAATCAATGTTAAAGACGGCCCTGGTCTAACCAATTGCTTTCAGAATGCGTATAAATACTGCTGTTCTGTGAAGCCCTCAGAGGTTTGTTCAGCCAGTGATGATTTGGGGAGCCATGTTATCTGCTGGTGTTTTGTTGGTCCACTGTGCTTTTTCCAAAGTCAGCACAGCCCTCTACCAGTAAATTATTCTAACGCACTTCATGCTTCCCTCTGCTGACCAGCTTTATGAAGATGCTGATTTCACTTTGCAGTAGGACTTGGCACCTGCCGACACTGTCAAAAGTACCAATACTTGGTTTAATGATCATGGAATCACTGTGCTTAATTGGCCGGCAAACTCGCCTGACCTAAACCCCATAGAGAATCTCTGGAGTATTGTCAAGACAAAGGTGAGACACCAGACCCAACAAAACAGACCTGGGCTTCCATAAGGCCCCTTGCACACTGGGGCGTTTTTCATGCGGTACAGCGCTAAAAATAGTGCTGCTATACCGCATGAAAAATCATGCCCTGTAGTGTTTAATGTGAAAGCCCGAAGGCTTTCACATTGAAGCGGTGCGCTAGCAGGAGCGCACCAAAAGTCCTGCTAGCCGCATCTTTACCGCGGTATAGGAGCGGTGTGTTCACCGCTCCTTCCCCGAATATCGCGGTAAATACGACGGTATAGCCGCGCTACAGATAGCGTGGCTATACCGTCACCACGGCTGCACGCCCCAGTGTGAAAGCAGCTTAACACCTCAGCAGTGCTGCAGACAGATGGCCTCCATGCCACACCGCATTGATGCAGTAATTCAGGCAAAAGGAGCCCCAACCAAGTATTGAGTGCATACTATACTGTGCATGGACCTACTTTTCAGTAAGCCAACATTTCTGTATTAAAAATCCTTTTTTTTTTTTTATTGGTCTTATGTAATATTAAAATTTTCTGAGATACAGAATTTTGGTTTTCACTAGCTGTAAGCCATAATCATCAAAATTAAAAGGAAGGAACGCTTGAAATATATCACTGTGTAACGCATCTACTGTATATAAAATATATGAGTTTCACTTTTTGAATAGAATTACTGAAATATAATAACATTTTATAGACAGTCGAATTTTATGAGATGCACCTGTATGTGTGTGTATATATATATATATATATATATATATATATATATATATATATACATACACACACAGTAGATATAAAAAAATGTCAAGTTTCTGTGACGTAAAAAAAAATGAGACAGATAAATCTTTTCAGAACTTACATATGCGATCTCATATGCAATCGCAGGTGCCAATCACATGTGTTGTCTTTGCAATGCGAGTTCAGCTATACAGTTGTATGGCAGAACTCGCATTAGATTAGCAGAAAAGAAGTGCAGGGACTCCCCCCCGCACTGAAATAGGATTGCATGGGTGTTCTCACCTATGCAGAGGGAAGTGTGAAATGCCTGTGGGAGAGATGCGATGCGGTAAACGGCGCTGTAATCGCATGGGTTCCGCATTGCACAAGTGTGAACCTAAGCATAATGTGACCTATAAACTGTACAACTCAGTTAAACAACAAACCAAAATCTTTTAGGTGGAGGGAAGTAAAAATAAAAATAAATAATAATATGGTTGCATAAGTGTGCACACCATTGCGAATTGGTTACAGGTTCCCTGCATCTGAATCGCAATAGCAGGAGATTTTGACCGACTCTCTATGGAGCCAGTTCCCTTTATCCCCGCAGCAGGTACAGTGTGTTTTGCACAAAAAAGCTGTGCATCATTTGATCCATTTCAGGTCCGAATTCAGCCCAAAATTCAGGCTGAAATAGTGAACCAGGATGCACCGGACCCCTGCTGTGAGACGGATGCAGTGATGGTTTGAACCCAGCCTTAAACTAATACTTTGTTGAAGCACCTTTTGATTTTATTACAGCGCTCAGTCTTTTTGGGTATGAATCTAACAGTGTTGCACATCTTGACTTAGTAATATTTGCCCACTCATCTTTGAAAAAACACTCCAGATTGCGAGGTCCTCTCCTGTGCACAGCCCCCTTCAGATCACCCCACAGATTTTCAATCGGATTCAGGTCTTGCTTCTGGTGAAGCTATTCCTTTGTTGATTTGGATGTATGCTTTGGGTCGTTATCATGCTGAAAGATGAAGTTCCTCTTCATGTTCAGCTTTCTAGCAAAAGCCTGAAGGTTTTGTGCCAATATTGACTGGTATTTGGAACTGTTCATAATTCCCTCTACCTTGACTAAGGCCCCTGTTCCAGCTGAAGGGCTGAAACAGCCCCTAAGCATGACACTGCCACCACCATGCTTCACTGTGGGTATGGTGTTCTTTTAGTGATGTGCAGTGCTGTTTTTGCGCCAAACATTTCTTTTGGAATCATGGCCAAAAAGTTCAACCTCGGTTTGATCAGACCATAACACATTTTTCCACATGCTTTTGGGAGACTTCAGATGTGTTTTTGCAAAATTTAGCCAGGCTTAGATGTTCTTATTCTTAAGAAAAGTCTTCCGTTTTGCCACTCTATCCCATAGCTCAGACATATAAGGAATATGGGAGATTGTTGTCACATGTATGACACAGCCAGTACTTGCCGGACATTCCTGCAGCTCCTTTAATGTTGTTGTAGGCCTCTTGGCAGCCCCCCTGACCAATTTTCTTCTTGTCTTTTCACCAATTTTGGAGGGACGTCCAGTTCTTGGTAATGTCACTGTTGTACCATATTTTCTCCCCTTGATGATGACTGTCTTCACCATGTTCCATGGTATATCTAATGTTTTGGAAATTCTTTTGTACCCTTCTCCTGACTGATACCTTTTAACAATGAGATCCTTCTGATGCTTTGGAAGCTCTCTGCGAACCATGGCTTTTGCCGTAGGATGCCACTAAGAAGATGTCAGGAAAGAATTGCTTAACTTTATTTGGGGTTAATTAGAGGCACTTTAAATGATGGCAGGTGTGTACTCACTCCTATATAAAAGAGAAGTATGGGTTTGGGGGTTTTTCCTCCATCAAACTCACCTAGGTGGATGCAGCATCGAAACGATGCTGCATCTGTTCCCGGCGCCTCTACACTGAGAACCGAGCGATTGAACATTCCAGATGGCTAAGTTCTCATAGCTCCCCAAGCAGAGAGTGTCAGATTATGAATCAGCAGCTCTCCACTCTGCTCCTCTCTGCTCACTGGGGTGCTGAGCTGTGGAGGGCCGGGGAGCAGCCGATTCAGGCTCTCAGCAGGTCACTGAAAAGCTGAGACGAGTGTCAGTCCAGGCACCTGGCGGATCCAGACTCCGTGGTCGGGATGACGCAGTGCCTGGACTGATCTCTGTGATGTCAGCAGACGAACTGCACTCCTGTGATCCATACAAGCTTTGGCTGGACTTCTCCTTTAACATGAGTTTGAGTGTGATTGCTTAATTCTGAACACAGCTACATCCCCAGTTATAAGAGGGTGGGCACACTTATGCAACCACATTATTTATTTATTTTATTTTTACTTCCCTCACCCCTAAAGGATTTCAGTTTGTTTTTCAATTGAGTTGTACAGTTCATAGGTCACATTAAAGTTCGGAAATGATTTATCTTTGTAATTTTTTTACATCACAAAAACCTGACATTTTAACAGGGGTGTGTAGACTTTTTATATCCATACATACACACACACACATGTACAGTGAGGGGGGAAAGTATTTGATCCTCTGCTTATTTTGTACTTTTGCCCAATGACAAAGAAATGACCAGTCTATAATTTGAATGGTAGGTTTAGTTTAACAGTGAGAGTCAGAATAATAACCAAAACAATCCAGAAAACCGCATTTCAAAAAAGTTATACATTAATTAGCATTTTAATGAGTGAAATTACTATTTGACCCCTTCCTAAAACAAGACTTAGTACTTGGTGGCAAAACCCTTGCTGGCAATCACAGAGGTCAGACGTTTCTTGTAGTTGGCCACCAGGTTTGCACACATCTCAGGAGGGATTTTGTCCCACTCCTCTTTGCAGATCCTCTCCAAGTCATTAAGGTTTCAAGCATTACGTTTCCACCTGTTTGACGGTGGGGTGGTGTTTTTGGAGTCATAGGCAGGATTTCTCCTCCTCCAAACACAGCGAATTGAGTTAATGCCAAAGAGGTCGGGTTTGGTCTCATCTGACTCCGTCGCATCTGACCACAACACTTTCACCCAGTTCTCCTCTGAATCATTCAGATGTTCAGTAGAAAACTGCAGATGAGCCTGTACGTGTGCTTTCATGAGCAGGGGGAACTTGCGGGCACTGCAGGATTTCAGTTCTTCACGGCGTAGTGTGTGACCAATTGGCTTCTTGGTGACTATGGTCCCAGCTTTGAGCCTTGAGATCTTTGACAAGATTCTCCCCCGTGTAGGTCTGGGCTGATTCCTCACTGTTCTCATGATTATTGAAACTCCACGAGGTGAGATCTTACATGGAGCCCCAGACCTAGGGAGATTGACAGTTATTTTGTATTTCTTCCATTTGCAAATAATCGCACCAACTGTTGTCACCCTCTCACCAAGCTGCTTGGGGATGGTCTTGTAGCCCATTCCAGCCTTGTGTAGGTCTACAATCTTGTCCCTGACATCCTTGGACAGGTCTTTAGTCTTGGCCATTGTGGAGAGATTGGAATCTGAGGGATTGATTACTTCTGTGGGCAGGTGTCTTTTATACAGGTAACAAGCTGAGATTAGGAGCCCTCCCCTTAAGAGAGTGCTCCTAATCTCAGCTCGCTACCTGTATAGAAGACACCTGGGAGCCAGAAATCTTGTGATTGATAGGGGATGAAATACTTATTTCACTCATTAAAATGCAAATCAATTTATGATTTTCTTGAAATGCGTTTTTCTGGATATTTTTGTTGTTATTCTGTCACTCACTGTTAAAATAAACCTACCATTAAAATTATAGACAGATCATTTCTTTGTCAGTGGGTAAACATACAAAATCAGCAGGGGATCAAATACTTTTTCCCCTCACTGTAGTATCTTGGAATTTAATCCCCTGTGGAACAGTTCTTACTACCCTAAAATCTTTAAATTGCAGGGATTCTCTGCATGGCAACAGAAGGGTATTTGGTATTTCCAATTATTTACCCGTACTACACTCAAGACATATGGTCAACCTTGCTCGGATTTTCTACTGTCCCCTAGGCAATTTGATTAATACCTCCAAGTTAGACACACGATACAAGCCAAATAAACAGACACCTCATCTTAGCCCAGCTAGCTCTTCACTGGTAACTGAAGTCATCTATGCCGAGCTCCGTAAAGGTTTATTATCTAGATAATAAAGCTCCACTCGGAACTCTTCAAAACAACACTAGGGAACAAAATAAAAACAACCCAACAAAAACAAACAGCCACAGAAACACTTGACGCCATCAACAAGGCGCTACTACAGTCAGCTGACTTAGTAGCACCAAAACGCAAAACTTGCATCCGGAAAAACTCCAGCTGGTTTGACCAGCTGACGTTGCTAAAGCAAGAGTGTAGAAGAGCAGAAGCTGCGTGGAAAAGGTGCTCTTCAGATAAAAACCACACCATTTACAAGATAATAACAAAAAAATATCACAAAGAAATCTTCACGGCCAAAAAAAATCATTTCTCCAACATCATCGCAAATGCCCTTAACCGCCCCCGAGAACTCTTCAAGCTGGTCACTCAGACTATGAATCCAGCTTGTTTAGAGGCCCCCAATTCTGATTCACAAGAATTTTGCAACAAATTATCGGATTATTTCATTAATCAAATTGGAAAAATCCGTGAAAGTATTCAGCAAAATGGAACCGTCACCAACTCCCCCCCAAATCACAAACCTAATACCCACATAAATCCGTCGCAACCACCAAAATTCACTCTAAAACCCATTTCCATCTATGCCACTAAAAACATCATCGGGACTCTGCGTAATAGCACAGCACCCAATGATATCATCCCCACTAAACTGCTGAAAGAAAGTGCCGATATACTGGCACCAGCTATCACGCAGCTCATTAACCAATCATTCAAGGAGGGCATGGTGCCCACCTTGCTAAAACAAGGTACAATAAAACCAATTCTAAAAAAAACTACCCTCGACCCCAAAGACCCAAACAACCGGAGGCCCATAACAGCTCTAAATGTCTTCTCCAAGGTAATGGAGAAAGTAGTTGTACAACAGATGCAACTGCATTTAGACACCCATAAATTACTCGATCCGTTTCAATCAGGCTTCCGTCCGGGTCACGGAACAGAAACGGCGCTGCTTAAAATATGGGATGACGCTCTAGAGGCCGCAGACGAAGGAGAATCTTGTCTCCTGATACTGCTGGACCTAAGCGCGGCTTTTGACACTGTAGACCACGGACTACTACTGGCTAGGCTAGCTGAAGTAGCCGGAGTCGCTGAATGTGTTTTACCCTGGTTCTCCTCCTTCTTGGAAAACCGATCACAAATAGTGAAACTGGGGTCTTTCACTTCTGAAAAACGTACGGTGTCATGCGGAGTCCCTTGGGGATCTCCCTTATCGCCCGTATTGTTTAATATCTATCTTCGCCCTCTCTTTGAAATCATCAGTAACCAGAAGTTACTTTACCACTCCTATGCAGACAACACACAACTGTATTTCCGCATCTGCAACAAAAAGGATCATTCTCTTGGACTAGAGAAATGCCTCACTCTAATAGATAACTGGATGACAAACAGTTATCTTAAACTCAATGGTTCGAAAACAGAACTTCTCCTGTTTCACGCTAACCGGAAAAATCACCCCGCGTCAACATGGACTCCCCCACCCATTCTGGGTAAAACTATCACCCCTAGCACCAAAGTCAAAAGTCTCAGAGTC
The DNA here is from genome assembly GCF_905171775.1 of Rana temporaria. Taxonomy (NCBI): domain Eukaryota; kingdom Metazoa; phylum Chordata; class Amphibia; order Anura; family Ranidae; genus Rana; species Rana temporaria. The sequence continues at coordinate 299,766,141 of NC_053492.1, forward strand.
ATTTTCGATACCTACATGACAATGGATGCACAAATAGGGTCAGTAGTCAGCGGATCCCACCATCTGCTGCGCCTACTACGCAGACTCACGCCCTTTATCCCGAAAGAGGACATTGCAGTCGTGGTGGGAACAATCATCAATTCCAGACTCGACTATGCAAATGCCCTCTATCTAGGACTCCCCAAATACCAAATCACTCGTCTGCAAGTCGTTCAAAATACGGCCACTCAACTAGTGACTGGGAAAAAAACATGGGAATCAATCTCACCTTCACTGAGATCCCTTCATTGGTTGCCGGTAAAAGACAGAATCACTTTCAAGGCACTCTGCCTAATACATAAGTGTATTCAAGGCAACAACCCCCAATATCTATGCGAAAAAATAAAAGCCCATAACCCAAATCGCATTCTGCGATCCACCAATCAAAACCTCCTCCAGATACCCAAAGCCAGATACAAGTCCAAAGGAGATCGAAGATTTGCAGTCCAGGGACCTCGCCTGTGGAATGCACTACCAACCACCATCCGACTGGAGTCGGACCACTTGGCCTTCAGGAGAAAGATTAAAACCCATCTCTTCTGAGGTCAAGGGGTTCCTTACCCATGAAATGGATACAGCACCCAGAGGCGATTCAGTTTGCATGGGTTGCGCTTTACAAGTCTCTCTCTCTCTCTCTCTCTAGTATCTATGGCAGGGGTCTCAAACTGTTGGCTCTCCAGCTGTTGCCAAACTACAAGTCCCATGAGGCATTACAAGGCTGACGGTTACAAGCATGACTCCCACAGGCAGAGGCATGATGGAACTTGTCGTTTCACAACAGCTGGAGGGCCTCCATTTTGAGCCCTGTGATCTATATGGTATTGTTATCTTCTATTCAGGATCATGCCTTATTGAAATGTAGGATACACTGGGTTGCTGATGTTGGAGAAATAGACAGTGATACTGGCTGGAAAAAGCGCCCAGAGGCGATTCAGTTCGCATGCGTTGCGCTATACAAGTCATTCATTCATTCATTCATTCATTCATTCAATGTGATATGGCCTTAGAAGCAATTCCCATCTCCGCATTGTCAGCCTCACATAAGCTCGCTCAACTATTCAGGGTTACACCAAATCTAACATACATAGAGGCAACTTTATACACATGATTTGGCGCTGCCCGAAGCTTGCACACTACTGGACTGTGGTCTTGAGGGTAATTTCTACACTTACTAAAGTTCCTATTTCTGACAGCCTATTGGTATGCTTGCTTGGAGCGCTTGATCCTGAAATGTACCAACCACATATTTACATTTTGATGACCCGTCTGTTGTACTTAGCCAGAAAATTGATCACCAGGTACTGGATGTCGCTTACTATACCTACAAAAAATCAATGGATTGAGTATGTCAAATACCTTTTAATGAGAGAGAGGTTTATCGCCATGGAAATGCAATTCGCAAATTCCTTAATACAGGGCAGAGATGGTTGGATAGCCCTGGTCTGGCTCCCCCACAGCTGGTGATGGATAGGCTTTTACAGCTATAAGCGTACATAATAACCCATTGATAGGATTTAAGCCTTTTGCATCTGGAAAACTTCCATGACAGCTTTTGGCCAGGAAAGCTGTCCGTTTGTATGCTCCATGGCAGTTTTCCCGACAGGAAAACCGATGGGAATCCTGGAGGGAAAAATAAAAACGTGTTCTCCTTTTTCCTGCCGCGATTCCCGACGGTCTTTTTTCCGTCAGTTTCCCTATGGGAAACACTGCGGTGGAGCATACACAAGGCTGGGTTTCCCGGCCAAAGCTCCTGCCAGGAAAACTGGCCGTGTGTAGGGGGGAAAAATCTGCCGAGCAGGCTCTCGGCTTTCCCCTCCGGTTTTCTGGCAGTAAAAAGTCAGCCGGGACACCCGTACGCGTGTACGAGGCATTTCAGTACCCACCTATTGTTTAGGATGTTCTTGTTTTTTTTTTCTTTTGACTTTGACGTGATGTGTGTAAGAAAAGACAGATAACGTACGCAGTAACTATCCATGCATTATCTTCATGTCTAAAAATGGTATTCCATTATTGGATTCTTCTGTAAATATTAATTGTTTTGTACTGCTGTACCTTTTCCTTTGCTCTTTGATATCAATAAAAAAGTTTGGATAAAAAAAAAAAAAAAAGAAGATTGTGCCATTCTGTTATGACCTGTGAATCTCATAGGAAATAAAAGTCGTCATATGCTCCTCCATAGCTAGAAGCAAGTGAAGGCGTATGTATAGGCGAGTATACCTTGGTGGGAATGAGCTATCAGGCTGCACTGGCAATGTCTTTTTAACCACTTCCCGCCTGTCATATGATATGTGGATGATGACTGCAGCTACAGGCATCATTCAGATATCTTTGTTTCCAGCCGGCAATTCCCCATAATGTAAAAAGCATCCTATCCCCTCCCGCCACCCTTCGTTAACTCTCCAGGCTCTCCCGTGTGATCGGAAAGCCAGAGATCTAATCCTGCGGCAGCGCTGGATTACCATAGAGCTTGCCGAGGACCGGATGGACCTGGGGGGCCAGAAGTGATGTCATGACGTTACTTCCGGCTCTGGCAGATGTAAACACTGACATTTTTCCCTAAAAAGCACAGATCTATTTTTTTTTTTATCTCATGCTTTCCAGGGTAGAGGAAATATGTGGGGTCTTATTGATCCCAGATCTTTCCATAAAGAGGTCCTGTCATGCCTTATTCCTATTATAAGGGATGTCTACATTTCTCATAATAGGAATAAAGTGATCAAAAAAATAAATAAAAGAAAATTAAAAAGGGACAGTGTAAGAAAAAAACAAACAAAAAACAAACAAACATTTTAAAGCGCCCCTGTCCCCTTATGCTCACAAGCAGAAGCGAACATATACGCAAGTTGCACCTGCAAATGTAAACAGGCGTTGGCACCACACATGTGAGGTATCATTGTGAATGTTAGAGTGAGAGCAAACACTCTACAACTAGACCCCCCCCCCCCCTCTGTAACTCTAAACTGGTAACCTGTAAAAAATTAAATAAAGCGTAGCCTATGGAGATTTTTAAGTACCGAAATTTGGTGCCATTCCACGAGTGTGCACACGGGTATCTATTTACTTGGTGTCACATCATCTTTTATATTGTACCAAATAATTGGGTTTTTATATTGTGTTTTTTTGCACTAAAATTCATTAAAGTGTATTGTTTCCCAAAAAATTGCATTTGAAAAATTGCTGCGCAAATACTGTTTGACATAACAAATTGTAACAACCGTTAATGGGGAAGGTAGTGCTGCGCTAATGGGTGGTGGATGGGCAAGTGTATGGACAAGTGGGGGAAGGGAATGAAAAATGGTATAACTGAAAATGAGAACAGTATAACCAAAAATAGCATAAACAAAAAAATTGATCAGTGAACGATACTGGTGCAAATCATATAACTCCACACATTTCTCTTAATGTGATAAAATACACTTAATGTGATAAAAAATTAGGTAATGGATAGTGCAAAAAATTGTGTATAACACAACACCCAAATAACTGTGATGGGTAACAATATTAAACAGGTGATGAACAGTCCATAAACAAGGCTTAAGCTGTATCAAAAAAATAAAAATAAATAAATAAATAAATATATATATATATATATAAATAATAATTTAAAAGTCCAAAAATTGAGAAAAGGGTGCTGATGTAGGTCCGCAGTGTGAGGTGAAAGGGGGATGGGTATCCAGTGATCCTTTTAAAATGAATGAGGACATCCTCATTCATTTTAAAAGGATCACTGGATACCCATCCCCCTTTCACCTCACACTGCGGACCTACATCAGCACCCTTTTCTCAATTTTTGGACTTTTAAATTATTATTTATATATGTATATATATATATATATATATATATATATATATATATATATATATATATATATATATATATATATATATATATATTTTTTTTTTTATACAGCTTAAGCCTTGTTTATGGACTGTTCATCACCTGTTTAATATTGTTACCCATCACAGTTATTTGGGTGTTGTGTTATACACAATTTTTTGCACTATCCATTACCTAATTTTTTAGTGTATTTTATCACATTAAGAGAAATGTGTGGAGTTATATGATTTGCACCAGTATCGTTCACTGATCAATTTTTTTGTTTATGCTATTTTTGGTTATACTGTTCTCATTTTCAGTTATACCATTTTTCATTCCCTTCCCCCACTTGTCCATACACTTGCCCATCCACCACCCATTAGCGCAGCACTACCTTCCCCATTAACAATTACGTATGGTTTGATACACCTTTCAGTGCCGCAGCTGTACCCTCACCCCTCTCCACTTCCCCCTCCCCCCTTGTTTTCTCCCCTGATAAGCGCGGTAATATTCACTTTTTTTAAATTGTAACAACCGCCACAATTTTTTCTACGGTCTTTGCTAAATATATATATATATATAATGTTTGGGGGGTTCTGAGTAATTTTCTAGCAAAAAAGATTTTTTACATGTAGAAGAGAAAATGTCAGAATTGGTCTGGGTGGAAAATGGTTAGAAAAATGTAGAATGTACCATAAACCATATTATTTCTCTTGATAAAATTTCTAAAGCACATTTATCACAAACACAAAAAAGCATAAAAGACATACTCTGTTTTCTTTCAGCCTTGCTTTATTTGAAGCACAGTCACAGCATTGTCATTGTCTAATAAATTGAAGGCCCCTGAATGTTTACAGTATTACAAAGGTTGAGGGTCACAGCCACATATCACAGAAGTACTGAAATAAATTAAGCATTTTATGTAGCCTGCTGCAGGGGGTTTTAGCATATTGCATTGCATTATGATGTAACCTCCTTCAGCAGCCTATGGGTTAACTACACGTGTTTTTTTTTTTTTTCCTTTCTAAAATTCTCAAAAATGTACAAAATTTAAACGCAGGTTAAAAAGTAAGGATTTTAAAAGTCCTAATATATACAAATAATATAAAAACTACACAAGACGTCAAAATTATGCTATAAAACAGTACAAAAGAAACTCCGTCTGTCCAAATTGTAAAATGCCTTTTTCCACATGTAAAAACTGTTAAGAAATTGTGTAGGCATATTGCTTTTAAAACTAAAAAGAGATTAAAACTATTCTTTGGTAACCAAAATTTAGCATTTTTAGATAAGAAACAAACATTGGCATTCATTTTTTGTTGTGTTTAGTCTTTTGTGTCAGCATATTAAAATGAATGTCAAGCAATAAAATATATGGTTACGCAAACATCTTTGTAGTGCAAGTTACATAGTCCGAGGAAAGAAACAAGTGGAAAACGTAGTGTGTATTAACAAAAACTCTATAGTGTAAGTACATGGACTAGCAATGCAGCAGAGGGCACTGCAGCTTATTGCAGCATCATGTAGGGTCCTGTACATTTGCAGTTTTGTTACAAAAATTCTGCACTGAATATTTGCATTTAAAAATGACATTTTTGCTGAGTTTTATGAAGTGGCAATATACTTCTATGGCTGATTGTATAATGTTTTCTATGCTGCATTTTTTTTTGTCTACATAAGTAAAATCTAGGCTTGTACCGCTGCACAGCAGCTGAAAATATTCAAGAGAGGTGACTCAACTGCGATATTAATAGAAGAGAAAAATAAAACCGGAAACGTCAAACAGTACCAAAGAAAATCATAAACCAGCAATTTTGATTGGGTTAGTTTAACAAGCCCACTACCAGCCCACTAATTGCACTCAGTGTAATAAACTCTGGCTGATGCCCAGAAAAAGTCATGCCAGCAGTGTATCTATGACCCATTATACCCTGTTTAGTAGACTATTTTTTAGAAACCTAAATAGAGACAGCATTTCCAACCCATTACCTCATGCCTGGATGCATGTTCTTGGCAGCTGTTTCTTTGAGATGTGTTTAAAAGCTCCAATGCAGGCAATGGGGTTCTAGATCTCTTCCCCAACTTTGGTTTCACCACCGCTCTGTCTTGCAGGTGCTGCATACTAAATCAATGCCACTAAATGCTAACTCACAGAGGCTGCAATGTTAAAGCATTTACTATACAGACACCAAGTGCATTGGCAATGTGCAACATTGCTTTTGTGATCATAGCATTCTCTCTGCTTTCTAGGGATTTGCTTGATACATTTCATGACACAACCACCATTCCTTAGCTATTTGCTTATGAAAAGTCATTGTCTTTGCTTGGGCTGACATCTGAAAATCTACTCATCAAGTCTATGTGAACTCTAGGATTGGAACTGTCAGCACCAACAGAGTAATTCAGCTCAGAGTCCCTTCTCTGAAACCTGTCCAGGCTCATTGTGTTCATAAGTGGTGCCTTTGTACAGCTATTTTCTACAGTGTCAGCCATCTCTCCTTCCCCTTCACAAATCACTGTCATGGGACTGCTTTGAATGCGGCTCCGGACGTTGTATTTACTGCTGGCTGCAGATGGTGGTGTTCTGGAGCGGCTGTACCTAGTCCCAGAAACTGACATGCTTCTTGGCATTATTCCCTCACTCTTGGCCCATTCCTCCTGAACTCTTTTATTCTTGTTCGGGGAACTCAATGTCGGACTGTCTGGCATCTCCATGGATGAATCAGATTGTGATCTTTGAAACCTCGGGTCAGTGTGTTTTAGCATTTCCGCAGCAGACATACGAAATCCACACTCCGACCTGCTTCCCTTTTTTAGTAACAGAGCTTTGAAACTATCGTTGCTGGTACTAGTCTTTCGGATACTTCTGTGGATTGCTCCAGGCTGCTTAAAGGAGCTCACGTTTGGGACTCCTCCTGTTGGTGTGACTGGTGGGGAAGGCGAGTGATTTCTACAGCGATCATCATCAGAATCCTTGCGACCAAGAACCTTCCTTTTGGATCTAGAAGTAAAAAAATATATATATTAAATGGCTGCGACAGAAAAGTTATTTACCATGGGCTACAAATATCTGTGGGTCAACATGGGCGTTATATTGTTTTCGATGTTGAACGTGCAGTTCAATTCTAGAAATAGTTAATATTGTTCTTTCATTTACAACATCTACAAATGTTTCTGCAATTGTCTAATGCAGGGATCCTCAAACTACGGCCCTCCAGCTGTTGTGGAACTACACATCCCATGAGGCATTGTAAAACTCTGACATTCACAGATATGACTAGGCATGATGGGAATTGTAGAGAGAAAATAACCGCTCAGTAGTCTTCAAAGAACCTCCTCACTGGAACCAAACAATGGGCGCCGGCAATGCAATAGTGATGCAAAAATACGAAGGAAACTTGGACAGCCGCACTCCAAAAATGTTCTTTTAAATTAAATTTGATCACAAAATAAACATGCCACAGCAAAAAAATTGGAACAAAAGCGAACGTTTCGCACTGTAGCTTCAGTACTCAGTCATAGCTAGTACTAGCTATGACTAAGTACTGAAGCTACAGTGCGAAACGTTAGCTTTTGTTCCAATTTTTTTTGCTGTGGCATGTTTATTTTGTGATCGATTTTAATTAAAAGAACATTTTTTGGAGTGCGGCTGTCCAAGTTTCCTTCGTATTTTTGCATGATGGGAATTGTAGTTCCTGAACAACTGGAGGGTCATAGTTTGAAGACCCATGATCTAATGCATCTAAATTCCTCGACCCCTTGATATCTTACAATAAATAGCTGCCTATGAGCAGGTCAGAAAACAGGAAAGGTACAGAGAGAAAAGATGGGTCCTTCAGAAACCCACTCCACCCTGACATATGGAAACCAAATGTCAAGTAAGATTTAAAGCCTCCTCCAATCCCAAGCCACTGGACACTGTTTTATTCACCAGAGGTCAATTATTTCTTTGATATCTGCATGAAATATAAATATCTGGATAGAAACCGTTTCTGCTGACTACAAAATTCATATTTCCATTATATAATTTCTATTACAAATCTATAAAAAAACTAAAAACAAAGAAAGCATTAAGGTGGGCTTTTTATTTATATTGTTTTACTTATTTTTGTATGTTACTGCTGTAGTTCTTACATGTCCACAATTTGTACAGCTCTAGCTTTAGAAAACAGCTAATTGTCAGGCAAACTTCTACCACAAGATGGCGCTAAACTACACTCAGACAAACTCAGGTAAAAGAATGAGTTAAGATTCAAGTTACCTGATTGTAAAATACACTAGCTTCTTTCAAACGTTAAGGCATGCAATTTCAACTCCACTCAAAAGGCCTAAAAAGATACAATTTTGTGTATCTCCACCACCTGCAGTATTGCAATTAAGCATTTTGTTTTCATTGAAAACAAAAAAATGGCAGGCCATGCATAAAAACTATAATTTCTGATCACAGACTTTGCTGACCATAAAGCTGATGGATCGTTAGTGAAAACCTATCAACAGAAAAAGTATTGGGGGTGCTGCTGCTGTCTTTAAATGAAAGTGCTGATGCTAGAGTCAGTCAAGTAACTAGGGGAACAGCATGCCCTTTGAGGACTTATGAAAGTCGCCTCTGAACCAAGTAGAAGGCAGTTGGTATTGTAGTGTGCCCAGCTGTGTCCCCCACAATGTGACCACAGTCTGTCCCGTTCAATGTGCCCTGTCCCACGCTATGTGCCCTGTCCCACGCTATGTAATGTGCCCTGTGCTCTGTCGCATATAATGTGCCCTGCTTCCACATAATGTGCCCTGTCCAGTCCTATGTAATGTGCCCTGCTCCCACAAAATGTGCCCTGCTCCCACGTAATGTGCCCTGCTCCCACGTAATGTGCCCTGCTCCCACGTAATGTGCCCTGCTCCCACGTAATGTGCCCTGCTCCCACGTAATGTGCCCTGCTCCCACGTAATGTGCCCTCCTGCCCCTTCCACATACTGTTTGTCTCAAGTTGGACCCAGTACAAGTTTCACATTAAATAGGTACCTTTTAATATCCATTCTTTTATTTAATGCTATTTCTAAAAATTGTTGTTATAATCCACAGCTCGCCGATCATACCAATTTTCCGTGAGCTGTAGATGTCAACATTATTTCAGGGGTTCCCCGAGATCTCAAACTTTTTGCCACAGGTTCCTCGAAGGTAGAAAGTTTGAGAAACACGGCTCTAAACAGTATATCTGACTGCTAAAGATTAATCATCTCGTGCTAAATAAGGCAGGAGTCCAAAAGGAGAAAACTCAGTGGTACTCTCTATAATTATCACCTAACATCTCGTGGTAATCAGTGCCTAATTCACTGAAAACCATGAAGGGAAAATTCATCTGCAGTGTTCAGCAATGATTAACATGCTATACATAAATCTCACCTAAATTTACCATCAATTCTAAAGCAAGTGTCAATCTTAAAACAAACACGCAGAGCTGTCCAAGGCGGATCGAGTGTTTTTATGAGAATATTTTTACAATTGATATAAAAATAGTTTAAAGGATAGGTCCACTTTTAAAAAAAAAAAAATTATAAATGCACATTTTTTTTGCAGGTAAAAAAAAATAAGTGCTTTTTTTTGGAGCCTGTGTAGCATTGCACCAGTGATCAGCAGATTGCTGGTGCCATGCAGGTCTCCAGCAGATCTGTCAGTGTATCTGCTTGCCTATACATCCCGTAGGGGTAAGCAGATACATTCTGACAGAAAGCATGAATAAACTACCAGGGTTTTCCATAGCGCCCTGGTAGTTCATTAAAAACTACAAGCCGACAGCCCAAAGGCCCAAGCTGGACCTTGTAGTTTTCCATGCACAGAGCCATGTAAATCAGTGACGCGGCAGAGTCCCTCTCAGCCATGATGTTTTAAAATTGTAATGCTGCGTACACACGACTCGGATTTTAAGAAATTATGTTTAAGGGTTTAGAAAAAACGTTTTTTTCAACCCGATCATTAAAACGGCCTTGCCTACATGCGATCGTAAAAAAAAAAAAATGGTCTAGCAAAGCGTGGTGATGTACAACACGTACAACGGCACTATAAAGGGGAAGTTCCATGCGGATGGCGCCACCCTTTGGGCTGCTTTAGCTGATTTTGTGTTAGTAAAAGACGATTCACGCTTTTCAGTCTGTTACAGCGTGATGAATGTGCTTACTCCATTACGAACGCTAGTTTTACCAGAACGAGCGCTCCCGTCTCATAACTTGCTTCTGAGCATGCGTGTTTTTTTTACGTCGTTAAAGCCCACACACGACCGTTTTTTACAACCTTAAAAACGACAATGTTAAAAAAGTTGTGAAAAAATAGAGAATGTTCGAAATTTAATGGCCATTTTTTAGATCGTGAAAAATGCTCTGAAGTCCACACACGATCGTTTTTAATGACATTAAAAAGAAAAACGTCATTTTTTAGAACCCGAAAAACGGTTGTGTGTACGCAGCTTTACAGCTAGCGGGGAGGGAGAAGAACCCCGCCAGCTGTCACAGTGGGAATTGGGGAGGTACGGGTCCATTCGTAGCATGTTACACCCTTAGATGGGTGTAACATATAACATGTTACGAAATGTGAACTTATCCTTTAATTCATAAATGAAAGGCTGTAATAACAAATTTTGATAAATTATCAAAATTATCATAGCACCACTCTAAATAATGTGAATTTAAATAACATTAATGTCTTAAATAAAAGTACTAAACCAAGGCAGTTTCCCTGAACACATTCACAGGGCAACAACATACCTTCACTATACTAGGCTATTTGTTTCCTCTAAATAGAACTGCACAGTTAACATGAAAACGTATTGAGAGAACATAGTTTGCATCTGCATGGGTAAGGAAAATGTGTAAGAATTCGATTTTTTTCCACTACAGCAAATGCATGAAGATTAATGAGTGAAAATGTTCCCAAGTACAGAACTGTCTGGGGCATACAACTAGGTCCACAATGTCATAACAGAGGGAATTTTGGATGACGTTGGAATGAATTAGACATACAATAATCCAACACTGGTCATACACTGAGCAGTATGGGTCCTGGGTATATTTTTACTTGCCAGATTCAGCCATGCTTGCCAAGAGGCATTGGCGTTGACACTCTGTCCAAAACTGTGTTATAGAACCAGTAGAGAGTAGAGGGGGGGGTATAGACAGTGGCAATTGAAAGAAGGGAGTACCAACAGACAAAAAAGAAAAGAAAAAAAAAACAGAAAAATAAAAGAGAGACATGTATAATAAACATTATCTACAAATAAGGCATTATTTTTGCATACAGGATCATCATACATGTAACGGTTACAATTAGTATAAAGTAAATATAGAAATGAACATTTGTGATGTGTTGTTTATCTGATATTGCCAGATGAATGGTCAAATATCCCAAATAACATTTAAGGAAGACAACAGACAAGCCAGATGATTACCTACCCATAGGGTACAAATGACTGTCCCCAATTTCTACTGCCAATTTTTTTTGGCAGACTTCAGTGTACCTGCATGTTATCTAAAAAAAAATTGTTATATGGCTAAAAAAACTAGCACAGAAGTCACCTTGCTGCTACGGTCATCAGTTTTTATTAAAAAGATGAACAGACTTCTGATCGACTGATATGAGCTTAAGTTTCTATTGTCCAGATCTTTGTAGCTCCGCGCATTTTTACGTACGGCGTAGCGTATCTCAGATACACTATTCCGCCGTAACTTACAGCGTATTTTCTGTATCCACAAAGAATTTGCGCCGTAAGTTACAGCGGCGTAGTGTAAATGTGTCGGCGTAAGGGCACGCAATTCAAATCACTAAGTTGTGGGCGTGTTTTATGTTAATACGTCTTGACCCGACGTAAATGAAGTTTTTTCTGAACGGCGCATGCGCCGTCCGTGGGGGTATCCCAGTGCGCATGCTCCAAATTAACCCGCAACAAGCCAATGCTTTCGACGTGAACGTAATTCTATGCAAAGCCCTATTCGCGAACGTTTTACGCAAACGACGTACACGACGGAAAATTCGACGCTGGCCCGACGTCCATACTTAACATTGCGTACGCCTCATATAGCAGGGGTAACGTTACGCCGAAAAAAGCCTTATGGAAACGACGTAAAAAAATGCGCCGGCCGGACGTACGTTTGTGGATTGGCGTATCTAGCTAATTTGCATACTCGATGCGGAAATCGACGGAAGCGCCACCTAGCGGCCAGCGTAAATATGCACCTTAGATCCGACGGCGTACTAAGACGTACGCCATTCGGATCTAGCCCAGCTTCAGGCGTATCTTGTTTTGTGGATACAAAACAAAGATACGCCGGAGCAACCTAGAAGTTACGCGGCGTATCAATAGATACGCCAGCGTAACTGCTTCGTGGATCTGGCCCTGTGTGTGTATATGTTAGTCAGATTACACATTTTGAAGATATGTCAGTTTTTCATTAATAATTTTACCAGTTTAATGGTATAGAATATATCAATCCCTAAGAATAACTTATTCATGTATCATTTAGACATAAGCAGTATAGAAGTGGTGAGATTAGGATCACTCATAGACAGAACATAATCTAATTTTAGAAAGCCTTCATTAATTAAATCTCTCACATTTAACTGTATTTTTCCAAGTTTAGTTAACCCTGCCTCCTTCCTATTAATATTATATGTGTCCCCAGAAAAGACGACAACTGTTTGCGTTCATTTGCATTGCCTCTGCCACCAAGTACCGTACATCTAGATTCCTTTCTCTCACCAGCTGCACACTCATCTAAAGGGGCCATTTAATCTGAAGCGTTGGAAAACTGGTTGTGTTAAGGCAACTCACACACATTTCAAACTTATTATAACATAATCTGACCTCTTCAGTATTCCTACTGCAGGAACTAACAATGAAGTCCTTCAAGGGAATTTTTATAACTTCACTTTCCAATCATGTATATGTCACATTTAAGTTTTTGTTCTCTTTCTTCATGTAGCCCATGAGCTCAAGTTCATGAGAGCAGACAAGAGCTGCAGAGTACTTTACAGGAGGTCCCGACTACAAGTAAATGGTGCTTGTACATTGTTAAACAGTGTTTTTGCCCACTTGTGCTCTGCAATTACAAAGTGAGTGGGTTCATTGTTGATTGGAATTGGGAAGACCTTAAACAGAACCTTATTAAAAAAAAAAGAAAAAAAAAGTTTATTATGTACTTGGTGTTTTTTTACATTCAGCTGTCAGGGGGAACTCGGCTGACAGCTGATGACTCATCGGTTGTTAGGACGCCAGGGGGGGGGGGGGTGGCTTCCTGGTCCGCTCCTTAGCAACCATCTATATACAGTGTTTAAACGGAAAAATAAAAAACGCAAAACACATCAAAAATCGCATCACAAGCACAACACTTGCGTTTCTGGTGCGATTCCATTGAAGCCTATTACATGCAAAACGCGGGGGGAAAAAAAATCGATGACCCTTTCCAAAAGCGAACCGCCTACAAAACGCATAGATGTAAATGTGTATCATAAGAAACCATGGTAAATTGACTGTAGTGCATTTCTACAAACTGAAAATTGCACTAAAAAACACATACAGTGATGAAAATAAGTATTTGAACACCCTGCTATTTTGCAAGTTCTCCCACTTGGAAATCATGGAGGGGTCTGAAATTGTCATCGTAGGTGCATGTCCACTGTGAGAGACATAATAAAAAAAAAAAAAATCCAGAAATCACAATGTATGATTTTTTTAACTATTTATTTGTATGATACAGCTGCAAATAAGTATTTGAACACCTGAGAAAATCAATGTTAATATTTGGTACAGTAGCCTTTGTTTGCAATTACAGAGGTCAAATGTTTCTTGTAGTTTTTCACCAGGTTTGCACACACTGGAGGAGGGATTTTGGCCCACTCCTCCACACAGATCTTCTCTAGATCAGTCAGGTTTCTGGGCTGTCGCTGAGAAACAGAGTTTGAGCTCCCTCCAAAGATTCTCTATTAGGTTTAGGTCTGAAGACTGGCTAGGCCACGCCAGAACCTTGATATGCTTCTTACAGAGCCACTCCTTGGTTATCCTGGCTGTGTGCTTCGGGTCATTGTCATGTTGGAAGACCCAGCCTCGACCCATCTTCAAAGCTCTAACTGAGGGAAGGAGGTTGTTGCCCAAAATCTCGCAATACATGGCCCCGGTCATCCTCTCCTTAATACAGTGCAGTCGCCCTGTCCCATGTGCAGAAAAACACCCCCAAAGCATGATGCTACCACCCCCATGCTTCACAGTAGGGATGGTGTTCTTGGGATGGTACTCATCATTCTTCTTCCTCCAAACACGGTTAGTGGAATTATGACCAAAAAGTTCTATTTTGGTCTCATCTGACCACATGACTTTCTCCCATGACTCCTCTGGATCATCCAAATGGTCATTGGCAAACTTAAGACGGGCCTTGACATGTGCTGGTTTAAGCAGGGGAACCTTCCGTGCCATGCATGATTTCAAACCATGACGTCTTAGTGTATTACCAACACTAACCTTGGAAACGGTGGTCCCAGCTCTTTTCAGGTCATTGACCAGCTCCTCCCGTGTAGTCCTGGGCTGATTTCTCACCTTTCTTAGGATCATTGAGACCCCACGAGGTGAGATTTTGCATGGAGCCCCAGTCCGAGGGAGATTGACAGTCATGTTTAGCTTCTTCCATTTTCTAATGATTGCTCCAACAGTGGACCTTTTTTCACCAACCTGCTTGGCAATTTCCCCGTAGCCCTTTCCAGCCTTGTGGAGGTGTACAATTTTGTCTCTAGTGTCTTTGGATAGCTCTTTGGTCTTGGCCATGTTAGTAGTTGGATTCTTACTGATTGTATGGGGTGGACAGGTGTCTTTATGCAGCTAATGACCTCAAACAGGTGCATCTAATTTAGGATAATAAATGGAGTGGAGGTGGACATTTTAAAGGCAGACTAACAGGTCTTTGAGGGTCAGAATTCTAGCTGATAGACAGGTGTTCAAATACTTATTTGCAGCTGTATCATACAAATAAATAGTTAAAAAATCATAAATTGTGATTTCTGGATTATTTTTTTTTTTATTATTATGTCTTTTACAGTGGACATGCACCTACGATGACAATTTCAGACCCCTCCATGATTTCCAAGTGGGAGAACTTGCAAAATAGCAGTGTGTTCAAATACTTATTTTCCTCACTGTATGTGTGAACCTAGGGTAAGAGTTTAATGTAAAAGGGAAACAAAGTAAAAAGTAGCATAAATGTAACATAATATACATAACAGAACACAGAATTGGAAAACATAACACAAATAACCTTGTAAAAACGTATTGATGTTCTCTGCAAAAAAACTGATTGCATTATATAGCATGTTTTTGCAGAGTTAGGTACAGTGAAAAAATAAAAATAAAAAACAAAACAAAAAAGATGCTCATAAAATATTTAAGACTAGAGACATGACTTACCTATGAATGGCTGCAAACAGATCTTCAGTAGTCCTAGGCCTAGTTGGAGTTATTTTTTCCTCACTGCCACTAAATCGGTCATTGGTCTGTTGAAGGGGTGAACTTGAAGTATTTGTTTCAAAAACATCAGCTACAAAAGGAATAAAATTAATGTTCAATTATAGTGTAGAAAGTATGTACTAGTAGCATTAGTTTAGTGGCTAATAAATTAGAAGAACTTTCATCATTAGAGAAAACCATTTATGCATTCAGAAAAACATGCTAATAAGCAACTAGAGAAATGAAACACACACACACACACATATATATATATATTAGGGCTGTGGAAATCAAAGATTAATTCCTAGAATAATCTTTAATTTTTTTGATCGATCAAAATTCTTTTGATCGGTACTAGTGGTGCAACGGATGGTAAATGATCCGTGATCCGAACAGGTCATCATATGCGGATCAGTACACCACGTGATCCGCAGAGCTCCGCTGCTGCCTCGGCTATAGGAAAGGTCGCGGCTTTGGCCTAGCTCCCGGAGCGGCGGCCATCTTGGTCCACCCGGCGGCGGCCTAGGTGAGCCTAGAGCGGCGTGCTGACGTCATCACCCGGCCTCAACTGCTTGTGTTCGGCCGGCTTCTCTGGTAAGACTAAGCAAGCACTAATCTTCCTATACAGTGGGGGAGATGTGGACCATATTACAGTGGTTGAGATGTGGACCATATTACAGTGGGGGAGATGTCTGTGGATATTACAGTGGGGGAGAGGTCTGTGGATATTACAGTGGGGGAGATGTCTGTGGATATTACAGTGGGGGAGATGTCTGTGGATATTACAGTGCGGGAGATGTCTGTGGATATTACAGTGGGGGCAGGGCCGATCCTAGGCAGGGTGCACGGGGTGCTCCGCACCCAGGAGCCGCAGAGGTGGGGGCGCCGAAGCTCCAAAGTGCTCCCCTCCCTCCTCCTTGTCTGGGTCCAGAGGCAGAGCGCATGTAGTGGGTGCTGCGGTTCCCCATCCCGCTTGCTCTCTCTGCTGGCAACTGACAAGAGCGCATTAAGCAGGTGGGAGAATGGATGGACAGCCGCACTCCAAAAAGTCTTGTTGAAAAAAGACGTGCTCTTTATTGTAAAAAGGAAAAAATGCACAGCACACAACAGCATACAGTGGGATAGACAGCTGACGCGTTTCGCATTAACAACTAATGCTTAGTCATAGCTCAAGAGCTATGACTAAGAGCGCATACCTCCCAGAATCCGGAATCCATACCCCTGGAATCCAGGCTGGGTACCACAGCAGAGCCTATTACCGGAACACGTTCTGCCACTAGGCTCCACTAATAAATTCTGTCCGGTGTGCATGAAGCAGTCTCCTGTCTGCCCCGCCCCCTCTGCGTGTGTCGGCTCTTCTCCCATAAGCGGTGTGATGAGAGGCTTCTGGGTTGGCCGGAGCTGCTGCCAATCATCCCGTGCACTCCCAGAAATGCTCTCTGAATGCCACCCTCCAAGTAACCAAAGATGCCACGTATGCCCCGCCCCCTGTAATGTGCTTCTGCTCCCAGCGCGCCCGAGCTACAGGGATCTATTGGACAAGTACTGATCTATGGGGACACCTGATGTGGGGGGCTCTGATGGGGACACCTGCTGTGGGGGGGCTTGGATGGGGGACACCTGCTGTGGGGGGGCTCTGATGGGGGCAACTGATGGGGTACACCTGCTGGGAGGCTCTGATGGGGGACACCTGCTGGGGGGAACTCTGATGGGGGACACCTGCTGTTAGGGGGCTCTGATGGGGGGCAACTGCTGGGGGGGACTCTGATGGGGGACACTAATGAAGACTTCTTAGGGGAGCATCTCTGTGTTTGAGTCGTAGCCATAGAAACATGTGTAAAGGGGAGGAGTTGGTAAGATGACCACGCCCATGTGGGGGCGCCAGAAATATTTCTGCACCCAGGCGTCTGTGACCCTAGGATCGGCCCTGAGTGGGGGAGATGTCTGTGCATATTACAGTGGGGACTATATATGGTGGTGATCCGAAAAATGTATGTGCGTTATAATGAATCAAAATTAGTTGATCAATCGATAAAAAAAAACGATTAAGTCGAACACAACATTTTTAATCAGCAACATCCCTAATATATATATATATATATATATATATACACACCCATACACAGTATATGCACAAAACTCTGTCATACTTTTAGGAACTAGCAAAATTATTCCATAAAGAGGTGGGATAGTATAGGAAAATGACTTCTCTTACCATTTTCATCTTCCTGGAATATATTTGGGTCACGGTTTGTGCTCCCATTCTTGCCATCTGGGACGCTGGCCTCATCAGACATTGTAGGCTGCTCCTCCTCTTCCTGGTGATTTGGGCTTTCTAGAGCAGGAGTAAAAATTGTGATGTCCTCCCCAACTTTACAGGAGGACACGGTCTCTTCCCCGGCTTGGCAATTCAAACTCACAGACTCTTCTGAACTGTTCTCTTCTGCTACACGGCCATTTACCTCCTCACAATGTTCGCTTACAGAATCCTTCTCAGAGGCTTTTGGCATGCTACTCACATTTTCTTTGACTTGAGCTATTTTTTCTGCTGCCAAATCAAGCTGCGGAGGTGGAACGATAAGAAACAATTTGGGCTTCTTTGAAACAGGAGGAGGCTTCTTGTTGGGAGATGCATTTGGCGGACTTTGGGAAGTACTTGCTTTCTCTTGTGGCGATGACATTTTGGACAACATAGTTTTATCTCCATTGTGTGCTGAATCCTGATATTCCTCTTCTCTGCATCCACCTCTCGTATTTTCAACAGTAGTAAATCTAGCTGACTTGTTCGGAGAATAAGAGTACTGTAGCTGCTCATCTTGCAAGTTCAGATTTTTATTTTCTCGGATGCTTTCACTGTAACTGAGATCTGAAGAGACAGATGGCACGGAAGATGGCCGTGAAAATAAGGGTGACGTTTCATTTTGAAATTTTGGCTCTTGCACCTGCTCAGCTATATTTTCAGCTTCTAGTTGTGATGTTTTTTTAACAGACCTCAACTGCACCATTTGTAGTGCCTGAGCAGTAATAATAGGAGCTATTGGACTTATTAGTTCTTGTTTATTTGGGGAGTTATTTCGTGGATTAACCAGTAAAGTGTCCTTTCTTTGTGGCGAGAGCTCCTTTTTCAAGCTTAGTGATTCTGTGTTAAAAGGGGGAACTTTGGGAGCAGCCTTAGAGTGCAAAGTGGGAAGAGGAGGAGGGGGAGGAGGAAGAGCTGGTGGGGGAAAGGCCTGTTGTGTATATTTGTCAGTATTTTTTGAATGTGATAGCCACATATTGTCACCAGGTAATAGAAACAGTGCTGCCTCTGGAGGTGGAGGTGGGAGAATCGGAGATGGTGGCAAAGTACTATTGTCAACCATATCTATCATGGGTGGAGGGGGTGGGTCTGGTGTAAGTGGGGGTGTTGGAGAGGATGGCAAAACCATGGTCGCTTTTCTGATAGTTTGCTGTGCAGAGTCTGATGTGTTTGACGAAAGAGAAGTTGATGATGAAGAAATAGAGACGGATGAGATCAGAGAAGATCTTCTTTCAGGCACTTTGGGCTTCACTTTATTTTTTCCAGTTCCTGGAGACATACTTCTCAAGAGTAGTGGTACAGGTGTTAGATTGGTTGGGGTATTCGATTGACTTGAATATCCACTAGAAGGTGAAGTGACTCTGCAAGGCTTTTCAGGTGATGCATTAATTGGTTTGGATACGCCACTGTGCATTTGTTGTTCAGAAGAATGTGACAATTTCTTAGGGGAGTGCAATGTCGATTTTGGATGCTCATCAATGTAATAACTCCAATGATCAGCATACTCAGATTTTATGCTGCTTGTCTCACTCTGAGAGGGAGTAACAGGACAAATAGAGTACATGTTGGCAGCTGTGGCAGACAGCCCACTACTACTTGCACTTACTGTGCTCTGACTGCGAGATCGCAGCACCCAAGGATCCTCATAGTCGCTGCATGGACTCTGTGATGGTGAGCTGCCACTTTTACTCTTCAAGTTTAGCTGCAATGATTGCTGGAGAGTGGCAATAAGCTTTTCATTAAGCACCTGGCCATTAGATTGTAGGTCTTTCTTAGGTGGACGCCTGAGAGAGTCTGTCCTAGACGGAGGCGGAGGAGGTTTTTTGGGCTTTTTCAGAGATATGCTGCGGGTAAGAGATTTGTCACTATAACTTGAAGTATCATCCTGGTTCAGAGTGTCTTTCTTATCAATGACATTGATGACGCTGTGACGGAGATTCTGTACACCATTGTGTTGTCTCTGGTTACCTGATCCAACTCCAGAATCCATGTGCATTGAAGTGTAGTAGCCATCATGGTCCAGAGAATAGAGTGAGCTGGAGTCAGCTTTCCTGTCTGAACTACAAGTGCTCCTATTACTAATAGGAGAGCCAGAGACAGCGGATGATGGTTTCCTTAAAGGGACATTACTGTCATTTTCCCTAGTTTCACATGGCCACTGGTCTGCACTGTTAATGCTGCTGGTTATACTCCCATTTCTTTGTCGACCATCTGAGTAGCTTGATTCACTGTGTGTATCACTGTCATGTGGGTGGCTATTTAAGGCAGCATTCATTTTGTATGGTATCATTTGTGGGCAATTGTTCAAGCTATTTGTACTGTTGGGAGGCATTAGATTATCACGCAAGTTAATAATCATCATGGCACCTGGTGATATTGCATCTGAGGCCTGAGAATGCCTCAATGAACTGTTCTCACTCCGTTTAGCACTACAGAAGCGGTTATCACCCTTAACGTTGACACTGAGCTCTCGACATACACTTTTACTATTGGAAGATGACCCATGGGATGTTGGTTTAAGGTCCAGTTGCCCACTGCTTTGAGATGTGTTAATAGCAATTACTTCTGAAGAAGAGGACAACATGGCATTGGGGATGACACTTGTGGAGTAAGCTGCATGAGGGGAAACCACACACGCTGGGTTTGAAAAGACTTCTCTTTCTGAGCCCCGGACTTCTTGGGATTTTGGCCTTGAGAGTGTTCCAGTTCTATGGTTATTCCTGAGGTGAATAACACTGTCATCAACTTGCAACTTGCTTAACTGACGTGGCAACGTAATAAAAGAATCTTCTATCCTGTTGGTGGTTTCTGTCCTTTCCTCAAGGGACTGCAGGCAGACCCGAGCTCCTGTCCTTGGTAAACTGCGGAAATTCAGATCGCCATTGGGTCGTAAAGTACATCCTGCAGGGTCGCTCAGGGTGGACATATTTCCAGAAGAATTAGACATTAGAGCCGCTATGCCTTGTCCCTTCTGGGCTCTAATCCTTCGGACAGAGGGAGGTACTATCTTTATCTCTTCAGTTTGGCAACTGAAGTCCCTTGTTTCAGACCGCTGCGATGGCGAGAGGCATGGCTCTAGATTGTCCAGTGCATTATAGCTCTCCGGTATGTGCATTGAATGTCCTCTGAAACCTATCTGGCATGAACCCGCTGTTGGAACAGAATGAAAACAGTTAGAACTGCATAAGAGGAATTGCTAAATGCTTCTGCTTCTGTTGCTTTGTAAACAATTTAGGCCAATTATGAAGCACAAAATTAGGTAAAGTAATATGATTCAACAACCAAAAATGATTTCCGATTTCAACAGCTAATGATTGAAAAGTTAATGGCAGCACTACATCATGCAATGTACGTAATACGTACCTAATACGATTGGACAGTCAAGAAACGAAGAAAAACTTTAGAGGTAGCAAAATTAGTTGCCCCGGTTTCAATATATTAGCAGAGAAAACAAGTAATATTATTTGTCATTGATTACATTGTTTTCCTCTTGACTGTTTCATTCAAAACTATAAATATAAGATTCAAATCAGAAAAATAGCAAGGGTAATAAAAAATGATTAATTCCTAGTACCTAATATAGCTACAGACTACTTCTGTACACACAAACCAGTGACTACCACCTCATGCTCAACACATACAGTATTTACAAACCATGCCAATTTTAGGATAGGTTACAGTAGAGTAAAACCCACACAGACACCACTGAGAGTAGTATGTGCTAGGCTCATATGTTCTCCCTTGCCACAGTACCATAGAGCAGAGCTGATACAGCACATCACCAGACAGTTCAACGGCATTTGGTAGTTGATATTAGTTAGAGTTCAGATATTAATGTGGGTCAGAACAATACAACAGGAAAGGAAATGTAAGTATGACACTTTAGTGATATATTTCAGTGTAAGTAGTTAGTAAACTTTCCATTTTACCATGACTGTAACCAATTTTTTTTTTTTTTTACAATTACACTGTTTTGAAGGCTATCAGACTGTATTGCTTGATGGCTGGCGATATATGTAATTAGGCTGGTAGTGGTGAGCAATGAGGATGATGGTTGCTGGTGGAATACAGATCTGATGAGCCATACCTAGCTCCTTTTGTATGTTGTCTGGGACTCCTGTTATAGTCTTTCTCCTTTTGACCTTCTTTGGACGTCTTACCACAGTGTCAGTGTGAATAAGAGACCGCCTCAAGCTGGCTTGGCGGTCGAAATTCTCCCCTGATACAGAGTAGTAGAATAAGCAAGGCAACATTAATTCCAAGCACGCTAACATCATGCATCGGTTACCTCTAAATTATTGGGACAATAACAAAGAAGGTATTAATGGATGATGATGTTAGTATTAGTTCTAGCAAAGGCATTAAATGAAAACCGTACTCTTTGTCACAATAAGGTGGTTAAATTGCAAAGCAAGTATTGGTGATTTTTTTATTAAATCAATTGGACATCAGTGATTAAACTGCATACCAGATTCCAGAACGTTACACGTTTCCGTAGCTGTCAAATTTGAGTTCATTCTAAAGTGGTACTTTACTTATAGTCAGGGCCGCCATCAGGGGGGTACAGGCAGTACACCTGTAAGGGGCCCGGAGGTCCCCAGGGGCCCGGATGGCAACCCCCTTTAAAAAAAAAATTATTTGACAGTGCTTGGGCCTAGTGATTGGCGTGCACTGTCAGAGAGAAGCAAGTCACACGTTTCTCCGTACCCAGAAGTGCTGGCTATAGTCAATGGCTGCGGAGAGGGGGGAGGCTGCAGACATCACATGTAAAGCTTAACTCCAGCTTTCTGTCACTTTAGCACTCAATTACATTGAATGCGACTTTGAAATCATGTGACTTCACCTGAAATTGTACAATTTCGAAGCCACATGTCAGTGCGACTTTAATTGCGACTTTGAAGACATCTGTGCGGCTTCATGACCAGATATCTATGCAAGTCGCACACCAAATTGCCAAAAATAATGCAGGAACTACTTTTTCAAATCGTTGCGGCACCGCAAAGTTGGCGTCACACCAATTTGAACAGTGCCATTGCCAACAATATGGTGTTACTTGTCATGCGATTTGACCTGTCAAATCGCATGATAAGCCACTCCAATATAAAGGAGGGCGTGTTTCACGCGGGCTTCAGCTTGTATAACAGCAGCAAGCTCTTATGCTTTTTCTACACTATCTGCCTGTTTTAAGGTACAGGCTCGGATCAGATGGTGGCAGGTGTCCGCTGACATCTACCGATCCATAGAGAGCAATAGATATTCTGATCAGGTTCACCTGAAAAACTGACGGTCAGACCTGTTTGGATCGCCCGTGTGAAAGGAGCCTTAGCCTAAGCCAGGGGTGCCAAACCAGTGGCCCGCAGAGCCCTCTGATGTGGCCCGCGACCTCCTGCTCTGGGATGGAATAGAATACTGTTATTAAAGGTCTGTTTATTACTAAAATCACAGGGTATGTATGGGCATATCTGATCTGCAGTGGTTACTGGGCTGCTTTCAAACTGATCCGAAGGTGCAGAGCTAACCTGCGGGTTACCTGCACTGAGCCATAGACTTCTGTTATTACTTGCGAGTTTGGTGAGCTTTCTGAAAGTGCACCAAACCTGCAGAATATAATAGTCTAAAGTCTATTGCAAAGTGCAGGAAAGCCAATTGGACTCTCCATGCACCTCTAAGGAGTGGCAGATGTAAACCAACTTGTGTCCTACCTCCATTCCAATCAGCAAAAGTATAGTGGGCTGTGTCATCTCTGCATATAGAGAGCAGACATGGGCCTTCTTCGCCAATTGAGGCCCGCGACCTGTTACCAAGTTGCTTAAGTGGCCCTTACGCTTCAAAAGGATGGGCACCCCTGGCCTAAGCTATCTAACTCTGTAAAGAAAAGATCACTATACTTACCTATTCCGCACATGCATCGGTCCAGTCCCGGGCTGAGCTGTCAGCAGTGGCTTCAGTGTGTAGGAGAAGCGTCCGACAAAGTTAACTCTTTGGGCTTTTTCACACATACGGACCGTATGTCCGCTTTTTCATCCATCCGTTTACTGATGAAAAAGGGGCATACATTGATCCCTATGGGATAGCGGGTGTCAGCGGATGAACATCATAGGGCGGATCATCATGGATCCGTCCCGTGTGAAAGAGCCCTTTGAGTGACGTCACTTCCCAGACGTTGTTGGCTTTCTCCTGCAAATAGAGGAGTGGCTGCAGAACAGGTAAGTATAGTGAATTAAAAATTTAGCCTAGGTTCTCTATAACTGGGTTTATTTCAAAGGTTACTCTGGAGTAAAAAGATTGAGAAAGGCTGGTCTAGACTTTCTTATTACACAGTACAAGAGAAAAACTGCTGTTGTTCAAAGGAAACAGAAAAGAGTTGCGGGAAGAACTACACTTATTGTCTATAGCGGGAAGAACTGATTTTTTATAGTAACCAAGATCCTCCCTTGCAGTCTTCTAGAGCATTATAGAGCAGTCTTGTTTTAGACAATTAGGTATATGGTACCCTCGTAAATTGTAATGCCTGCAATAAAAACAGCCTTATTGTGACAGCATGTACCAAAGTTTGTAAGAAAGCTTAACAAGAACTTAAAGTTTATCTAAAGCCCAAACTTATATTTTTCAGTATTGGATACAGTAGCGAGGGGTTACTACCACTGTCAAGTTTTTATTGCGGTCCGTGTACCCACATTGGAGTTGCCATCAGAACAAGAATAGACAGCAAATGTGCAATAGGGAGGACACCTGTTCTGTTGGCACCACTCAGGGGGGATTTCATCTCACTTCCTGTTGTGTCTACACGACAGGAAGTGAAGGTAAAACTCTCCAGTGGGGAAATGGAAAAGAGAAACTTGAGAGGGGTTTTAACCATTCCCTAATGTACCCAAAATAGTTTTGCCTTTAGGTATACTTTAAAAAGAAAACTGTCAGGGTGTGTCCAGTGACCTGAACCACATTACAACAATGCATGCAGTAGTTTAAAATCCATTCATGGCATGCGTTTTTAAGAAGCACCTTTCATTAACTATAGACCTGGTCACTTCTTTTAAATAAAAATATATTAAACAAAACATGCAGTGGGTAACATCAAACACCATAAACGCAGCATGCATACAACCGAAAGACACCAGGAAACGGCAATGTGCCAATAGCTACAGGAATCCTAAAATGTATACTAAGCCAACATGAAAAAAAATGTTTCACGTATGGTTTCAATCTAGTGCCCACACAGTATGTTGCAGTTCTTGGAAGGCATCTGTCAATGAATTTCACTTGCAGCAGTAGCAGCTATTTCCCAGAGCAGGCATGAGCTATAGGCCACCCTCCAATAACTCAGCATACTCTACAACAGATGGTGCATTACATAGCTAGCTGAGACTTGTAGTTCTTACGGGTGCACTCACACATGTTAAAAAAGCATGTTGAGCTAAGTGTCATTCTTCTGAATTTAAACATTCTAGATTTTAGTGTGGTGTGTCAAAAATAATAATCAAACAAATGTCATAGAAGTCCTAACAAAAACAGCAACCAGTTTTTACCGTTTAGGCTCGATTCACACCTATGCATGTTGCTTTTGAGCGTTTTTGCAATGCTTTTTGCGGTGCTTGCTGCGTTTTTTGACGTGCGTTTTTACCGTGATTTGCGTTTTATTTTTTTTAGCCAGTAATTTTTATTTTTTTACATTTCCTTTAACAACCAGCTATAAACAGGTTGGGGGGAAAAAAACGCAATGTTTGCAGGTCCATTGAATTCTATTGCATGCAAAACGCTGCTTTTTGCTGGAAAAAAGGCCCTGACCCTTTCCAAAAACGCAGAGGCACAAAAAAAGCATTGACGTGAACATGTTCCATAGGAAACCATGTTAAAAAATGTCCTTGCATTCCTGCAAAATGCATCAAAAAAAGCATTAGTGTGAATGGAGCCTAAATAACAAAATACTAAGGCCCCTTTGCACACGGGCGTCATAATTTACTCAGGAACTTGTGACGGTGACGCCTGTGTGCAAGGGGCCAAAAGCTATGTGTAAAGAGCTGAGTAATGTTGACTATAGGCGAGTAAAAGTGCATAAATGTATAGACTAGCAAAATTCTTCTATTTTCTTTTTTTTTTTACCT
The DNA here is from genome assembly GCF_905171775.1 of Rana temporaria. Lineage (NCBI taxonomy): Eukaryota > Metazoa > Chordata > Amphibia > Anura > Ranidae > Rana > Rana temporaria. The sequence goes on from NC_053492.1 coordinate 299,791,866, forward strand.
ATTTTTTTTTTTTACTGCTCTGTACTCAACGCTGAAACAGGGCCCTCTGATTCCTCTTGTACCAAATTGTAATTTAATTTTAATGTACCAAATTTTATTTCATTTAAGAAATAAAATTTGTACCAAATTGTAATGTAATTTTATTGTGCCAAATTTTATTTAATGTAATAAATTAAATTTGTACCAAATTGTAATGTAACTGTAATGTCTGCCTTCATTTTGTTGCTGGCACTATATAAATCCTGTATAATAATAATAATAATAATAATAATAATTACTGATCCGTACTCAGCTGTGTGCACTGTCCCATAGACAACAATGCATCTTATTTCAGATCAGTAATAAAAAATAATAATAATAATAATAATAATAATAATAATAATAATAATAATAAAAAAACTCCCTTGTGCAAGAGGACTAAATATTCCAATCCTTTTAAAATATATTTATGTATCATTGCAAATCAAAGCCAACAAATAACATTAGACACATGATTAATATTCTATCAGTAGCCAAGCTTGTATATGAAAAGTGTGCAGACAATCCCTGATTAATTCCCTGTACTAGAGAAATGACAGTTACTATAGGCAACAATCTCTTTTCTTGATAGCGCACTTTTCATGCAGAAGCCCCCAGACTCCTGATCTATATAAAACTGTCAAAGGAAAGAGCCAATTCAGAGCAACCGATCAATCTCCAATCGTCACTGTCTAGCGCAGACCTGGATTTGATTATTTGCTGGGCTTCAGCTGAAACAGGTATTTATTAGATCAGGTTGAGGATTTTTAATTTACCATAGCATACCTGTATTGCTGAAATAGAACATCTCATCACATACCACCATCTATGCCTGCAGCATGTTAAGCCTTCATTTTCAACATAGCATCACATCTGTCATTATCCTTTGATGACACAGCTTATGGGTCAGAACCTTTATATTGGGGAATAGGCCTAAACCTTTTGGTGGTGAAATGGTTGTCAATGCCATTGCCATTTAAAACAGACCCTTCTTTTTTTTTTTTTTTTTTACCTTTTCCACAGGGCTACCATTTAATTTTCTATACCATTATGGTAGTATAGTGTATTGGGGAGGGCAGGAGCGATAGTCACTACATTGCGGCGCTGTGTTAGCTAGCCCTGGGTCCAATAGAAGGAGCATACACACAAAGCCTCACTTCTCATGCTGCACAGATGTCACCCTTCCCCCCAGTATTTGAACCACTCCCAAAGCTCAATTCACACCATTGTCTTTTAAAGGGAACTGAATGAGCATGCATTCTAAATGCAGCTCCACAAAACAGTTCTTCAATGTGTAATTCTTCTCTATTTAGACTAATAAATAGTTGTGTGTGTGTGTATATAGCTAACAAAACTTACAGTGACCATGTAAGTATTTTATGTTAGAAAACTGGATAAACCGATCTCCGTTATATATACAAGTGTCATTGCACTGTGACAATTATAATGTGAGCACTGCCACATTCCAATCATGACTGTTACTGACCCGTTACATCCCATTCTCTTTATTTTTACTGCAGGGATAGTCTGAGAAGGTTCATATGTTGCCTATAGCAACCAATTAGATTTTCTAAAGTAGAACTGAACATAAAAGAAATAAATGGGTTTGTAAGGGCAAAACCTCTTGCTTGTCCTTCCTACACTTATATACATGGTTCGGATTGTTCATTAGTTCTGTATTTTATGTTATGTTAATGTATACTGCATGCATTTCCTTTCTTCCATAGATTTTTTTTGTGTATGTGTCTTTCTTAAGCCTCGTACACGAGATCGGATTTTCCGACAACAAATGTGTGATGGCAGGGTTTTGTCGGAAAATCCGACCGACAACAAATGTTGGATAGCATGCTTGTAAAATTGTCCAGCAAAAAATGTGTGATGGCAGGGTTTTGTCGGAAAATCCGACCGACAACAAATGTTGGATAGCATGCTTGTAAAATTGTCCGGCAACAAATGTGTGATGGCAGGGTTTTGTCGGAAAATCCGACCGACAACAAATGTTGGATAGCATGCTTGTAAAATTGTCCGACAACAAATGTGTGATGGCAGGGTTTTGTCGGAAAATCAGACTGACAGCAAATGTTGGATAGCATGCTTTTAAAATTGTCCGACAACAAATGTGTGATGGCAGGGTTTTGTCGAAAAATCCGACCGTCAGCAAATGTTGGATAGCATGCCTTTAAAATTGTCCGACAACAAATGTATGTCAAAATATCGTGTGTGTACACAAGTCCTTCGAAAAAAAAAAAAACGTACAAACACTTATGCTCGGAAGCAATGCTAACCACAACACAACATTAGCAGAAGTTGCCCAAAGGGTGGCGCTAAAGAGCTGGAAAACCACATTGTTTCGCTAATGTTGGCTGAAAATGTTCCCGCCGTCTGTATGCATACCAAATTCACGGCCAACGCCCTTCACAAAAAATTCCATGGATTTGTCCGATGGAATTCTGATTGTGTGTACGAGGCTTTAGGGTTGCCACCTCCTTACTTTAAACCCAAACACATATGAATTACACAGGTTATGTGGCTAATTTAATGCAGATAAGGCACCAAGTGATTTTAATTACTTCCTTAATTAGCCACAGAACCTGTGTAATTAATATATGTTCCGTCTTAAAGGGATGAGGTGGCAACTCTAGTCTTGTACTAGGATCCAATAAACTAGGCCTATAGTTTTTAATTAGGATCTGGATCTTTATAATTAAAGACTACATGGGCTGATCACTACTTCTGAAAGTTCTAACTGCCTGGCTGTCATAATGATCCAAAACACCACTTTGTTTAAGTTACCTGGAATATGTATGCAGGGAAGAAGTCCTGACGTCACTCTCATATTCTAATGTGCTAATCTGCACTCAAATTTAGTATTTGTAAAATTAGGTCAACCATGGCAGCCCCTGTGCTTCTCTGAGCACTAGGAATGGGCTTGGGCGTGTTTGGGATCCTAGTCCCAACCCACTTGCCCGATCCCACCAGGAAGCCGACACTGCACACCACTAGGGATGAGCTCCGGTGTGTTCGCACAGTACATGTGCAGAGCCCACCAGGAAGTCAGCACGGCGCTGCGCTAATCACAGGCATCGAGACATATTCTCGATGCGCGGCTGTAGAGTTTGGGAAATGTCTCCCTGCCTGTGGTTAGCGCATCGCCGTGCAGACTTCCTGGTGGGCTCTGCACATGTACTGTGCGAACACACCGGAGCTCATCCCTAGTAGTGTGCAGTGTCGGCTTCCTGGTGGGATCGGGCAAGTGGGTTGGGACTAGGATCACGCCTGAGCCCATCTCTAATGAGCATCTTTTATTTTTTATCTATTTTATTTTTTAAGGCTTTTTTATCTTGATGTTACCTAGTGAGCCACGGAACTGAAACACGCAGGCATATAAGGAGTTTAGACTTTACCGGTTGCAAGCTTTTTGCAGATCAATGACTCACTATGGCTCCTTTCACAAGTGCTTTCTGATCAGGTCTGCCTGTCAGATTTTCAGGCGGACCTGATAGGACACTCCATTCACCTCTATGGGGCAGCAGGTGTCGGTAGACATGATCCGATCCTGTTTGTGAAATCCAGACGAATGGAAACCCTAATTTCCATCGTCTGGTGGATCGGATGAAAACGCACATGTGGACCGTTTTCATCCCATCTCCCCATAGAGGACAGTGGGGCTCTGACAGGTCCATCTCTGCACAGTGAGGGGAGACGGACCTGTTATCCGCCTGCTCAGCAGGGATCAGCGGATCGATCCCCCGCTGAGCAAAGTGGAGTCCGTCGGGCGGAAAGCCTCTGTGAAGGGGACCTAAGTAGTACTGTAATGACAGGCTGATGACTTGCACCTTAAGAAAAAATAATGGGCATGGGATTTTTTTTTTCAAAGTCAGTGGTTTTCCCATCGCTTTAAGCAGGCAGTATGCTGCTTATTGCAGCTTGAGTAAAAAAATGTTGTAACAATCTAATAGTCACACTATTGTATGAAGCCATTTTGTAAGACTGTTATTACATGTACAGCTGTTTGCAAAGTCAAGAATAGAGCCATAGGCTTACAGGTCCAGAAATGTACCTATGTCTAATGTTTCTTCAGAATTGTTTGGTGCACTTGTTTGTTGATTGCACCTCAATATGGGCACGCATAGCATATTGTTGTACTGCACCTTAATAAACGCACAACAGTGTGAATGTGGCCTAAAACTACCTATCTGCAGGCTGCTTCCCATCAGGACTGCAGTGTCACCAATACTACAAATTGGAATTCCCATTAGCCACCAATAAAATGCAGACACGTTTAAATCTAATACATGGTTTTAGGAATGTAATATAAAATGAATAGGGAGAGGAGTTGTAAAAGTTAAACACTGTTTTTTTTTTACGAAAGGCAAATCCACTACAAGTGCAAACTACAAGTGCAAAGTGCACTTGGAATTGCACTGAAAGTGCACATGGAAGTTCAGTCGCTGTAAATCTGAGGGAAAGCTCTGAAATGAGGGGAAGCTCTGCTGATTTTATCATCCAATCATGTGCAAGCTAAAATGCTGTTTATTTTCCTTGCATGTCCCCCTCGGATCTACAACGACTGCACTTCCAAGTGCACTTTCAGTGTAATTTCAAGTGCACTTTGCACTTGTAGTGCAAAGTGGATTTGCCTTTAGTAAATAACCCCCTGAGTGTCTTAATTTCTCCAACAGCTGTGTTCTCCAGCAGAGGGTTCAGGGAAATGACTTCAGTATGTCTGACATTTGAATTAATTGTATTAATGTAACTGATATCTACTATATTGCATACAATGACTTCACTGAATGAAAACTGATCATACATTCGCCCAGCTGAGCCAATAGTGAGTCATTTAGAAGATATCTGGAAAGTGAAGATCTTTTAAAACCAGGGGCGGACCGACCATTTGGGCACTCGGCACTGCCCAAGGGCCCCATGCCACTAGGGGGCCCCATCAGGGTTGCCAGCCTCAGTAAAACCAGGGACAGTATGCAAAAATCTGTGTTTTTTTTTACATCTGTCCTTGAAATGTCCCTTAACGAGATCCTTTTGGTCTAAAAATCCCAAGATTATAGCTGCCCTGCCTCTCCAGTACCCTTTCAGTGTGTGTCTGTATACTGTGTATGCATACTGTATGTGTGTGTGTATACTGTGTGGGCCCATAATCTCCTATTGCCCGGGGGCCCCATGAGCTGTCAGTCCGCCCCTGTTTAAAACCTTAAAGATTTTGATTGTACTACCTGATGTGTGACACAGTAGAGTAGTTCCTAGCCAACCCTTTCTCAGATAATATTGTGCTTTCACGTATGGTGATTTTTAGATCAGAGAACATTGTCTTGCACAACATTTGACTAAACAGACCTTAAGCAAATTCACCTTCTAAGACTAATTAGGCTAAAAACAAAAAAAAGGAATCTGACCGAACACTGTTAATAGGAAGATAATGATCATACCTGTAACATTTATGGGCACCACATCAGTCTGTATTGCTTGTGCCTCTTGACGCATTTTCTCTTCTGGAGTGGGTAATGGAAGAGCCTTGGTCCAGTTGGTATGGGTGTCAGAGAACTCCTGAGGAACTGGGGTTTTAGGTCTCTTCCCAGTCAGGAGCATTTCCTCTTCATTTGAAGAGAAGGAAAACTGAAAGAAAATAAAGTTCTATTAGCTGATCTATCAAAGCAGAAACACGAAAGTTGGACTTGCATTCATAAGAAGGGAGCTTCTTAGGGGTTCAGTAATAACGTTTGAAAATTATGCAAAGGAAAATGGTCTATTCCTCATAAAAGCTAGTCAGATAAGTGAATTTATATATCGGCATCTCACGTAATATTGTCTACTATGGCAATACACTTTTTATTTTTTATTTGGTTCTACTTTTTAAAATGAGCCTTGTATTTCAAATGTACAGTATTACAATATAAATTATCTTATTTAATATGTAGTAAATACACTTTAAGGCTGGGTTCACACATAAGCAAATTGGATGTGGAGACATAAGCGAATTGGATGCGGTTTCCTCACATCCAATTTGCATCCGGATTCAAAAAGGGTGCCGTGTGTCTTTGGCTCAGATTCTGGTGCGAATTCAGGCAAAAATTCAGACCTGATTTGCACCTGAACAGGGGCGCACCGGACCCCAGACACCCTTCAAAAAGGGTGCTGTGCGACTTTGGCTCCGATTCTGGTGCGAATTCAGGCAAACATTCAGACCTGATTTGCACCTGAACAGGGGCGCACCGGACCCCAGACACGAACATGCGCCACACATATGTGAACCCGGCCTTGGGGTCCATGCACACTGGGCTTAAAAAAATGCTGCTTTCTACAGGAGTTTTGTGTTTTGCCTCTAGAAGCAGCTCAATGTTATCCTATGTGTCCATGCACAATGGGAAGTTTTTGCATTTTTGAGAAGAGTTTTCTGGCGAAAAACAAAAACAAAAACGCCTGTACAAGAACGCTCTGCATGCGCATTTTTTTTCTGCCAAAAGAACTGGCATTTTTTTTAAGCCCAGTGTGCATGGACCCTTAAACTATTATTGAAAATTTCAAAGTTAACATTAACAGAAGTGCACACAGTATGTTGGTTACAGGGTGTAAATACACGTTACTTTCTTCCAATCTACTAAAAAGGAGCCTCATTGTGCTACAAATACAGCAGTCGAGCAATTTTCCTAATCACTATAAAAACACCTAACCTAATATTTTGTAAAACATATAGAGAAGAGTTCCCGCACAAAGATACTCGTATGTCAGCATTTTCATTTATTATTATTACTACATTTTTCATTTATATTCCTGAAACCAGCTAGCTGTCTTATCTCGTGTAAGATAACATAAAATCCATAGGTTCATATAAATCTATTCTCCACTGGCCAAAATGTCACGTGAAAAGCCTAGTCATATGCTAAAAGTACAAGAAAGCTTCCAAATTAGACTTTTTAGAAGACCTCATAAACAGTCACTAGCAGGGCCGATCCGCCCTATAGGCTCACTATACAAGCTGCTTAGGGCCCCGCAAAGCTGCGAAGGGCCCCCCAAATTACTAGAGGCCCCGCCTGGTGAGAAGTCATTTTTGCCCCCTCACCCCGCTTCTCAACTCGCTGGCTGCATGGGAGAAGAGGTAAGAAGTCAGCACCCCCTGCTTCTCACTTTAATGTAAGATGTCATTTCCGACAGCAGAACACCCCCTACCCTCGCTTCTCAACTTTCTTTAATGTGACGTCACTGTCGTCAGCGCCCCCCGCTTCTCATTTTTAATGTGCCATGTCATTTTGCTTAGGGCCCCTGGGAGGTCAGGATCGGCACTGGTCACTAGCTTGAACAAAGGTAGAAATGCCTAGAAAAAAAGTTTTAGAATTGAATGTAGAATTTACTGAGGAGGTACATAAGGACACACCTAATCACCTTGTCCTTGGTCCAGAACCATAGATGTGTGCACATGGGGAAAATGAATAAATTAAACCGAGCTCTGGGGCCAGTATGGTCTATCTTTGTCCAAATGGTCCAGTTCTCAGATGTTCCAGATTAATAAGTAAAATGTTCTGATATAAAACACATGCACACAGCATTTTTCAGAGACTGATACCTGGTACATTCCACGCCCATGATGCACATTGGCAAGTACAAAATGGGCCCTTATGTCTAGGGCCATACCAATTATAACTCGGTTAACCAAACCAAATGGTTAATTCACATTTCACAGCTGGGGACTTAATAGCGGCCTTTCTCAACTGTGGAATTCCAAGGTCCCTCTAGACTAGGGTTGAATGAGCAAGGAGCAGTTTCTGCCTCTCAGGCAAATTTCCCTTGACACTGATGATCTTTTTAGTAATCTGTAAGGGGATATTCTTCCCTATGAACACAAATGTAAGGAGCATTCTTCTCACTGACCATCACACTAATGTACAGTGAGCTACATGTGTGTGTGTATATGTATGTGTATATATATATATATATATATATATATATATTACTGGTAGGGGTTGAGACCAGGATCAACCCTGAGACCAGGTTGACAAATGCTGTTTTTGGGCTTGTTTTCCCAGGGGCAACAAGGTGGGGGGGGGGTGGTAACAAGTGGCGTAGCCACGGTTTTACTACTCCCCGGCTGCCCACCTGAATCCTAATATTACAGCCTGATGGGGCGGTGCACACCACCTGTCAAAGTTGCCCATTGAGATCAATATAGCTGCATCGTGCAAACGCTTGGCCTGCAGTTGCGGAGCGGTCCTGCAATATAAAATTGACGTTGAGCAATAATAAAAAAAAAAAAAAGGCATCAGGTGCTGGCAGTAGCACCTCTGAAAACCTGTCAGTTAATGCTATACCACCCTCTGAAAAGTGATGCGTCTTGAACTGCTTTTCCGAGGGGACTATCTGGTAAGCATAACACCTGTCTGAGAGAAGCCTTTAAGTTTACATAAAGTAAACAGACCATTTAGAGCCGGTTCACACAGGGGCGACTTGGGACCCGACTTGAAGTCGCCCCAAGTCGCGTGGTTCAGAAAATCAATGGAAGTGAATGGAGCCGTCTTAATGTACACTACTGAAGTCGCTCCGACTTCAGAAAAGGTTCCTGTAGTACTTCAATCCGACTTCTAGGCGACTTGTATCCATTGATTTCAATGGAAGTCGGATCCCCTGTCTTAACTGAAGCAACAATACAGGAAGAGGAAATTGTTTTCTCAGGCAAACCCCTCCCTCCCACAAAGCTGATTGTTTTTTGATTGGCCACTGGAAAGACGCCTGTCCTGGAGGCGACTTGAAGTCGCCTTGTAAGTCGCCCCAAATCGCGCACTCAGGTCACGTCCAGGTCGCCTTGCAAAGAGTCGCGTTGCCCCTGTGTGAACCGGTTCTTAAACAAAGCCTGGAATACTTTTTTGCTACTTGAGTTCTGGTATTGAGAAAATGCTGAACTATCATTCATCAGTGATCTTAGATGCTGCCCTTGGAAAAAATAAACCCTCTATATGAAAACAGCACATTAACTGTAAGGCCACTTATTGTAATGTTACTTTAAAATGAATGTATTCCCATTAATAAAGGAAATGAATATGTTCTTTGATGGAAAACATAAGGAGGTGTTTTGTCACCAGTGTTTCGAGTCCTCTGGGATCTGTAGCTGTTCCAGCATTTGCTTATTAAATCTGATTGCACACGCTGGCTCGTGTCAAGCACAGATGGAGACAGGATTCAGGATACAGGACACAAACACCTCTTTAAATTAGTTTATAATGCCTTTGGCCAATTAAGACTATGTTTTTTAATTCATATATTACATTTTGTTCCAAAAGGATAAGCATTGGTTAATTTATGAATATTTAAAAAAAAAAAATGATGTTACCAATCACAAGCATGATTACAGGACACTAGACGGATTATACTAGACAAATGATTTGCCAGTGTAAAGAGAATGGTATGCATAAAGGCTTTTATACATGTGCAAGTCACAATTATAAAACTACTCTAATATTTAAGCTCACAGTGCTCCTCGCTACTTTACAAAACCAAGGCCTAAACTACACAGCATTGTTCAATCTTAGCTGGTCCATGCCAGTCGACTTCATTAGGCATTTGGGGGCAGATCCACATACATCTGCGCCGGGCGCAGCGTATGTAAGATACGCTACGCCGCTGTAACTTACTTGGCTTTGGTTTGAATCCTCAATGAATTTGCGCTGTAAGTTACGGCGGCGTAGTGTATCTCTCGCGGCGTAAGGGCGCGGAATTCAAATGGATCTAATGGGGGCGTGTTTTATGTCAATACGTTGTGACCCGACGTAAACAACGTTTTTTTGGAACTGCGCATGCGCCGTCCCTGGGGGTATCCCAGTGCGCATGCTCAAAATTAAACCGGAACCCGCCAATGCTTACGACGGTGACGTCATTCTACGCAAATTCCTATTCGCGAACGACTTACACAAACGACGTAAAAAATTCAAAATTGTACGCGGGAAGGACGGCCATACTTAACATTGAGTACGCCTTAGTATAGCAGCTTTAACTATACGCCGGTAAAAGACGAACGCAAACGACGGAAAAAAAAGCGACGGGCCGACGTACATTCCTGGATCGCCGTAAATAGCTAATTTGCATACTCGACGCGGATTATGACGGGAACGCCACCTAGCGGCCGCCGAAAAATTGCATCTAAGATCCGAAGGCGTACGAAGACGTGCGCCTCTCGGATCTAGCCGAGATGCCGTCGTATCTTGTTTTGAGGATTCAAAACAAAGATACGACGCGGGAATTTTGAAATTACGCCGGTGTATCAATAGATACGCCGGCATAATATCTTTGTGGATCTACCCCACAGTCTTTTTTGTTTTTTCCTGAGCCATTAGCTGAATACAGATCTTTATGGTGGTGTTGGCTTTAAACTAAGCTTTTAGCAAATTTCAGAAAGGATAGACCTTGCTGAAAGATTTTTAAAACTACAGACAACACTTCCCTAAAATAATAATAATAATCCACAAAAGCTGGTCAAAACTGAAGCTCAGTAACATACAAGCAAGCAAAGACTATGCTGCATGCGTTTGACCTTACTTTTGTTCACCAGCAGAGGGCACTGTTGTCTTAGACAATTGTTAAAAGCTTTTATATTTGAAATGTGTACAAGTCACAAGGACTGTTCACTTTACATGGGCAAATTATTTGTCTAGTTCAGCCCATCCAAAGACTTGTAATTAACATGCTTGTTGATCTGACATTTCCTGTCCTTTTTAAATGCTAATTGGCAGGTTATGTGTATGCAATAAGTCTGACTCAGTAAAGATTTTGCAGTCTGAAGAAAGAACACGCAAGACTCAAAACATATTCCAATAGTGCTTGACTTGCGGGTTGATTTACTGAAAGTGGAGAGTGCAAAATCTGGTGCAGCTCTGCATGGTAGCCAATCAGCTTCTATCTTCAGCTTGTTCAGTTCAGCCTTGACTAAAAACCTGGAAGCCTCCAGTTTTAGTAAATCAACCCCATGATTTCTCATAGACTCATTCTGGGGGGCATATGCTGTATGTGTTGTCTCTGATGCTTGCCTTCCGTCCCATATTTGCCTACTACAGATTTCAGCACTATACTCCAGAAGAAAAATATAGGTTGTAGATCAGTGGTGTTCAGCTCTACAAGGTTGGACAACAGTGCGGTTTGTCCCCACTTTTGGTTGTGAGGTTGTCCACACACTACCAAACGAACATTTCTGAAGAGAGATGGTAAATACACTGGTGGTCCATGAGGACCAGAGCTGAACACACATTGGTGGGAGTTATAAAGTCCTTAGTATCTGAACACTGCCATATTCATAGAGGTCACATAGCAATTGCCATATGTTATCATTAAAGCATTTGTTAACCCCAAAAAAATAAAATAAAAAGGGATCCTGCTCCCTTTAAAGCATGTTATATGACACAGTGCTTGTCCTGTGTCATTTGGCCCCCTGTAACACCTACAAAACCTGTCTGATCCTGTCAGTTTTTTCCCCACCCCTCTGTAAACTGACCACGGTGTATTATGGCTGCTGAGACCAGACACTGTTGTCAGTTTACATGCCTCTGCCATCTGCTCTACTCTCTGCTCCTGTGTCCTCCTCCCCCCTCTGTCTGTGTGTGTGAGCGCCCCCCCCCCCTACCTGCTGCTCTCATAACACTAACCTGTATACACCATCAGACCTGCCTCCTATTGCAGTGTCCCCTCTGTGAATGATTTATAAATATAAATACCTAATTTAGGAGCCGAGATTGCAATCACATGACCAGCCTTCTCTCTCCTCCCCTCCAGGCTGAAATCAGCAGGGGAATCTCAGCCCCGCCCACTGCATCTCTCAGAAAAGGAAAGGAGAAAGCTGGCCAGTCATGTAAACGCAATCTCGGCAGTGAAATTAGGTATTTTATAAATCACACACAGAGGGGGATACTACAATAGGAGGCAGTGCCGATGGTGTATACAGGTTAGAGTGGCTCAACAACCACTTCAATGTGGTATATTTTACTAACATTTTTACCAACAGTTTACGAAAATATTGGGATGCTAAAATAGTGTTAAAGTATTTGTAAGTAAAACATAAAGAATTATCTATTTTCTGTTGTTTTTTGCTAATACTGGAAATGTGGATGGATTGTCATCACTCTCACATATCACTTGCAGTGTGAATTGTCCCTAAATTTACCTTATTTATTTTGAGGCCTGGTTCACACCTATGTGCAGGTTGCAGTTTACATATTCCAGGTGCATTTTGCATTTTTCAGTACACGTTTTTAATCCATTGAAGTCTATGGAACCAAAAACGAGAAAAAAGTCCCTGGCCCTTTCCATAAAATGCACAGATGTGAACTTGACCCATAGGAAACCATGTTAAATGGACTTTAGTGTGTTTCTGAAAAACTGAAAACGCACAAAAAATTGCATAGGTCTTATTGAGCATCTTCCTACTTCTAAAACTAGATTAAATTCTTGTGGGTTACCAAGGAGTAGATCATAGGCATGCACACAGGGTATGCCGGGGGTGTGCCCAGGCACACCCTAATCACCCCATGTGCATTAGTGTTATCGCTCTGTGTAGCAGCAGGAACATGGGAGAGATCTAACTCTTAGGCCCCGTACACACGCTCGGACAAAACCGATGAGAATGGACCGAGGTTCAGTTTCATCGGTCTAAACCGACCGTGTGTATAGCCCACCGGTCTGTTTTCCTTCGGTCCAAAATTTTAAAACATGCTTCAAAACCGAACCGATGGACCGCTGCCCGATCGGTCCAAACTGATGGTTAGTACAGAGAAGCATCGGTTCAAAACCCGCGCATGCTAAGAATCAAGTCGACACATGCTTGGAAGCATTGAACTTCGTTTTATTCAGCACGTCGTGTGTTTGACGTCACCGCGTTCTGACCCGATCGGTTTTTGGAACTATGGTGTGTATGCATATCAGGCCGTCAGGCCACTTCAGCGGTGAACCGATGAAAACGGTCCGTCGGACCATTCTCATCGCTTTGGAACGACCGTGTGTACAAGGCCTTACCGGCTCTGCCATAAGAGAAGTGTTTATGCTCTTCTCTTGCACTATGCCGCCAGGGAGATCAATGTGTCGGGGTCAAATATATGTAGACATGCACACAAGTGTGTTTTGTGCTTAAGGGTGCACACCTATGGGGTAGATTCATGCTATTGGGTTATTTTTAAATAAATACATTATTCTATTGTATACTAATGACAAGCACAGCAGCATTCCTAGAAAAGGTTTAAGACTGAACTAGGCTATAATATGCATAGGCATCATTAATTGATTGACTAACACCAGAGATTGCTTTTTGCTCTGTAATGTGATCCTGCAGCAGTGTATGCATTAGATAATATAATCCACAACCAATCAGAATCTTCCTTTCATATGTTATGCTACACCAAAATAATGAAAGGACGGATCTGTTTTTTTTTTGTTTTGTTTTTTCAGATTTTTTCATTAATGAAATTCATATTGTTAAAGAATATAGCTATGTTTTGCAACATGATGTATTCTTATTAAGGCAACAATGAGAAATATAAATATTTTAGAGGTTGTAGTAAAGTTTACCAACTACAGAGGAGAGAACTGCAGGGCCATAGACTATTGCATAGGCCACAGGCCTCTTTACTGCTCTTCAAATACAGGCAACATCACTGTGCTTCAACATAACTAATATATAATTTTTTATATATTTGTGGAATATTTTTCAGTACTTCGATCATTAATTACACCACAGGATCAAAAAAGCAGAGTAATATCACCAAACAGTGCTTTTAGGGTTAAAGGGCCACTAAACCTAAAATACAAGTTGTCATAGATAAAGACATTTCTAATAATGTCTTCAAATTTCAATGCATTGTGTGATTCAATTAGAAGAAAATTAATGGAGCATTGGGTTTTGATTAATAAAGTATTATTCAATGGTGTGAACTATTTTGTGCCAAATGACTGAATTTAAAGGACAGCTGTATAAGTTATTATGGGATTATGACTCCTTCCCCTCAGGCTCGGAAAGAGATGGTCATTTTAGTTAAGCATGTAAGTACAATTTCTGCTATAAATTATATCAGAATTACTACAAATGACCACTATGGGGCCTATTTCTAACGAGTGGCGCTGAAATGTATAAGTCACTTTTTTAAGCCTGTAGGCTAGCAATACCTAACGATGAACTGGCATGCTGTAAAAGATTGAGCTAATCCTTGAAAACTCAGATGGGAGAATATTCCACTAATTTATAGTCCATGCCAATGCATTGGAACTATGGTATGTACTTTTTAACTATACTTGGATCAATGCCATATTTACCGTATTTTGGGATTAGTGGCCCCTTACATTGGTTTAAATTTGAGTGTAAATTATAAAAAAAAAAAATATGAAAGCACTGTAGATTTTCTAATTCTACGGCCCTTAAACCCATCTGGCTAGGTGTGTCTAAGCTACTGCCTCTGTACCTTAATGTTCCAGGGCACCAAGCAACAGCATACACTATGGCAAGATTGACAGATGCATCCTAACACATTAGACTGTGTGAAGAAGAGAGAGAATGTAAAAGCATGCCACAGACAATAGTTAATGAAATAAGCTAAGCATCAAATGTTCAGGGTGTGTATACCAAAAATGTGTTCATATTGGTTATTACGGATTGTGGTCAGAGACTGATTTAGGGCAGAATAGGGCCCTCATCCATTGAAAGTGACATTTATAAGGATTGTATGGCCTGCTCCAGCAAACGCCACCGTCTGCAAGTGCATTGTCCCTTGTGAAGTGACCAGCAGATGCAGAGCTTTGACCGATTAAGCTATGCCCCTGGTTTACTCCAAGAGCATAAAGAGCTCTGCCCCTGGTTGACACCAAGAGCATAACAAGCTCTGCCCCTGGTTTACTCCAAGAGTATGAAGGTTGTAGCTGGGTCCCATAGACATCATCATCACTAGACTTCAGCCTTGCTTGTCTTGTAGACGTTCTGGCTCAGGATGTCACTTTACAAAGCTTCTACTGCTATTATCCTTTATCAAACTGATTATGTTGTCTCACCTACAGCCGCCTCATCATAGGCAATACAACCACTTTCAGTTATGAACTAGAATGATGATGTTTACTTCATATTGGAAAATAGCTTCAGCCAGTGTAATTACAGATCAATACCAGAACTGGTACAGCTGTTGCTGTAGATCATGAAAATGTTAACACCAAAGAGAACCTGCACATGGTTCATTCTTTCTACGGTTAATTTAACTAATGGAGAAAATCCTGCTCAAAATGAAGCTTTAATGACAGAGATAACTATGTACAATGTCTACCAATCCCATCTGTCACCAGCCAGGAACTGAAAACAGCAGGATGACAGGCGGAAAAGCAGCGACAATAACACGGCAAAGGCACCTATCAGCATTTAGAATGCTTTCCATAAGCTCGTCTGCCTGTTAATTTCTTACCCAAATCTCTTCTATCCTCCCATCACACCATCCCCCAGCCCTCATTTATCAGCTATACAGCTTGGTAAGATGAGTTCTGGAAAAAGCTGCGCACACAAAGCAGGTGTTTCAATATATTCAGATGTGCATCATGAAAGCACTTCAAAGAATTCTTTAATGAAAATAAAGCCATCCTATGTAACCACTTCAAGATCAGGGATCAGTGAAATTCACAAAGGTCACGTCAGTCGATAAAATTACTACCTGCTACAGTTTTGGGTAGCAGATCGCTTTTTATTATTTCTTTAATGTCATGAACCACTTGTTTTAATCTACCAATGGGCTGTATTGGTTTGCATGTTGATAAAGTAGGGTCCAGGAAGACAATGTATTCAGACCAACCCTGCTGAACCGGACTACAGTGTTTTTATCCATTACCCTACTGGAGCGTTATATTGTTAATGTAATATGTATCTCCACTAAATTAGCCTTGTGTTCCATGTGCTAATTATGAATAAAACTATATTGGTGGATCTAACCAGGGATATGTATGTTTCACTGAGCATTTCATTAGTGGATAAATGGTGCAAAAAAATCATTGACTGGGATACCTTTCGACTGTATTCTTCATCATCTTCTGGATAACTTGTGCAAACCATGCTTGGAGAGGAGGAGAATGTTGGTCCTTGGGAATAGTACTGGGAGCTGCGATAGCCATCCCTTCGAAGCTTGTCACATTCTGCTCAAAGAGGTACAAGGAAACATAGGGTTACCAACATGGTCATTGCATACCACAGAATAATTATCTTTAGTAGATCTTCTAAGGGTCACCAAGAAATGTTATTATATGAAAAGTTTGCAAACTGAGGTATGACACTTAATGCATTCAAAAGAATAATACTCCACCGATTGTGGAAGAGAGTTTCACATCCTTCCCACACTGACAGTGAAAAACCCCCAACGCAGGTTAAAGGTTAAACTCCATTCTTCTACATCTGGCTCTCACCCTCCTCTCTCACTCCGTTGCCACTTGTAAAACACAGAATCCTTCTGTGTTTACAAGGGACATCTTCGCTCTCAGTGGCTCCTGGAACTAACAGATCACTGCACACACTCATGGTTGGGACATAGCTCCATAATCTGAGAGAGAGAACAATCTCCTTGCAATTTGAGGCAGAACTGCCTACAAAGGGAGGTATAAGCCAGGCCAGGTAGGAGAGAGAGATGCAAGGAAACGTTGTTGTAGGGCGCAGGATGGGGTGTGTGGGGCTACACACTGTGCGAGCTGAAATGGGGGTGTCATTAACAATGTATTGACACTCCCCAGCAATTCACATATGGCAGTGTGAACTGCCGTGCGAGTCGGGTGCGATGCGGGAATCCGCAGGGTTCCAGCATCGCACTAGTGTGAACCCAGCTTATAGTATATTTCTACATTCTGGTCAATATATACAGCACATACAGTTACGTTCAGTATATATGTGTTATCGTGCCGACATTAAATAAGCCTATATATGTTTTAGTACATCTTAAATGTATTTTAAAGCTGTCATCTTCAATGAGACATAATACACATCTTTTTTCACTGTCCAACAAATTGGCATCCCTAAGACGGAAACTCTCCCTGCAAAACGCATAACATGTACTAGATGTTATGTCTGAACCATTTCTGAATGGTTGGTAAATCAAAGCCATAGAGAGGACGTTTGACCTGAACTGTGTGTGACAGATGCATCTGAATTTAATTTTATATATCTGTAAAAGCACACTAAACCCCTTATTCAATTCAATCCAGATCATTATGTCATCACATCTGTCTGAAGTAACTGAACTGGACCCTTTATGAATGGGCTTATTGTACAAATATCCAGTACTTGTATTTCCCATTGACCTATTCATAAAGATCACAGTAAGTGATACT
Organism: Rana temporaria; assembly: GCF_905171775.1. Taxonomy (NCBI): domain Eukaryota; kingdom Metazoa; phylum Chordata; class Amphibia; order Anura; family Ranidae; genus Rana; species Rana temporaria. The sequence continues at coordinate 299,809,200 of NC_053492.1, forward strand.
GAATTTAAGTATACGGGTTCATGTAAGCTCACTTTTCACAAACTATGCTTGTTTTTAGCCCTGAATAATATCCTATGTGCTTAGTCACTCGGTTTCCGGCCTTTTGTAATCCAGACTTCCTCCATGCCCTGGAAAAAGTTAAGTAGTGTAATTTGTTTTCTATCAGTTGTAGGTACTAAGCTTTCCAAAGCATGCAGGTGGGCTAAGTCATGAGGTGGTTTACAATGTCACAATTGCTTGTGGATACTCCATAAATTCCTGGCCCTCTGCGGAAGTACACCTTGAGGGGATAATTGTGCTGGCATGACACAAACACCCAATGTATACAAAATAAAAGATTACAAAAAAAATCTTCTTCCCTGTTTACAATGACAGAAGACCATCATTTTAAAATTCAGTGAGTGCTGTAGGTGTAGATATTTTTTTTTCCGAGCAGGTAGGTGACAGTTATTACGTATTTTTTGCTATTTAGCATTCTATTAATTCATAATAAAATGCAATAAATGGGTTCTATTAACAAACTCCATGCAGATAAGATTTCTGGAGGGAAATAAACACCGAAACCAGTGCTACAGGATTGTTACCCCCTTAGTCAGAATGGAGATTGCTCTTTGTTTTACTAAATAGTTTTGTCTATAGGAAATTCTAAGTTGCTCAACAAAATACTGCTGTGAAGCAGCATTCCTATTAATTCTTATCGAAATATGTTTTCCACTGTGATAGCATGTTATGCTTCTGTGTATACAAATCTTAAGGATTCTTGCTTACCACAAAATATCTCTCATTTGCAACGCATATCCCTCATGCAAAGATGTTCATGTTCCTGGGTGTTACACAGATTTGCATTGCAGATGTTGCTCTACAGATCTTACTCAGCAGACACACAGAAATCCAGAAGTTATTAGAAAGAACAGCTTGAGGGAACAGGGCAGCTGGAGTAGTATGCATGACGGGTTGGTTGGTCTTCATCATTTTACCGTGTACTTACATACAACATAAATTATGCCATTAATAGGTAAAATAGCATGTGCTTGGCTTTGTTCTTTTGGGCACAGACTGTACATATAAGGGTTGATATAATAAAACTGGATGCACCAATACCATTTTTTTTACACAGAGTACGAGTAAGGCCTCGTACAGACGAGCGGACAGTCCGATGAAAACAGTCCGCCAGACCGTTTTCATCGGACATGTCCGCTCGGAGATTTCGGTCTGATGGCTGTACACACCATCAAACCGAAATCCCCGCGGACAGACAGCGCGGTGACGTGGCGGTGACGTTGACGCCGCCACGTCACCAAACCAGGAAGTAAAATACTTCCACGCATTCGTCGAATCCATTCGACGCATGCGGGAGATTTCTGTCCGCTGGTTAGGTGTATTAACCAGCGGACATGTCCGCCGGACAGCTTTCCAGCGGACATGTTTCTTAGCATGCTAAGAAACATTTGTCCGCTGGAAATCTGTCCGCTAGCCTGTACACACGATCGGATCTGTCCCCTGAAACTGGTCCGCGGACATGTCCGGTCGTGTGTACGAGGCCTTAGAGCTAGATGAGAGGAGGAGGCGAGGATGGCACCCGCCAGAGAAGACAGCCAGCTGGAGGGAAAAAGGAGATGTCACTTCCGCTATTGGTTTTCGGGCATCGGAGCATTTGTGCAAGTACAGATACTCGCGCAAATGCTTAGCATCGGCAGCGATACTGGTATCCCTGCAACCCTACTGGAAGGTGCAAAATCTGGTGCAGCTGTGCCTGGTAACCAATCAGCTTCTAACTTCAGCTTGTTAAGCTTTGACAAAACAAAAAAACTAGAAGCTGATTGGTTTCTAGTCACCAGATTCTGCACTTTCTAGTTCTAGTAAACTAACCCCATTGTGGTGCCTATACGTGCACCCACAAAGGAGAACAATGAGGAATCAGAAAAAGAAAATTCAATGTAATTCAATAGATTTTTGCTTCTTGTGTTGTAATACCATAAAGTACACAGGTGCTGCATAAGCATATCGGTTTTGGTTATTTTTATCATTCAGTGCCATAGAAATATTGGTTTTGAGCAGTTAGTTTCGGCATGCAAAAGATATACACATGGAGAGACCTTACAGCCTATGCATTCATTAATTAGCTGTTCCAGTGACCCCATTTATCCAATGAGGATATATCCAGGAGGGCCACAGTCTACATTTCCCCACCAGTGTGACGCCATTGCCAGGGAATACATCAACCTGTAGGCCCCAGCCAGGTCCTGCACTGTAACTCTATAACACAGAGGAGACCCCTTGAACTTTGGTGACAAGATCACTGTGGCTGACATTACCTCTTGCTCAGCTTAGGTTGTCATCAGGAACATTCACAGAAACATGAGACCAGAGACCACCCAGCCTTGACAAAGCCCCTTTTCTGTTGGCAGTCACAGTGATCTGAGAGGTGGTGGTGGGGGGGGGGGGCACATTCAGCATTACATTACACCTTGCATTACATTGGTGGTAACTATCAACTTGCAAGTCTGAGTTGATATTTGCATGGAACAAATGGTGCCTATTACTCAATGGGAGGAAAAAAAAGATCCAACATCACTGGCAAGCTGTATTGTAATACAAAGCCATGCTTTTACAAAACCTTGCTTGAATTGGCCACAGGTGCACTCAGTGTTGTACACTGTTCTCTGTTAATAGATTGGGTGCGAACTTTGCCGATAGACAACCTACCTGCTGAAGTATGGAAGCTGTCATTTTTCTAAAAATGTTTGTTTCCTGGCTGGTATGAGGACCCATACATTATGGGGCACTATCCTAGAACAAGTAAGCAGTTCATGAAAGTCCGAAAGCTTTTTCTCTATACATGTTCTAGGCCAGTGAGTCAAACTACCGAAGCCAGGAGACCAGCAATTTTTAGAAGGAGAGGTGTGGCAGCCTACATGTTTCTCTGGTTTCAGCTTTTCTGGGCAGTTGTAAGTAGACAGTGTTTTTATAAGTATCCCTTACTGTGAGGTAAACATTCTTGACCTTCCTCCCTGATTATCATAGTGGGGGACAGATTTTTACAAGGGTCAGTGTAATATCAGGCTTGACTTTTCTTCTTGCACATACTGATGTCATTCACCAGCAGAGAATACACTATAATGACAAGCTGGTGCCTCCTAATGTTTAAAGTCAGCTGGCAGAGTCATAAAACTAGATTGGAAAAAAATGTAACCATGTCATTATGGGGGGGGGGGGGGGGAGTTTAACTAAAACTGTAAAGCACGCGCCGTCCGTGGAATTTCCCAGTGTGCATTGCTCCAAAGTACGCCACAAGGACAACATTGGTTTCGACGTGAACGTAAATGACATCCAGCCCCATTCACGGACGACTTACGCAAACAACGTAAATTTTTCAAATTCCGTTGCGGGAACGACGCCCATACTTAACATTGGTACGCTGCATATACGCCTCATATAGCAGGGGTAACTTTACGCCAGGAAAAGCCTAACGTAAATGGCGTAACTGTACTGTGTAGGCCGGGCGTACGTTAGTGAATTTGCGTATCTAGCTGATTTACATATTCTAGGCATAAATCAGCGTACACGCCCCTAGCGGCCAGCGTAAATATGCAGTTAAGATCCGACGGCGTAAGAGACTTAGGCCGGTCGGATCTAATAGAAATCTATGCGTAACTGATTCTATGAATCAGGCGCATAGATACGACCGGCCAGACTCAGAGATACGACGGCGTATCAGGAGATACACCGTCGTATCTCCTTTGTGAATCTACCCCTTCATTTTACACCTTCTGAGGAGGATGTTCATTTTTTTCAGGCCCATCTAAAAAGCAGCTCCTTAAGCCTACCATAGACATTGCAAATTTGAACCAAGTTGATCGATCAAGCAACTTGGTTACATCCAGCCTGCCGGATTTTGGCTTCACCCACCCTCCCACTGGGTGAACACTCGTAGTTGCAGGAAAGAAATTTGCTCCAGCTTTGGCCGGCCTAAGTAGACTATCTCATAACCTCTTGTCCCCCTACTATTTTTGAAGCCTAGAAAGACAAATGTATGTTTATTTAAAAGTCTAGGCCATTGGAGGGTAGGTCCACTAACTTTATCAATGTGGTGCATTCATCGCTATCAATAAATGCAGCTATTCATATATGTTTGTGCTACTCTACCACCACTGTAGCTAAATATTAACATTAAAATATAGGCACTGCATGGACAGTCTGCAGTCATAGATTCTGCACTTTCATGAAAAATTTCAAGATCTTGGAAATCACATGGAGACTTCATATACAAGGTTGACATCCCCACTAAGACCATGCATAGCACACAGTGCAAATTTCTTTCCTGAAAACATGGGTTGCAGGAAAGAAATTTGCATAATTCCCCCATCAACACACAGTGCTGACAGGGGAATCCCTGCTGCCGAGCAATTGTCTGCTCCCGGTGGGGGAAGCCGTCCCTGCCAGGAGAAGACCGTGATAATCTCTAGTGGCTATAGCAGCAGCTAGATATAATCGTAAGAGAATCCAGTAAGCTGGTTACGCCCAAGTTGATCGATTGATGGCTGGTCTAAGACTGCATCGGCACTGTATTATACGTTACTTGGGATATAGGGTACTATGATGGACATTCCATATCTTGCCATTAGAAAATTAATAAATACAATTTTACAAAAAATCATGGCCATTACAAGTTGAAATCATCCCCTCTGGCCTCTAACAGGAACACTATACAACCCCTGGCAAAAAGTATGCAATCACCACTCTTGGAATATGTTTATTCAATTGTTTAATTGTGTAGAAAAAAAACTACCGTATTTATCGGCGTATAACGCGCACTTTTTTCCCCTTAAAGTCAGGGGGAAATCGTAGGTGTGCGATATACGCCGATCCCCGCTGTCTCTGTGTCTCTGAGCGCTGCAGCTTCACTGCCCGGTTCCTTACTGTGCATGCGCGAGTCGTGCTGCGGTGTTCCACTGGTCTCTGTTGTGTTCTGGGAGCCAAGTGTTTCCCAGAACACACAGGGGGGTGACGCGGAGGGGCCGGACTCCCGCTGGAGTCTATACCAGAAAGTGGTGCAAACACCTGTTTTATACAGGTATCTGCACCCCCTCCCCCCTGAAAGGTGTCAAATGTGACACCGGAGGGGGGGAGGGTTCCGAAAAGCAGAGGTTCACTTTTGGGTGAACCTCCGCTTTAAACAATTGAATGAACATTTTCCAAGAGTGATTCCATACTTTTTGCCAGGGGTTGTATAAGACTTAACCTTAGTGAGAACTATTCAGTAAATGGTCAGTTTATAAACTACACTCCAAACTGCCAGTACCACATTACAGAGGCCTGGAGCCAGAGAATGAAGCAATTCGGAGGAGGATAGCATGTCTGGGCAGGTGTGGTGGATTTCTTTAAGGGGTATATAAAGCAATAAAACCTTTTACAATAACTCATTAGGTCATGCTTTGTGGCATGAGGCAGTCATTCCCACGCACACAAACTCCATGCCTACATACAAATGACAAAGGCCGCATGAGGTGAATATATTGTCCCTTTATGGGAAAGCTAAAACTCTTAACATAAAGACAGTTCAAAGACAACATGACATTTTGTGTTATTGTAAAAACAAGGAATCGTTTTCACATGGCTGGAGAATGAGATGAGCCTGCTTTCATGTTTGCACCTGTAAATGCCAAGGGTTTGGTAATTCTATCCCTCAGCTCCTGGCCTCCGTGTTATCGGTGGAAGTCTTCATCTGTTTATAGAGGAAGTAAAGTCTTTCTCAATTGTACCTTCAGGTAAGCCTACAAAAAGGCTTACCTGTAGGTACTGTAAATATCTCCCAAACTTGCACAGTTTAGGAGATATTTACTATATATGCTGCCGCCGTCATTGGCGCATGCGCTCTAAAGGAACGACCTGCTCGTGCCGTTTCTTCAGTGCCTGTGCCGTGACTGGCCAAATGTGTGGGAGTGACGTAATTGCGACTCCGGCCAATCACAGCGCCAGAGCCAGCAAACCCATACTCGCTCATTATACCTTTTTCTTGCAGTTTTTTTTTTGGGGGGGGCGGGGTTAGGACGTTTACAACCTCTTTAAAGAAAGAGACGTTTTAAATACTTTAGTAGTGGGCAACAATCAAAGGGCAAATAGTGCACCCAATGGCTTCTTTGGGTATGTTTACATTGTTTTCACCCAATGAAAACATGTCCTTGAGTTAATCATATTGCACAAAAATGTCCGCCGGAAAACTGTCCGATAGGCCGTACACACGACCGGATCTGTCTGCTGGAACTGATCCGCGGACAAATCCGGTCATGTGTACGGGGACTTACAGATACATTTACAATATATTTAACAGCCAATATATAAAATGCGTTCATTTTGGCAAGGCAACTTTAGTTCTCAGTCATGTGACCCAGATCTTCGGCACAGGTTCCAAACAGATAGTTATATATACAGTGGCAAGGAATTATGTGAACACCTTGGGATTAACTTTTTTTTCTGCAGTAAGGGCCATTTCACACCAGAACGCAGTGCAGGAAACCCGAGTTCCTTGCGTGTCTCTCGCATTACGTTCAAAATGCACTACACTTGCGTCCTGCAGCGGATGTCAGTGTTAACTTAAGGAAACCCCAAGCGCAGGTCACAAACGCAGTAGTACCATGCAATCGGGTTGCTGTGTGATTTACAAAATGACTGCATGCACTACTTATGATGTGGTTTGGCACAATTTCAACCCATTCAAATGAATGGGCTAAAATGGCGCTGCACCTGGTTCGCATGTGTATTGCACAGGATCGCACAGAGTGTTCCTGTGCGATTCATGGTGTGAACCCATAGTTGCACTTGCAGTGTATTAGCCTTTAGTAAATGAACTCCATTGTGTTTGCCTACTGTTGTGACCTAGATGAGGATCAGATCACATTTCATGGTAAATTACTGCATAAAACCAGTAAATTCCAAGGTGTTCACATACTTTTTCTTGCCACTGTATATTTATGTTTGTGTGGTCATATCTTTTGAGATCCAGGTTAGATCAGGTTCCTGGTGCATAGCAGCGCAATGCTGGCAATCTTCCTATCTTTATAACAATAACCGAAGGCAAGCCATTGTGAATTTTCTTTCTATCTCGTTTGACAATATATTCGCCACCTGCCCAGTGAAAAGATAATTTTTTTTCTCACGGGGAACAGAAAAATGAAATGATCAGTCATGGAGATTTTATAGCATGCGACCAATGTTCAGCTTAGAGCTGGTTGCTATGATTAATGGGATTGATGCTCAAAAGGATGCATCCACCATGAAAATGAAGTACCATGTGGGCAGATTTTTTTTTGTTTCAACGCCATCTTCAAAATGAACACAAAGCAAAGCCAAAATGTTGGGCAATTCCAACTAAGGAACAAAAATCATCAACAGAGGTTTTCTAATAAGAAAACAGCACATCAATTTTTTTTTATGCTTGGAGTCAATTTACTAATGCTGGAGAGTGCAAAATCTGGTGCAGCTCTGCATAGAAACGAATCAGCTTCCAGGTTCTATTGCCAAAGCTTAATTGAACAAGATAAAGTTAGAAGATGATTGGCTACCATGCACAACTGCACCAGATATTGCACACTCCGGTTTTAGTAAATCAACTCCACTGAGTCTCCATATCAGCCCTTTATTAATGAGAAGCATAAAGCCAGCCATACACGGTTCGAATTTCGAAAGAATTTTCTTTCGAAAATCGTATCAAAGAATTTTTGTATGAATTTCGCACCGTTATTGGGCTGCAGCAACAGCCGATTTTCATACGGCAATCAAATTTGAGGAGTCGAACATGTTGGAATTTTTTTGAAAAACAAACGATTTTCTAATCAATAATGGGAGAACCGTTGCGAGAAATGTAATAGAAAAAAAAATGCGCATGTGCAAAAAAAGAAAATTCACAGAGAGAAAAGAATATTCCCGGCCACGAAAATTATTTTCTGTAGCAACATGAAGGCTTGGTCGGCCGAATCTCGAAAATCAATGGTGGCATCATCGGATCACAAAAAAAAATTACTTTTTGATTTTGAAAATAAAATTTGTTCGAAATTCAACCGTGTATGGCCTGCTTAACTGACCAACAGCGAGGCTCAGCTAGTAAGGGGGATGGGAAGAAGCTTAACTTCTACTGGATAAATCACAATTTACACCACCGACTGTATCTCCAGAGCTTTTGATCCTTGATCGACTGGACATGGTTTTAACTTACATAGCCTCCAAAAATTTATTATTATTATTTTTTTTTTCAAATCTTTTTTTTTATATAAGAAAGAAAGGCAGTTTCCATTAGAACATACATAGCAAATATGTCCACCCATCAAGGTTACTGATATATATATATATATCAATAGGACCAGGGCTTTTTTTCAGGGGGCACTTGGTGGAACTCAGTTCCACCACCTCTGGCTCAGAACCTTTGGTGCCTGCTCACCACAATCACTTGTAAACACAGAAGTGTGATTTCTGTGTTTACAAGTGACAGCTCTGCACTCTGTATGTAATGCGATCCTGGTATTTAATGCCCCTTTAAGACCCTCCTACTGTTTTCGTAAAATCTGACTGACCGCACCCACTATTTGATGTGATTAGGAGGGTGTGTGTAGGGGGAGGGGTTTTGTGGGGCCGTGGTTAAGTTTTTAGGCACCTAAAGCTCTGAATAGGACAATAAAAAAGTTACCCCGTCCCAATAAAGGAAATGGAGAGAGAGACCCAAGAGGGGGAAAAAAAAATCCTGAAGCCTCGTACACACGACCGAGGAACTCGACGGGCGAAACACATCGTTTTCCTCGTCGAGTTCCTTGTTAGGCTGTCGAGGAACTCGACAAGGCAAGTTTCTCCATTCCCGTCAAGGAAATAGAGAACTTGCTCTCTTTTTGGCTCGTTGAGTTTCTCAACAGTTTCCTTGACGAAAATGTACACACGACCGGTTTCCTCGGCAAAAAAATATCTCCCAGCAAGTTTCTTACGAGGCCTGAGAGATCAGGACAAACATGCATTTTTTAATCACATGCTAAACTTGAGTTTACCAAGCCTGTGGCATGTTTATTTTAAACATGCCACTATACTATACTATTATTATATTATCACCTGTAGGATTGGTGTAAAATCTATGTGGTCGCAGCAGTACATCTACTTTACAGACAAGTGCCCTATACAATATAACCATATGGGCATATTTCACAGATCAGACAGGATTTTCCCAATCAATACAATTTTGATGATGACAGATTTAAAAAATGTGGGAAGACAAAGGGCTTCTCTGCAACCTGACTGTGACCCCTCAATCTCAAAGAGAACACCCTATTACAATCCAATCCAACGTTGGTCACAGCAGTTCACCCAGTCATACATTACAGACAAATGTCTGCTACAGGTAAGCTGACTATGTGATAACGTGGACACATTTGATGGATCAGACTGGATTTTCCAAAGCAGCACGTTTCCATTTTGACAGATTTTAAACATGTGGGAAAAACCAAAGGGCATCTGTGCAAACCCGACTGACCCCTCCATCTCACAAAGAACGCCCGGTTACCTTCCAACCCACCAATGAAATGTGAGATTAGTAATAAGACAACATAAGCTCTTAAGAAGGATTAGAATCCACAGTGCTGAGGCAAGACATATAAACCTACAGAGTAGTTAGATATTCAGTATAATCAGTGACAGCTATACATGTATCTTTCTTTACATTAATTACCTTGATTAATTGGGATTTGACCTAAACCTAGAGTGGCATTCTACAGTGATCTCCAGTAATAAGTTATAAAAAGAAAAATCTTTTGGAAGGTGTCTTAATCTTGACATTGACATTTACTAAATGTTATCTGGTCAGCAGTTTCCTGGCGTTCATTGTGTAATCCCAGTTTTAAAGCATAACTTTATCATTCTGGTAAATTTGATATTAAGCAAAGAATGCAATAGTATGTAAACAGCATATCTGTTTCATTATGCCTGTAAAGCTTTTGAGAAATCTATGGTCTCCAGTGAAAAATATAATGTGCCATAGAATTCTGTCTATGAGTGTCAGATATTACTGTCTTTACTAGTAAGTGCTTGAGGTGATTGTAGCCGTATTAGTGCACTTACAGGAAAAGGATAATTGAAGCGCTAGGAACTGTGGCCAGAGCAGGAGCACCTCTAGCAGGGGATATGATGTGGGTTACACAGTGTGTAAATGGCAATGAGCCACAGTATAAGGGACTATGGGATATAATGGTCTATTAGTCCTGGGTAGTACCCACGGAGGGAACAGGCCCCTCGTCGCACACTTAAGTAGGCAGCCTGCTGGAGAGTAGAAGAGACTCTGTATATGTGGAAAGAGAAGTGTAACAGTCTAATTCCTTGTTTCCACTGAACGGAACGGTTCGGGTCAGTAGATTTGGAACGGTTTAGAAAGGACCGGTCTATTCTCGTGAGCGTTTCCACTGCAAATCGGACAGTCGGGACCATACAGGATTTAGAAAAAATGCCTAGCACGTTCACCAATCAGTGGAATGTATTGCATCTCTGAAGCGGGACCCAGAATGGTCCGGTACGGTACGGTTTTATGGCACACTTTCATAATGGAAACACCCAAAATAGCGTACTGAACCGAACCATACCGAACCGATCCGCTCAGTGGAAATGAGGCATAAGTGTAACAATAGTACAACCATCTTTATTTAAAGGTAATACACTCACTGGAAGGTAGAGAGTATAGGTAGAAGCCTGACGAAGGAGTATGCATGCTCCAAACGTGTGCACAGACACAGGCTTTGACGCACCAGATGGCATTGTGAGAGCTTCCCTCTGTGCCTCCTTCATCCAGCCCGGGACTCAGGAAACCACCAGTGCCGCTGGGAGTGATGACACAACGCTTCATTCACGGATCTCCGCACCTAGCACAGCTGTTAACCTTTGATGTGCCTATACTCTCCACCTTCCAGTGAGTGCATTACCTTTTGATAAAGACGGTTGTACCATAGCTACACGTAGATTGGCACTGCTCCTCTCTCCTTCTCTTTCCATATTAGTGCACTTGTGACAGAAACAATTGAATACTGTTCGTGATATTTTTTGGGGCATCTTCTCTTCTTCAAGGTCTCAGCAGTACTGCTAGGACCTTGAAGAAGGGGACATACTCTATTTATTTGCACTAACATACAATTTTTCAGGACAAGCATTCAGAGTATGTCCCCTTCTTCAAGGTCCTAGCAGTACTGCTAGGACCTTGAAGAAGGGGACATACTCTGAATGCTTGTCCTGAAAAATTGTATGTTAGTGCAAATAAATAAAGTATCATGGGCAGTACTCAATCATTTCTGTTTCTTAGTAAATGAAATATTCACCCAGCAATCGAGTATAGCATAAGATCTTGCTTCCTATATGTTGATGTGGGCTTTCGGGTTTACTCTGTACACTGTATGTTATATATCACTGTAGTGAACCTGTACTGTCGGTTTATGACAATAAAACTTTTTTAAAATAAATATTCACCCAGCTTTCCCATAGTAAAGATAATTCAGTGGGTCCAAATGATACTTGTAAAGTTATAAGGAAACAAGACAGTCTACAGTTACATTTAAGAAAAATGGAATGTACTGTCATTCAGAATTCTGCTCACATTAAGTAATGAGACCCTGATAAGCCACAGTTAATTGGTTACAACTTACCTCGCAGAACAGTTTTCAGGTTCACTTTGGCTTGCTTGTGCAAATCCTCTACACATGGCGGTCTGGATGAGGGAAGGAAGACATTTTCTTGTTGGTGCCAAGATGCCTTGTAGTGGACTGTCCACTTATTTTCTTCGTCTAAATTGGAAACAGCTGCAAAGAAGAAAAGAATGCTTTTATTAGTTATTGTTCGACTCTGGATAAATACTTCAACAAACTAGAAAGATTATTGATAAGGACTGGCAGAGATCTCCCTGAGAAGGATAGATTCTTCTAATGGACTGAAGCAGAGCTAGAGTGGTGAGCACCTTGAAGTAAGGGGGAAGGATTGGCCAAAGTTCTACAGAAACGTTTCCAATTTGGAAAATATCTGTGTGTGGTATTCAGATATCGAAAAAACATGCCATCACTTTGTAGGTGTACCCCTGAATGTCTCAATCCCGACTCAAGCATCACATCCATCCGTGGAATGAAGGTGAGATTGTTCAATTTATGAGAAATTTACAAGACACAATAATAATCTGCTATTGTGTACATATAAAGTTTCGGAGACTTTTTAGTTTTGTGCTATAACTTTAGGATGCCTAAAGATGATTTTTCATTTTCATGTCCCTAGTAAGAATTCAGCTTGATTAAACTGATAAATAAACCAACATCTGGTACTATTTCCTTTAAGCAGATGGCACATATGTCCACTGAGCTGTGGCAAAGATTTGGCCTTGGCATATGGGTAATTTTTAAACGAATGGCCCAGGTAAGCATTTCTGTTCCCTGCTTCAAGGTTACCATTCCATTATATTAGTGAAATGAATAACACAAAACAATATAATCAATATACTAAAATGTTTCCATTAACAATGGACAACTAAATAACAGCTTACAGGTAACAACATTTTTAGACTTTTTTTTATGGCAGTGCAGTAGCCCTTATCAATCAGATTTCAGTTTTCTGGAACCTGCTGAGTGAAATAGTAATTTTCATTGGATGCCATGGGTTAATCCTCTGTGCACGTTGTCTAATTAAAGTGTGTCTGTAGGTAAAATCATTGTTTTTTTTCCTTAATTTTCAGTATCGTGGGGAAGGGTTAGACCCTCTATAAGTTTTTTTTTTTTTTGCTCTCTGTGTCCCAATTGTGGCGATTTACTGCTTTTTTTGAACTGGTGACAATTGTCCTCTACAGTTTTCGATTTCCCATTTTTTTTTTTAGAGTTGTCTTCAAAACAAGAAGGGGAAAAGGGAGACATTTCCAATGGGGACAAGTGTCTAAGGCTGACCTTATATTCAACTGGGAAACTGCCCAGGATTCAAACTGTTAATGGGCAGGCTGAATGTACCAATTTGATAGATCGATCAACTTGGGTACAACCAGCATGCTGGATTTCTTGCTAAAGCCGCTAGTGATAATCACTGTCTTCTCCCAACCCCCCACCCCCCCCGGGAGCAGATAATTGCTTGGCAGGAGGGATTCCCCTGTCAGCACTGTCTGTGTTGATGGGGGAAACGTGCACATTTCTTTCCTGTAACCCATGGTTACAGGAAAGAAATTTGCACCACGTATGGCATGCCTAAGAGGGAACTTGCCCTCACTTTGGGAGATCTACTCTTAAGGTTAGTACACACTGCTAGTTTTTTTTCCGTTCAACCCAGAGGGATGGACGAAAAAAGGCTGACAGCTCTAATGTTAGCACAGCGATCTCCCCTGCTGTTCTATTGTGTTCTGACAGGGGGTCAGCCCCCCGCCAGAACACTCTGGTCAGGTTTCGCAGCTATTGGCTGAGAGCTCTGACGAGAAGTCAGTCAGCAGACCTCTTTTTGGTCATGCCCCTTCAACAGAAGCCGGACCGACTGCAACACACATGGGTCAAATGTCGGCCGGTTTCGTTTGAACCGGCCGATGCCGCCTGACATTTGGCCCATGTGTACAAAGCTTAAAGCTGTCCACTGATGATATGATTTTCTTTCCTGCAACCACAGGGAGGAATCCCTCCCATGGAGCTATTGTGTTCTTATGGTGGGGGGATCTGTCCCAGTGGTTATTGCTAGCAGCTATAGCCATTGGCAAGAATCGCATCTGGAAAATCTGACATGCTGGTTCCACCCAAGTCCATTGATAGATGGACTTGGGTACAATAAGCCTGCCCATACATGGTTAGAATGTTGGCTGGTCCCTGCAGAACCGGCAGAGATTCGAACCATCTATGGCCGGCTTTACTTTCTGCTGCATCTCTGGGAAGGGAAATTTCCCAAAGTGTATAAAGAAAGCGAAAAAGAAATGGGCAGAAGTTTTAACCCTTACATACTCTGTCCAAAATGTAAAAAATGTTTTGGCCCTTACATACATTTTAAATAGGCACAGTTGTTGCTTTAGTACTAGGATTTGATAGTGGAATTAAGGATACCCCCACAAATATCAACTTTTGTCTTATTAAATGGGCCTAATAAAGGTATCCTAAAAGCTGATGAACTGGTTAACTGGGAAGAAACTGGATAATTAATGCAATTACACACTAAAACCAAGATTAAAAGGATTAAGGGATGGAAGTGTGCCAGCATCCATTGCCTCCATTTCTAAAACCAATCCTCCCTCAGTCACAAAAACAACTTTGTTTTAACTTCATTTAGTACATAGTACATTGTCAATAGAACTTTAGCCTTCTGGAGTACTGTTCTGGTATAAAATGAAGTATGCACAGTTTCCTTGCCAACAAAGTAGCAAGCACATTATGCTATTATACAATAGAGAACAAAGATAGATTTTAAACTGAGCTGTCATGTACTGAAGGCTTAACATGTTCCCGCGACAGCTCCGTAAAGTGATCATACCAAATAATTTCTCAAAACCAACAATACCATCTGCTACAACATTCTCTCCAATAAGACAACTGATATGAAATGGGGGAAAAAGCATCACCCCGAAGGAAGGCTAGTTTTATTTGCTCATAAAATTGTCACCTCCTCTGGAGCCTAGGTAACAACACTAATATCCTTTCCACAAGCCATGCCTGAAATCTGCTACCATGGATATACAAAGCAATAAATGGAGCCACACCATCCCCTGGGACACGTGTCAGGTGCAGACAGCAAGTGGCAATATGTGCTAACATGTAGCCATATGGATACAAGGATAGAGGTTATCATATTGCATTACGTAAAGGACATCAGCATTGGACTGAATTAAATCGGCTGGAAAATAAAAAAAAGCTGTATCAGTGAACCAATGAGTTTGTTCATATGGAGACATGCACCCAACAAAGGATTTGCATTGTGTTTGTTTCAAGCTCCTCCATATTTTATGACATGGCTGAAAAGTTTTGCAACTCCATAATTGTTAAACTGGTTATAAAATGGAAACAAAAGTAAGTTCAAAGAGAAGAAGCTTTAATTGTTTATCATTAAAAGAGATAAAGGTTAATCATTAGGATACAGAAGCAAATTATCAATTAGCCAACAACAACAGAGGGATCAGCGTGGACAAAACTCTGACTACTAAAACCACAGGAGGGCTGAAGAGCCTCTGGATATTCACTACTTGTTTTATTCATGTTTATTATTCCTTTTACCTAAGAGACCCATAGTTAAGTGATAGGAAAGATTAACTGCAAAACAAATGTTTTTATAAAGAAAAATCCATTGAACAAACTCAAACACTTTAATGGTCCAAGGTGTATAGACTTGTGGTGCTGACCTTATCCTGAAAGAGAAATAATGATGGTGGTAAAAATCCAACCTGGGCGATGGACTTCTTAGTTCCGCCACTGGGTTCTGCAGAGATTACATATAGATGTAGGGCCAGATTCATGTACAGCTTACGCCGGCGTATCTATTGATAAGCCGCGTAAGTTACAAGATGCATCATCGTATCTATGCGCGGTATTCTTGAACGTAGATACGCCTGAAATCTGGTTTCAGCCGACCGACGTAAGTCTTAGTACGCCGTCGTATCTTGGGTGCATAGTTACGCTGGACGCTAGGGGCGCTTCCATAGATTTACGCGTAGAATATGTAAATGAGCTAGATACGCCGATTTGCGTTTAGGCCGTTTACGTTAGGCTTACGTCCGGTGTAAAGTTACCCCTGCTATATGAGGTGCAGCCAATGCAAAGTATGGACCTAGGAACAAGCGTATCTTTTTACGTTGTTTACGTAAGTCGTACGTGAATGGGGATGTGCGTAGGTTACGTTCACGTCACAGGCATTGAGCCGGTGTATCTTAGGGAGTAAATTCGAGGTGATACTGAGCATGCGCGCGCATGCGCCGTACGATCGGCGCTTCATTTGCATGGGGTCACGGCTCATTTTAATAAAACATGCCCACCTCTTACACATTTAAATTAGGCGGGCTTACGCCAGCCGATTTACGCTACGCCGCCGCAACTTACGGAGCAAGTGCTTTGTGAATACTGCACTTGCATGCCTTAGTTGCGGAGGCGTAGCGTAAATAATTTCGTAATTTCTAGATTTTATCAGACTAGTAGAGAAACCCTAGTATTGTATGCTGCTAGGTCGTATTGGTCAACATTTAAATTTACATTTAAATGTTTACCATTGTACTAAAGCTGAAATAAAAATGGGCAATTTTAATCATCATTAACATGTGCCCTTTATGTCTGGACAGGTTCATTGAGTAAATCCTTATGCCCTGTACACACGATCGGAATTTCCGATGAAAAAAGTCAGACGGAATTTTTTCATCGGATATTCCGACCGTGTGTGGATCCCATTGGACTTTTTTCGACAGAGTTTAAAACTAGGATTTTTTTCCATCGGAAAAAAATAAAACATGTTCTATTTCTAAACTCCGAAGAAAAAAGTCCGATGGAGCTCACACACAGTCAGAATATCTGATGGGATAAAATCAGATGGAATTTTCGTCGGAATTCCATTCAAGCTGTCTTGCATACACAATGTCAGACTAAATTCCGACCTTCCAAAACGTGGTGACGTAAAACACTACGACGAGCCGAGAAAAATGAAGTTCAATGCTTACGAGCATGCGTCGACTTGATTCTGAGCATGCATGTTTTTTTCTCCACACAGACGATCGGAATTTCCGATAGGATTTTTTCCATTGGAAAAAAATAAAACATGTTCTATCGGAAATTCCGATCGTCTGTGTGGAACTCTGACGGAGAAAAAAACATGGATGCTCAGAATCAAGTCGACGCATTCTCGGAAGCGTTAAACTTTATTTTTCTCGGCTCGTCATAGTGTTTTACGTCACCACATTTTGGACGGTCGGAATTTGGTCTGACAGTGTGTATGCAAGACAGCTTGAACGGAATTCCGGCAGAAAATTCTATTGGATATTATCCCATCAGAAAATTCCGATCGTGTGTACAGGGCATAAGGGATGGATATTTTTTGACCATCATAGGTGAAACGTTTAGACACAGCTGTGTCAGTAAACTACACCCCTATGTTTTGTAGCCTAAACATGTAAAGAGATCATTCCAGAGAAACAGCTATATATTCATCTATACGCTACTATAGAGGAAATGTAGCATGCGCTACTAACCAGAACCACAATGAGTACTTCCAGAGCCTGTGTAAGCATAAGCAAGGTTGCAGAGATATGTCAGTGTTGGCACAATGAAGCCAGTACACTAGACGCTCTCTTCAGGGTGGCTCCTACCCTTTGAATCCAAAGGTTAAAGTGCTTATCATCGCAGAAACGCCATGCACATCACTATGGCAACCTTTACCATTTACATTTGTGATTTCTATTGCTTAAAGCAATATTAAATTAAACAATTTAGGAGAACAATCTCTTAAAAATATTGCTAATTATTGCATTTTCTAAATTTTTAGAGCAATTAATGTTACATCAATGACAAGTCTCTTAGCAAGTGCATGCTCCTCTCTGTGTAAAGCTTTCAATAGCATGCTGCTCCCACTCTATTGTTCAATAACTTGTGCCTAGGCTAGCTCTCAAAACAGAGCTGGTGTAAGCTGCAGTACAAATCCGAATTCAACAAAGCTTTTCCTAGGCATGTTGAGAGGATCGGGGGAAAGCCTGCAAATTAATTACAGCTATTAGTTATCTGCACTGCAGAACCTACACAATTCTGTAGACGCTGAGAAAAAAAAAAAAAACATCCTCTATTATCAATGGATTAAACCACTACTCAATACTTTACATTGAATTCAGTAAAGGTCTGCAATATTCTATACAGAATAAACAATAGTACAAGACTTTGACCTTGATATTCACATGGGTAACTGTCAAAACTCTGTTCATCTAAAGCTCGGTATAAAAGAAACTATTATCCTATTCTACAACTATAGCAATGCCTATCCTAATAAACACATAAAAAAACATCTGCAACAGCAAACACAAAGAACTCAGAGCCAGAAAAGGTTTTTTTTTTCTTTTTCTTAGGAACTCTCCAGATTTCAAAAGAATAGCCATAACATTGTAAGTCGAAACAACAGAAACGTTAGCTCAAAGAGTTTAACAAAGGCATGTGCATCCTGGGAAAAAGACTGTACGCCAAGAAAGCGCAAGGTGGAGGAGTGCTTGTACGCAAACACATGACAGCGAAACCCTGCAGATCTGCATTGCCAAGCAGTAATTCATTCAACACAAAGTCTACTAATAGTATTAGGCTATGGCATGCTAGGCAATATCACATTTTTAAAAATCACAGAGTAATTGAGTATGCTGCATTTTCATAGCTACTTACTCTTCTTCTTAAAGAGGCTAATGAGAGATCTCAGCTTTGTATTGATAAACACCACCATTTCCAATGAGGTTCAGTTTCCAAGTTACAGGGCCATAGAAAACATGCAGGTTTGCTAAGGTCTGGTGTCCACAAGCGTCTTCTGATGATCAACTTCTTTCTTCTACAGTATAAAGATTCCTGCTAAGCCTTGACCCTGAAATCCCTCTTCCATAGTTTAATCTCCGAGCCAAAAGAGCAGATGCGGGGAGAAGATGCCTGGATGTGAGGATGTGACCCATGTACTAGCTCACTTCAGACTTTCTGCCTCGTTGCATCCTCACCGAAGACTTCTTTTTTTTCTGTCTTGTAGAAGATTGTCATTTCTCTTCCTCTTCCCCCACCTCCCTACCATCCCCAGATCTGCCTGTTTGCTCTATTCTGTGTTGAAGTTCCTAAGCTACAGTACAAGGCTCAGCACTCTGAAAGGGGCAGTATTGGCTTTCAGCTATTGTTATTCAAACGCCCCCACCTCCCTGAAACCCTGCCACCGAAACCAATGAGAAGCACTTCGCTTGGTGGGGCTGTTAAAAGATGATTTTTTTTTCTGTTTGTTTATGTCCACACTTACCTGGACACAAAGGTATTGTTTGCACTGCTTTTGTTTTTTTTGGCTGTTGTTGACAATCTATAGTTGGTGCACAATAGTCATGCAAGTTGAGCTAAGTAAACCTTATTTAAATACAATGGACTTTTAATTCATAATTCTCACTTTCAGACTCAAGAAAAGCAAAAAAAAAAAAAAGAAGGTAAGAGCCCTTCCCTATTTATTAACAGACGCCCCATTTAATTAACCAACATAAACTCTATCTCCATACAATGGTACAATCACCGAAATTATACAATGTTTATTAAACTTAAACTATATTAAATTTCCACTGTACCTTCTGGCTATATGATTCGGTCTTTTCCATCTCTTTGCGAAACAGAACGCGTTTGTAGGCGCTTATCTGTATTACAGTTATTAAAGTTGTCATAATAATACACTTTACAACACTTATTATTTTTTGGAATATTGACCCAAGGTGAAGCTGCATTTTTGAGGAATAAAAGAGCAAACTTAACAACTATTAAAAAAAAAAATCCCCATGTGCTCCGAGAAGAAGCTGATTCTTTATATGAGTTTGCTGGTAGCTGGGCTGCAATGCATGTGTCACTCAAACAGTTGGGAAGCAATGGATTCCCAGACAACGAGGGGGCACAAGGTCAACCAAGTACACCCATTGTGACAAGTGCAAGTTTCTTGGTGCATAGCTAGACATGGTGGGACAAGTGAGGCTTTTCTTTCTTTATCAAACACTTTCTATTTTGTGCTTTTCTAGATCTGAAAATGTTCTTCCTTAGATAGTTCCAATCTTTTCTACTACAAAGATTTCAAGAATATGCAACCGTGCCAGTAAATTTCAAACAATGTACAAGGGACAGGAAATGTGCATCGAAATCGCAAGTTATCATCTAAAGTTATAACATTTGATAGGTGAACATATCACGATAGAAAGTATTATTTTACAGGAAAAATTGGAGATGCTCAGAACATAATTCCAACAGAGGTAGAGAGTCAGACAACAGTGATAAATACGTTACGAAAAAAACATAGAACTATCCTCAAACAAAAATGGAAAAAAATTAAAAACCTCACTGTGCCTCACCGCGTCCATGTGCATACCTCACTTTGCCTCACTGTGCCCATGCCTCACTTTGCCTCACTGTGCCCATGCCTCACTGTGTCCTTGCCTCACTGTGCCCATGCCTCACTGTGCCCATGCCTCGCTGTGTCCATGACTAGACTGACGTTTAACATGGGAGTCTATGGAAGGGGTGCCAGGCTTTGAAAAATCCGTGCTCCCCAGCCGTAGGTCCCCTAGACAACAAGCTTTGCACACTTGTAGAGGAAGAGTGGGGCTACATGGGTACTGGGTCCCCAAAGTCTGTGAGATCAGGTGCAAAAAGGTGACTCGAGTATAAGCCGAGGGGGGCATTTTCACAAAAATTTTTGCTGAAAAACTCGGCTTATACTCGAGTATATACGGTAATTTAAAAATTGCATGTTTCCTAAGGCGGCATACACACGGTCGAACATGTCCGCTGAAACTGGTCCGCGGACCAGTTTCCGTGGACATGTACGACCGTGTGTACGGCCTAGCGGATAGGTTTCCAGCGGACAAAAGTTTCTTAGCAAACTAAGAAACTTGTCCGCTGGAAACATGTCCGTCGGACATGTCCGATGGTTAGTACACCTAATCAGACATGTCCGCTGGTTATGACGTGTAACCAGCGCCCCGAAATCCCGCGCATGCGTCGAATTGATTCGACGCATGCGTGGAAGCATTGCACTTCCGTGTTTGAGAACGTCGGTGTCTTCTACATCACCGCGTTCTCTGTCCGCTGGGATTTTGGTCTGATGGTGAGTACACACATCAGACCAAAAGCTCCCAGGAGACATGTCCGATGAAAACGGTCTGCGGACCGTTTTCATCAGACATGTCTCCTCGTGTGTACGGGGCCTAACACTCTCTGCTTGTCTATGGCTAGCCCTAAGCTACCCACACGTAATAGGAATAAACATAAGATTTTGAGCCAAAACCTGCTTTGTACATGGCACTATATATGTAAGTGCTGCAGTTGAATTGGAACATGCAAAAGTGAAGTAGGCAAATTCCAGAGCATACTGTATACAGGTATGTGCATTTGTTAACGTTTTAAAGGTTTTTTATCAATTGCAGAGATTTTCCAACATGTTGGAGGGTTTCTAAGACCAATGGACGATCATTCCCTTTTCTCTATATTCCATCCACCCTAAGCTCTATTGCACTAGTGTGGAGACAACACATGCATTTTTAATGATGCCTTTGCCTGGTAGCATTGATAATGTCACACACATGATCTCATCTCCCACCCATCACCCCTCTCCTACAGTCACATTTCCAGTTGACCTACTCAGTGCAGCCATCTGGGGCAGACACTTCCATAATCACTCACACTGGATGCCTGCAGCCTGCCTATGTAAAATGACAATCGACCCAGCAACAGTGCAGCTAGTACATTCAGCAGGTTGCTATGTGCTACCACACCTCAAGTGCTCAGCAAAAAAACTGAAAAGAACTGTGAGAATGACATACTACCTAGTAGAACGCAATCTTAAATCACCCCAAAAAAATTCAAATGTATAAAAATATCAGTAGTAGTATATGATGACCGTTATAGCATGATCATTATACATGCTGCATATCCAACGAAACAAGGCAAAGTTTTAATGTTTGCATGTAACGTGTAAGTACAGCATGCAGGCAAACAATATTATTTCCTATTCAAGCCTCAATAAATAGTGGCCGACTCGTTCCATCTAAATGTTTATAGCTGCCCATTCATCTTCACAGATTTGGCCTTCCATAGTCAAGGGAAAATAGAAGATTACTTGAGAGTAGCATATACATGACAATTGCATCTTCATCATAATCTTCCTAGTAATCTGTGATCTGATTCTATGATTCAATCAGCAGAGCAATCAGCAGAAGCAGAAGCACTCTGACTCTGACTCCTCCCCAGGGCTAGAACTGGGCCAGCAGTAATCGGCGCACGGCCCTAGTAGTAGGACGTGTGGCTCCTGGTCCCAGACAGGCAGGGGTTCCTCTCCGTCGCCTCCGCTCGCTTCCAGCACCTTGCTGCCTTGCTGCCGTTTTCCCACCTGCAAGCTTTTGGACTGACCAGCTCTCTCACTGGTAAGACTGGTAAGACTCTATCCCTGCTTCTCAGGTCTATCCCCCTGGAATCACTGAGAACCGTCCTTGTAAGGACAGCCACCCCAGCGATTCCAACTGTGGACACTGTGGACACTGCTTACTGCAACCCGCTTTGGTTCCCATACAACCACCCACGATCGCCCCGCATCTCGCACGTCTCTTGCACTGCGCGGGCAGCCGTTTTTCTCCGCATCCGCGCCAGGCCTGACTCTTTCGCGGCCGCCGTAATCAGGAAACACCGCGGCTTCAGCCGCGGCCTAGCGGCGCGCCGCAGCCAGGAACAAATGCGCTAGTCCTAGGAAAGAAACTCCCCCCCCCATATCCCTGGAGGACCCCGTCCTCCCGGGATTAGCAATCAGCAGTGTTTTTTACTTTTTAATAAAAGAAAAAGCTAACACTACCCAGACAAATCTGAGGCTTGGTACCCCCTCAGAACAGGGACACCTGTCACCCTCCTCTCCTCCATCTACCCTACGATACTTGGTCCAGGGCTTTGCAGCCGATCGCCCCTCAGGGATCAGGAAGGAATTTTTCCCCGTGACAGCATATTGGCTCAGCTCTGCCAGGGGTTTTTTCGCCTTCCTCCGGACCAAGATCAAGAGGAAGGACTCTATGAATCCTCCCTCCAATTATAACTTAAATCATCAACCCCCCCCACAGTGACAGGCAATAATGGGTAATCTGCGTTACTCTGCGGACTCCATTCGAGATCTGAGACAATTCGCAACTACATTACCAGCCGTCACCAAAAAGGCCTTAAAAATAGACCAACTCTGGAGAGTCGATCGACGATCGATCATCAAAAATTTTAACCACTTGACACAGCCAAAACACATATCATGTGTTTTGATTAATACAAGATCGGCAGTAAAACACCGATCAGAAATCCACGATTTCTTACTACAAAACGATCTAGACTGCCTCTTTATTACAGAAAGCTGGCTCTCAGACGACTGTAACACCATTCTCGATGAACTGGTGCCAGAAAACTATCACCTAATAACAGAAAACAGAATAGGGCAAAGAGGAGGAGGCCTTGCGGTGATCCATAAGAATCACATCGCAATCACTAAACCAGCCCTGCAAAATCCTCTTCCATTCATGGAAACCCTTACTCTTCAGCTCCAAACCTCCCCCCAGGAGACTGTTCACATTCTCCTCTGCTATAGGCCACCTGGGCCTAAATCGCAGTTTTTGCCATCATTAACGGAGTTTATATCCACTTATACCCTCAACAGCAAACATCTTTTGCTACTCGGGGATTTCAACCTGTGGGCTAACTCCGCACAGGATCCCATTGCGGACGCCTGCATTGATCACCTGGAGGGATTAGGGCTACAGCAACTTATATGCGGGCCCACTCATGCTTCAGGTCACACACTTGACCTAATTTTCAGACAAAATCTGGAAATAAGCATTCTAGAAAATGAACCATTGCCATGGACAGACCACCATGCAATCAAGTTCACAATCTCCAAAATCCCCCCAGTGTCAAAAGCACCAAAACCGGTGACAATACACTGGGCTAGGTCTCAGAAGAAGCTCCGCTCGGAACTCTTCAAATCTACCTTGAGAAACAAAATCAAAACAATCCAGCCTCAGCAAACAGCCGCTGATACACTGGACGCCATAAACGCAGCCTTACTACACTCAGCCGACTTAGTAGCACCGAAACGCAAATTCGGCAGCCGCAGGAAAAAGTCTGGCTGGTATAACAACCAGCTATCGCTTCTGAAGCAAGAGCGCAGGAGGGCGGAAGCCGCCTGGAAAAGAAACCCTGCAGAGGATAATCTTATCTTCTACAGAGCAATAACAACACAATATCACAAAGAAATTTTCAAAGCCAAGAAACACCATTTTTCTATGGCAATTAACAGTTCCCTAAATCGCCCCCCGCGAACTATTCAAAATGGTCACCCAGACCATGAATCCGGGATGTCTTGAAGTCCCCAACTCAGACACCCAAGAGTTCTGTAATGAACTATCGGATTTCTTCATTAGTAAAATTGAAAGAATCCGGGAAAGTATTCTGAAAAACAATACCCACCTCAATCCGGCTATCAATCAGCCACAAAATTCCCGCAGAAATTTTCTGCACTCGACAAAATTCACTCTGGAGCCTATTTCCAGCGACACCACAAAAAATATCATCGGTGCCTTGCGGAACAGCACATCGCCCAATGATATCATCCCTACTAAGCTGTTGAAGGATTGTGCCGACATTCTAGCACCACCCATCACACAGCTTATAAATCAATCTTTTAAGGAAGGCATAGTGCCATCCATGCTGAAAGAGGGCATAATCCAGCCCATCCTGAAAAAACCGAATCTGGATCCCAAGGACCCAATTCACCGCCGCCCCATAACAGGCCTAAACGTTCTCTCTAAGATAATGGAGAAAATAGTGGTACAACAGCTGCAACAGCATCTAGATACCCACAACCTACTGGATCCATTACAATCAGGCTTCCGTCCTGGACACGGGACAGAAACGGCCTTACTTAAAATATGGGACGACGCCCTCGAGGCCGCAGACGAAGGAGAATCTTGTCTCCTAATTCTGCTGGACCTAAGCGCAGCCTTTGACACGGTAGATCACAAACTGTTACTGATGCGACTAGCTTCGGTAGCAGGAGTTGCAGAAGGTGATTTACCATGGTTTTCTTCCTTTCTTGAAAACCGTTCACAAACAGTTAAATTGGGTTCTTTCACGTCTGAAAAGCGCACGGTGTCATGTGGAGTCCCCCAAGGATCCCCCCTGTCACCGGTGCTTTTCAACATCTATCTGCGCCCTCTTTTTGATATTATCAGTAGCCAAGAACTACTTTATCACTCTTATGCAGACGATACGCAACTGTACTTGCGCATCGGCAACAAAAAGAATCATCATCCAAGTTTAGAGAAATGTCTTGCTTTGATTGACAACTGGATGACCAATAGCTATCTTAAACTCAACAGTTCTAAAACAGAACTCCTTGTGTTTCAGGCCAGCCGAAAGAGTCAAGTGGTAACAACTTGGACTCCACCGCCCATTCTGGGGCAAATCATCAACCCTAGCTCCAAAGTCAAAAGTCTCGGGGTCATCTTTGACACCTTCATGACAATGGACGCACAAATAGGGTCAGTAGTCAGCGGAGCGCACCATCTGTTGCGCCTACTACGCAGACTTATTCCATTTATCCCTAAAGAAGACGTAGCAGTCGTGGTGGGAACAATCATAAACTCCAGACTGGACTATGCCAACGCACTGTACCTCGGACTCCCAAAGTACCAAATCTCCCGCCTGCAAGTCGTACAGAATACGGCCGCCAGACTGGTGACTGGGAAAAAAAAATGGGAATCAATCTCACCTTCGCTGAGAACCCTTCACTGGCTGCCAGTAAAAGACAGAATTGCATTTAAAGCACTCTGCCTGACACATAAGTGCATCCATGGGAAGGCTCCGCAATATCTTTGCGACAAGATAGAACCTCACAATTCGAATCGCGTTTTGCGATCCACCGACCAAAATCTGGTCAGGATACCAAAAACTAAATACAAATCCAAAGGAGAAAGAAGGTTTGCTTTCCAGGGTCCTAGACTATGGAACGCTTTACCAACCAGCATTCGGTTGGAGGAAAACCACCTGATTTTCAGAAGACGGATCAAAACTCTGCTCTTTTGAGGTCATGAGTCACAGACAACTAGCGCCCAGAAGCGATTCAGTTCGCATGTGTTGCGCTCTATAAATTTTTCATTCATTCATTCATTCATCATAGGGATATCTGAATGAATAATTATCAAACATGCAAAAATGCAGATCTCAAATGAGCCAACTTTTGTAGAAAATTAGCAAATACACCTTAAGAAAAGGCAATTTCCTAAAGTATACGTAGACCATATTTTTTTATATTTCTTTTTATATTTGTTCAATAAGTGCCCCCCCCCAGAGAACACAATAGCTCAGTATGAGGGATTCACCCATCAACATTGAGTATGTCGATAGGGAAATCGAGAGATTTTCTTCCCTGCAACCCATGGCTGCAGGACAGAAAATCTCATCATCTATGGCCTGCTTAATCCTGGCCTAAAGTGACAACATTGCTCCTTCATAGATAGAGTACAGTGAGTGTTGACACTCTAGGACAGGAAGTATGTAATTGACAGGATCACCAGGTGAAAATACAGGAAATAAAATCTGAAAAAAAGAAAACGAATACAGCTACATCTAAGGACTGGTACGTTTCACTATATATATTGTCTTGGGTTTATATGCACTGTAGGATACACATACAGAATAAAGCCTTGTACAGACGCCCGAGGAACTCGATGGGCGAAACACATCGTTTTGCTCGTCGAGTTCCTTGTTAGGCTGTCGTGGATCTCGGCGAGCCAAATTTCTCCATTGCCGTCAAGGAAACATGTTCTCTTTTTGGCTCGACGAGATCCTCGACAGTTTCCTCGTCGAAAAGTGTACACACGACCGGTTTCCTCGGCAAAAAAAAAAAAACAGCAAGTTTCTTGCTGGTTTTTGACGAGAAACTTGGTCGTGTGTACGAGGCCTAACTGTAGGACCGATTCAACTTAGTCCTTCTGTGTACATTGTTGTCACATGTATTGGTTTGGATTGCTCCAGCTTTGTGTATACAAATGGAAAATGTGTTCGTCCACATGGCCATCAGCCAATGCGTGCAACTCCCGGACGACCGTTTATTATATCATTCCCTGCCTGACATTGATGGTTGACACTTGTCTTGATATACCTGTTAATTCTGGACAGTTTTATAAATGCTCAGATGACCACATGTCACTGAGAAGGAGACTCCTCAGAAGGTTTAGCCTTCATGTGTATGGCAGCTACACAAATGTTCTCTAGATTCAGCTGACCCCTTATCACCAATGTCAGAGGTTCACAAAAGCCTCTTTCATATCACATCCCCCCTGTTTATATTCATTCTGTGAGTATCCATGCCTCTGACAATTGACAAGTCACAAAAGCACCACTGAAAGGGAGTGAGTGATAAAGGAGAACTGAATTAGTTATCAGGAAGCACATGCAAACCAAACCAAAAGACTTCTTGTCTGTTCACTATAGCAATAAAGATATACAGCAGTTCCATTGCTCTGCTAGGAGATACTGAGTGTGACTCAGAAAATATATGTCATTTATCAACAGTCACGAGTCACCAATTATTAAATCTGAAATAAAAAAATCAATAACCTTTTGGCAGTATTTAGAATTTATTAAGGATTTTCTCCATTTAAGTTTTCCCATTAAATATCACCTGGAGTACAAATTAAGGTAACAATAGCACTCTTGTGTTGCCAGCAAATGCCAATGGTTGATGCCTAAAATGTTCAAAGTTCCATACCAACAATGAACCTAGAACACGCAGGTGTGAAAAGAGCCACACAATCTAAAGCCTGGTACACACTACCATTTTTATTTTCGCTCAGGCTGAACAAAAAGAAACAAAAGAGCTTGGGAGGAGATCCTGTACTAACAATCCGATGTTTGTACAGTGCTGTCGTCCCCTGCTAAGCTATTGCGTCCTGAGAGCTGATCAGATGCCAATTGGCAGACCTTTTTCGGTCATGCCTCTTTGGCAGAAGCTGGCCGCCGGACGTTCTATTGAACCAACCGATTCCACCCAATATTCAGCCCATGTGTATGCCCCTTAACTGTACAGTTTACATTAGATCTACCACCAACCATGTAGCACAAGGGCCTGCCTGATTGAAATTGCCTGAAACTGAAAAAACTGTTAAGGCAGACCCTCATATTATATTGTTTTGGTAGATCTAAACTAGGATGTTGTACAGGCCAATGTAGACTCAATGTGATTCCTGCTTAATCGGACATAATTTGAGCCATAGGTGGATTAGCATTGTACCGATCTATATCCATAAAACTGTATCCTGGCCTTTCAGAAGTAGAGCCTCTTCCCTTTTTGTTTTTTGGTATATTTTGTATGGATCACGGATTGTCTGGGGCCAGCATTCATCAGTCGGTGGGGCAAATGGTGAATAGCCATAAGTAGAGTGTTTAGTCTTGTCTGCACATGCAGTCACTGTTCAGATACTCTGACAGTCGCGAATGTTGGCTGACAGAATACAATAGCCATCGGGAGAATTTATCTATCTATGCTGTTTAGCGTGGATGAAGAAGAGAAATCTATCCGTGTATGGCTAGCTTTATTCCAGGCTGTACTTTAAACTTTAACTTCTGCCCAAGTTAAAGATAAGACCTACGCCCTTTTCATTCTTACTGGCCAGGTAAGTAGTGTCTCTGCGTACAGCCTAGATCTCAGATTCAAGAGAGTCCAAGAGACTCATCAGCGACACAGTGATCAATTTTAAGGCTAACACAGAAACACGCTGGCACCTGATTTAGAGCACATGATGAAAAATTCTAATGGTTATAGACAAATCAACACAATATAACACTATTAGACAATAATTAGATAAACAGAAATATATATATATGTTTCCACTAAGGCTTAAGCCCTTTCCTCCTGGCAGCAGTGTTTTGGCAGAAAAAACACTGGACAATTATAAATTTGTGTAATGCGTTTAGGTGCGTTAAACACTTAAGCCTGGTTCACACCAATGCAGGTTAAAGTTTGCATATTCCAAGTTCACTTTGCGTTTTTCAGTACACATTTTCGATCCATTAAAGTCTTTGGAACCAAAAGTCGAAAAAAGTGTCCCTAGCCCTTTTCATAAAATGCACAGATGTGAACATGACCCATAGGAAACCATGTTAAATGGACTGTAGTGTGTTTCTGTAAAACTGAAAATGCACTAAAAAAATGCATAGTTGTGAACCCGACATACGTCAGTAATTCATTTCATTGGCCAGAATAATAATTTATTCTGGCCATTGAAATGAATTAACATTCAAGTGCTAAATGCAATGGTTCTGAGTTTTTTTTCTGCCTCTAAACATCTCTAAAGGCCTATGTGTGCATGGACACATAGGCTAATATACAGGTTTTTTTTAGGGCAGGGAAAAAATGCCAGACGCCCCTAGAAGCAACAGAAAAAACACCCAGTGTGCATGAGGTTTATTAATTAAATTCTTTCAAATTAAAAAATTAACACATATCTACATCCTTAGGAGGATGAAACCACGTGACTTTATTCATGTGGTTTCATCCTCCTAATCTAACAAACGGGATGATGGCACATTGACATATTTTCTAACTTTTCCAATTGAGGCTATACTCTCCCATATCTACGGCCCCTTTTATTTGCAACTCCTCTACCAATGGACTCATGGACTATTGAAGTCTTGTTTGTTTCTGTGTATATTTAGTACCAGTATGGGGGCATTACAACCTTTCCTGCTGCACTTTGTGCAATTTCATAATGTTTTTGGATTTGATTCTTGAAAAATTGCAAACTTTTAATAAAAATGATTGAACCCAATTTTTTTTTTAATAGATCTATAATCAGCTTAAAATAAAGTGGAATTGGCGCCGGTGTTTCCAACCCCTACTGACCAGTTAAGATGATGATAGCAGACCTGACTTATAGCATAAGGTTTATCTTGATATAAAGCATCGCTGATGCACACCATCATTTGAAACATAGTGTTTGTGCCATTGCATATCTTAATTGATTATACACAGGCAGGCACAGAGTAGTCACGTCATAGATGAAAATCACATTGTGTCCCAATTTGATCTGAGAAGCATTTAATTAACACAGGCAGCAGGAAAGGTTATGTGTCCTTTAAATGTCAGAGCCAGTATATTTGTGCATTTAAAACAATACAACCATGGTTAAGCACTGCACTATTAAACGGTAAGAATATGAACAATAAAGATGTTTTCAGTAAATATTAAATCTGTGATTATGCCTAGACAAGGTGTAATTCAGCACTGAATAAACAGAAAATGGAGCACAGAACCAGATATGGGAAAATAATATGTCTTCCTAGCAAACAGAAAAGCAAATACAAGGGGCATGTGAAGTGCCACATAAAGTACAGGTAAAAGAGCCCACTATCATTAGATAAAAGCCAACTGATATCAATTCAAAACACTCAGATGATAACGTGACATACTCTTGATGCAAATGATTGCAACAGATAAGTTTGCAGCACCAAGGTTGAAAGAAAGTTCAATCAGACTGGAAATGTATTATCAAATTTAGCCTGGAATCAAAGATAAGCAAAAGATAAGGCTGCTGCCTTTTTTTTACAGCGTATACATCGGATATCTGCCACTCATGTGCTAGGTATAGAAATTAAAGGTCTTTCTGAAAAGGAAAAAGTCTTTCAATTAGAAGTGGTTAACCAGACATGAGTCGCCCTTCCATGTGCTCCTTGCTGCAAAGGCCAGTTATAGATTTGGGGGGGTTGCCATGTGTGTGTACTGTTGGTGAATTGGTGAGGGGACGCACTGGATACCTTCACTGCCATTGTGCTATAGATGGGTGACCTATACCTTTAAGGAGGGGTGGGCTCCTTCCGGGCATACCTGCCCTTAAAGGAGTTGTAAAGGTTTGTTTTTATTCTCTAAAGAGGTTCCTAGTGCATTGTTGGTTCACTTACCTTTTCCTTCGATTTCCCTTCTAAATGTTTTTTTTTTTCTTTGTCTGAATTACTCACTTCCTGTTTCTCCTCAGTAAAGTTGCCCCCATCATCCGAGCCGTTCTGGCTGGGGGTTAGTATACATGGACTTAAACTCTATAGGTAGTATGATTTCCTAGAAGGCTACACAAAGAAGGTAATTCTTGGGTCTTGAACAACTCTAATGGGCAACTTTAGAAAGCATCAAATGATTAGCTTCCGGATCTTCATGACTTTGTTGCTGACAAATGTGTCTCGCAACATCCTCCACATTTATAAAACACATTCCTCAAGTAGACTCATCTGCATGTTTGAGCCACATTCACCTTTTTGCTCCACATCCGTATTTTCTATTTTTCATTAGGAAGACTAAATCTAATTAAGGATTACTGTATTCATCATACAGCCTAAATTACATTCATTAGCCCAAACATACCACCCACTCTAACACCCAACAACTAGATCCTCATTTGTAACATATTCAACAAACTGCAAAGGATGATTGTAGCCTAAAACCCTAATCTGCATATGCCGCCATTGGTCCTGAACCACATACTGCTACAAGGAGTATTTTTTATTTTATTTTTGCACACTATACTGGAACCAACCATATGGTCAAAAACAGGGGTCTCAAACTGGCGAACCTCCAGCTGTTGCGAAACTACAAGTCCCATGAGGCATTGCCAGGCTGACAGTTACAAGCATGACTCCCTCAGGCAGAGGCATGATGGGACTTGTAGTTCCGCAACAGCTGGAGGCCACCAGTTTGAGACCCCTAGTCAAAAGGGTGCTTGCCTTGATTCTCAAATGGGATCGGTGGTTAACTTGAATAAGATATGTCTTCAGCACACCCACAAGCTTGTTTCAAAGTGCAAAGCTTTTCTTTATTGCATGATCACATAGAACGGGGATATGCAATTAGCGGACCTCCAGCTGTTGCAGAACTACGATTCCCATGAAGCATAGCAAGACTGACAGCCACAAGCATGACACCAGAGGCAGAGGCATGATGGGACTTGTAGTTTTGAAACAGCTGGAGGTCCGCCAATTGCATATCCCTGACATAGAAGGACAAGGCTTCAGGACCATGCTGGAAACCGTCATGGCTGATGTGAGTCTATGCACCATCAAATCTTAGCATGCAATAAGAGGACCTTTGACCTACTGTTACAAGTTCAGAATACAGCAGGGCTAATGCAGGAGGAGGGTATTCTTAGTTATACCTTGTGATTGCAAGCTTTCTTAGTTACTAATAACATTGTATCTCTCACTGGCTCTTATAGACAATGATGCACACTCAATTTATTTCTGTTCTATTAAACAAAGTGCAAATTTTTATAAAAGCCAGTGATACAAATGAATTCACTGTGGGAGAGCTGACATCAACAAGAAGAGTTTAATCCTCGGAATGTCTTGTTTGAATCAAATTGGTGGAAAAAATCAATGATGCAATCAGTGTGAATGAACTTTCAACCTTACAAAACAAGAAATCAATAAGGTTTTAGCTCCTCTGTCCCAAGATATACCATTTCTAAACTACTCAGACCTATAATGTAGGAAAGAGGTTTATTTCTGCTATAAATAATGAAGCTCGTTCATACAAACATGCTTACTTAATAAGGTAGAACAAACAGTAACGACTATGGAAAAGTACAGAAACTGAAAGCAACCAGTACTGTTGAAACCAAATAGTGTAGTTTAAAGTTTAAGGCCTAGTTTACACTTGTGGTTGGGGGCCACCACCCCCCAACTGACCCTTCTTCCCCATTTCCGTACTACCATGGAAAATATTTTGGTAGCTGCTTGATCCCTACTAAAAATTTGGCCATAATTGCGAATTAAGAGGCCCTTCAGCTTGAGTCCCTGGGCTGGGGTGGAATCGGCTTATTTTACTTGGTATCCTTCCTACTTCTGTTTTCGCTTTGTAAAGCAACCGATATCTTACTTATTTGTGACTTATTATTGTAATCTCTTCATTGTTTTAAGTTCTGAACCCATGAAATGCATTGTGCATCTGCCAACAGGGTCAACCCAACTTCAACAGCATGCAAGAGAAAGTGGAGTTCCTTTTGTAAAAAAAGATACATATAGATAAATATAGCTGGAGGGTGTGGGCATTGAGGCCAGATTGTGAACCATTTTTTACATTCGAGGTGTAAATTCATTGCCTTGTAATATTGCATTGGCTTTTGTTGGCCTATATATGTATTTTAATTTAATGCTAATTTTTTTGGTTATTGTGAATAAAAGTTTACAGAATTTTATGCTAATTGGAGTTGATGTCTTATAATGTGGGAGGGCACCTTTAAAGTGTTTTATTTGTAATGTTATGAGGGATGCTGAACAAAAATGTTGTGATGCCAGCAATCTCTGACTTTCCATATAATAAAAAATAAAACGTGATTGGTTGATAGTGGCAACAATTTAAAGCTTATTTTTTATTTTATTTTTTTAATAAAACTAAGTTTTGCTTTCCAGTTACTTCCTATACAGCATCAGTAGCACATCATTTCTCCGGGCTGGCTTCCTAATCATGACATCAATGGACCCTGTCTGCGCAATGTGTGTAAACCCAGTCGCTCTAGCCCCATTATGATAGCATGTGATAACTCAAGAACACAGAAAACAGTTGCAACCCCACAAATGAAAGTGCCTGAAAAGGGGTCTTCATGGCAGGATCCCCAAATATTCTTATAATGCAATCTGCTGACTTAAAAGGACTTAAGGAACATTTGAAATGGCGGGAAGCTTTTATGAAATTTTAGGAATTGCATTTAGATCCAATCCTTAGGTGTGTGTTAAATGCGTGTTGCGGTCGCAATGACAAGATGAGCTAATAAATCATTTGCATAAGACAGAACCACGAGCACTTAGAGGATAGACATATATAGTGAAAGAAATCCTGTCCTCAACAAATGTTCATTTACATATAGCTGAATGTGCCCGGCCTGGCAGGTCAAGATTCCAGCACATTGTAAAAGGCTTTGAAAGGGTGGGCAGGCCATTCAGGTCTTGTGACTGGCAAGCGCCACCTATCACAGTCAGCACGCCGTAATTAAATACATTTATTTCAACAAAGCTTTTCACCTCCTCTCTGACTGCTTAATCATTCGATGTGATTGTATGCTAACCATCTGCTCACATAATGTGTTTTAGGATGTTTTCCATTACTGATATTGGTGCCACTGCCAAAGTGAGGACAACAGAATCAACAAAGAGCACTTGTCTTGCGGTGTGAAGAAAGAACTGACTGTCCCTGTGTCTGGAGGGGCACACCAAAAAAGTTAGGTTTAAAGGGATAAGGAATACATATGCTGTGTTAGCATATTCGCGATCCCACAGTTACTTAGTTACATACATAGTTTTAAATAAAGGTTTATGCCTTGCCTCTAAATATGAATTATGGCTAGGAAATGGATAGCAAATTATTCAGAGCTGGATAAAAGAAAAACAGAGAGGCACAGTAAAAAGCCAAATTTAGGTCTTGGTAATGGTGTAGTAAGAAAACTTTTAGGTCCCGTACACACGACCGGTTTTCTCGGCAGAATCCAGCAAGAAACTCGATGGGAGCCGTATTCTGCCGAGAAATTTGTGTGTACACTTTTCGCCGAGAAACCCGTCGAGCCAAAAACAGAGCATGTTCTCTATTTCCTCGTTGGGCAATGGGCAATGGGAAAATTTGGCTCGACGAGTTTTTTGACAGCCGAACAAGGAACTCGACGGGGAAAACGATGTGTTTCGCCCGTCGAGTTTCTCGGTCGTGTGTACGGGGCCTTACTTCTGCCTGTTGTAGGGATAGATTAGGAACAGACAGCGGAATCTTGCTGCAGGAGTCACAGATGTATGGGAACAGCTGAAGTTGGGAAGCATGTACAAAGCAACGAAAGGCTGACATCAACCGCATCTGTCCACATATAACCGATCACATGGACTAATAACCTGTGCTTAGGGACAGGTGATCCTCTCTGAATGCAATTCAAAGCTGATCATCTGTCCCTATCCACAGGTATTCTCTCCCCATGCGGCTGCTTGCAGACAGCAATGGACGGATACGGCCGCTGTCAGCCTGCCATTGCTTTGCATGTTTCCTGGCCACAGCTGTTTACATACACCTGTGATTCCTACCACAGGGATCTGCTCTCTGTTCCGAATCACCCATGTGAATGTACTGTCATAGCAGAGAGTGGTACTCCTGATGCTGCCTATATCAAAATATCACCAAGGCAGCTGGATCTGCATGTACATGCTGGGGCAAAGTGTGCCCTACTATAATATTTTCAACTTAGAGCGGTAAATGTACAGTATATACAACTACAGGAAACATAGAATGGTGAATGGACCCATGTCCTTTGTCTGCATCCAGCCACGATAACCACAGTAATAACTGGCTGTGTGAACAAGCACAAAAAAGCTACGGCTGCCGCCAACCTGTCATTGAACTGTGCTGGGTCAGAGACTGCAGCTATCAGTAGGTTCTCCCCGCTGGGATTTGCTCTTGTAAATGCAGCCTTAAATGCAGTAGTAAGGCAGCCAACGAAATTTGTGAACTTTAATTGCTTTATTATTAAAAATAATAAAGACTACTTACCTTTTTTCTTTATTTGGCAGTCATGTGACCGCCTCCATCCCACACATCTTTGGTCCTTGAAGAGCAGCTTCAGTCTTCCCACCAAATATTAAAAGTCAGCAGCTACAAATACTGTAACTGCTGACTTTTAATATAAGGACCAGGGATCCAGCGCCATCCTTGTCTGAGCCAGTTGTACACTGGGCTTCGGGTCTTTAGAGCAGGCATCTTAACTAAGGGAAGCTGGCTGTGAAGCCCTGTGGCTTCACACACCTTGGGGGTGTGTGTGTGAACTTCTGTTTAGACCACCTAGGCCAGGGGTGCCCAACCTTTTGAAGGCCGAGGGCCACTTAAAGCAAGGGGTTCACCCAAAAAAAAATTTTTTAATTAGATCTAGCATTTTCGGGAGGTCATTTTTTTTTCTCTGTACATACCTTTATATCCTGATTTTGTCCAGGGCTTCCGATGACTGCGGGACTGGGCGTTCCTATCCTTCGGTTCGATGATTGACGGCTTGTGAAACAGGTCCCCTGTCGCACAACGCGCGTCAACAGATTTCCGGAAATAGCCGAGCTGCGAGTCGGCAATATACGGCGCCTGCGCAGTCAGCTCTACACGGCGGGCGCCGTATAGTGCGGACTCGCAGCTCGGCTATCTCCGGGCACTGTTCTATCAGGTTGAGGTCAGGCCAGTGAAGTTCCTTCACCTCATCCATGTCTTTATTGGCCTTGCTTGGTGCACTGGTCCAAATCATTTGGTGGAGGGGGGATTATGGTATGGGGTTGTTTCATACCAAGTCAGCATACCAAGACATTTTGGATGATTTCATACTCCCAACTTTGTAGGAACAATTTGGGGATGGCCCCTTCCATAAAGGTCCATAAAGACAGTGCCTGACCTCACAAATACACTTCTGGAAGAGTGGCTAAACATTTCCATAGACACATTCCTAAACCTTGTGGACATTCTTCCCAGAAGAGTTGAAGCTGTTATAGCTGCAAAGGGTGGGCCAACTCAATATTGAACCCTACAGACTAAGATTGGTTAAAATTAATTTGCGTGTAAAGGCAGGTGTCCCAATACATTTGACAATATAGTGTATAACTTAGATTCCTTTTTTAGACTTGTATACAGCCTAAAGAAAATATCTAAGTTATTCCAGAACTTGCATCCTTATTGCCCCTTTTAAATGCTTTTCCTTGGCAACAAAAGAGCATGAAATCTATTCCCTATTAAATCCTATGTAAGTCAATGGGAACATTAAAAGCGCATTAGTGTGAGAAGGGCCCTAATAGCTTAAGTTATCCAATAAGGAGCATACCTTTAACTCCAAACTTTCTGATCTGTCCTATAAACATTGTGTGAAGACAGGTTGAGTTTTCAGCACAAAGCCCATCAATCCACTTCAAGGATCATGTGTCTCTTGGTATATCATATCACATTATTACCTGCTCGCTCACCACTCGGTTCTTTAGACTTGAAAAAACAAACACCATATACTGAGTAATGACATTAGTAGTAGTAAGCTTTGTATACTGCTACAGAATGAGACATAACACTAATACAACAGTTTCTAGATCACATTGCCTCCAGTTACCGGGTAATTCATGCTTTTACCACCTAAAATACATCCATCGAAAACGTTGGAATGTAGCGAAGTGAACTCCTGCCATCTACAGGCCATGCGGTGTACTGCAAAAATTCTAAATCTGCTAGGTAATGATCTGTACCCTATAGTCAGCCAGTATTCCCTTCATGCACTTCATTCAGTGTTTAACCTCCTGAAAACATACAGTAATTACATGAGTACTGATAATACGAACGGTTATTCAAAATGAAAAAAAAAAATGAAAAATAAAGAGAAAAGAATAATAAAAAAACAAAACAAAAAAAAAATCACTTTCCTCCAGTTTGCTGTAAACTAAATTAAATACCATAATAACTTGTTCACAGCATGTTTTGTAATATTGACATGTGCATAAAAAAACTGTACCTGAATTATTTTGGGGCATGTGTGTTGTGATATGCTGAAGGGCCAACCCGTTTCTTTATTCTATAAAGGTGTATATATGCCCTGGGGTGCTATTCAGAGAAGCAACACGTCGCAATGAATGCATCATGCACATATAGGTGTGAAGGAGCCTTAAGGGGACCTATTCTGTGCAAATTGTTGACCTGGCGAACCTGGAAATGCTAGTTCTCTGGTCTTGCTCATCTAGTGACTTTAGTATATTATAAATCATTGACTCTGAATAAGCATGTTCTGACCTCCAGTATGATATACCTGATCTGCATGCTGGCTTTGGGTCAATGGTTAAAAGTATTAGGGCCCGTTTAGTTCTATGTTTGAGCATAGAAGTGTGTTTTGCATACTTTTATTGTTTTAGTTAAATATATATATTCATTATCACATTTCTTAAATAAATGAGTGTGCATTCTAAAACATGAATCTTTTCATTTTTTAAGAGAGAAAAATAATAATACCATGTTCATCACATAGTTCAGTATGTATTTATGTAATTAATTCTGACAAACAACAATGCTGTGAATCGATGCAACCTTGATTCCCAAAATTGTATATCTGACCATAAATAAAAGTTCTCATAATGAAAAAATAAATAAAAAGTACCCTACAAGAGAAGTACACGTATATACGAATTGTGTTTTTCTTGAATTTTTGAATTTACAATCTGGATAGTGTTAACTGCCATTGACACAGTTTTGTTAGAGCCTGTTGCCAACGCATCAAAACACGTTATACATGTTGTTTGATGAACTGCCATTGACTTTTAGGGGCTTCCCAACATATAAAAACAAATTTAAATATATATATATATATATATATATATATATTTTTTTTTTTTCAAAACACCCTGAACTGCAGTTCTTAGTTGGGACAGACAGTGGGGTGGAATTACTAAAGGCAAATCCAATCTGCATTACAAGTGCACTTGGAAGTGCAGTCGCTGTAGACATAGGCGTGCGCACAGGGTGTGCCAGGTGTGCCTGGGCACACCCTAATCACCCTGTGCTGCACAGATTTCCTCTGCTGCTTGGCTGCAGACAAAGGGACTGGGGAACCTCTGCCCTCATTCCCTTTCTCTGTCCCAAAAGTGAGACATCAGGGGTCCGTTTAAACCCCTGATATTTTACCAAAGCTCCACAATGGGGCTCCTAAAAAAAAAAAAAAAAGTTGTAAACATTTAAAAAAATGAAATTTTAAAAAGTAATAAAAAATAAACTACTAACACCAATCTCTGCCTTACTGACACGGTCCATTTTCCTACTGCTATATATATATATATATATATATATATATATATATATATATATATATATATATATACATACACACATAAACATGTGAGCTTTGGGGTGCACACCCTAGTGCAATAGGCTGCGCACACCTATGGCTGTAGATCTGAGGGGTAGATTTGAAATGAGGGGAAGATCTGCCGGTTTTATCATCCAATCATGTGCAAGCAAAAAGAATACGTTCAAACGTAAAGTTTCAAAAAAGAGCTTCCAATAGCATTGCACTGGAATTGTAGCTGTTCTAGAACAAACATGGATACTGCAGTCAAAGTATAATAATTAGTAATTATGACATTTTTTGCAGCATGCTTGTTTTGGGTCAGTGACTACGAAATACTAAAGCCAGGCACAGGCACGTAATTAGCATTTTTCAAGAAAAGCCAGCAACAGTGACCTCTACATTTTTATCATAGAAGATGCTTTACGTTATTACTGAAAATGGGATAGATGTGATATTCCAGGGCAAAAAGGTACTTAATAGAAATGAGTGAGGCGTGAAAACTGGGTTTTTCCTTATTTAACAAAATTAGTAAACAAATCGATTCTCAGGAATGTGCTACAAACCTATGGGCTGGGTTCATTTCTATACAAGAACTGCTGAGCTCTTTAAAATTGAGAATAAATGGAGTGTTCATATGCATGGATCACCCTTTTCATATGGTAATGTCAGTTAGCAACCAAGGAATGCCTGAAGAGATGTACACATGCCTGGAATACACAAGCATCAAGCCATGTGTCATTTTCTTCCCCTTTAAAACATTGTTGCGTTAGGATTCTAATCTTTAGATAGTATTAAGGCCTCATTGTTGTTTAGCTTAACACACTAAGCAAATTAAAATAAACATTCCCCAGTAAACTGATTTGGTAAAACTCATACCCAGGCACTTAACAACTTTCAATGCTGCGTGCTCCCATTCACTCAGTGCTCCTTCCTTGAACGTCTGGTCTTTACAGGGGAGAGTGTACAGTGGACAGTGCTGCCTGGAGCCAATCTGTTAGTTTGGAGAAGGCAAGGGGAGGAGAAAGAAGGAGGAGGGGAGTGCTTTGCTTTGCTTTGCCATTAGGTGGCTGTGTGTTTCTATTGAGGCACACAGTGTATGGGGACACAGCTCTGGTTCCTGCATGCAAGGGTGGCTCCAATGCACACTGCAAGATAAGGGAGCCACCCTGAAACAGGAAACATGAGCAAGCGATCATGGCACAAGCCCAGACTGTGACATAGGCAAGTTTAAAAAGAAACAAATCTGCATACTCATGAATTGATAAAATCAGCTGCTGCAAGTGCTTAAAAAAACAAACTGTGTTTACTATCACTTTGAATTCGAGAGTACATTTTAGGTCAAAAGAAGGCTAATTTGCCCCTAAAATAATTCCAACTTTACACAACGAAACAAAATAAAGTCTTCAATTAGACAAACCATGACTTCAAAGAATATATAAAAGCAAAACTCTTTTTTAAAAATAAATCTGGGTAGACAGTCGAGGAATCAGAACACCTATCAGGTTTCCATTGGCTTCTGTGTCCATGTTAGGTTAGTTCACCTACTCAATTTCTCCTGGTGACAACTCTCACTGAGAATATAAGGGAGAGAAAGTCTTAAATGTATTAGTTGTTACTAGAACAGTAACAATGAGCAATCTTCCAATGGGAATACTAGTTCTTGCAAAAGCTGTCTAAGGGAAAGGGTTAGAATCTGAGACCTTAGAACCCTTGTGATCTAAGAACTTAGACCAGAACCCATAGACCTTCTGACCTTGGAACCCTTCTGAGACCTTAGGACCCTTCTGACCTTAGAACCTAGACCAGAACCATAGACCTTCTGACCTTGGAACCCTTCTGAGACCTTAGGATCCTTCTGACCTTAGAACCTAGACCTTAACCTATAGACCTTCTGACCTTAGAACCCTTCTGAGACCTTGGGACCCTTCTGACCTTAGAACTTAGACCTGAGCCTATAGACCTTCTGACCTTATAACCCTTCTGAGACCTTAGGACCCTTCTGACCTTAGACCTTAGAACCCTTCTGGGACCTTAGGACCCTTCTGACCTTAGAACCTATACCTGAACAATAGACCTTCTGACCTTAGAACTTAGACCCGAACCAGTAGACCTTCTGACCTTATAACCCTTCTGAGACCTTAGGACCCTTCTGACCTTAGACCTGCTGACCTTAGAACCCTTCTGGGACCTTAGGACCCTTCTGACCTTAGAACCTATACCTGAACAATAGACCTTCTGACCTTAGAACCCTTCTGGGTTTTTATTTTAGCTTCTGTCCTATTCGAGGAGTTTACCTCCCACTTTTTATTCCAGTAACAGGAAATCAGAGCACCAGGAAGTGATAGTAAATCTCCCCGCTGATGACAGAATAAAAAACACAATTTAGTACAGTGGGGAAAGACAAGACTCCTAATCATGTTTTTATTGCTGCCTATGGCATCCATTCTTATTTTTTGTCCTGGTGTCACAGGGATGTCACTGAGAGACTTGGTGAGATAAAAATAACCTGAAGTTACAGACAGCAATTAAACCTGACAAACGTTCTAACCTTTCCCCACTCTACCCTAAAACTGTCCTAGCATGCACAATGGCTGCCTCCTCTGAGCATAGGCAGTTCTTAGCAAACAGACTGACATTAAGAATATGCTGCATTAAACATAGGTAATATTTAGATACAAGTCCCAAATTCTCTGTTCGTGTACCTTGTATTGCTGCTCCAGTAAGTTTGGATAGGTTCACTTCACATTATAACACACTCACTTCGAGATAACGTAATCATGCTTTAAAAAAAGGTTTTCAGTGCATGGACACATCGTAAACACCACTTGTTTACTTTACTTATAATAACTAATTTCTCTAGATTTTCAGTGACAAACTAGAAAGTTTGCGTGTGAGTAGCCTCCAGTGACCACAACAAGCGATACCATATTCATTCATGGATAACGAGTCATTGAGGACATCAAAGATTTATGAGAGGGCATGCAAATATAACTACTGTACAGACTAAGGATATACGTGATTTCCTGCCAGGACACTTCATGTTCAGTTGGCTGGATCTAAAAGGAACAATTTCATTACATGTAAACTTGAATGACTGCACATCGATAATGACATAATAAATTAAATAGTTGTTGAAAAAGCTCTTTGTATAAAATAATATTCAATTTTTGATAATTTTACATTTTAAAACACACAGATATTTGGTTTGTCTAAAATGAGTCTTGTACTGTGTTGTCCATTGATTATCATATATGTTATACAGAGAATGCAAAACTTATCAACATAGATCACCCTAGTGCCCTTTCACACGGGGCATTCCGTGTAGGGCTCTGCTTTGCTCAGCGCGATCGCTCCGTCGATCCCCGCTGAGCAGGCAGGTGACAGGTCTGTCTCTGCACACTGTGCAGGGACCGACCTGTCAGAGCGCCGCTCCCCCGGACGAATCGGAATCGGA
Source organism: Rana temporaria (assembly GCF_905171775.1). Classification (NCBI taxonomy): domain Eukaryota; kingdom Metazoa; phylum Chordata; class Amphibia; order Anura; family Ranidae; genus Rana; species Rana temporaria. Next base: position 299,851,211 of record NC_053492.1, read on the forward strand.
CGACGGCGGACCGTAGAATCCATTGTCATTCCATCCGATCTACAGACAGATGGAAAAATAGGGTTTTCCTCCGTCACACTTTTGCGGATTTGAGCGGGTCGGATGTCAGCGGACATGTCACCGCTGACATCCGTGACTCCATAGAGCTGCACGGAGCGCCCATTCAGGTCCGCCTAAAAAACTGACAGGCGGACCTATACGGTCGGCCCGTGTAAAAGAGCCCATACATATAATTGCATAATTTTTCTAATGCTCCTCCCTTCAGAACATAAATTCCTGGAGATCTTTACACCCCACAGGCTTTCCTTATGCAGGCTGACAACACCACAATTTGGCATGCAGTATATTTACTGCAGTGTTGTCATCCTGAGCAGCTGCTGTAGCTTTTTTGACGACATGTCTGTGTTGCACATTGTCACTGCTGATAACACTTTCCTTTTTCGAGCCGGTTCACACAGGGGCGGCACAGCTTTTGGAGCGACTCGGCAAGGCAATCTCAAGACGACTTGAGAGGCGACTTGCAAAATGACTTCTGTATTGAAGCCAATGCAAGTCGCCCCCAAAGTCGTACAATAGCCTTTTTCTAAGTCAGAGGGACTAATGAATAGTGCGGAGTGCGAATGAGTCGCCCCTGTGCTCTTAACTGAAAATCAGCATAGGGCAGATAGGGGTTGGTTTACCAAAACAGAAGAGTGGAAATCTGATGCAGCTGTGCATAGTAGCCAATCGGCTTCTAACTTCAGCTTGTTCAATTAAGCTTTGACAAAAAATCCTGGAAGCTGATTGGTTACTATTAAGAGCTGCACCAGATTTTGCACTCTCCAGTCTGGAAAAAATAACACGTGGTGCCCTCTTGGATCCCAGCAGACGGACGACTGCGGCAGAACATTAGATGATGCCACAGGGGTAAAGAAAGAGTAAGAAGGGACCCTAGGGTAAATTAACAAAAATACTATCTGATTTCAGAGATTTATATTCAGAAAAGTTGGAGTTTTAGTGATGCCATCTTTCCAAACAAACATATTGGGTCTCTATACTGTATACTGCTTGAAGATGAAACCCAACAAGTTGCTTAAAAATAATTTTTAATCAACTAATTTAGCCAATAAAGGGGTCATTTAAACTTTAAACTGTTCAAATTGTAGTTTTTCATTCAGCAAACTTTGACTTTGTAATTTTTTTTAAATAAAATTATTTGAGAATACTTGTAATTGCTTGCCGAGCAATATTTGCAATGATCATACATTTAGCTTACTATATTGGAAAAGTGTGTTCATCTATTCAATCAAGTCAAGTAAAATTTGTGCTAAGAATCAATACATTTTTGGACCGTATAACAGTTGTAGAGAGACAGAACTGTCAGTAGTCTAACCAATTCAAATGTACATGTGAAATTTAAGTCCTTCTTAAACTGTCCTGGTTACAATAATATACAATATACCGTATTGTTCCTGCACCCCTCGCAGTCTATTGCAGGGTTTCCCAACCAGGATTCCATGGAACGCTAGGTTCCTCCAGAGGTAACTACGGGTTCCTTAAGCAATGAGAAATTTCTGCCTCTGAGTTCACACTGACAGCAATGACCTTTTTAGCTATCTATAGGGGGGATTCTTCCCAATGATCAAAAATGTAAGGACAAGTCTTCCTGCTGACCCTCATATATCATGAGTTGTAAATGTAGTCATTTTTAGCAGGGGTTCCCCGAGCCTGGAAAGTTATTTCAAGGGTGCCTCTGCATTGAAAAGGTTGAGAAAGTCTGGTCTATTGAAGCCAAAATCCATACTTTAAAGAAAGGAAAGGCTTAAAACAACTGCCAGGCTTTTGTTAGTCTGTGAGCCTTTACAGAATTTTTTTGTCACTTCCTGTCCTTGTGACACCTTGCCATCAGGACAGTATATGTAATGAAGGTACAAACAGCAATAAAAGCCTGGAAGGTTTCTTCCATTTTAATCCACTTTATCAAAGCCATTTTTTGGAATAAGTGGAAAACATAACCATTTTTATGTTTTGGATAGAGTGGGAAGAGTTACAACCTCTGTAAAAATTGAATCATTTCCTAAGTGTCCTGTGTTGCCATGGGGACAGAAATTGCCACTGGAGATGAAGTGAAATTTCCCCAGGAGGGACAAACACAGCATTAAAAATCGACAACTGCTCCTTCTTCAAGAACCATGTGCCAAAAGCCAGTAACAAAAGATCTCTAACCAATCATTTAAGTGTCATCAACTCCTCAACACCAACCTAGATCTTGTTCATAGTTCTGACTGAAAGACCAGGACTAGCTGACAGATTCCTGAATCAACACAAGTGATGTGGATGTGGGACTCTCCACTGTCAGAATACACTGATCAGCGCTGCTGATGATTAGCTGAAAGCCACTGATCGAAGAATGTTTTCCAGCAGGTTCGTCCGACAGAAGCCAACCTAACAATCAACCTCTGTCAAGCAGGGAGGGCTACACACAGACCGAATTTTGGCCAGTCCCTACTGAATTGGATGAATTTTGATCCATGTGTAATAGAGGTGCACGATTAATCGCGGAGAGAATCACAATCTCGATTCTCCCCGCCCGCGATCTCCCCGTGGGATGACCCGCGATTCTTCCGTGTTCACCGCTGGTTCCACGTAACCAGCGTGGAACGCAAATGCCGCCGATTTTGAAACCGACGTCAGCAGCCTGCGCCGCTGGATAGATGTCTGAGCTTCTCTCACAACAGTAGTTTGTATCCATGCGCCACCCAGTAGTTGCCGGCGGTACTGCTCCTGATGTATTAAACCTTCTCACAGTTCTGTACAACTGTGTGTATCCATGCGCCACCCAATGGTTGCTGGCAGTACTGCTTCTGATCTATAAAAAAAGAGACCAGTGATATGTCTATAATGTTAAAAAAATCAGAATCAAAGTTTTATTCTGCTTTTTTCATAGGAGTTATATGATCTTTAACATTATAGACATATCACTGGTCTCTTTTTTTATATATTCATATTTTCAGATAAATCACAGGTTTATTAATTAATTAAAAAAATTTTTTTTTGGGGGGGGGGGGTTCTGGCATTACATTTTTGAGAATCGTGAGAGAATCGTGATCTTTTGTCTAAGCAAAAGAATCGTGATTCTCATTTTGACCAGAATCGTGCAACCCCAATGTGTAACCAGCATTAAGGTCCACCCAAATTTTTTTTTTAAAAGCCAGCAGCTACAAATACTGCAGCTGCTGACTTTTAATAAATGGACACATACCTGTCCAGCGCGCCCGCGATGTCAGCAGCCGAGGCCAAGCAATTGCTCGTCTCTCGGCTGCCCCCGCCGCCATCTTTGGTGAGGGAATCAGGAAGTGAAGCATTGCTGCTTCACTGCCCGGTTCTCTACTGCACATGCGTGAGCCGCGCGGCACGCCCTCACTGGTCCCTGCTGTCTCCCGGGACCAGTGTTTTCCAGGAAGGCAGCGGGGGGGGTGACGCGAAGGAGTGTGACTCCCGGGGGAGTCTATTCCCGGAAGTGGGTGCAAATATCTGTATTATACAGGTATCTGCACCCTCCTCCCCACTGAAAGGTGCCAAATGTGACACCGGAGGGGGGGGGGAGGGTTCCGAAAAGCAGAGGTTCACTTTTTGCTTTAACACTTCAACGTGCACCTGACTCCAAGCACTTCATTAGTATCCAGAATTACCCAAGATGATGCCATCTCAAAACTATAGCACAGCAATAACTGTACCCACCTCAACAGGAAATATATACACGTGACCACCAAGATAACAGCCAGGTTTACAAAACAAACAGCTTTCCAAGAAGAAGGACGCAACCTTTCATTTTCCAGTAGGATAATCAAAGGATTTGATGACATCCAATCCCCTAGAGGTAGCACTTTCCAACATGAAATCATATGCAGAAAACCTGTCAATGCATTCGAGATGCCACATCTGAGCCTCCAGAGGCAATCAATGAGAGGAAGCAGCTGGGGGGAGGAAAGCCAATGATAATGCATTGATATTTGATGGAATTAGCACACAGGGATGTTATCTTAATGTTTGTACTGCAGTTTGTAACACAAGGTAAATCATTTTATTACTTCCAAGTCTATTCAAGAGCTAGATGTTACAGAGCTTCTGTCAATGTAGCATGACCGCACTTCTAGGAAATGCCATGTTTACTTTTCTTCTGCTAAAGTTAGAACAAAAAGGAAAATTCTAATGCATTTAAAAGCAATTGAAAGTACAAAAGATGTTGAATGTGAGGCACAACTCTCAGAGGGGCACCCAAAGAATAATGCTTACAGTCCCATTTTATCCACCTTAATCCTCAAACAGTAGCACGTCAACAGCCTTTGTGCCCAGAGAACCTTCCTTTTAATCCATTCTTATTCCTAAAGCAGCATTGGCTCACATAGCTCATTCTTCTGGAACACAGAGAGAAAGCTAGGCATGCCTCAGCAGAAAGTGCTCTCCTCCATTATTCTTTCCTTTTTTTTTTACTGAGTGCTATTCAGGGGGACCAGTGAATCCTTACAAATGAAAACTGAAAGAGGGGCTTGTCTTCCCATGAACAAGGTTAAAGTTCATGTGTTCTGACAGGAGAGCTTACAACATGCTATATTAAAATAAAGTGCCATTATTGAGGTGGCACACACATCACTGTTATATGGGATATAAGAAAAACTTGATGTTGATCATGATAAGATCCTAGGAACTGGTTGGCTCTTTATTTCTAGATTTACAAAGAAAGGCCTTCATTTATTATTAATGGAAATGAGAGGAATGTAAAGCGTTAGAGAAAGCTAAAGCCATAGGATGATGGCCATTTTATGTTCCCCTATTTTGACCTATACAGGCGGTCCCCTGGTTACAAACAAGACAGGGACTGTAGGCTTGTTCTTAAGTAGAATCTGTTTGTAAGTCGGAACAGGTACATTTTTTAAGCTCCAGCCAAAAAACAATTTTTTAGCTTTTTGGTATAGCATAGGGAAGGGTTATCACCCCTGTAACATTTGTTTTGCTGTCTGTGCCCCTGTTCAGAAGATTTCACCTCACTTTCTGTCCCAAGGACAATTGGATTTTGAAAATGTTGGATTATTAGGGAAACAAGGATTGGTGATAAAGCATCGGTGGAGACACCATATTCACAAGCCGCGTACACACAATCGGAAATTCCGGGAAGAAAATCGTGGATTTTTTTCCGACGGAATGTTGGCTCAAACTTGTGTTGCATACACACGGTCACAAATGTTGTCTGAAATTCCAAACGTCAAGAATGCAGTGACGTTCAACACTACGACGAAACGAGAAAAATTAAGTTAAGTTCCAATGATTCCGAGGATGCGTAGGATTTTTGTGCGTTGGAATTGCATACAGACGATCGGAATTTTCTTTTTTGGTCGGAAAATTTGAGAACCAGCTCTCAAATTTTTGTTGTCGGAAATTCTGACAGAACATGTCCAATGGAGCATACACACGGTCGGAATTTCCGACCAAAAGCACACATTGAAGATTTCTTGACGGAATTTCAGATTGTGTGCATTACAGGAGATAATTTCCCTTCCTAGGGGTAGATTTCCTCTCACTTCCTGTTGTCTCCCTCCGTTTGTAAGTATTCGTTTGTAAGTCATATGTTTGTAAGTAGGGGATCGCCAGGATTAGGAGAATGATAGCTGGGAATTGATTGCTCAGAACCCTGGACCTTCTTGTCTAGAACAAAAAAATAAACTTTCATTTTCAACAATGAATGGATCAAGAGCATCAAGAGCAATTTTTTCTTTAGAAACCTTTGTCAGATAAGGACCACTTATTTGAACTATATCAGCTTCATCATCCATTATTTAGAATCATAGAATAACTGGATCGTGATCGTGAAAATAGAGCCAAAAGCCAAAAAACACTCATGAGTTCTTGATTTGCCCATTATTACAGAGTCTGGTTTCACCATCTCAGTAGGTTGTTGGAAGGAGGCTTTCTATCCTATATGCTGGTTTCTCTCATGGTTTACTGAGCATCCACTATAAGAGCAGCAGGATATATATTAGAGAGCAAGGCACATTAAGAGAGCTGACCCATACACCTAAAAGCAACCAGCTGAGCTCATTCATTTACCCCTCCTCCATCTCTCAGCTGTAACGGTGCACCAGAGCCCAGGCAAGGATTTCAAGCAGCTAGCCTGCATCTAATTCATCTTATTATGAACTGTGTGAGGAAAACTATGGCATCTATATAAACGCCATCACTTTATACATTGAACCAGGAAAGTTATCATCTGCTGCATGATACACAAGACTTACAAGGAACTTACATTCTCTTTTTCATGTGGTAACACGTTAGTAGGAGACGATCTAAGCAATTTAACTTAAACAAGGCAAGATGTTGCGCAAACTGTTGGCGCTATATAAATCCTGTATTATAATAATAATAATAATGAATAAATATGTCATAAACACCGATTTACAAAATGTTTCTTGCGTACTCAAGATATGCATTGAACAATTTACTGCTCTAGATTTGCCGTTTTGATAAATTCATCCTTATCTTCTGTCAAACAGATCTGTCATTAGCTGCCAAGGAATGTAGTACTATCACAGAAACATCAGATTTATCATTTTTTTTAAAACAAATTTTGTGAATAAACCGCCCTGAATAATATTAATTAAAAATCAAATACAGGCCCCCTTTAACTCAACTCTACTACATTAGTAAATGCTTCATAATAGGCCAACATGATATAATCTGCACTATAATGCTTACATCTAATAAATGTATTATCTAAAATAAACCACTAAGTTGTTCTCTTACTTGGCCAGAACTCATTTCCATCCTCCATGGGTAACTTTTTTCTGTTGTGCTTCTTAGTGACAGAATTTCCCATTTTGATACTGTAGAGTGGGATGAGTTCCTGGTCTTCCTCATCGCTATAGGCCTGCCACTTGACTCTGTGTAGGCAGCCCACCATTGGGTCTGCAGGCAAGCAATGAATGTATGCAATCATTCTGAAATGTTCCCAAAGCAGAGGATGGCCTGCTATTCCCAGTGGGAGGCCAGAGCAGGAGTGGCTCGGCTTTTCCTTTTTTATGTTCACAAATCCAAAGACAAAAGGAGCAGAGCAGCTTCAGAGATCACAGATTCCTTCAAGAATCTCCATCCTTCGACTCTACCACTGTTGTCTCCCCTCGTATCTGTCTTTTTTTCATAGACACAAGACTAAAATATAGTGAAAAATACCAATTTCATTCACTATTTAAAGGTTATACAACCTTCTTAATAGCAAATGGCATATATTTTTTCTTCCATGAAAACTCCATAGTACTTTGAATGTTGACTACCAATCCAAGTACAATGTCCTTTTCTAAAGCAAGTGCTTTGGTGATCCTAGTCAGTTCTCCTTTATTAATTAATCCTAATCTGAGATTATGCAGCAACATCCCTAATAGTTATTAGCAGGGCCATGTCCACAGACGGCTTTAGTAGAGAAGATTATTCAGAACTAAATAACTGACATAAGAGAGCTCTAAAGGTTTGTAGGCTGAAGCTTCCTTTCACTTTACAACTAACCAGTAAAGGTAAATATACATTAATTTGGTGTTAACACTTGGCTGCAGAGAATTGGGGCAAGAAAGTACGTAAAGCGGTACTAAACTCTGCTTATGAACGTGTACCTACAGATAAGCATATAATAAGGCTTACCTGTAGGTACAGTGAAACTTGTGGTGTTTAGGAGATATTCACACCGGATGCAGCCAGTGACAAGGGTTATAACCCCCCCCCCCCTACACGACCAGCCCGATCAGGACCGCCTGTCACTTTTTCAGGCAGACCTGATTGGACAGTCCATGCACCCTTATGACTTGTGTCCATTTACACCTGCCCACCTGCAATCCGATCTGGTCTGTTAAAAGAAAAGAAAAAACGGAAGGGAAGCCGCCCCCCTCCGTCTATGTGGATCAGAGGGAAGTCACGTATAAACAAACAGTGTTTACACCTGGCCACCCATAGAGCAAAGAAACTGAGTGGACATGGATCTGGCATCCTCCGAAACTGCTCTAAACAGCAGGGGGTCAACGGCCAGATCACCTGCTGATCAAAATGGAGTCCGCCCCCTGTCATAGGGGCCTTACTCTAAAATGAATAAAAGTCTCAGTTCTACCTTAAACTGGGCATACACATATTTATCATACATCATATCAAGCACAAGACAAGTGTTACTGATTTAATAATGTAATAATCTTCTTATGTATGGAGTGTGAACAATCATATCCACATTCATAAGAACATGGGTTGACATCTGAAGGTCCTGGAGCAGTTGAAATGACGCTAAATCAGAGATGAGGTGTCTTAGCAAGTCTCATTACTGCCTCAGGGGGATGTCCCCGACAAGTACTGAACAGTATGTGTATGCTACACTAGATGAAGAGGCAATCATTTGAAGGCATTCATACAGATCCCTCTATGTGGACCAACCTTAAAGATTTGGACACCAATACAGACATCTGGAATATGTATACAGGGTGTCTCAGTTGAATTCCAGTATTGCATAGGTAACAGTGAAAGTTCCCAACATGTTATTATTAGGGATGCACTCATACCAAGCTTTTACACGAGTATCGGTACTCGCCCAAAGGCTCCCGATACTGAAACCACAACTTTGCGGTGCGATTTGCTTCAATACAAAATGAATGGGTGCAATTCACACTGCAAAGAATCGCATGTGTTTTGAAAAGTAATGTGGTGCAAATTCCTGTTTGACTCTCATGCGATTTCCAGCACCGCTCCTGTGCGTGTGTGTATAGAAAGGGAAAAGCTCCATATAGTGGGTAGTTTAAAAAATGTTAGAACTCAACATGCAAAATAATCTACAGTACATAGGTGTCCTGGTCCGTCGATCAGGGTCGCTGGATGTGCTCACAGGGCTGGAAGAGAAGTTTCAGGACCCCACGGGTATAGGGCGGAAGTTATGTCAGCTTGGAGACGGACTGCCTCTACACCTCCTCCAGCCCTGGGAGCACCTCCAGTGGCCCTGATTTGCTATCATCGGCGGACTGGGACACCTATGTAGATTATTTTGTTTGTGGCCAGAAATGTACAGTAAGTTCTAACATTTTTTAAACTGCCCACTAGATGGCACTTTTCCCTTTCTATACACACAGACCGGAGCAGTGGGTGAAATTACATGCATTTCAAACAGGAATGGCACCGCATTTACTTGCCGATAAAAAAACAGTACCGGTGCAATCCTAGCTTTTATCTATTGTTACGACAAAGTCATACATTAGGCATAAGCCATTCCTGCCTTGCCATTCTTGCTTATTTTACAGATTAAGTAAAAAGATAGAATATAGAGCCGACTGGCTTTAAAGTGTTTACTATTTCCAAAGCTTCTAATGGCTCCTGTAAGTTTCTAAATAAGCTTCAGTAAGCTAGTCATATGCAGTGACTTCAGGTGTCCATAGAGATGAAAATGTCATTCAATCTAAAGTCATATTCGGTACGGATAATCTTAAAGCATAACTGCTTTAGATACAGTTATCATTTTAATGTTGAAAACCCCAACCCCCATAGCCCACAGCAACTCCATCAAGTCTTAAGCCTCATACACACGATTTGACTTCAAACACATTTTTCTGTGAATTTTTGTCCGAAGGGAGTTGGCCGGGCACACCCATAGCATACACACGGCAGGACTTTTCTGCAAACTTTCCCCAAACTTTCCCCAAATCACTTGGTTTTTCTGCTCTTTACCACCACCCTTTGGTCAACTTCTGGTATTGTTGGTTGATTTTAACATTGGTTCTGGGTATGCGTGTTTGTACTTTGGAGATAAGTCCGATGGATTTCCATACACACGGTAGGACTTTGCACCGTAGGACTTTTTTTGGCAAAAAGTTTGTCCGTTTGCAGAGCGAACTTTTGTCCGATGAAAAACAAAAAAAGTTTGTCCGATGGAGCATACACACGGTAGGATTTTTTTGAGAACTTGCTCATTTAGAAGTTTGTTGTCAAAAAGTCCTAACGTGTGTATGGGGCTTTACAATGAATTGTCCAGGTTTCAAGAACGGCCTTAAAGTGGATGTAAACCCTCCATACACCCAGTAAAGTGAACAGCCTCAGATAATACACAGAGATGAACCAAATCTCCCTACATAGGTTTTGTATGTATATCTGCTGTCTTCACATTTATATACTGTTTAAAAAGTTGAGTTCCTGTTAGGAGATTTTCTCTTCCTGGTTAACACAGAGTGTGATGTCTGGGCATACAGCCAAGATAGCCAACATTGCTGATTGGAGAAAAGGCACACACGCCCTCTAATCATATGCAGAGACTCTCAGAGCTGTTTTGTAATAGGAGCTGCTCTCTGCTAATCTATTTTAGCAACCTCCTTTGACAAAAGATTCTGTCTGCTTTTGTCTAAAAAGTTAAAAAATATGTCAGGAGTTCAGAAGAGAGCTACAGGACTTAGCTCATTGAAAAGAGATAACAAAATACTGCAGATATGTGTGCCCAGCTCAAATTTCATGAATCGGGTTTACATCCACTTTAAGGTAAAAGAAAACTTTTAAAAGCTGCTCTCTCCCAGCCCCTCCTTAAATACTTACTGTACCTAAGCCCGATCTTGATTCAGCACTGTGCCCGAGACATGAGTGCTCACAGGCTCAGCAACAGCAGCAGGAGCCAACGGCAAAATGTCAATCAAATCCTATGAGGAGGAAGTAGGGGGCGGATCAAGTGGTGCTGTGGGTGTCCATGGACACACATAGCCCAGCTCGGGATTAAACCCACACATCTGCCACCCTAGCAAGTGCTTGCTATGTGGTCAGACACAGATGAAGAGGAGCCCAAAGTGCTGGTGGGGGAGAAGAATCAGTTCGAGGCTGCTCTGTGCAATACCACTGCAATCAGCAGGAAAGTATAACATTTTTATTAATTTAATATAAAAAAAAATAACCTTTATAATTACTTTAAGGTAATACCTAGCCCAGGCAGCTCCAATTCTAAACACTATTTAAAAGGTTGAGGAAAATCATATTCTGGTATAGAAAAAGTCAAATATTTGAATAGAATTCTCACTTTCACTGAATGACAGCATGCTGGTAAATGCTCTGTCTGTCCACACCAGAGACTAATTTATTTAACGCCATCCTTATGTTCTAGGATCTAGGACAAAGGATTTGCATACTTAGATTTAGTCATTAATGCTGGACCTAAATCTCTCTCCTTTTAGTTCATTGTATACACATCTTTCGTCTGCCTATTACACCAATGAATTAATATTTAACCCCTTGTAAAGACATAAGACAATATTATGTGAACAAAAAGGTTTCCTAGATTGTGATTATACATGATAATTGGCTTAGTCAAGCAATCCTCTTGCATAAGGGTAATTAACATATACATAAGAATAATTATAACTGTCAATCTGGTAACTAAGGAAACTTCTTTTTTTAATAGCCAATTGTGAGAAGATTTACAAGTGCAATTAGATTAATAGTTGCTGTAACTGGTACATTTTAAGACGTGTAATAAAAATACATTAAAAAAAAACACTCTGAGACGGAAAAAGTAGAATTCGGTATCAGAAAGGTAAAATATTGTCTATTATTGGAATCCTGTGCTGGGAGAAATAAGGGCTCTGTTATTTCTGACCTGCTTCTGATAATGCTACTTGCCTGCATATTATCCTGGCCCTCCGGCTCCAACGTTTCCTGAGTCACCTACTCTAGTCGCATACTTTTTTCCGGTCAGTGACTCTGAAAGTATTGAATCTAGGCAGTCAGTCATCTAGCATTTTCAGAAGGAGATCAGCAGCAATTGTATTGTATTACAGTCAAAGGGAGTTTTCTTTTACTGTAGTAAAAAAATAGTTGGGCTTTTTTAGAATAGGTTAGCCAGCAAAGTTTCCAACAAAAAATGTTTTTGAGTTCCTTTCTGAGGCTTTCTACAATTTTGAAAATGGTTTTGGAACTCACATTCAGTATTTATACTCAGGGTTACAAAGAGTAGTAAGGAAATACAACCATTTGAGCAGTGCCGGACTGGAATGGAAAAGAATGAGTTTGACATAAATGCCCATACACTAGATCAGGGGTCTCCAAACTGCGGCCGGGCGGCCAAATACGGCCCATTGCTTGTCTTCACCTGGCCCCTGGGTCAGTATTTTATTCACTGACACCAACAAGGGGCACAGTTTCTCCCAATGACACCAAAAATGGGACCCGACAATACCAATGACGGGGGACCATTCCTCCCAATGACACCAAAGATCGGGCACTATTCCTCCCAATGACACCAATGATGGGGGACCATTCCTCCTAATGACACCAAAGATTGGGCACTATTCCTCCCAATGACACCAATGATGGGGGACCATTCCTCCCAATGACACCAAAGATCGGGCACTATTCCTCCCAATGACACCAATGATGGGGGACCATTCCTCCCAATGACACCAAAGATCGGGTACTATTCCTCCCAATTACACCAATGATGGGGGACCATGCCTCCCAATGACAATGACACCAACGATGGGGCACAGTCACCCCCCTCCCCCAGTGACCTCCCTCAACAATGGGGCACTATGCTGTGACAATTTCTACTCATGGTGGCCACAGTCCGTCCCTCCTAATGTCTGAAGGACAGTAAACTGGCCCTTTGTTTAGAAAGTTTGGAGACCTCTGCACTAGATGAAAAATCTTTTGAAAATCTGTCATTTGGACAGTTCATCTGTTTTTCGTCCAGTTAATGGGCACAAATCGAAAATCAGCTGTGACGTTTTGGAGCCAAAAAAAATCGAAAATAAAAATTTGGAAAACTTCTGCCAAATAGACGACAGATTGAAAGATTAATGAGTTTCTTGCCCATTAAAAATTGAAATTTTGATACTGCGTATATGTGACACAAAAACAAAAAACGGGAAACTGATTTATTTATGTGCATTGAACTGATTTATTTTTTTGTCCATTGAACTGAGCTGTCATTTTTTTTTCATTCAACTTGCAGGGTTGAACAAAAAAAAGCTAGTGGTGTGCACTAGGCTTAATTCTAGCTTTAATCAGCCAGTGTATCTAAAGCAGCCCATGCATGATTAATTTTTGGTTCAACCAGTGGGTCGAACGAAAAAACATTTACTCCATTCCCCTATCCACATGCTCGATGTGGGTGATGGAATCACTCCTGCTGAAGCATTGTATTCTGACAGCGGGGAGACTTCCCTGGCATCAGAATACACTGATCAGCAATGCGCTGATCATAAGGAAATTTTCCAACAGGGCAATTCTACAGATATCGATCAGCAGATGTACAACCAACCTGCCCATGCATGGATTGAAATTGAGCTAGTTCCGGCTGAACTGGGTGAATTTCGATCCATGTATGACCAACTTTGTTTTAACTTCTTTATCACTTTATCTATGCAAATGGTTCTAGGAAACCAAAGCTGGTCATATACCAGCAGAATTTTGTTCAAACGTTCATAAGGAAATTCTAAAGAATTGTTTTTCAGAGCATTTGAACTTTTCATCATTGAGTCAACAAATTTTGTTCAAAAACCCTTAAAATTTCATCCAGACCTGTTACTTAAATTGAATCCCACACATATTAAACACGTTTCTTTTGTGCTTAGAAAGTGAACATTACAATATGTACAATTTTTACAATAACCAATTTGACCCTACTAACCATTTAAAAAATTAAAGGAACATTACAAAAAAAGTATTTTTTTAAACAAAGTTCTTCTAGTGTTTGGTCAGTTTTAGCGATGGAAAAGAACCAGATAACAAAAGCACATCACTTGCTATTGATGACCATGTAGACCAGGGGGTCTCCAAACATTCTAAACAAAGGGCCGGTTTATTGTCCTTCAGACTCTTGGAGGGCTGGACTTTGGCCAACGGGAGTGAAAACTTTCCTGGCATCAGTGGGAGTAAACATCTGGTATTAGGGGGAGGAATAGTGCCCCACTGCTGGTATCATAGGGAGGAATAGTGCCCCATTAGTGGTGTCAGTGGGAGAAATGGGTGCTTCATTGTCGTTGTCAGATGGCAGAATAGTGTCTCGTATCATTGGGAGGGATAATGCTCCAAGGGCCGGATAAAGGCAAGCAAAGGGCCACATCCGGCCCTCGGACCGCAGTTTGGAGACCACTGATGTAGACAAACAAGCCGAGCTCTAGACTGTTATCAAGCATGTGTCATTGTCATTGGGAATGAGTGCCACAGACAGGAGTTCTTAGTAATCATTGCTGGTAAGTGAACATGATTTGTTTGTAAAGAGCGCCTTCCTCTCTAGAATAGCACCCGCACCATTATGGAACGAATACACCTGCCATGACACTGCCCACACACATCCAATATCCTCTTTCTTACATATTTTTTCATATAACAGCCCTAGGAAAGCAAACGGTTCATTTTTTTCATACAATTGCCCCGAAAGAAGAATTCATCTGAAAAATTATGAGTATGATGAGTATTTCATCTCTAGACAATCTAAATTGTACAGAACAATAGAAATGCCAACTATGCATATCATCAAATAAGAGTTATCAAACGTTTTGTTGTATGTGTTGTCCACTACAAATCTAAAGAAATATTAAAACATTAATATGGTATGACCCTGTGATCAAAACTAGATTAAATCAATTCCATCCCCACACAAACTAACGGAAATAAAAATTTAAAGGGGTTGTAAAGGTTTGTTTTTTATTTTCTAAATATGTTCCTTTAAGCTAGTGCATTGTTGGTTCACTTACCTTTTCCTTCAATTTCCCTTCTAAATTTTCTCACTTCCTGTTCCTCCTCACTAAGTGCCGGTTCACACAGGGGCAACCTGACTTACATCGCGACTTTGCAAGGCAACTTCAACGCGACTTGGAGCAACTTACAACGCAACTTAAAGTTGCCTCCAGGACAGGCGGCATTGGCTGTGGCCAATCACAGAACAATCAGCTCTGTGGGAGGGAGGGGTTTGCCTGAGTAAACTATTTTCTTTTCCTGTAAAGTTGCTTCAGTTAAGACACTGATCTGACTTTGAAGGCAACTTCCCTTGAAATCAATGGGTACAAGTTGCCTACAAGTTGCCTAGAAGTCGCCTTGAAGTAGTACAGGAACCTTTTCTGAAGTTCGAGCGACTTCAGTAGTGTACATTAAGATGGCTCTCATTCACTTCAATTGAATTTCTCATTTCGGACAACTTAGGGAGACACAAGTCGGATACCAAGTCGCGGTAGTGTGAACCGGCACTAAGCTGTTCTGGCTAACTAACCCCCAGCCAGAACAGCTCGGATGATGGTGGCAAGCTTACTGAGGAGGAACAGGAAGTGAGAAATTCAGACAAAGAAAAAAAATATTTAGAAGGGAAATCGAAGGAAAAGGTAAGTCAACCATCAATGCACTA
The DNA here is from genome assembly GCF_905171775.1 of Rana temporaria. NCBI lineage: Eukaryota > Metazoa > Chordata > Amphibia > Anura > Ranidae > Rana > Rana temporaria. The sequence goes on from NC_053492.1 coordinate 299,866,575, forward strand.
GCTTAAAGGAACCTATTTAGAAAATAAAAAACAAACCTTTACAACCCCTTTAATTATTTAGTTTTCCAGGATTGCAGGTGCAGGGGTAACAAATACACAAAGAAACTGCAAATCCTTTCCTCTGGGTGGCACCCTGATTTCAGTGAGGAGCACAAATATACAAAAAAAAATTACAAATAATTTATTAAAAAAGAAGCAGCTTGATTTACAAAACATGTGCACTGAATCTTTTCTGTAACTTACTAGATAAGTCTCTATGTGTTGAGTGACTGGTATTTCTGTATGCGTGCCTCCCAACTTAATGACATGGGAAAGAAGACACATTATTGCACAAACTATATAGGCAAATGACATCTCCCAGCCATCCCTCTAGTAACACGGACCATAAGGATTACCGTACATTTTTTTGCGCTGAAAATGCCCCCCTCGTCTTATACTCAAGTCACCTTTTTGTGCCTGATCTCCCGGATTTTGGCAACCCAGTACCGACCGGCCGTAGGTCCCCTGGACCCCAAACACCTGTAGCCCAATTTCTCCTCTACAAGTGTGCAAAGTTTGTTGTCTGGGGAACCTACGGCTGGGGAGCACCGATTTTTCAAATCCGGGCACCCCTTTCATAGACTCCCATGTTAAACATCAGTCTAGTCATGGACACAGTGATGCATGGCACAGTGAGGCATGGGCACAGTGAGGCATGCACATGGGCACAGTGAGGCAAAGTGAGGCATGCACATGGACACCCTAGGCTTATACTTGAGTAAATACGTTTTCCCATTTTTTTGTGGTAAAATTAGGTGCCTCTGCTTATATTCAGGTCAGCGTATACTCGAATATATACGGTAATAATTTACTTTATTTGGCTTTTTTTTATATAACAAATTAAATAATTTAAACATTAGCTAAAAATTTAGTGCAGTAAAACACTTTTGTTTTCTTCATAGGGCTTTTCTACATCGGGCCAAAGAGGGATAACCAAAGGAAGAAAGAAGGACTTTGGTTACAAAAGAGGGACAGTCACTTAAAATGAGGGACAGTTGGGAGGTATGCTATATATAACAACACAATAATAGAGCAGCCTTTCTCAACCTGTTACCCCAGAATAAAAGTAGAAATCATTTAGAGATTTGGGGGAATTCCTTTAAAACTAAAAAAAAAACAATTAATTGGACGGAGGGAAACAAGCCTCCCTTACAGTGGTGTTGGCAGACATCGAAAAACATCATTGCTTATGTAGCTAGCTCTACCAAGGGACATTGGCCCGGGAACTAGGCAGGCACGATGAAATTGGGGGTCAGGCAGCTGCAGCTCAAAGAGCCCCTCGCAGGTTCTTCTACCCTGGTTGAAAATATCAGACGATATATCAGTGATATAACTGGGACTAAGGCAGGTCATAGATGGGTTGCAGGAAAGAAAACCACTCCCTTATCAACACACCTCCCACAGAGCTAATGTGTTCTCCTGGTGGGGGAGCCATCCCTGCTGGGAGAACATGGTGATTATTTACATGTAATAATCACATGCCGAATTTCGACATGCTGGTTGTACCCAAGTTGATCCATCGTACATTTAGACTGCCCATAGATGGTAAGAATGATGGCCAGCTCCTCCTGAACTGGCCAATATTGGAACCATCTATAAATGGCTTTAGGCAGGCCATAGATGGGTTTTTTTTTCCGATCAACCAGCAGGTTGAACAGAAAAAAATATTTAATTGCCCCATCAACATCCCTCTAGCAAGCTAATGTATTCTGACAGAAGGGAGAGCTCACCACTGTCAGAATACAAGGATCAGAGAAGCAGGATATAGCCGGTGACACTGATTGACTGAAATACACCCAACAGGCTGGTTATATAGAAGTTGATCGAGAGACTGATTTCTGTACAACCAGCTTGCCCATAAAGCTGACCATAGGTAGGTCTAAATTAAGCTGGTTTAGAAAGGACCAGACGAATTCTGATCCATCTGGTCTTTTCTATACTGGCTTAATTTTGACTTACCTATGGTCAGCTTTATCCTAACTAAACAGGAGACATCCAGCTGATAGGATAGCAATGTTTACACTTGCACCAACCTATACCAGCCGTATTTTACCTGCCATCTTCCAAACAACAGATCTAGGGAGGAAGAGTAGTCTCATTGTTTATGAACATGTTTTGAGTCCCTCGGAAATTAGAGGGTTTTATTTTTCTTTAAATATCCTGTTAAAAACGGAAGAAGGAAAGCTAAAAACAAATGACGGTAATCTACCAAAAAACAATCACACGCCTAAAACAAAACAATCCTCAGGTTACCGTTTGGCGAAAATGGCCGTATAATATGTTCTTTGTGTTCAGATTTCTGTACCAATCAAGCAGATCTTTTTCTGAATATACGAGTGTATGTGTAACATTACCATCGGATTTCACAAGACTAATACAGAAGCAGCCGTATAAACCAGGAGGAAATGAATATAATCCTCCAATCACTTCCCCCTTTTATAGCTTCACACAAAGGAACCCTGCCTGTTGCTAGGACACAATATTATAATGAAGTACACCTTACGAGAGAGCTTCCCTAAACAATTCACACTTTCCATTCACAACAAACAGGGCGAGCAAATGTGAAGTGCACAGCTTTCTTCATGTTATTGGTGACAAGATCTTTCTGCATATTAGCAGTATAAAATGATTTGACTTGCGTTATATACAATTGGTTTCACATTGTGCTAGTGGGCACTGGATGTAAGGCACGTCATGTATTTTCTCAACAGCAGTTTCATTTAGGCAATGAAGCAGGAACAATGCAAACACCAAGTGCTTGTCCTTGTGTTCCATCCAACCCTAGCTTCTATACCAAGCGATGGGTTGCCATTCAACTTTAACTTGTAAATCGACTGCTGGGATGTGCCGTCTAACTTTAACTTCTATACCAAGTACTGGGGTGCCACCCAACTCCAACTTCTATACCAAGTGCTGGGGTTTGCCATCAAACTCTAACTTCTGTACCATGTGCTGTGGTGTGCCACTCAACTCTAACTTCTATACCAAGTGCTGTGATGTGCCATCCAACTCTAACTTCTATACCAAGTGCTGGGGTGTGCCATCTAGCTCTAACTTCTATACCAAGGTCTGGGGTGTGCCACCCAACTCTAACTTCTATACCAAATGCTGGGGTGTGCCATGCACCTCCAGAATGTATACCAAGTACCAGGGGCAAGCCATCTAACTCTACCTTATATACCAAATCTCAGGATGTGACATCCAACCCTAACTTCCATACCAAGTGCTTGGGTGTGCCAAACAACTTCAGCCATTATACCAAGTACTAGGATGTGCCATCTAACTCTAGCTTCAATTTCAAGTGCTGGGGTATGCTATACAACTGCCACTTTCATACCAAGTTCCAGTGTGTGCCATCTAACTCTAGCTTCAACATTAAAGGGGTTGTAAAGGTACAATTTTTTTTCCCCTAAATAGCTTCCTTTACCTTAGTGCAGTCCTCCTTCACTTACCTCATCCTTCCATTTTGCTTTTAAATGCCCTTATTTCTTCTGAGAAATCCTCACTTCCTGTTCTTCTGTCTGTAACTCCACACAGTAATGCAAGGCTTTCTCCCTGGTGTGGAGTGTCATGCTCGCCCCCTCCCTTGGACTACAGGAGTCGCAGATAGAGAAAGGAGCTGTGTGTTAGTGGGTGTCCTGACTCTCCTGTAGTCCAAGGGAGGGGGCGAGCACAACACTCCACACCAGGGAGAAAGCCTTGCATTACTGTGTGGAGTTACAGACAGAAGAACAGGAAGTGAGGATTTCTCAGAAGAAATAAGGACATTTAAAAGCAAAATCGAAGAATGAGGTAAGTGAAGGAGGACTGCACTAAGGTAAAGGAAGCTATTTAGGAGAAAAAAAATTCCTTTACAACCCCTTTAAGTACTGGGGTGTGTTTGTGTACACCTGGTTGTTCAGGATACTTCACTTTGTCCAGCACTGCTGTAGACACTGCACTTATAAAAGGAAAATGAATATTGTAAGTTATCATTTACTTTACTAAATAAGTATGTAATATCCACAAATGGACTAAGCATAGCTCTGTCTTAAGACTGCACATGGTGTCTACCTCTGGCGTACTCTCACTAACAATTGAACAGTTGTTGCCAGGTTTCCTCCACTAGAGGAAGCCAGACAAGTTTAATGACTCAGCAACAACCACAAGACAGAGCATAGAAAGGACATTAACCTTTTACTTTAGGGAGTCTATCAAAAATGTCAGTATTTATTTCCCTAGTTATCCTGCTTTACATATTGGCTATGTAAAAAAAATCCTTAAAGGAACAATTGCAACGAGACCCCAATATCCAGAATTTAAGTATAAGGGAAATGCCAAAAATCGATTAATCAGAAGGTGATACAAAGAAAACAGTTTAGAAAACAGTTTAGACAAGAAGAAACCTACAATTATACATGGCATCCAAAAATAGTTTTGGGGATAGGCAAATTTATACAAACATTTAAGGCACAAAGAAACTTGTAGTCTTGCAAAGATCAATTTTTCTCAACGACTATTATATTATACATTGTGTGTACATAAATGGGTCTGCCAGTGCAGACACATGAAACCTACCTTCCTCAGCTGTTGTGCCATTTGATCTTATGAGTGACGTACAAATGTTGTCCTTTCATACAGTACTGCAGCACACCTGTCATTCAGTTATTTACTATAGTATAGCTCCATCAAGATGCTGTCATGTACCTGGTGGGTGACCATCAGTCATTCAAAGTTTGAGGCTAAGAAGGATTGAATATTTATTGGAATGCTCAGATTTAGTTTAAGGCCAGCCATAGACGGTTCGAATCTTGCCCGGTCAGCAGCCGGCTGAGATTCGAACCATGTGTGGGCAGGCTGAATGTACCAAGTTGATCGATCAATCAACTTGGGTACAACCAGCCTCTTGGATTTTACATGCGATTGTGGCTAGCGGCAGGTATAGCCGCTAGCAATAATTACTGTCTTCTCCCAGTGGGGGAGGCGAATACAATGGTTCAGTAGGAGGGATTCCCCTGTCAGCAATGTCTGTGTTGATGGGGTAATCTAGCGAATTTCTAGAGGAACCCTGGAGGAACTCTGGAGGAAACCTAGGTTTCCATAGAACCAGAGCCGATCCACCCTATACGCTGACAACGCAAGCTGTGTAGGGCCCTGCAATCTACTCGAGGCCCCTGCCTCCCCCTCGTCTCGTCACATTCACTTGCTGGAGAGAGAATTAGGCTATCTGCTCCCTCCAGCCTGCAGGGTGAGGTAGACAGCCGACAGACTTTCCTTCCACTCTCCACTTATCACTTGATGACTGGATTGAGGGACGAGATGCTGCCTTCAGAACTGTAAATACATGTGGGAGGGGGAGGAGGGGAGGGACACGCTGATGTAATGGGGACTCTGATGTAAGGGGCTGCTGGTAATGGGGACTCTGATGTAAGGGGCTGCTGGTAATGGGGACTCTGATGTAAGGGGGCTTCTGGTAATGGGGACTCTGATGTAAGGGGGCTGCTGGTAATGGGGACTCTGATGTAAGGGGGCTGCTGGTAATGGGGACTCTGATGTAAGGGGGCTTCTGGTAATGGGGACTCTGATGTAAGGGGGCTGCTGGTAATGGGGACTCTGATGTAAGGGGGCTGCTGGTAATGGGGACTCTGATGTAAAGGGGCTGCTGGTAATGGGGACTCTAATGTAAGGGGGCTGATGGTAAGGGGGCTGCTGGTAATGGGGACTCTGATGTAAGGGGGCTGATGGTAAGGGGGGTGCTGGTAATGGGGACTCTGATGTAAGGAGGCTGCTGGCAATGGGGACTCTGATGTAAGGGGGCTGCTGGTAATGGGGACGCTGATGGTAATGGAGGACTCTGATGTAAGGGGGCTGCTGGTAATGGGGACTCTGATGTAAGGGGGCTGCTGGTAATGGGGACTCTGATGTAAGGGGGCTGCTGGTAATGGGGACTCTGATGTAAGGGGGCTGCTGGTAATAGGGACTCTGATGTAAGGGGGCTGCTGGTAATGGGGACTCTAATGTAAGGGGGCTGATGGTAAGGGGCTGCTGGTAATGGGGACTCTGATGTAAGGGGGCTGATGGTAAGGGGGCTGCTGGTAATGGGGACTCTGATGTAAGGGGGCTGCTGGTAATGGGGACTCTGATGTAAGGGGGCTGCTGGCAATGGGGACTCTGATGTAAGGGGGCTGCTGGCAATGGGGACTCTGATGTAAGGGGGCTGCTGGTAATGGGGACTCTGATGTAAGGGGGCTGCTGGTAATGGGGACTCTGATGTAAGGGGGCTGATGGTAATGGGGACTCTGATGTAAGGGGGCTGCTGGTAATGGGGACTCTGATGTAAGGGGGCTGCTGATAATGGGGACTCTGATGTAAGGGGGCTGCTGGTAATGGGGACGCTGATGGTAATGGAGGACTCTGATGGTAATAGGGACTCTGATGGTAATGGGGACTCTGATGTAAGGGGACTGCTGATGGGGACACTGATGTAAGGGGGTGCTGTTGGTGATACTCAAAATTAAAGTGGGCCGGTCTGACACATGAAGTCCAGGGCCAAATTTGTGTCCCAGTCCAGCCCTGCCCTCATGTCATAGCGCATCCATTAATGTCACGGGCGCGGTGACGTCACTCGTGTGCGCGCTTCTCTTCAGGCAAATGGTTTACATAGCTCACGGCATCACGGGTCAGGTAGAGGGCCCTTTAGTATAATTTTGCTTAGGGCCCCCCGAGAGGTCAGGATCGGCACTGCATAGAACCCTGGTTGAGAAAGCCTGCTCTAAGGTGAAAAGGTTGAGGAAGGCTGGCCTAAACTCTACTAAAGAAGACACTGACCAATGAAAGGTGGTTTGGGTTTGAATAAGAAAAAAGAAATAACTACCTTCCAAATATGAACATTTAACAAACAGCTGTCCATAAAACTCCTACCCTAATACTGTATATGTGGTTAAGTGAATCACTGGTACTAATTCTTTTTATTACACATGGTTTACACGTGTGTTATGTGGGGTTGCCCTTGAAAGGAGATGTTAACTAGAAAAGAAAGACTGATCATTTTCCAGGATAAAAGCAAAACGTATCCATAAGCTAAGTCTCAGAAAAAGCTCAGCGTTCTGATTCATGTCACCCTTGAACCTTCTAATGAATCAGACTATTTAAACAGAAAAGTATAGCTAGGTTGCTAGCAATAACAGAGATTACTGGGCCATAAATGTCTGCGGGATGTCTGTAAATCAGTGTCTAGTGGGAGAGCGTGTCTATCTACTTGGCTTAATCAGCAGTCAGAATGACAGTAGCAGCATTCAGCATTTTTAATTAATCCATACCTGGAACTTGTAAAGCACCAAAAAATCTCAGCACTAACGCGTATACTATAAGAACATTCCTAATATGTTTTATACTGGAAGTACACCACATTAGTAACTCAAATCTAAATGACAAAACTATTAGGATACTTCAGTGGAAGTACCTGCTCAGCAGCAATGAACGATTTGTTGGCGGCTCAGTCTGGGATTGATGCATAGACTTCAAACACCACAATGCCAAAGGGGTCAGTTTACAGAGCAAACAGCTTAGCCCACTTGTATTGGTGCCGATTACAAAGTGCACAGCAATTACCATCCAATAGATGATATAAGTTATGGCTTGTCAGTACCATGTACTTATGGGTTAAGGGAAATTAGCAGCTATATTTCAAGAGCTGAAAACGCTCGAGGTCATGCTGCTGTGCCAAAAACAACCAGATCCATTTTCACAAGCCCGTAATCAGTGTACCTGCTCGGTACAGAATGCAGAAATAATGGTTTCTATAGACCAGACTTGTGTTATTATTATTATACAGGATTTATATAGTGCCAACAGTATGCACAGTGCTCTACAATGTAGGGGGACGCTACACCAACAGTACAATTCTAAACAGGAGGGTTAGAGGAATCTAAGGCCCCGTACACACGACCGAGTTTCTCGGCAGAATTCAGCCAGAAACTCGGTCGGAGCTGAATTCTGCCGAGAAACCTGGCCGTGTGTACACTTTCGGCCGAGGAAGCCGACGAGGACCTCGGCGAGGAAATAGAGAACATGTTCTCTATTTTCTCGTTGTTCAATGGGAAATTTCGGCTCGCCGAGATCCTCGGTGGCTTCACAAGGAACTCGACGGGCAAAACGATGTGTTTTGCCCGTCGAGTTCCTCGGACGTGTGTACGGGGCCTGAGAGGGAGGAGCTGGTGAAACAAAAGGTAGGGACTGTGAGGGATGAACTGATGAGGGGAGTAGAAGATTTGGTTGTTAGCTGGAGGCAGGATAGGCCTCACTAAAGAGATTTGTTTTCAGGGAACACCTAAAGGTGGAGATAAACGGACAGATTGGGGTAGTGAGTTCCAGAGAATAGGAGAGGCTCTGGAGAAGTCCTGGAGACGAGCATGGGAGGAGACAAGGGAGCTAGAAAGCAGAAGCTCTTGGGAGGAGCATGGGAGGATGAGACAAGGAAACTAGAGAGCAGAAGGTTTTGGGAGGAGCATGGGAGGAGGAGACAAGGGAGCTAGAGAGCAGAAGGTCTTGGGAGGAGCATGGGAGCAGGAGACAAGGGAGCTAGAGAGCAGAAGGTCTTGGGAGGAGCATGGGAGGATGAGACAAGGGAGCTAGAGATCAGAAGGTCTTGGGAGGAGGAGACAAGGGAGCTAGAGAGCAGAAGGTCTTGGGAGGAGCATGGGAGGAGGAGACAAGGGAGCTAGAGAGCAGAAGGTCTTGGGAGGAGCATGGGAGGAGGAGACAAGGGAGCTAGAGATCAGAAGGTCTTGGGAGGAGGAGACAAGGGAGCTAGAGAGCAGAAGGTCTTGGGAGGAGCATGGGAGGAGGAGACAAGGGAGCTAGAGAGCAGAAGGTCTTGGGAGGAGCATGGGAGGAGGAGACAAGGGAGCTAGAGATCAGAAGGTCTTGGGAGGAGCATGGGAGGAGGAGACAAGGGAGCTAGAGAGCAGAAGGTCTTGGGAGGAGTACGTTGGGTGATATATGGAGACAATATCAGTGATGTAGCTTGGGGCAGAATTGTGAATGACTTTTTATGTTATTGTAAGTGTTTTGAATTCTATTAGTTGGGCAATAAGTACAATGCAATGATTAAACATAATATACAAAAAAAACATTTATACTACTCATATATCATCTTGTAAGGCTGTTATATATTCAAGTATAGCTCATGCAAACTTAAAGCAGAGCACCACCCTAAAGTGCAACTCCCGCTGATCGGAACCCCCCCCCCCCCCCCCGGTGTCACATTTGACACCTTTCAGGGGGGAGGGGGGTGAAGATACCCGTCTAAAGACAGGTATTTGCACCCACTTCCGGCCACACAGTCTTGGGCAGAATGCGGGCATGACGCCCCCCCCCCCCCCGTTGTGTTCTGGGAACACTCTGCTCTCAGTACACAGCGGGAGCCAATCGGCAGGTGTAGCGCGACTCACGCATGTGCCGTAGGGAACCGGGCAGTGAAGCTGGAGCGCTTCACTTCCTGGTTCCCTCACCGAGGATGCGGACGGCGCTGGACTCCAGGACAGGTAAGTGTGCCGATATTAAAAGTCATCAGCTGCAGTATTTGTAGCTGCTGGCTTTTAATATTTTTTTTTCAGCAGACATCCGCTTTAAACCAGTTTAACCTTGGATAAGGGTTAGAAAAAAAGTCCTTGGTACCAACCTTTTACAGCTCTCCCTATCTGTATTTATAGAGTTCCCCAAACCTCCTTTCCTGATAAGCAATCTAACTGGGTCAGAAAGCGAAGGCAAATCTGAATGCGGCCTACACTTGACAGGGGTTCAAGTAATAGGGTGTTTTTTGCAAAGTGAAACTTCACCATATTCAATAAGCTCGGGGGCAAATTCTGCTGTAAAGTGCAACTTCCCATGCGAAAAGAACATCCTATTTGCCTTTAGTAAATACACCTCAGTGTAGCCATGTATGCACTTTATACACACATATTGCAACTTACAGTACAGAAAAATGAAATTCCAAATAGGAAGCTGCTCCTAACATGTACCAAGATTTCCTTAGAAGAGGAATTTCATCAATCATGCAGTCATGCAGTTTTACAGTTCTTGGCTTCCAAACAGCCAACATCTGGATTTATTTGCTGTCAGCTGTTTTGTAAGACATGTAACTCATCCTACCCTACATTCCGTTCTCCATTTCACACTTTAACCCCAAAGCACTACCTGATAAAAATATATTACTAGATCTCGATAAATACTCATTCAGTATTAAAGGCACACAAAGCAGTCACCATACACTGTGCTAACCGCATTGTAAATACATCAAATTCATCTCCAAACGTGTAATTACTTTAAATGATGACCATGTGCTTAGTTCCATGCTGCCTCCTTTCCTTTTCCTGACCGCATAAAAAAATACTAAACACGCACCAATGAACTACACTTAGGCCTCGTACACACGACCGAGGAACTCGTCGTAAATGAAACATCGTTTTCCTCGACGAGTTCCTTGTTAGGCTTGTCGAGAAACTTGACAAGCTTGCTTTGCGTACACATGGTCAAGACCAAATCTCCTCGTTCTCAAACGCGGTTGACGTACAACACATACAATGGCAGGGGAAGTTCGATTCCACTGGCTAAACTCTTGGGGCTGCTTTTACTAATCTCATGTTACTGCGTGTTAAGTAAAAGTTTGGTGAGAGACGATTTTCACTTTTCAGACTGTTACAGCGTGAAAAATGTGTTATCTCCATTACAAACGCTACTTTTACCGAAGGTGCGCTCCTGTCTCATACTTTATTCTGAGCATGCGTGGGTTTCTTAGCATATACACGAACGCGTTTCTCGTCCAAAACCAGCCCGACGAGGAACACAACGAGGAAATTGAGACTCCCGTCGAGGAAAAAGAGAACTTTTCTCGTCAAGTTCCTTAAGGCCGTGTACTCACGAGCAGACATGTCCGATGAAACCGGTCCGCGGACCGTTTTCATCGGACATGTCTGCCCGGGGACTTCTGTTCGATGGTTGTACACACCATCGAACAGAGGTCCGCGCGTAAACAATACGCGGGGCGTGTCCGCGGTGTCGCCGCGTCGATGACGCGGTGTCGCCGCAACAATGACGCGGCGACGTGGGCGGCCTGCCTTTAAAATGCTTCCACGCATGCGTCTAAGTCATTCGACGCATGCGAGGGATGGCGGGCGGCCGGACATGTACGGTAGGTCTGTACAGACGACCGTACATGTCCGGGCGGACAGGTTGTCCGCTGGAAACCTGTCCGGTCCGCTCGGGCCTACACACGGCCAAACATGTCTGCTGAAACTGGTCTGCGGACCAGTTTCAGCAGACATGTTTGGTCGTGAGTACGGGGCCTAACAGTTTCCTCAATAAAAAACATACACGGGACCGTTTTCCTCTGCAAAAAAGCTCTGCCACCAAGTTTCTTGATGGATTCTGTCGAGGAAAACGGTCGTGTGTACGAGGCCTTAGACGCAGTCAGGTCCAGACTGACAATCTAGCAACACGAAGGGTTAGTGTTATTGGGCTGGTCTGGGGTTCCAGGGTGCATTGGGTCTCACGACAGGCCCAGACAAATGGGTTAATATATTCTGAAGTATGTACTCCTTGGCTGCTTTTCATTTCCAACCCCCCTAGTCCGCGTACATTCACATGGTTAGAGTTATGGTGACCACATCTGAAACCAAATGTTCCGTTTCAGAATGTTGTTAATTTTCATAATAAAAAGTCCTACCAAGGGTTAAAGAAATGTCATAGTTGTAGAGAATGTGACACGTCTTTGCTACATGTCACAGGCATTTGTATCGAACGATAATGAGTTCCAGATGTATTACATATTTCAGTCAATTTAAAGCAATATATGGGGTAGTGACACGTCAAGGGATGAATTGAGACTGATGCACATTGAAATGTTTTTCACATCAACCAATCAGATTCAAACCTGTCCTGAAGAAGAGGACTCCACAATCCCCCTACTGACCCTCTATGGAGCTGGGCTTATCTAGATTACACAGAACTTAAGATTAAGGTAACCTGAAGGAACTTTTTTGAGTTTTGCACAGCTGAAGTGTTTACTGGATACCAAGAGTACCTCATTGAGTGCTCACACTTATCGCCTGATTTAGCCCTGGTTCACATCTGCGATTTCAAAAAGTAGTTCCTGTACTACTTTTTGCGATTTCGGGCCGCGATTTTCATTAAATTGCGGCCGAAATCGCGGCAAATCGCGGCAAAATCGCGGCCGCGAAATCGCGCATTTTGCCGCGATTTTTAATTCGCAGCAGTGTGAACCTAGGCTTAAATTTTTTTATTTTACGAAATCTCTTCTTAACCAAGTTTTTTTAGATCGAAATGTACACAGATTGCCGAGGCCTAGATGTGGACCTTTTTGGCCCTGGGATTTTTTTTTCCCGGTGCAATTTTATTGTTTGTTTGAAAACAACTGTAGTTGTAGAATTTCTGACGGAAAATAACTGATAAAAAGTTGACTATTTTGGAAAATTTTAGGCCACTGCCAGTTTAAAGTAGTTGTAAATCCTCTTATATACCTAGTGAAGTGACTGGCCTCAGGTGATATAGTGAGAATAAACAAATCCTCCATCATAGGTTTTACTTGTTTATCCGCAGTCTTCTCTTCCCTACACCTCTTCAAAAGGGCAGAATCATGTTAAACTTCTCCATCTGTTAGTATCACAGAGGACGGGGCAAAGCACTGCAGTTACACTGTGTGAGAGCTAATTGGAGGAAAGGAACACACACCCCTCCACACAGCAAACAGGAGTGAAGGAAGGATACAGAGGTGTGTTGTGAATAGACAAGCTGTGTGCTGAGCTCATTCCCCGTCACAAATTCATCTCATGTGTTCAGAAAACTTTTTTGAAGTGACTCATGCTGATAACAGAGGAACAAAGCAGTAGAGAGAAACAACACTTAGAGCTATAGAGAGAGATAAGTAAACACTACAGATATATGTTCTTTGTTCAGATTCCATGACTGAGGTTTACAACCACTTTAACTGTCATGTGATTGCTGTTTAAGATACGATCTTTTGTGTGTGCATTCAACTATGTTTGAGAAAGGATGGTTCTACCAATGGTCAGATTTCCGGTAAAACCAACCACAAATGTTGATGTATGGATAGATTACACAGGCGATAAGAAATATGCACAATACCTACACAACATAAAATTCAATAAAATTGTGGGCTGAACAAAATTGAAAAGGACTGCACAGGGGCTCAATAGGCCCACAAATAATAAAATCCACAAAAAGATGAAAGCACTTTGATAATTATCAATGTTATAAAGTTATGATAATAACTGCAACTTTTCAACATTACAGAACAAGTCGACATATATGTGACAAACTTCTATCAGTCTTTATTAACCTTTCAATTCCAATAGAACCCCTGAAATTACTTTCAGGTCTAGGGGAACACCTGCTAAAACAATTCCCCAAGGTCAGCGGGAAAAATGCACCTTACACTGGTGGTTGGTGAGAAAAATGTACCCCCCCCCCCCCCTACAGACAGCTTAAAAATATCATTGTGTCTTGCCGTTGGCTCTTTCCAAGTGGCATCTGCCCAAGAATTACGAAGGTACCATCAAAGATAAGGAAGCAGCACTTAATTCGGAATCCCAATGCGGAGTTGAGGTCTTGGTGTTTAGGCTCAGAGTGTCTTCCACTCACTCACTGAAGTGATAATGGAGATGAACGACCAGAAGCCCGAAGCATCCACATGTGTTAATCTTTATTTGTTATGGGGTAAGTACATGATAAAAAAATCTCACACGTGTCAAACGAGGCCTTTGTTATAGCATTTTGTTCTCTGAAGCGTAACATCCATATATACAACTTTCTACCCACAACATTCAGGTGCAACTAACTAAAACCAATCAATAATGGCCATCAAATGGGAGGTCAATCCACCACTGCTTATAGAACCCCTAGATCCACTGGGTAAGCCCTGGGTGAAAATAGCCAAGCTATATCATGCCCTGGATAAATGAGAATATTTACAGGCATAATTGTAAACTACAATATCCTTAAAACATAAAACATTTTATGGAATATGCAACGGCAAAATTATTTACTAGATAAACTAGATATAATCTTTTTTTGGCAAAGGGTTCAGGGCACACCCTTTCAAAATGCTCTTGTTCTTTTGTATAAACACATCACCTTTTGTCTACAACAATGTTATAAGATATAAGTACTTTTAGTAAAAGTAAATATATATATAGAAATTCTCATGCCTTGTACACACCATCGCTTTTCCTGACGTGCAAAAAGCTGCAGTTTTTTTTTACGTGATTCGTCTCCAGCCTGCCTTGCATATACACGTTCATGCAAAAAAAAGTCCGACCAAAGCGCGGTGACGTACAACACTTACGACGGGACTATAAAGGGGAAGTTCTTTTCAAATAGCGCCACCCTTTGGGCTGTTTTTGCTGATCCTCGTGTGAGTAAAAGTTTGGTGAGAGACAATTTGGCTTTTCAGTCCATTACAACGTGACGAATGTGCTATCTCCATTACGAACGCTAGTTTTACCAGAACAAGCGCTCCCGTCTCATACTTGATTCTGAGCATGCACGTTTTTTTGCCCTCGGAAAAGCATACACACGACCGTTTTTTGCGACGAGAAAAAGACTGAAGGGAAACACGACTAGAAAAAAAAAAGCTGGTTTCAATTTTTTTGCGGGCAATTAGGGAGCATAAACACGACCGGTTTTTACGACCAATATAAAAAATGGCAGTTTTGTGGTCGTGAAAAACGGTTGTGTGTACAGGGCATCAGGGTTGTATATTGGTGCTGTCCTATCTTCCTTTGCTATCTTAGGCACTGACCCAATGGATGCCAACTTTGGACAATCGTGATTCGGACCTTTGAGATAAGTGCAGTACTGATGTTCACTTAAGCTGGCCATAACACTATGAAGCCGCGTACACACGATCAGTCCAAATGATGAGAACGGTCTGATGGACCGTTTTCATCGGTTAACCGATGAAGCTGACTGATGGTCCGTCGCGCCTACACACCATCGGTTAAAAAAACGATTGTATCAGACGTAAAACACAACGACGTGCTGAAAAAAACGAAGTTCAATGCTTCCAAGCATGCGTCGACTTCTGAGTTGGCTTTCTTTCAACTGATGGTTAAATAACCTATGGGGCCCACACACGATCGGTTTTGACCGATGAAAACGGTCCATCAGATCGTTGTCCTCTGTTTAACCGATCGTGGGTTCGAGGCCTTAGAATTTTGTTTGAGGCTTTTCGTTTTCAGACCATTACATCTTCTAATCGCTTGTGGGGTCAAATCAGCACTCGCGTTCGACTGCAGTGATGATATAATTTGGAGGAACAGGAAATTATTTTTTTCTTGATTGTTTACATTTCTAACAGTGGAAGTGGGTTTTGCTTGGAAAAGTCCATTTGTTCCAAAATCGAAGGTTAAATAAGCAAACAAAATTTTGAAGTACTTTCAAGACATTCGTCCAGTCATTAATTAAACCGATAAGAATTTTCAATTGAACGTTTGTGCAGAAATTTACTAGTGAATGGCCGGCTTTAGACTAGAAATAGATGTACAGAATGTCTATTTGTGTGCCTGGATTACAATAGATTATTGCTTAGATCTTTGCTTGGCTTACTTTTCCATATGTTTTTATGGCCAGCTTCATTTTTGTTAGCGAGGAAGCTTTTGTTTCTCCCTATGTCAAGCTCTCCAAGGAATGGGAGCAGCAAGTTACATATACGTTATATATTTAGACCATATGTGAGAAAACTGTTATCACTGAAGTGTAGGGCAAGTATACTACTACCATTTCTGGTTCTCGCTCCAAGGTAGTGAACATATGTATGGCCCCATATTGTTACTTTTCCTAAATATGTCTTGCACATGTTCATTATAGAATAAAGAATAGGTTGGACTTGTGTCCTTTTTCAACCTCACCTACTATGTAACTACGTAAAGAAAATAACCTAATATGATGGAATTAATAGAAGAAATTGAACATATAAACTATTTTGAATAATCACAGAAGGGGGAACATTACAGAAAGACATCATCTGACTCACATATGTCAGAGTATACAACGTGGATGAAGAAATTCTTGCACTGGGAACCGCCATTAGGGGAAAATAAAATATCTTCCAATAACACCAACTACAGTTTTGCTTTATATTTAATTGCAAGTACTAGCATTTCCCTACTGATTTATTATCTGACTGCTAATTCAATCATTTAGATTGCCCTTAAAATTTAAAGCTTTAGCTTTACTCCAAATTATTATGCTGATTTTGGATGGAGATACCGGCAGGATCTGTTTATGAACTTTTGTAGCCAGAGGTGATTGTATGAAGTCACGTTCATCTATCAGTCATGCCCCCCTGTGCCTACACTACTGCCACCACCTATCACAGTTTGGCAACAGGGAAACCACCAGGGAGCCATTGGCAGTTTCATTGTTGAGAAGATCACAAAGTCAATGCACATTGCAGACCATATCACCTCTAGCCAGCATTTATTTTATGATACTGCCACCTCTACCCAACATATATTCTATCATCTTGTGTTGTAGCATCGTACAAAGTGTCATAACCAATATGATGGCACCCTACTAAACAAAGCCGTCGTCTAATTGGCAACTTCTCCGCTGATCTTTGTGTGCTTCATATATACCCATTAACCCTTAAGCAGCAGAAGTGACAGTGACACCAACTGTCACCATAAACTGGTAGCTCATCTGGCAAAGTCATCTTTAAGGTTTCACCAACACCCCTTCTAAAGAAAAAATAAACAGCAGAACTGGCAGAAGATCTACTTCTTAGCAAGAACAATGAGAACAATGTAAGCCTCACTGTAGTCAGCCTCTCCGAAAAGTTGGTCTCATCGCTAGACCTGTTTAGAGTCAACAGAAAGGCAGGAAGAGAAGCTTTTCACATTCTAGTGAACAATATCCAAGAGAAATATAAACAGCTCACCTTTCAGACAAAACATTGTGCGTCCATTCCATAAAATGCCGGGGAAGAGGAGAGCTCTCCAAGTGGATAGCGCTACACTACATACAGCTGTTTCCTAGCCCCCTTCATTCAGCATACACACAAAAACCGTGGCACCACTCCAGCTCGTGCTGTGAAAGGAAGCTGCCATCCAATCCTGTGTTATCCGAGCCAGCCGTTTGGCCTGTAACCCTCTGCTCTCCTCTCCAGCTGACTCCCCTCCATTCCAAAAATAAGGAAAGAAAAAAGGAATGTTGCAGCCTCTCTATGGTTAGAGATAGCAGTGGCCCATGTCCAATTGTACTACTTTATCTGTCAGCATTTTTCACTATTGTGTGCACAGGGCTTTGGGATGTGAAATGGCAGAGGCAGGGCTGCTAAATCGCTCCTAATCCAACTCAACTGTTTGTTGTGAAACACTAACGCTGCGTTTTGTGGATCATGTTATTTTGTTTTCTTGTTCTGGAATGCCTGGCTTGTTTTCCAGTCCCCCCCGGGCACATTTTTTGGCAGGTTGCTTTTGAGTAAGGTTATTGTATGTTTTTTAATTTCACATGAGATCGAAATATCAACAGTAAATATCACAAGTTTTATAATGGGTGGTTCACACCAGCACTGCGTTTAAACACACTGCCCTTGCGATCTTCATGCGAGCGTCATTGTAACATTGAGCCTAGGTTCACACTGCTGCGAATTGAAAATCGCGGTAAAATGCGCGATTTTACCGCGATTTCGCGGCTGCGATTTTGCCGCGATTTTGGCTGCAATTTAATGTAAATCGCGGCCCGAAATCGCAAAAAGTAGTACAGGAACTACTTTTTGAAATCGCAGATGCGGCGTCGCACTGATTAGGACAGTGCCATTGCCGACAATTGCCGCAGATTTGAGATGCGATTTGACATGTCAAATCGCATCTCAAATCGTTTCAAATCGTACCCAGTGTAAACCAGGGCTAAATGCCTCCCATATGCAGAGCGCAAACCCAGTGCATTGTCAGGAACCAAATAGTATGGTACCGCAGTACCATGCGATTTGGTGCGGCGCATTTTTTTAAAGTAGTGCATGCACTGCTGTTTCTATTCAAATGAACGGACTTGAAAATCACACCACATGGGAATGTGTGGGAATTGCACAGGATTTTTTTTTTTGACAGCAATTGCCGGTGATCTGCCGATATGGTTCCCCCCTTGACTGCGCAGGCGCAATCCGAGCCAACGGAAATCACTGAACCTGAGCACCTGTAGCAAGAGGTCCAGGGCGACGTGAAATTTGCTGTAAGCGGCCAGTCCACGGGGCTAGTAAGGAATGAGCCTGGATGCTGCCCGAGGTTCGGAGATTTCCGTGGGCTTCGTCTGCACCTGCGCAGTCAAGCAGGGAACCATATCGATAGGAGAACTAGCTCGACAACACACCGGCAATGGCACTGTCCTAATCACTGTGGCGCCGCATCTGCACCGATTTCAAAAAGTTGTTTCTGTACTACTTTTT
This sequence comes from Rana temporaria, assembly GCF_905171775.1. Classification (NCBI taxonomy): domain Eukaryota; kingdom Metazoa; phylum Chordata; class Amphibia; order Anura; family Ranidae; genus Rana; species Rana temporaria. Next base: position 299,885,077 of record NC_053492.1, read on the forward strand.
GCCCTTTCGGCCTGCGATTTACATTTACAACTGTGCAGAAACCTGCACAGATGTCTCTGTAATCGCGGCCAAAATCAGGACTGACCAGCGGGAGTGAAATCGTGCGAGTTCAGCTAAACTTGCACAGCTTCATTCCCGCAGCCTAGTGTGAACCTGGGCTCATGGAATGAAAATAAATATATTAGTAATGAAAAAAGAAGTTCTGGTAAATGTCAATCAAAAGTTATAACTAAGCCCTAGTTCACACTGCTGCAATTTCTGATGCGTTCCAGAACGCATGGAATTGCATGACAAGAGAAATAACATGAGTATCTATAGAGGCCAATCTGCCAATCTGTTCCGGTTTTAAAAAGGGCCCTGTGCAGGTGTTTGCTGTGTTCACCACTGCTCATCCAAGATCAGAGATAGAGATAGAGATAGAGATAGAGATAGAGATAGAGAGAGAGAGAGAGAGAGAGAGAGAGAGAAAGAGACGTCAACTCGTACTGCAGCTGCTCCTTGAAATCACACTGGAAAATGGATTTAACTTGCACTGCATCAGTGTGAACCTAGCCTAAGGTCGGCCATACAAGGAGCAAATTTCTTTGTTGCAGGAAAGAAATTCTCTTGATTCCCCCATCAAAACAGACGGTGTTGATGCAGGAATCCCTCCTGCTGGGCCATTGCCTTCTCTTGGCGGAAGAAGAAGACAGTGATTATTGCTAGCGGCTTTAGCAGCTATAGCAATGCCCTATTGTTGGTAGGCAAGGGAGGAATGGTGCAGCATTGTTTTTATCAGTGGGAGGAATGGGTGCCCTATCACTGGTGTCAGTGAGAGGAATGCTGTCCCATCATTGGTGTCAGTGGGAGGAATGTGGTCCCATCATTGGTATTAGTGAGAGGAATAGTGCCCCATCGTTGGTATTAGTGGGAGGAATAGTGTCCCATCGTTGGTATTAGTGGGAGGAATAGTGTCCCATCGTTGGTATTAGTGGGAGGAATAGTGTCCCATCGTTGGTATTAGTGGGAGGAATAGTGTCCCATCGTTGGTATTAGTGGGAGGAATAGTGTCCCATCGTTGGTATTAGTGGGAGGAATAGTGTCCCATCATTGGTATTAGTGGGATGAATAGTGTCCCATTGTTGGTATTAGTGGGAGGAATAGTGTCCCATCGTTGGCATTAGTGGGAAGAATAGTGTCCCATCATTGGTGTCAGTGGGAGGAATAGTGTCCCATCATTGGTGTCAGTGGGAGGAATAGTGCCCCATCATCTGGTGTCAGTGGATGGAGTGGTGCCCCAAGGTCCAGATAAACGTGAGCAAAGGATCAGACATTTAGATCCCCCCATATCTGATTTGAACTGTAATTATATCTGATCATATACAGCACATGTGAGATGCTTTTAAAGGAGTTGTAAAGAAAAAAAAATGTTCACCTTAATGCAATCTATGCATTAAGGTGAAAAAACATTGAATGCTGCCGCCCCCCTTATACTTACCTGACCCTTCGAAAGTCCCGCGCGGTCCCGATATCCTCTTCGCCACTCAGCCTGGCTGCTGATTGGCTAGAGCGGATGGATTGAGAGCAGCGCAGCCATTGGCTGGCGCTGCTGTCAATCACATCCAGTGACGCGGCGTGTTGAGGGGCGGGGCCGAGTGATACAGTGAGCGGCTATGGCTGCTCGCTGTATCACGGGAGCGCGCCCGCAATTACTGACCACCATGCAAGCTCTCGCATTACTGAGGTGAGTAATTGCGGGGAGGACAGAGACAGCTGCCGAGGGACCCCAGAAGACGTGGATCGGGAGCCATCCTGTGCAAAACTAACTGCACTGTGGAGGTAAGTATAACATGTTTGTTATTTTAAATGTAAAAAATGTTTTCCTTTACTATCCCTAGAATTATAAGGCTACATGGACACCTGTGGCTACCCAGAGACAACTGGAAGATACATTCTCCTACAAAACCATTTACGGATCAGTGACAGCAATATTCACTACCACTAAGATATATAAAAATAACAGTATTCCCAATGTTCAGAAATATTCTGCATTAGGAAATGTTACATTTTTCTTGGAAAAAATGTTGTTATCCTGCTAAATCCTGTTAAAACTGCTAAAACAGTTACCTTCTATATAGACTAGTGTTTTATACGATGAACTGATGGCGCCATCTGACAAAGAATTGAGTCAGAAGGGCAGAAATGTAACAGTTACAGATCAGTAAATGCTGATATTTGAACAATACAGGACAGCCAGACTGCACAGTTCACTAAATAGAGTTTATCCTCATTATTTGCATTTAAAAGCAATCTGTGAGGAATCTGAAAACACAAAGTTGAACTGAGTAGTTCCCAAAAATAGCCTAGTTACTCAAGAATATAATACAGTTACCCATCCAATCTTTAGGCTGCATTCACACTATAGCGTACTGAATCGCGGCGTTTTGTCCCGCGAATTGCGGCGGCAAATAGCGGCGTTTTGTACCGCTATTCGCGGCGACAAAACGCCGCGATTGTGAATGCAGCCTGTGACCCCCTCTATGGAGATGGTTCACATCTCCTAGCCGAACGCCGAAAGACGCCTGAAAAAAAGGTCCGGGACCTTTTTTCAGGCGGCAGGCGTCCGGCATGGAGATGTGAACCATCTCCATAGAGGGCAATGCTAAAGCATCCCTCTGGCGTGTCGGGGCGGCAGCGGCGTTCACACTACAGGCGTATATACGCCTAGGTGTGAACGGGGCCTTAGGCCAGTCTCTACACCAGGGCTCAAGTCCTGCGGGAACGCGTGGGAATGGAGTCCCTGCACTTTTTTCACAGCAGGAACGCAGTTCCCTTTGCAGGACTAGAGCCGCCGAGAGTAGCCGAGCCGCCCGAGCCAATCCTTTACTAAGCGGCGATGCCCAGCTCGAGTCACTGTCAGGGGCAGGCAAACTTAAAGTTCTTTCTAAATCCCACGATAACTCGCGGCAGACCTCCGCAATGTCTCCTGGGAACAATGACAAAAGCTCCCAGGAGACATTGCGGCATTGAGGAAGTGACGGAATACCCGCACACTCCATATGAATCCATATACATTAAGCGGCCAGTAACATAAAGGATTACTAATTTACAGTGGATCGGAAAAAAAAAAATATGCGGTTTGGTAATTATGCATATGAGCGTATCATTATTTTTTTTGGTGGGGGAGTGGATCTTGGGTGGGAGTTCCCATACTTTTTTCCCCAGGACTTGACCTCTACTCTACACCATACTTTGTACAATATCGTCTAATACAATTACGTGTTAAATCAAAGAAAGATTATACAAATGTAATATGTAAATTGGGGGAATCAGCACATATTTTTATCATTAAAGTGGATGTAAACCCACTCTCATCCTTTCTAAACTACTGCCATAGTGCTGATCTATAAGGATATACATGCCTCCTGCATGTATCCTTACCTGTCAAATGTTTTCCCTCTGTCTGTTATAAGAACTGAAAAACTGCAGATTATGTGGATGGATCTGTTGTCTGGAGCTCTGTGGGTGGAGTCGTGATGTCAGTAGACCCTCCTCTACACGCCCCTTGTCAACATGCATTTTTTCCTATGTTTTCCTTGCACTAAATTCTGCTATGATCACTAACATCCAGTCAAAATCCAGAAAAGTAACTACATGACTGCAGAAAAGGAGTGGGGGTGGGAATTAAAAAATAATGACTGTCTCCGGGCTAGTGCATGAGATATGTAAATAACCTGTCACTCACAGCAAGGGGCGGAACGGACTAAGGTTTTTCTCTGTAAGTCCGTTTTATTTCACTGAACAATAAAAGAGGATTACTCAGAGCTGGATTAACTCTGTGTGGCAAGACTGGGCACAGATGATATGAAATCTTATACTCTACATTGTGACATCAAAAATTTCAAGCCAAATAAAAAGGGCAAAAGCAAATATCAGTTTAAAGAGGAGTTCCACCCAAATTTGAACTTTCGGTTATCCCACTCCTCACCCCCTTACATGCCACATTTGGCATGTAATTTGTTTGGGGGGGGAGTGGGGGCTTCAGGAAGAGTGGGACTTCCTGTCCCACTTCCTCCTTCCTGTAGGCGACTAAGCCTAATCGCCTACAGGAAGGGGCTGCTGTAGGCGATCGCCTAGGACACGTCACAGGTCCTAGGCGATCTCCTGGCCAATTACACGGCGCAGCGCCGCGCCGCTCGCGCATGCGCAGTGGGTGCCCGGCCGTGAAGCCGAAAGCTGTCACGGCCGGGTGCCCACACTGAGAATGAAGACGCCGGTCGTGGAGGGGGGGAGAGGAGCGGAGCCCCGGCCGGCGCGTCGCTGGAGAGCTGGAGCAGGTAAGTGTCTGTTTATTAAAAGCCAGCAGCTACACTTTTTGTAGCTGCTGACTTTTAATAAACATACAAATTGGCTGGAACTCCCCTTTAAGCTTTAAAGGGTGAATTCACCTTTACAGAAAATCTGTAAGGTGAACTTACACTGGAATCTCTGCTGTCAAAATACAATGATCAGCGACTGAAGCCCATTAACTGCAGCCACTTATCAACAAACTTTTCCTAGCACTCCCATCAACAGACGTTGATCATTAGATCAACTTCCATTATCCGGGAACAGTCACACATGGACCGAAAATTCAGCCGGTCTCTGCTGAACTGGCTGAATTTCGATCTATCTATGGCCAGCTTCACCCTTCATCTTTCCAACCAAATCTACCATATACCAGAATGTTGTCTTTTTAAGAGGTGAATATCCAAAGCAATCTCCATACATTATTTAGCGTTCATATTTTAAAGTCTGTAAGTTAAAGTATCTACTTCTGATTTGGAGATGTCAAAAGAACAATGGTCAATCACGAACGCATTAAATCGTTAACATTGCGCAAGTCTTGGCACAGGAGACAATTTGTTCCCAGTGACAAGCTACAGCTATTTGAGTGTAGGCCAAATGCTAGTTAGAAATGTGATCCCCAATATAATGACTTCAGTGCTTTGGTCATTATACATTTAGCTGAACACCTGCTGCACACTTGCCCAAAAATGAGAAATCTCTGCCCCCACTTACTACAGCAGATATATTACAAGAAGCATCCAATGTGTTTGCCTTGTGTCAACACAGCATACGCATCGTAGCTCTTCCGACAAATGTATCTATCACAATACAGAGTTTGCTGCTACCCTCTCCCGGGCTGTTGTTATTATTATTATTATACGCCATTAGCACTTATGGGCCAGTAACAAGGACAACAGGATAAAGGGATGGCAGCACCAAACCTCAACATTCACATACTGTGATAATCATGTTCATATATTGCTTCCCTCTTCTGGCCATTTATTGTAATTTTTTAGCTAAATTAAGCAAAGTATTATTATTATTACACAGGATTTATATAGTGCCAACAGTTTGTGCAAAGCTTTACAGTTATGCCGCGTACACACGATCATTTTTCAGCATGAAAAAAAACTTTGTTTTTCAGCATGTCTAAAAAATGACGTTTTCTCAACTTTATCATTAAAACGATGTTGCCTACACACCATCGTTTTTAAAAAATGATCTAGCAAAGTGCGGTGACGTACAACACGTACGACGGCACTTTAAAGGGGAAGTTCCATTCGCCTTTGGGCTGCTTTAGCTGATTCCGTGTTAGTAAAAGATTCGCGCTTTTTTGTCTGTTAGGCCTCGTACACGCGACCGAGGAACTCGTCAGAAAAGACACATCGTTTTCCTCGACGAGTTCCTGGTTAGGCTTGTCGAGAAACTGCGTACACACTGTCAAGACCAAATCTCCTCGTTCTCAAACGCGGTGACGTACAACACGTACGACGGCACTATAAAGGGGAAGTTCGATTCCACTGGCACAACCCTTGGGGCTGCTTTTGCTAATCTCATGTTACTGTGTTAAGTAAAAGTTTGGTGAGAGACGTTTTGCACTTTTCAGTCTGTTACAGCGTGACAAATGTGCTATCTCCATTACAAACGCGACTTTTACCGAAAGTGCGCTCCCGTCTCATACTTTATTCTGAGCATGCGCAGGTTTCTAAGCATACACACAAACGTGTTTCTCATTGAAAACCAGCCCGACGAGGAACACAACGAGGAAATTGAGACTCCCGTCAAGGAAAAAGAGAACTTGTTCTCTTTTTTCCTCGTCAAGTTCCTCAACAGTTTTCTTGATAAAAAACATACACACGACCGTTTTCCTCGGCAAAAAAGCTCTGCCACCAAGTTTCTTGATGGATTCTGTCGAGGAAAACGGTCGTGTGTACACGCAGTAACATGAGTTTAGCAAAAGCAGCCCCAAGGGTTGTGCCAGTGGAATCGAACTTCCCCTGCCGTCGTATGTGTTGTACGTCACCGCGTTTGAGAACGAGGAGATTTGGCCTTAACAGTGTGTACGCAAAGAAAGCTTGTCAAGTTTCTCGACAAGCCTAACAAGGAACTCGTCGAGGAAAATGATGTGTCTTTTCCGACGAGTTCCTTGGTCGTGTGTACAAGGCCTTACAGCGTGATGAATGTGCTTACTCCATTATGAATGGTAGTTTTACCAGAACGAGCGCTCCCGTCTCATAACTTGCTTCTGAGCTTTTTGTCGTTTTAGCCCACACACGATCATTTTTTACAACCCCGAAAAACGACATAGTTTAAAACGACGTTAAAAAATGCAGCATGATGTTTTTAGTTTTTCAGAACCTGAAAAATGATGTGAAGCCCACACACGATCATTTAAAATTACGTTTTTGAAAAACAACGTTTTTTTCATGCTGAAAAATGATCGTGTGTATGCAGCATAACAATACAATTCATTACAGCAAGAATCAGAGGGTACTGCTCGTTAGAGCTTACAATCTAGAAACTATAGAAGGACGTCTGTGTGTAGCATATTAAGAGGACTCGTAAGACTTCCTATATTTTAATTCTGTTGGTATAATAAAACTTACCCCTGCAGAGAAGACATTTTGTACTCACCTCTCCTGCTGCCCATGTCAACATTCTCTGCAGTAGTGTAGAGAAACTGCCAGCTGAGGGGGTCCTTCAGAATCGGACCCCTCCAAAAGTGTTGGGATCATGATCCCATGCTGAGAACTGTAGTTTGATCCATCAGCCCCTACATCCCTACTGTGTCCTGTACTGACATATGGGCCGACAGGAGGAACTAAACTACAGCATAAGTCTGCAGATTCTCTGGTTTCAGTTTTTTACTGCAGAAAACAGTGGAACGGGCATCAGAGGAGTAAAGTATAATATGTCTTCTTTTAGGAGTATTGTTATTGTAAAGTTTTATTTAGGCAACCGTCACCTATATGAAATCATAAAGTAATTGCATGCTATAAAAGAGCGAGCCTGCGTAAAAGGCATCATTCTAATGTGTCTAGGGTACTTTGATATCTAAATACAGCCTGTTCCTATGAACAGGCTCAACTGGTATTGGCAGAGGTAAACCATGCCAGAAACAGGGACACTCCGGAACAGTCCAAGCAGGTTTGTCCTATTATTAAGCAAGGTAGTAAACAAATACACTTTCAATGCAGGAGAGATTTGTCCATAGCAGGGGCGTTGCTAGGTCTGCAAAAGATCTGGGGGCTAGAGCCCATAGCCACGGTCAGCAACCTTTTTGTAGGCCGATGGTAAGCAATGGCTGGTGTTTGCGCTTCAATCATCACGGCACCATGGCTGATATGGTGTCAGGGTGATTGAAGCACATTATTACATTGGCTTGATATGGTCTGACCTGCGTGCTCAGATAAGGGTCTGGTATGGATCCTGGGGGAACCCCCACGCCATTTTTTTTGTATGGGCTTCCCTTAAGATCCATACTAGACCGAAGGGTCTGGTATCATCCTGGGGGGGAACCTCGCACAATTTTTCGCGGGGTTCCCCCTCAAGATTCTCTGTAAAACGAGTCGTCCCGCAAGTCGGATCATCTTGATCCGACTTATGGTGCGACCTCTATTCAAATAAATGGGCTCCCATAGGGAACCATTGATTTTGAATAGAAAAAGAAAAAGCGTCTGAAAGCTAGCGTGGTGAAACGTGCATTGAATTCAATGCAAAACGCGTTAAAAAACGTGTTAAAACTCCTGGCGTCTGTACTAGCTTTACAGCGCGTTTTTTAAAACGTCCGTGGGCATGTAGCCTAAGGATTATTCCAAAGCATACAGCATGAAAGGCACCTTCTAGGAATTATTATCGTAAATAAAATTAAAATAACACTTTTCTTTAAATAAGTTTACAGCTCCTTCCACCTGCAGCAGCTATTATAAGTAAAAGTAGAGCTGCCTGTTGCAGCTATTTTGCATCATTTGTTTTTTTTATAGCAGCATGAAAAGTGAGACTCAACATGACAAATGGATTGACAAAACTCCAAAGAGGGCTCTGACCCCAGGCCACATGTTCCTGGACACCAAGCCACCTGTTCAGCTTCACTGCAGCTGACATGACTCTCCTAGAACAAGCTTGGAGCCCAGCAATCACAGTATGCATGCATGTACATTAGGAGCCCATTCACATCTATATTACCATGCCCAAAAAAAAGAGAGAATTGGTCATTCATAGAGTGAATTTCATCAGATTCCCAAAGAACCAGATACAATTTGAGCTGTGTGTGGTTCCATTGACACCCCTTACCTGATGTCACCTTTTGCCATTTTTGCCACCAATATCTCTCAGCACTTTTGGTGCAGAAGCTCCTTAAAGTTACGTAAAAATGAACAAATATATTAAAGAGACACTAAATGATATCCTTATGCCCTGTACACACGATCAGAAGTTCCAATGGAATTTTCAGTCGGAATTCTGTTCAAGCTGTCTTGCATACACACTGTCAGACCAAATTCCGACCGTCCAAAACGCGGTGACGTAAAACACTACGACGAGGCGAGAAAAATTAAGTTCAATGCTTCTGAGAATGCATCGACTTGATTCTGAGCATGCATTGTTTTTTCTCCGCCGGAGTTCCACACAGACGATTGGATTGTGCGATAGGATTTTTTTCCATCGAAAAAAAAATAAAACATGTTCTATTTCTAAACTCTGACGGAAAAAAAGTCCGATGGGGCCCACACGGTCGGAATATCTGATGAAAAACCTCCGTCTGACTTTTTTCATCGGAAATTCCGATCGTGTGTACAAGGCATTACGCTCCAAAAATAATCTATATACATAAACTACGTAATCTATTTACTATGAAAACTGTTTTTTAACTGTGCTTTTCTGCCACCTTGTAATGTTCTCTGTGAGCCTGCAAACCTCTCCTTTACCCCCTCAGAGCCGGTTCACACTCCCGCGGCACGACTCCCGCGGCACGACTTCCTGAGGACGACTTCAGAGGCGACCAGCAAAACGACTTCTGTATAGAAGTCAATGCAGGTCGCTCTGAGCCCCCCACAAAGTCGTGCAGGAACCGACTTGCGTCGCTCCTATTAGAACGGTTCCATTGCATTGAATGGGACGCGACTCGTCAGGCGGCTGACCCGCCTGACGAGTCGCCCCAGTGTGAACCGGCTCTTACTTCGAGGAGTTGTAGTTATGTGCACTGCTCTTGGCACACTACAAATCCCATAAGCCAGAGTCTATAGTCCTTCTCCAGAGCAAACAATAGAGGGTGGCTACGTTCCTACATGCATAGCCACCCTAAAAAAAAGGAGGAATTTGGAGACTTGGGGGAGGCTGAGAGCAATAAAAGGTTCTTTTTTGAGTTAGGAATACATACTTGAATAACATTATTTATTTAAAACCATAGTTTACTGTCATAATAACTTGGAAACAATTTGTAAAGTTAATTGCCAAGTTCTGAGCTTTCCCAACGTTGTACACAAAGAATGAACACAAAAAAAAATTCTTAACAAATGAGGAACACAGAAACACAAACAAGGCTACAAATGTAATAAAACATTCCAATGGATGAATAAGGACGCTGGAATAAAGTGCATCCAAGGGCTAAGATTTCAGACATTTCCTGCTGACTGTGCGTTCATGCTTCACCTATTACATGGCCATAGGGTCCAGACAAAGGAAGGGCTCTAGAAGCCGCCCAGACAGAAGAGAGACTTGCTGAAACCTTTTTCAAGTAAAAAAAATACTTTGCCAAAACACACACTGAATATGGATTAAAATTCTACCATTTTTATTTAATGTATATACCATGAAGGTTCACTTTACGGTAGGAATAAGCTAAGAGTAAAAATGTCAGCAGTGAGACCAATACTTTCCCAGTAACTATAAGGCCGAGTACTCACGAGCAGACATGTCCGATGAAACCGGTCCGCGGACCGTTTTCATCGGACATGTCTGCCCAGGGACTTCTGTTCGATGGCCGTACACACCATCGAACAGAACTCCGCGCGTAAACAATACGCGGGGCGTGTCTGCGGTGTCGCCGCGTCGATGACGCGGTGTCGCCGCGACAATGACGCGGCGACGTGGGCGGGCCTGCCTTTTAAATGCTTCCACGCATGCGTCGAAGTCATTCGACGCATGCGAGGGATGGCGGGCGGCCGGACATGTACGGTAGGTCTGTACAGACAACCGTACATGTCGGGGGGACAGGTTTCCAGCGGACTGTTTTAAAGCAAGTCCAGGAAACAGTTGTCCGCTGGAAACCTGTCCGATCCGCCCGAAAATGGTCCTCTCGTGCCTACACACGGCCAAACATGTCTGCTGAAACTGGTCCGCGGACTAGTTTCAGCAGACATGTTTGGTCGTGAGTACAGGGCCTAAGGCTGAAACAATGCATAAGTGTAAGTTCAACCCTTTATACATTTATTAGACTATAATATCAAACTCCATAGGACTCCAAGCATTCAGGTATATTCCCTAGGCCAGGGGTAGGCAACCTTTCAGAGGGGCAACCTTTCAGAGGTTGAGATCTACCTGGACAACATGGGGAAATCAAAGGTCCCTGGAAAGGAGTGGGGTGGGGGGTTTGGGGATGGTAATGGTTCTAGGTGACGTCCTTAAAAAAAAAATATATATATATAAAGCTCCCAATAAAAAAGAGGGTATAATTGATATTTATCTACTGAAGCTGCAGAGTGCAAAATCAGGCACACTTCTGCATTGCAGCCAATCAGCTTCCATGTTTTATTGGCAAAGCCTAAAGCAGAGTTCCACCCAAAAATGGAACTTCCGCTTTTCCGGTTCCTCCCCTCCTCTGGTGTCACATTTGACACCCTTCAGGGGGAGGGGGATTTGCTCCGGCGATAGATCGTTACAGATTCCGCTGCGATCTACACCATGTCAGGGCCCTACTCCGTCCTCCCTGCTGTCTTCTGGGAGACACACAGGTCCCAAAAGACAGCAGGGACCAGTGAGGACATGCAGCGCAACTCGCGCATGTGCAGTAGGGAACCAGGCTGTGAAGCCGTGAGGCTTCCCTTCCTGATTCCCTTACTGAAGATGCCCGTGCCTGCACTCGGGAGCCGAGGGACAGATCGGCTTCGGGTGAGGACATTGTGGGCGCCCTGGACAGGTAAGTGTCCTAATATAAAAAGTCAGCAGCTGCAGTATGTGTGGCTGCTGACTTTTTTTTATCTTTTTTCAGTGGAACTCTGCTTTAAATGAACAAGCTAAGGTTAGAAGCTGATTGGCTACCATGAACAGCTGCACCAGTTTCTGAGTTCTCTGGTTTTAGTATACCTACCTCATAGTGTGTCACAGTTGTGTCCTCTGCCCCTCTTCATAATCACACCTCCACAATAGTGTCTTCTCCCCCCCAACATATAGCAGTGCTCCCTGCCCACCTTCACAATACCCCCCGCATTAGTGTCCCCTTTTCCTCTGCCCCCTCCCCCATAGCAGTGTCCTCTGCCCCTTTCACAACACCCTCTCACTGTAGTTTCCTGTACCCCCCTCCCCCTCTCATAGTAGTGTCCTCTGCCCCCCACAAAGTGGCCATTCCCCCCTAAAAGCGGTGTCCTCTGTCTTCCCATCTCCCAAAGCAGTGTCCTGGCCCTTTCTCATGTCAACCCCCCCCCCCCCCCGGAATGTAGTGTGCTCTGTCCCAAAAGTGTCTCTTCTGTCCCCTTCACCCCCCCCCCCCCCACATACACACACACGAACACACAGCACTATGTAGGTAGCACTTCCTACCTGACATCATGTGTACATCAAAGCGAAGTTCAGAAGACAGCATAGTGCTGGGTGGAAGGTGGGAGCGGGAGCTGCCAGAGAAAACTTTTTATAATACCAAGCTGGTGATTGGTTGCTAGGACTGCCTATCAACCAATCACTGAAGTAGCTCCTGCCCTCGCCCTTCATCCAGCACTTTGCTGCCTCATGCTCTCCGCTCTGAAGTGAACATGAGAGCAGCAAAGGCTGGGGGGAGGCAGAACCATGTTCACAATCTACCTGTCGGCTCCCCACAATCAACCAGTAGATCGATGGCTTGCCGACCCCCACCCTAGGCTAAACATACTGAACTGAGAGTTACATGTTCAAATTCTGGAGGCTTATGCACGCAAGTACTGACATTTTCCCAGGATCTTGCTGGGAGAAAGATCCTGCAGAAAATGGTCCATAGTACAATTTAACTCATCAGTCAGCTTGCATAAAAAGGCCTGGGGACAGCTGAGACTAAAAATGAGATCTGATTACCAGGTAAGATATGGACCTAGGAGTGGAGGCTTTATCCCACCAAAGCTCTACCAATCCTCCGGGCTCCAGAACTCATTAAGATTCTGAGAAACCAAAAAAGTTTGTGTTCATAAACCATGGAGCCCCCCACCATGTTAACTCCCGCTCCCACCTACTCATACATGTGTATGGCCTTTTATGTTACCATCTCCCCCTGGTCCTGAATGAGTCATTTATTAGGCAGCAGTGGTAGTGCAGGCGTAGACGGACCTTGGCATTCAGTAATTTTAAATGATGAAAGGCTGAGGTCATTCTGTGCCCTAACCGCTGCCGTTGCCTACACATAGTTTATGTTTATGTTCTCCTCTTCACCTCGAATTAGTCATTAAGTAGACAGTGTCAGCAGCATATATGACCATGTCCATTTACGCATTACGCATGGAAGAGTTGGACAAATGTTTATATGTGCACCATGTAAAATACAGTCAAAATCAGACCATGAATAAAACATTTGCTACGTAGGTTTTACACAGCTCAACACTATATGGGAATACAGACCAAAACGCAGCTTTTTTAATTCAGCCATACAGTTGTATGGCTGAACTCGATTTGGATTTACATAAATAAGGTGCAGGAACCTTTTTTTCCCCCACACTGGAATCAGATGAATCACGTGAACACCCATGCGATCCGATTCCTGTCAGAATTCACAGTCTGCACTGCGAACTGCAATTTGATCTAGGGGTGTCATTGACTTTGTATTGACACCCGCAGTGGTTCGCAGGGGGCAGTGTGAACTGCCTGCGAGGTAGATGCAATGTGGGAACCGGCACTGGATCCGCGCTGGTTCCCGCATCGCAATAGTGTGAACCCAGGCTCAAGCGGTGGTAGGATTGCCACTTGAAATTAGTTGAAGATGATAATACAAGCCCATATTCACCTTTCAGTTACAGCACCCTTGCCATTATGAAACAGCTTATGTGCAAAGTAAATCTTCCTAAGGCTGCCCATAGAAGACTATTTTTTGTGACCAGTAAGTGGGCTGATCAAAAAAAAAACAAAAACAAATGGGTTACTCCACCCACACAATCAATGAGGATGGAGGAATCCTCCCCACCATGTCTTTGTTTTGTGACTGTGGGACTTCTCTGCTGTGAGAATTTACTGATCAGTGGCTTACAGGCCACTTTTACCTACAGGTAAGACTAGATTAAGGCTTACCTGTAGGTGCAAGAAATATCCCCTAAACCTACACGGTTTAGGAGATATTTTTGAAAGACATGTACTGATGTTTACGGCGCATGCGCCATAGACAACAGCGCGCAGGCGCACTGAGCGTGCCGTTACTAACGGGGGACGCCCCCCCGCCAGAACACTGCGGTCAGCGCTCCCAGCCATTGGTTGAAAGCGCTGATCAGAAGTCATCAGCTGCTGGTTTTCCAGCATGCTCATCCGACAGAAGTCAGCCAAACGGCCGGCTTCGGTTGGACTGGCTGCCATACGCACAGACCCAATGTCAGCCGGTTTTTATTGAACCGGCTGATGTCACCTGGCATTCTGCCTGTGTGTATGGGGCTTAATGATCTCACTTTTGTATTGTCTGTACTCAGTTGTATCAGGTGATGAGAACGGAATTATTCTGCAAAAGAAACACATTCACATTTATCTTGTTCTGCAGCAGTAAAACAATTAAAGATGAGCAAAGAGCGCACTGTGTAAACAAAGGTCTGGGTGTTTAAAAGGAGAACTTGTGTGGTTGGCAAACTTTGATTTGCATAGCACTGTCCTGTTCAGGCAGAAACTAGCAATCGATTTTCATTGCGTTCCAAAATAGGTGTAATTGCGACCAAATACCATAAGTGATGTATGTTATGTATGTTATTCTGCATAATGCAGCCCTTCTGAACGAAGTGTAAACTAGAGAATGATACATAACGTGAACTATTTTTTGTGGATGTCCATAAAAAAATTTTTTTTAACTAAAATTCTGATTTAAACAGAAACAGGATACAACTTTAAAATGAAGAATACCTAATATTACTAAATATATTATATACAATATACTATATGGTATCATTTTAAAATAGTTTTCTTGCAGAACAACAAAGAGTTCTGATAGCTGACAGAGCAACAACTGTCGAGTCCCAGGGGACTGCATACCTCTCTTACCACCATGAATCATCCTTGGGTAATATCAAGCTTACTCATGAGTCAGTCTGCACAATGATAATAATTTAAGAATAAAGGGTCTAATTACAAATATTTTTACAAAGATTCACATAACCTTTACTCAGGATTCTTTCTTTTCTTTGAATCTTTGGTGAAAACATTTATAACTAGACCCATAAGTGTTCAGATTCTTGTAATATCCACTTGTGAACTAGTTCTCTTTTAGTTGAATTTATAATAACAGTCACTAAGGTTATTAGTGAGGTTTGAACTGACACAGATGCGGAAGTCCAAGTGGATATTAGAGACATTGCGCTCCTCCACCATCCATTTGAGGATGCCCCACAGTTGCTCAATACGGTTTAGGTCTGGAGACAATGCTGGCCAGTCCATCACCTTTATGCCTCGTACACACGACCGTTTTTCACGACGAGAAAACAGACAATTTTTATATTGGTCGAGAAAACCGGTCGTGTGTATGCACCCTAGCAGTTTTCTCAACAAAGAAACCGCCCGCAAAAAAATTGAAACCAGCTCTCTTTTTTCTCGTCGTGTTTAACGTCAGTCTTTTTCTTGCCGCCAAAAACAGTCGTGTGTATGCTTTTCCGAGGGGAAAAAAAACGTGCATGATCAGAATCAAGTATGCAGCCCAAAGGCAGCCTAAAGGGTGGAGCCATTTGAAAGGAACGTCCCCTTTATAGTTCCGTTGTATGTGTTATACGTCACCGCGCTTTGGTCGGACGTTTTTTTTGCATGAACGTGTGTATGCAAGTCAGGCTGGAGAGGAACCGCGTCGTGAAAAACGATGGTGTGTACACGGCATTACCCTCAGCTTCTTTAGCAAGGCAGTGGTCTTCTTGGAGGTGTGTTTGGGGTTGTTATTATGAACAATGTTTCTCTTGCAAGCCTATTAAGTGCCGGTTCACACTACCGCGACTTAGGGTCCGAATTGTGTCGCCCCAAGTCGCGCAAAATGAGAAATTCAATTGAAGTGGATGAGAGCCGTCTTAATGTACACTAAAGTCGCTCCGACTTCGAAAAAGGTTCCTGTACTACTTTAAGGCGACTTCTAGGCAATTTGTAGGCAACTTCTACACATAGATTTCAATGGAAGTTACCTCCAAAGTCGGATCACTGTCTTAACTGAAGCAACTTTACAGGAAGAGTAAATAGTTTACTCAGGCAAACCCCTCCCTCCCACACAGCTGATTATTCTGTGATTGGCCACAGCCAAAGTCGCCTGTACTGGAAGCAACTTTAAGTCGCTTTGTAAGTTGCTCCAAGTTGCTCCGAAGTTGCGCTGAAGTTGCCTTGCAAAGTCGCGCTGTTCACATAGGGGACCACTGTACTGCACAAAGGAAGCGAAATATGAATTTCAAAATTATTAAGAATTTTAAATGAAATGATGTCTATACACAAGAATGTCCTTTGTCAACACAGCAGAACATCTGATATTAGATAAAACTACAATGGTAACAATTTGTTTTTCCTGACCGATCTGAAGTTTTTCAACATGTGGTTTTTCAGGAAATCATATTACAGATCTTATCTTTTTTTCGGGTTTGTGTTGCAAGAGCCTCAATTCTATGACTCAGCTTACAGCTAGTTTTATGAAAACATTGCCTGTTTAGGACCAACAATACAGATTTTGGTAATTTTAAAGGCATATTTACAACCTATACCACAAAAGTGTATTAAAGCCAAGTCTAAATAAAATCATCGCCTCAAAAATTGCTCTACGTATGACCAAAACATGTTTATCGTGGGAAAAATGTGGTCAATCAAGACCAAAAACAGAAGAAAGCATTACAAAAAGTATAATATAAACTCTCATTATACTAAAGATTTGCTTTGGATGTCTACATGGCCGTGATACAGAAAGTGAGTATGAACCTTGAAAATATTTAGGTTGACTTGTGCGGGTGGTTGCGGGTGCGGAACAGCATGTAAATCGCACCTGTTCCCACAACCACCCGCAGCCAAAACAGTGCTGCTCCTTCTTAATGGCAACCCAATTGCATCTGAAACCGCAGCTCGTTTTTGAGTGCGTGAAATTGCATGGCGCAAAAGCAACATATGATTTCGCTCAGGTTGCATTTTAGAAAAGGTGCAGGGACCTTTTTCTTGCATGAATTGCAGGTACAGCAAGTGAATGCTAGCCTTTACTGATAATTGAAAGTAGTATTGCCACTACGTTAAAGCTGATACCACCAGTCTATAAAATAAAATGACAGTATCCAAGATATAAAAAGCAAAAAGGACCCATGAGACGCACACAAAAATTGAGTCTTACCTGCTCCATCAAATAGGTTGTGAATTTCCGGCTTCTTAAAAGTCAGTATATAATGTATATGTAACAATGACTCCAAGGTTTTCCAGGAATGAAGCATGCCCTCACAGGGGACAGCAAAAACCAACCACATACAAAGAATCTTGCTCACCCTGTTGACCAGGTAAAACAAATACCTTCTATGCAAATCTAAGTCTCCACCTCCTCTTTGTCTTAACCCAACTGTGAAAAGACCACACACAAACTGCAAGTTCAAGACGGTATAATTTAAAAATAAATATACATCATTATATTAAAGACCCTTATCAACAATACTGAGAAATACACAGTACATGTAAAAATAAAGATGGGTAGAATTACTCTGAAACAACAGGTGCAATCCAACCACCAGGAATCTGCATTCTTTAGGAGGTATCACAAAAATGCACTGTTTATATTATGTACCAGCAAAGGCACCTGTAAAATAGATTTTCTACAGAAAATGCGCACTTCCCATGTAAGCATGAGATTGCTCTTAAAATTCTTTCCGATATACTAACCTGAAACGGTCCATGTATATTAAACAGAGGAAAAATGTGTGTCTTTGCGTGTTATCAAAACTCAAGCGGACTAGTTGTTTAAAGGATTTTGGCACAAGAAAACATACTAATCCCATCAATACTTCTCAACTACTAAAATGTACAGAGGGCATTGCTTCCCACAATTATGTGGTTGTTTCAAGAAGTGTGTGTTGATACTGAGAAGAAATACCACTCTGTCGTGCTTCAGATCACTGTCCTCTTATGTATTCCAATTCACCGTAACAGAGTTATCAAACTACAGAATACACTGGGTGCAGTTATTTACTTTGTCTTACGTTTCTTAAGCTGTCATTATGTCATTACACCAGTAGAATTTTGTTTAAAAAAATTGCCCCCATTAACTATTTTTCAATGAGGTTGAACTGAAGATAGTTTTTGACTGTAGTGACGAGGGAGATTAAAGGATAAGGAAAAGAAGCCAAGATGTGATTATAGTCTGGTGTAAGTGGACCCCATTCTGGTCCTAGGCTTTTACCTCTCTGAGGCCCCGTACACACGACCGAGTTTCTCGGCAGAATTCAGCCAGAAACTCGATCGGAGCCGTATTCTGCCGAGAAACCCGGTCGTGTGTACACTTTTGGCCGAGGAAACCGACGAGGATCTCGTCGGGCCAAATAGAGAACATGTTCTCTATATCCTCGTTAGTCAATGAGGAAACTTGGCTCGCCGAGACCCTCGGCGGCTTCACAAGGAACTCGACGAGCAAAACAATGTGTTTTGCCCGTCGAGTTTCTCGGACGTGTGTACGGGGCCTATCAGTAATCGTTTTTGACTGTAGTGACAAGGGAGATCAAAGGAGAAGGATGCCTGATGTGTGTGTAATAGCATTGGACCAATAAATGAAAAAATTGGTTCTGACTGGTCTACCGTAAAGTGATTCCACCTTAAAAGAAGAAAATACGCGATTAAAGTCTGGTGTAGGTGGAACCCATTCTGGTTCTAGGCTTCTACCTCTCTGACAGTGACCATTTTCGACTGTAGTGAAAAGGGAGATCAGAGGAAAAGGATGACTGATGTGTGTGTGATAGCATTGGACCAATACATGAAAAAATTGGTTCTGACGGGTCTACCGTAAAGTGAGTCCACCTTAAAAGAAGAAAACACGTGACTGAAGTCTGGTGTAGGTGGACCCTATTCTGGTCCTAGGCTGCTACTTCT
The DNA here is from genome assembly GCF_905171775.1 of Rana temporaria. Taxonomy (NCBI): domain Eukaryota; kingdom Metazoa; phylum Chordata; class Amphibia; order Anura; family Ranidae; genus Rana; species Rana temporaria. Next base: position 299,903,821 of record NC_053492.1, read on the forward strand.
CTGACAGCGACACAAGTGCTCACCAGATAGTAGATTCTTGAATGTGTACGGAGGAGCACCTGGTACAAAAGTTAATTAAAAAACATTTAATGAAAAAGAGCATCAAATATAGCCAACGCATTTTGGAGGAAAAAGCCTTCCCCTTCTTCGGGGCTTGAGGGAGATCAGAGGAAACATAATGTACAAAGGGACCTGTGATAAGCCCTGTACAGACGGGCCGAATGGCAGGACACATCAACCGGTTCAATAAAAACTGTTTGACATTCGGCCCGTGTGTATGTCCAGTCTGTCCAACGGAAGCTGGCCATTTGGCTGGCTTCTGTCGGACGAGAGTGCTGGAAAACCAGCAGCTGACTGACTCCCGGTCAGCGCTCTCAGCTAATGGCAGGGAGTACAGCGGCTCTGGATGGAGCTGTCAGTTGAACAAAAAAAAAACTTGTAGTATGTACCAGGCATTAAAGTTTGAAGGCTAGTGTCTCTTAATGGCACTGTAGGCAGCTGGTTGTGTAAAGGACAGACATTTTTTCTTAAACAAATCAAACTCTAATGCCGTATACACACGATCGGACATTCCGACAACAAATAATCCATGCAAGCTTGTTGTCGGAAAATCCGACCGTGTGTATGCTCATCGGACATTTTCTGTCTGAATTTCCGACAACAAATGTTTGAGAGTTGGTTCTCAAATTTTCCGACAACACAAGTTCTTGTCGGATATTCCGATCGTGTGTAGGCAATTCAATGCACAAAAATCCTACGCATTCTCGGAATCAATTTGACGCATGCTTGAAATCATTGAACTTCATTTTTCTCGGCTCGCTGTACATCATCGCGTTCTTGGCGATCGGAATTTCTGACAACATTTGTGTGACCGTGTGTATGCAAGACAAGTGTCATGAATATGCAACAAGCCTGTCTGCTTACCTGATCTCCATGTGTTCATTAGAGGCTGACCCTGCTCTGGTTCCCCTTTTTATCACTTCCTCTTTCTGTATGGCTCCACCCTAGTCCATCCCAGGAAGCCTATATTAACCGTTGCTCTACAGGTCTGCAGTGCTGTTCAACAGTGTTCCTATGCTTAGTTCCTGTCTGCAGTGTAGTTGCTAGTTCCTGTTTGCAGAGTGCTTCGTTCATCTTCCGTGTACCGTTTTGGCTTGTTCCCGACTTCCTTGTCTGCCTGTGCCCCTGACTATTTGCATGTCCCACGGTTATCCTTGTCTGCCTGTTGCCCTGACCTCGGCTTGCCCATCACCACGGTTTGTCCTACTGACTGCTTCCCCTTTCTCCCTGCGGAGTGTGACTTGAGGAATCTCGGGGATGCGACCTGGACCCAGTTGCGGCCAAGACCATCCTTACCATCAAAGGCTCTGGTGAATACAAAACTGGGTCTTAGACTCCGTGCCCTGGGTGATCTTAGGTTCACGCTTCGTCTCTGCTAGCAGTAGTCGGCCATAGGATTCACCACCCTGTGGTGCATCCCTGACCCCAACGGGGTGCACTTGTCACCTGGCTACGGGTGACCTGACAACAAGTTTGAGTGAACATCCGTCGGAAAAAAATCCACGGTTTTGATATTCGGAATGTGAATGTGATTTCTGCTCTGAAAAATCAGGTGCAGTTGACTATACACAAAAAGACCATTCAGGGCAAGACTACAGTGAAGATTGCCATAGTCTTTCAAGGTAAAGGTGCCACTTATCTAAACAAGCACTTCCACAACGGAAAATGGAAACTTAGAAGCATTACATGAATACATTTTCCATTATTTTGGAAAGAGTTTGCATGTGACCAAGTCACAGGAACCAAACGAAATGACACAGAAGGCTGTTCAAATTGGATTGGGTTCATTAGCTGCCTGCAGAGGAACTCTGAAAAAGGTGCAAATATTTTATCTCCATACTACAGGAATGAATTCAGTTTAAGCTAGTAGCAAACAAGCGGCCCTTACTACATACTTACATAACAATGTCCTGGATTTAGACTAAACCAGTAAGTATGTTTTGTGTGTAAAGTGGAGGAAAAAGGTCAACCTTCCACAAGCTGAAAACAATTGTTTGCAGGACATGCCTGGACAATCATGGTTTACTCTTTCTTTTCTCCAAGATTAAAGAACCCAAAGCTTTTAGATGAAGCCGTGCCTACATATTTACTGAAAAACAACATGAGGAGAATACCCAAGCATATCATCATTTTTAACTTTTATCTAAGGTTAAAAGTTGTTTATCTTTAAATAATTGAACAGTTAAAACTTCCATAATTTGTATGTGACCTATATAGTGTTTTCTTCCAATTACTGTCCTGGAAACACTGGGTTTGATTTATTAAAACTAGAGAATGCCAAATCTGGTGCAGCTCTGCATAGAAACCAATCAGCTTCCAGGTTTCTTTTGTCAAAGCTTAGGCCTCGTACACACGATAGGTTAACCAGACGACAACGGTCTGAAGGACCGTTTTCATCGGTCAAAACCGATCGTGTGTGGGCCCCATAGGTTAGCCAACTTGCTTTAAATTTAACCGATGGATTCCTAACCGATAGGTCAAAAACGATCGTTAGTAGGTACAACCATCGGTTAAAAATCCATGCATGCTCAGAATCAAGTCGACGCATGCTTGGAAGCATTGAACTTCGTTTTTTTCAGCACGTCGTTGTGTTTTACGTCACCGCGTTCTGACACGATCGGGTTTTTAACCTATGGTGTGTAGGCGTGACGGACCGTCATCGGATGGACTGATCGTGTGTACGAGGCTTTAGAGCTTAAAGCTACTCCATTTTTGTGGGGAAAAAAATTGAAAATAAAGAAAAAATAATCAAGCGTATACAATTGCGACACAAGTCATATTGTAATTGAATTTTATTAAAAATTACCTTTCCTTTTGAATCTGTAATTTTCTGAAAATGCAATGTAAATATGGATCTGAAGTTGTTCTATACACAGAATGTCTACTGACCACTCCCCAGAAACATAATTTCCTGCTTGTGTGATTGGCTTACATATTTTCCCAGAAGTCTGCCTAAGATACAAGTCAGATTTCAGGCATCCCCTGCAACAAAAATGTCTATTTTGGTGAGATACTCCCAATAACAAATCATATAAAAAGGGATGCAGGCCCAGCAGATTTACTCATTAGTGCTCTGCAGCTACACATCTGATTGATAATTATGAAACCACTTCCATGAGACACACTCAGCACAGAGGAACAAACAGTGATTTCCAGGCTACTTTTACACTGAGGCAGATTTTTTAGGTGTTTTAGCGCTAAAAAAGCGCCTGGAAACTGCATCACATGCCACCCCAGTGTGAAAGCCTAAGTGCTTTCAAACTGGGGAGGTGCACTTGCGGGACAGGAAAAAAAGTCCTGCAAGCAACATCTTTGGGTCAAAAGCTCCCTGCAAGCACCTCTAAAACTACTGTTAAGTGCAGTGGCTACCCTTGGATCAGTGGCTACCTTTTAATTTAGAATTTTCCATCACTATTTGTCCCGATGTTAGTGATTACCAGGGCAATAGAGAAGGTTATCTCCCTAATAAGACACAGACAGCAATAATTAACTAACAGAGGCTCTAACACTTCCCTACTATAAAATGCCTTGGCTTATAAACTTTTTTTAAGTCCAGTAGCAAAATACAGCAACAACAGCGGATCATTAGCCAATGGCCAATTCTGATGGGACCTGTGCTTCCACCCTCTATGCTGTCATTACATATCCCTGGTCTCAATGGAGTTTCTATCCCTTTACACAGGAACAGAAAGCTCTGGAGTTATGCCGCGTACACGCGATCATTTTTCAGCATGAAAAAAACTTTGTTTTTAAAAAACTTCATTTAAAATGATCGTGTGTGGGCTACACGTCATTTTTTAGGTTCTGAAAAACGTAAAAAAAAAAATTCGAACATGCTGCATTTTTTAACGATGCCGTTTTTCAGGTTGTAAAAAATGATCGTGTGTGCGCTAAAACGACGTAAAAAACCTGCGCATGCTCAGAAGCAAGTTATGAGACGGGAGTGCTCGTTCTGGTAAAACTCAAAGTTCATAATGGAGTAAGCACATTCATCACACTGTAACAGACAGAAAAGCGCAAATCGTCTTCTACTAACACTGAATCAGCTAAAGCAGCCCAACGGCGAATGGAACTTCCCCTTTATAGTACCGTCGTACGTGTTGTACGTCACCGCGCTTTGCTAGATAATTTTTTTAAAACAATGGTGTGTGGGCAACATAGTTTTTAATGATGAAGTTGGGAAAACGTCGTTTTTTGGACATGCTGAAAAACAATGTTTTTTTTTCATGCTGAAAAATGATAGTGTGTAGGCGGCATAAGAATTGTGACATTATTTCCAACTTCAGAATGCAATCAGGGCTCAAAAGTATGCTGATTCTTGGACACGGAGTCCCACACCTATTTTAACTACATACATGAGGTGACCTCTTAATTACAAGGGGTGTATCCCCTGCAGCTACTCTATGTTGCTTAATAAGTTTCTCCCTGATGGAACTGGAGGGGTGATTTCTAAATGGGTGAGGGATGTCTGCATACAGACAATTGGAACTTTTCCCGTCGGAAAATTTCAGAACCAGCTCTCAAATTTTTGCTGTCGGAAATTCTGACAGAAAATGTCCAATGGGGCCTACACACGGTCGGAATTTCCGACCAAAAGCTCACATCAAACTTTTCTTGTCGGAAATTCCGATTGTGTGTACGTGGCATTACTGTGTGTCTATGACCATGTTCCAAATTTAATTCACTGTAATGCAGCTAAATGGATCCCAGACTAATCCCTGGACAGGGTAGGCAATGCACCAAAATTTGAAACATCTCATTCATCTGAGTTTTCACTACCTTCTATCTGAAATCTTGCATTAAAACAAGCTATTTTTTGTTGATCCTGGTTAACCATCCTAAATTTTCTCAGTGGGTGGCCCCACCATTGGCTGTGACAATACAACAGCCCATAAGAGAGAGCGGTCTATTGGTGCGGTTTAGCGTGGCTAGGGGAAACTGTTCAAATTATTTTGTTCAGCCCACAACTTAACTGGTTGCCTCCTAACTTATAAATCATTTTCTTGATTTCTAAGGATTCCAGATATGGATACTTTTACATTAGTTCAACTTGGATCATACACCATGCCTGGCTGATCCCAGGCATGGTGTATGATTATCACTCTCTTCCTCATATCGTATCCTGCTAGACTTATCCTCCTACCAGTAGTACAGTGATCTCCACTAGCTTCCAGGCCCTGTGTCAAGTAGCCATCCTGCTGCATTGTAAACACAATAGGTCACCTGCTCAGCACAAGCACCATTCAGCCATCACTTTGCATTTTCTCCATGGCATCCCCTTCCTGTCTCTCCACATCATCCAATCAGAGAATGATTTGCATTCACTGAGAAAATGCTAAACAATTTCTGAATGGTGCTTGTGCCAAGCAAAGGACCTCCTGTATTCAGAAAACAGCAGGACAGCTGATCAGTGCTTACTACATCGATTTTGAGCTTTCAAAGGCTAAACCAAGTATAGAACAGGAGCCTCAACTTCCTCTCTTCCCTTCCCTTTTCCTCTCTTCTCTCCATTTACATCTTCCCCTTTCCCTCAGACACCCTAGGGAAGTGATGGTGAACCTTGGCTCACAGTGTTGCAGCAATGACTTCTCTCTCTCTCAGGGTGGTGATGCTGGGCTGGACATTAAAATGGACTCATAGCCTTCCGGGACTACATGTCCCATGGTGCACCAGTCCTGGCTCCTCATTGGTCCCGGCTGCACCCAATGAAATCTCTGCAAGCACCGTTCTGTCCCTGTACAGCACTGCTTGACAGAAGAAGGGGGCGCGCGGGGGAAATACACTGACAACCCCACGCTTGCCTCTCCCCTTGTCACAATGGCGATGCGTTTCTCACTCCCGCAGCTTCGCCATGCGGCAGGGAGTATTAGAGAGCGCAGACAGTAGTGACTTTCCAGTATAGCTGGCATGCCCACAGGGACGGCTTTTTTGTGCCAGTTGTGGCACACGTGCCATAGGTTCGCCATCACTGCCCTGGAGTGTTTCTCTCCCCTTTTTCAAAAATATTTTAAAAAGCTTTATAATGTGAGTTGATATCGTGGGTATAACAGCTTGCATGCCATTTTCACAGGTACTGATTCTTGTATTAAGTTTTTTTTTATGTGTGTTATTGAGGATTGTTCTTCATGGTCTATGTGTACCCATTCAAGTTATCTTGTCATGTTGTGCTATTTTTATGCATACTATTAAATAAAGAATAAAAAAATAGAAAAAACAGGTATAGTACATGCAAGTTAGACCAATGTGACTATGTAGAGTTATACATACCTGCAATTGAAGCACGAATCAACATTCAGATGCGTCCAAATGAATTACTGAAATTTGTTCCATGGATGGCCCTGTCAGCACCATCTGACCACCCTTAGGCCCCTTACACACGGGGTCAAACAGTCCACCTGTGTGAAAGGGCCCTTAGGCATGAATCTTGATTTATGTATGTGAGGGTTTTTTTTCAAAATGCTTTGATTAGAACTTTCTGTATCTTCCATACCAACCAACTGAATGTATGCCTTCATTCTAAATTGCTAATCTTCCAGTGCAGTTCTGAATTAGATTAGCTTCTCCTAGTACAGTTCTAATAGTCATTTTTATAAATAAGATCCTAAGTGCTTAGCGTAATAAAAGATTTGCTAGTCCATTTAAACAGGAAAGCAGAAGATACACACCCAGTGTAATCAATTTATACTAAAACATCATCATAACATAAGCTATGAAGCTGTGGTCTTTCTGCTTCAGTGAATAAATGTTCACATTTGATTACTTTAAGATAACAGTATCTGTGATAAAAGCCAGCATGACGGAGGATATTTATATTGTAGGAGTGCATTGCCTAGGCAGGTACATTACAAACTCTCCCCCAGATTGCAAAAAATTGTGCAATAGGTTGTGCAAGATGAGCAGATGATATAAAACCCTACTCATGTCAATGTAATTCATAACATACCGTATCTCCTCTCTACAATGTTTCTATACAACATTCTGTACACCCCATACAAAATAAACATACACCGTCCCTCTATTTCACCATTATTTCTAAGGGAACCTTCTCATTTAAACGCACCATTATAAATAATTACACACTTTGTAAAACCGTGCCTGTAGAAGAGTATTACTCAGTGGCACGCCTAACCCAGATAGTCAACCCTGTGCAATGATTTACAGACGTCTAGGCTGATATGAGCTTGGACATTATTGCAGTGCAACAGGAAAGATGGGAGTGACCAGATGAGTGTTAGAAAAACTACACAAGAGATAACCTGAGAGCAAACAAACACATAAAGCTATGGGTTTCCTCATTCTGAGTCTATGCCCAAAACTAGCCCGTTTAGGTAATGACAAGCATTAGCAAGATTTTTCAGAACCTCGTACAGCCTCCTGAGGGCAAAAATTAAAAGTAATGTTCACTTTCTTTTTTAAATACCCAATTTGAAATGAAAACGATAAATCTTACACCAAGGTAGTTCTGAAAAATTAGCCACGGCCTTTCCTGCCCCCTATTCATACATGAACAGTGACAGGGGCAATCATTAGGAGATAGTATTAAAATTAGGCTAGCCATACACACATCAATAGATTCTTCCATCCACACACACATTTTCCACCCAGGTCAGTCAATTTTTAAATCAACTTTTGTTAAGCCGGATGTGCCTACAGGGCTGCCTATGGTTTACATTTTATCCAATTCAATAGGAATTGGACAAATGTTAAAGTAATTGTAAAGGTTAGATTTAATTTTTTAATAAATAACAAACATGTCATACTTACCTCCACTGTGCAGTTCGTTTTGCACAGAGTGGCCCCGATCCTTGACTTCTGGGGTCCCTCGGCAGCTCTCGCGGCTCCTCCCTGCATCAGATGATCCCCTAGGAGAAGCACTCTCCTGGAGGGGGGGTTACCTTGCTGGCAGCATGCTTCTCAGTCCATTATTCGGCATCCATAGACGCTGAATGTAGACGCGTGTCACGTGTCTAGTCACGTGTCTAGTGACGTAACGCGTGGGGGAGGAGCTACGAACGGGACGGAAGATACGTCCGGATGAGGAGACACATCGTATGCTGAGCGGCTAAATGAGGGTTTGATTGTTTGTTTGCTGATATTAATCGGAGGATTCGTGAGTGATCTCAAACTGGTCATATTGAGTCCATATGGTTTTATATCTGCGCAATGAGTTTTTTGTCTCTCTGTTTTTCACATGAGCTGCACAACTGTGGAAGATTGTATACTCATATGTGAAGCAATCATTTTGGAGTCTGCGCTACTATCAATCTATCCAATCAAGAGCCGAGAACCCCGGGAAGAGAAAGCGTGCGTCTCAGGCAGGGGAAATTCCAGGGCTCAGGTAAGAAAAAAAGGGGGGCTGGGGGGCCGGTCACTGCCAGGTGTTTTTTCACCTTAATGCATTAAGGTGAAAAACGACGAGGGTTTACAACACCTTTAAGCCATGCATGGTCATCTTTAGGCTAGCCACCACAAATCATTTGTTGCTTCTTATTATTGACATAACTACACGTTATTAAACTTTTTTTAACCTAATATCTGATATTTGTGAAGCAAAAAAAAAAAATTATTTCATACCACCAATGTTGTAAACCTTATTTTAACCTTGCAATATGGCTCATTCCCTTGTTTGTAACCATCCCTAACCATAAAAAAAAATCATTGAACTACATGGCACCAAAAGTATTGCTATAGTTGGAGTTGCAATCAAACATGGGAATGTAACAAGACCACATGGATGAAAAAAACAAGAAAGGGAAGGAAGAGTGCCTCTGAGGCCTCGTACACACGATCGGTTAAACTGATGAGAATGGTCTGATGGACCGTTTTCATCGGTCAAAACCAATCGCGTGTGGGCCTCATCGGTTCTTTATCCATAGGTTAAAAAAAAGCAATCTTGTTTTAAATTTTACCGATGGATTCCTAACCGATGGGAAAAAAACGATCGTTAGTAGGCACAACCATCGGTTAAAAATCCACGCATGCTCAGAATCAAGTCGACGCATGCTTGGAAGCATTGAACTTCCTTTTTTTCAGCACGTCGTTGTGTTTTACGTCACCGCGTTCTGACACGATCGTTTTTTTTAACCGATGGTGTGTAGGCACGACTGACCATCAGTCAGCTTCATCGGTTAACCGATGAAAACGGTCCATCGGTTTGTTCTCATCGGATGGACCGATCGTGTGTACGAGGCTTAAGTGTAGACCGATAAGACACTTTGTTAAAACCCCCCAAAAAATGGGCACTCACATTTGTACACTAAAAGCAGGCTCATCTGTGATATGAGTACTGGCCAATTTGTCTATATTCAATCAACTACATATGATTTTAACTTATTTTTCTTTTTAGGATCCAAAGTGAACATGGCAGAAGAACCTCCAGGAAAATTCAATGTGGAAAGGAAAGGGGTGAAGCAGATCCACAATGAAATGTCACATATTTTGGGTGACAGTGGGCCTTCATATGCAACAGTAAGGCCGGGTACACACGGACAAACATGTATGGTGAAAGCGGTCCGTCGGACCGTTTCCACCATACATGTCTGCCAGAGGGCTTCTGTACGATGGTTGTACACACCATCGTACAGAAGTCCGCGCGTAAACAATACGCGGGGCGTGTCCGCGGTGTCGCCGCGTCGATGACGCGGTGTCGCCGCGACAATGACGCGGCGACGTGGGCGGCCCGCCTTTAAAATGCTTCCACGCATGCGTCGAAGTCATTCGACGCATGCGAGGGACGGCGGGCGCCTGGACATGTACGGTAGGTCTGTACTGACGACCGTACATGTCCGAGCGGGCTGAATTCCAGCGGACTGTTTTAAAACAAGTCCAGGAATATTTGTCTGCTGGGAAAAGGCCCGGCGGGCAAATGTTTGCTGGAATTCGGCCCGCTCGCGCCCACACACGACCAAACATGTCTGCTGAAACTGGCCTGCGGGCCAGTTTCAGCAGACATGTTTGCTCGTGAGTATGGGGCCTTAAACGTTGGGTTGCCAATTTTAAAACTGCCCAATTTGGTTTTGAAAGTGAGAAACTGAGTGGAAGACCTGTTTCTATCTCTGTGCCTGCAAATGTGAAAGACATCCCTGACATGATCATGGAAAACCACTAAATATCAGCCAAAAGTATTGCACATATCTGGGAATATCACGTGAGAGAGTGGGTGCCATTATCCACAATGACTTGGAAAGGTTGCAAAGTGGATTCCAAAACTTTTGACTTTTGCAGGCACAGAAACAGGCCTTTCACTGGATTTCTCACTTTCAACACTGAAATGGCCAGTTTGAAAATTGACGACCTAATATTGCATACGAAGGGCCACTGTCACCCAAAGTTTGTGACATTTCTTTATGGATCTGCTTCGCACCTTTCCCTTGGAGAAACAGGAACTAGATTATGGTCCTATGCTCTTCCACAATGAATTTTTCCGGAGGTGCTGCCATGTTCATTTTGGACCTGAAAAAGAAAGATAAGTTACAATCATAGGTAGCTGATTTTTGCACCATTGAATATAGACAAATTGGCCAGTACACCCTGCAATATACAGCTTCCTTACGAATGTATGTGGGTTAGGCCCAGAAAGGATTATACATATAGGACTCATGGTAGCTGCATACAGTTAGGCTACAATAATAAATAAAGGAATTGAAATATATCATTCTACATTGTGTGTCTATAAGTACAGGAAAAATCAAAAACTAATTTCTCCATAACCCAGCAACAAAGGCTAAATGTAAGGAGATAACATTGTTATACAGTTTAGATGGATTAATCTTCAATGCCATCTAAGGAATTATAGCACTTTGCCCCTTCAAACTTCCAAACAAGTTTCCCACACACAATCCAAAATCCTACGCTCTCAATATAGCCATTACCCTTCTAGCCTGTGACCCCACAGCTTAGAAACACCTTTGACCTTTCACACCAACATAAGTGAGATCACATCAAAAGCCTAGTGACCTCTAAACTGTGCTAGAGATGCATCCAAAATACCCAGAAGTGCTTTCCTTGCAACAGCCAAAAAAGAAAAGCACAAAGATGTCCATTCCTATCATTCTGAATGTGGGAAAATTCAATGTTCTGAGCTACCCAATTACTGGCTCTTGACATATATAGTATGGAAAGAAAACACTTATGGAAGAAGACATATATGGAAAATATATATATATATATATATATATATATATATATATATATATATATATATATATATATATCCAAATGTAGTGTAGCTCCACTTTAAACAATAACTACTGATCTCCCCCTCTCCCACAGACTAGTAAAAAATAATCTACTATATATTGGGGATTATTTGGGATTATTAAAGTATTCTGATTCTGAGTACAGTTGAACCTCAGGTTACGAGCATAATCCGTTCCAGGAGTATGCTCGTAATCCAAAGTGCTCGCATGTCAAGGCAAGTTTTCCCATTGAAGTCAATGGAAACGAAAACAATCTGATCTGCATTGAATTCAATGGGATGCAATACCGAATGCGGCCAGAGGTGGGGGGGCAACAGAGAGCGCCGAAAACGGACGAAATGGTCCGAGGACACATTGGCTCGGCTTCTGTGCCCCCGTACCTCAGGCCAAATGAGGTACTGCAGGCCAATGTTCGGCTCCTGCGCCCCCGTACCTCAGGTCAAATGAGGTACTGCAGGCCTATTTTCGGTTCTGCTCGGCTCCTGCGCCCTCGTACCTCCGGCCAAATGAGGAACTGCGGGCCTATTTAGCTTGAATTCTGCTCGTCTTGCAAGTCAACACTCGCAAACCGAGTCAGAATAAAAAAAAAAAAAGTTTCTTGCAAATCAAAACGCTCTCAAACCACGTTACTCTTAAACCGAGGTTCCACTGTACATGTAATCAGTTGTATAGAAGATAATCCTGTTTTTTTAATCTGCATAAAAATGTGCATTATTTTTATTTATTTTTTTGTTGAAGGTGAATTTGTCCCTTAAACTACATCCCATTTTGCTTCTCTTTCTATAATACTCCTGGTGAAAGTTACAATTTTGTGTCTAGACCGATTGACTGAGCGTTCTACTGTACCCATCAATCTTCACCAGCCTTTCAAGGTGAGCGAGCTGGAAAGACTTTTTGAACTTGTCTTTAGATACTTGCCAACTTCAAAGCCACATATTCAATGAAATTTAATTCAGCGAAGCAAAGCATTAAGCGTTCACCATGAGTGGTTTTGGATAGTTCAGTGATGCCATATTTAGCAAACTACATTGTATTTAAATAAATTGAAGGTCATTGTTTGCCAGCTTTTAGGCTTTGCCAAGACGGATCTCGGTGTGTTTTCTTTATTAATGTAATGCTGAAAAAAGTCACTTTCATTTCGCTAGAAAATCTACAGCTCACCCTTTCTAAGTGCAGCTGCCAGTATAGTAAGTGAAATACCACGGCACATGACACAAGCCTGCCAAATGCCACATATGTACAATATTGAGGAACTCGTTTTAGGAGGTATGCACAGACAGAAACAGAACCAAACAGAAAAAGAGTATACAGTATAAATAAAGTATAATCTCTTTCTGTAATTTGTAAAGAGATGTCCAGGTCTGAGATGTAACAGGAACATCCAATGATAAATGGCACAAGGCTATGTTTATACAGATGGCGACAGCCAACAAGAGAGCGGTGGCACAATACTTAGTGCTGCACCTAGAACTGACATGTATGTGTGACTGTTTTCTCATCCCGTCGTCATAGATATTTATTCTGTCACCCAGTGTAACTCTAAACTGACCGAAGATTTAAGGCTGCGTTCACACTTGAGCTAAGCATCGTTGGTCATTTTTTACTTCTTTTTTTTTTTTTTTTGTATGTCATTTTGATTTTTATTATTTTTAGCCAATGGAAACTGGTTAGTAGGGGAAAAAAAACCTTAAAGCAGGATTAAACCCAAAAGCAAACATTTATTTTATTGCAGCTTGCCAATTCTTATGCCCCGTACACACCATCACTTTATGTGATGAAAAAAAATGACGTTTTTAAAAACGTCACTTTAATTGACTGTGTGTGGGGGAAAACGTCGTTTTATGTCTTGTAAAAAACGACCAAAAAAAATTGAAGCATGCTTCAATTTTATGTGTCGTTTTTCAAAAGTGCACTTTTTACTTCACAGAAATTGACCGTGTGTAGCAAAAAACGTAGTTTTCTAAGACGTTTTTTCATCCACGCATGCCCAGAAGCTACTTATGAAGCAAGCTTCAATGGTAAAACGTGGTGGAACGTAACCTCGCTTTGCAAGAACATTGTGAGAAAACGATGGTGTGTAGGCAACTTCGTCTTTGAAAATTGAAGTTTCAAAAACGTCATTTTTTACTTCACAGAAAGTGTCGTTTTTTTTCATCACATAAAGTGATGGTGTGTACGCGGCATTAGATTTGATGGCTGCTTTGTTTTTCTTTTTTAGACTTTCTTTATTATATTTTCATCTGGTGATCTGGCCAGTAAGTCAGCGCCAATTTAACTGGCAATTGTGCGGTCATGCAACACTGTACCCAAACAAAATGCATATAATTTTTTCACTCAAATAGAGCTTTCTTTTGGTGGTATTTGATCGCCACTGTTTTTTTTTTTTTTTTTTTACAATATAAACGAAAAAAAGAAAAAGGAAATCTGACACTAACTGAAGCTGGGGGGGGGGGGGGGGGAGGTTGACTAACTGATACTGATATCATCAAAGACATTAATACAGTGATCAGTGATAATACTATACAGGCATACCCCACTTTTAAGTGCACAATGGGGTTTATTTACTAAAGCTGGAGAGTGCAAAATCAGGCTCACTTCTGCACAGAAACCAATGAGCTTCCAGGTTTTATTACCAAAGTTTGAACAAGCTGGGATTAGAAGCTCATTGGTTTCTATGCAGAAGTGAGCCTGATTTTGCACTCTCCAGCCTTAGTAAATAAACCCCATTGTGTACTTATAAAAGGGTTGTACACTGTCACTGTAATGACACTGGCTGGAAAGGGGTGAAATGTGTGTCTAACAATGTGTAATGTGTGTGTTATGTAATGCTTTTACTAAACAGATCTTTCTGTTTCTTATCCCTACTTTGCAGAGATAAGAAACAGAGAGATCGTTCCCTCTGTACAGAGCCCTGTGTTGATTGTCAACAGCCAATCAGCAGGTCCCGGTCATGAATCAATAGCCGGTGTATTGTCCTCAATGTTCCACTGTGGGGGAAGTTCCTTCACTGACTGCGCAGGCGCAAACTTCCCGACGGAAATCCCCGAACCTCGCCTGGCATCCAGGCTCATTCTTTAACATCCCCGTGGATTGGAGGATGTTAAAAAAAGAGCCAGGAGGCCGAGCGCAGCGAGGACGTGAGGCCGACTGGCCACTTACCTCACAATCCACGTCGCCCTGGATGCCGGCCGCCGTTCGGGGATTTCCGTCAGCAAGTTTGCACCTGCGCAGTGCTTGAAGGAACTTTCCCGATAGCTGGAACCAGCTCAGCGCATCAGTTTGCGCATGCGCTGGAACTTCCAGGACACCTGGAACCAGCACGGCAGATCACCGGGACTTGCTGACAGATCCCTCTGTGTACAATCATGCCCTAAACCCGTAAGCAGGCAGTGATATACCAGTACGTCACTTTGACTGCCAGGCTGTCAATCCACAGCAAGTTCCACAAGTGGTTAAAGTGGAATTTTACCTTAAAAAAAAACGAATGCGAACAGGCAGGATTTTAGATGCAGAAGGGACATGCGGATCATAAGCACAGCATGAACGGTTGATGGCGTGGCTCACTGGACCCCAATGTGCCTGTACACAGTAACTTCTACGTGAGTTTTTAATGCACCTTTTTTATTAAATATAAACGCACAGGCGGTCCCAGTGTGAAAGGGGTCTAACAGTCATTTAAAAGATTATTTACTTTTCTCTTCCAGTGTGGTCTTAGCAGATGTTGAATCTTGTCCTATTTTCATGACTACAACTGTAAAAATAGTAAGTCAGCTGTGATTATGAGGTTAAGGCGTGTTGTATGTGTGCGTTTATATTTACTCTGGGTGCACTTTATCTAGCCATCAGTTCTTCGTTTGCATAGCAACATTAAGCACAGACAAAACAATTAGTTGTTTAGCTTGGATAAGCAAAGGTTTGTCTATAATAGGGGATTCTAATGCTAAACGCAGAGTTTATGTGCTCAACTCAACATCACTTTCCAGCTTTTCTTATTAACATAAGCTTAACGCATGGGTGCTCAACCTGTGGTCCTCCAGCTGTTGCGGAACTACAAGTCCCATGAGGCATTGCAAGGATGATAGTTACAAGCATGCCTCACAAAGGCAGAGGCATGATGGGACTTGTAGTTCCACAACAGCTGGAGGGCCACAGGTTGAGAACCCTAGGCTTAAAGTATATCTCGTTGTCTTGTTGGCTCCATGCTTTCCATACACTGCACTGAAGATGGCCAAAAAACATGAAACAGTCATATTTTGCAAAAATGACTCTGTGATATTAGGATTTATTTGTACTATACACCAGTGGTTGTGGATATGCATCTGGCTGATGGCATATAAAGGAATAATTTGCATGACTCTGCCCATTGACCTGAAATGAGGAATATTAATCCTCTATCTTTCGGGATATGTGATAGAATGAGACATGTGAATACCTTCTGCTCTAAAGTTGATCGTACATTAGTCGTTTTTTTTTTGTTTTTTTCGTTCAGGCTCCATCCACACAAACGCGGGACATAATATACAAAGAGTACACTGACTGGCTGCAACTGCCGATCAAAAAAAGTTTTACAACTTGTCTGTTTGACAAATGCCGATCTGACAATCAACTTCTGCCGAAAAGTGATGGCCTACACTGATCAAAATGCAGCCAGTCCCTGAATTTCAATCTATTAATCCGGCTTAAAGTATATCTAAAGCCTGAGCACTTAAGGACCGCCCCACGTACATATACTGCGGCAGGGCGGCCCTTAAGCGCAAAATCACATACCTGTACGTGATTGCTCTCCTCGGCTCTGGGACACGCCACTGGCCACCCACGACCATTTACATGAGAGGCAGAATGGCGGTCTGCCTCAAGGCAGACCGCCGTTCTGTGAGGGAAAAAAATGGAGATCTTGTGTTTCTGCTAAGCAGAAACACAGATCTTTTTTTTTCTCCAGTCACAGCACCCCCCCCACAATTGGAAAGCACCCCCTAGGAGCACACTTAGCCCTTTCATCGTCCCTGATCCCCCTTCCCTGCCAGTGTAATTTATACAGTGACAGTGATTTTTTTTTAGCACCGATCCCCAAAAAGTGTCACTAAGGCCTCGTACACACGACCGTTTTCCTCGACAGAATCCATCAAGAAACTTGCTGGGAGAGCTTTTTTGCCAAGGAAATCGGTCGTGTGTACGTTTTTCATTGAGGAAACTGTCGAGAAACTCGACGAGGAAAAAAGAGAACAAGTTCTCTTTTTCCTCGACAGGAGTCTCAATTTCCTCGTCTTGTTCCTCGTCGGGCTGGTTTTTGACGAGAAACACGTTCGTGTGTATGCTAAGAAACCCACGCATGCTCAGAATAAAGTATGAGACGGGAGCACACCTTCGGTAAAAGTAGCGTTTGTAATGGAGATAGCACATTCGTCACGCTGTAACAGTCTGAAAAGTGCAAATCGTCTCTTACCAAACTTTTACTTAACACGCAGTAACATGAGATTAGCAAAAGCAGCCCCAAGGGTTGTGCCAGTGGAATCGAACTTCCCCTGCTGTTGTATGTGTTGTACGTCACTGCGTTTGAGAACAAGGAGATTTGGTCTTGACATTGTATACGCAAAGAAAGCTTGTCAAGTTTCTCGACAAGCCTAACAAGGAACTTGTCGAGGAAAGCGATGTGTCTTTTCCGACGAGTTCCTCGGTCGTGTGTACGAGGCCTTAGTGTCAGATATGTCTGCCGCAATGTCGCAGTCCTGCGAAAAATCGCTGATCCCTGACATTACTAGTAAAAACAATAAAATATGTAAATAAATCTATCCCATAGTTTGTAGATGCTATAACTTTTGCGCAAACCAATCAATATGCGCTTATTGTTTTTTTTTTTTTGCCAAAAATATGTAGAAGAACACATATTGGCCTAAATTGATGAAGACATTTTTTACATATTTTTTTTTTTAATGTGTTTTATAGTAGAAAGTAAAAAATATATTTTTTTTCGTTTTTTTTTAATTGTCAGTCTTTTTTGGTTTATAGCGCAAAAAATAAAAACCGACGAGCAAATACCACCAAAAGAAAGCTTTATTTGTGGGAAAAAAAGGACATCAATTTTATTTGTGCGCACGACCGCACAATTGTCAGTTAAAGCAACGCAGTGCAGTATCGCAAAAAATAACTTGGTCAGGAAGGGGGTAAAACCTTCCGGAGCTAAAGTGGTTAATTTGGGATAGACTTTTGGAAGATTTTTAGAACACTTCATTGTTCTATCGGAGGATCCCCAGCGACAACTGTTACATATGGCTTTCTCATTAATGCTATCTTAGTGCTAATGGTCACCAAGACAGAGAGGGTGAATCCTCCCAGCACAGACACAGAAATGAAAATCTAACAGAGAATTTAACACTTTCTCACACTATATAAAAGTAAACATTATTGACTTTATTAAACAGTTGTTAAGCACAGTTTCTCAGCAACAAAATCTGATCAATTACTTGGAAAAAAATGGGCAGTTGACAACTTTTTTTGCCATTACAAGATCACCATCGTGTAGGACAGGGGTCTCCATACTTTTCAAGCAAAGGGCCAGTTTACAGTCTTTCAGACTTCAGGGGGCCGGATTCTGACCAGTCGGGGTAGAAAATGCCCCAGGGCCGAGCATCAGTGAGAATAAACATGGCCCCAGTGTTGGTGGGCAGTAGGAAGAGGAATTGTGCTACATCATTGCTATTCGTCTAAGAAATAGTGCCCCATTGTTCGTGCCATTGGGAGGAATAGTGCCTCATATCATTGGGAGAAATACTGCCCCAAGGGCTGGATGTAGGCTAGCAAAGGGCCACATCTGGCCCTCGGGCTGCAGTTTGGAGACCCCTGGTGTAGGAGATAGAGAGATGAATGCTTTTCTATTAAAATAATAAGGAAATGTCTTCCATGTTATGCCCCAGACATCTGAAGAAGTAACATTTCCATGAAAAAAGGTGTGAAGTGAGCTATTGTGGTGCAACTTTATTGCAGGACATGGTTGGGTTTAAAGGAGCCAGGGTCAATATTTACCTCTCAGGGCTTTTATGTTCTCCTGAATGTAATTGCCCCTGAGTACATACAGCATTCTTTACATTTTGGAAACCAGAAAGGTAAGTTTTGTCTTTTTTTTTTTTCATTCTTTACTCTGTTCTTATATGCAACAGGTTCCTATTATTCACATACATATGGAAAAAGAACCCTTTAGGCCAGGGGTGCCCAACTAGTGGCCCGGGGCCACATGTGGCCCACGGAGCCCTCTGATGTGGCCCACAACCTCCAGCTCTGGGATGGAATAGAATAAAATACTGTTATTAAAGGTTATTTTATTACTAAAATCACAGTGTATATATGGGGCATATCTTTTCTGCAGTGGTTACTGGGCTGCTTTCAAACTGATCCGCAGGTGCAGTGCAGCGTACCTGCGGGTTACCTGCACTGAGCCATAGACTTCTATTACCTGCGAGTTTGGTGAGCTTTCTGAAAGTGCACCAAACCTGCAGAATGTAATAGAAGTCTATTGCAAAGTGCAGAAAAGCCAAAGGTACACTGCTTTGCACCCATGGTGTGGGTAAACCGCAGCGCATCAGTGTTAAAGCCGCCTTGGGCCGATTTCACGCGGTGAGTTCGACAGTCCGACCAATTGGACCCTCCATTCACCGCTAAGTAGTGGCAGACATAAACCGACTTGTGTTCTACCTCCAATATGATCCGCTAAAAAGTATCGTGGACTGCGTTCGTGTCCGCTCTGCATATGCAGAGCATACACGGACATGCCATCCACCTGCTCCGCTACCGGTTACCAAGACGCTTAAGTGGCCCATCGCTCTTCAAAGGGTTGGACACTCCTGCTTTAGGCCATTTCAAAGAAGAACATCTTTGGGATTTATTTATTGATGTTTTCAATATGATTTTCCCTATTTTTTAATTGAATCCTATTTGAAAGTTGAGTGATAAATATATGTAAGAACATCATAATGTTCTGCAAATGATGCTGCAATGTGTTGCACAAATAATAAGCACTGTCCAGGAGTGACTTCATTCAAGCTATACTGTTCTTTGCAGCAAATGACGACATGGTAATAACAATAATGATCACTTCATACACAGTCGATGTGATCAGATGTTCTATGTGAAGCATTATCCCGTACATTTCGAGGAAGTTCTCATCCAAAAAATCATACTCACACAAGAATAAATGCACACTTTTTTATTTTACCTTTTCTGTTGTGCCTCTGATACCCCCAATATTCAGATTCATCCTCAGCCTTCTTACTTCTTTTGGAAAGGTCGTCATCACTTTTAAAGATCTTCTTGGTTTTTCGAGACAAAGAAGAGAAGTTGATCCAACTCACAGGTCGAGAGAAGGAACCATGAGAATTTCTCTTGATCCTAAGGCTTCCAGAATTGGATTCCTTTCTCATTTTGACTAGCAGTGGGTTGACATATATAAATGATGCTGGTTTTCTTAACCATAAAGTACCGTAATCATTGTCTTCCTAAAAAACGTACGATAAGTCAAAATGATATGCAAAGCTAAACCTCGTTGTCTGTAGCATTATACGAAGAATCATCTCAAGTCTTGTCACACTAACAATCTTCAATAGCAAGGAGCAGATTAACAATCCGCGTTGTGTTACACATCCGAACAGCTTCAGAAAAAATGTTCATTTATCAACAGTCTGCATCAGCCTCTCAAAAGGTAAAATCCATACAAATCCATTGTGCTGAGATGACAAGTCTTGAAAATGTTCAGTGGTGGAATCAATGTATATTGCGAGCCATAGACTGTGAAAGGTGAGCAGTGATTTGGCGTCTTCAGTTTACAAGAAACATTTCGGGCAGGTAGACATAGTACACACTATAAATATAACCTGAGCTGCTGGAGCTGATAGCACTGTGCTTCCTCTAGTGTGAAGTGAGCTGAGTGATCTCCCCACTGGGACTGTCAGTACATGGTGCAGGACACTCCCTATTCAGTCCCAAAGCACAACACTGGCAGCAGCCTATGCCTTTCATAATGCATTGCACAGGCAAGATCACGTAAATACTCTTACATGACTGCAGAGTGTTTGAAAAGCAACATTTGCATCAGCATTTTGGTGACATTAGTCACCCTAGTGTCAAACTATATACTAAAGACCAGCATTCACTTATATCCTACTGCTAACATTACTCTCTTGGTAAGCCTGGATGGTGACAAATGGTTTACAAGTGTAAGTGCCCATAAGTATCTTAGTCCTAGTAAGCAATACTAATTTCAGTGTTACTGGAACAATTCAGAAAAGTATTAGGCCATTCGTGGAGTGCTTTTTCATAAGTAAATATTGTTACGCACATTTTGCTGGAAATATTTATGTACGTAGCCGCCAGTGGCAGCTGGCGGGTCTTTTTGGGGAGGCGGCAAACAAGCAACTCCCCCTTGGGCAGCACTGACAGCACCACCCCCCGGGCGGCCCGGGGCGCACCACTGACAACCCCCTCTGGGAGGCCAGCAGTGCTACACTGACAGCTCCCCTCAACAGCCAACTGGTGGTCAGGCACCTACCCGATCTAGTGCTGGCAAGCTGTGATGTACGGGGCTTCCTCATTTGTCTCCTTTCTGTTCCTCCTAAGCGCTAGGCCAGGGCTTGACAAATTTGCTTGGAGTCTAGGACCCAGCTAAAAATGTTAGGAGCCAGGAACGCACCCTGTCCCGCCGAGCTCACGTGCAGAAGCGAACACATACGTGAGTAGTGCCCGCATATGAAAGTGGTGTTCAAACCACACATGTGAGGTATCGCCGTGATTGGTAGAGCGAGAGCAATAATTCTAGACCTAGACCTCATCTGTAACTCAAAACATGCAACCTGTAAAAAAAAATTAAACGTCGCCCATGGAGGTAAAAGTTTGTCGCCATTCCACAAGTGGATGCAATTTTGAATTGTGACATGTTGGGTATCAATTTACTCGGCGTAACATTATCTTTCACAATATAAAAAAAATAGGGGTAACTTTACTGGTGTCTTATTTTTTAATATAAAAAAGTATATTTTTCCCCAAAAAAGTGTGCTTGTAAGACCGCTGCGTAAATACGGTGTGACAGAAAGTATTGCAATGACCGCCATTTTATTCTCTAGGGTGTTAGAATAAAAAATATATATAATGTTTGGGGGTTCTAATTAGAGGGAAGGAGATGGCAGTGAAAACAGACAGGGGAAGCACCGTTAGAATTGCTGGTTGTCTTGTTATACCAACGGCCACCACAAGATGGCGCCAGATCACAGAAAGAAAGCATAGGCCTGCAGAAGGCCGCAAAACCGCGGCCTCAATTACCGGCTGGCCGGCCAGCGCGGCCCGACACGATCGTGCACAGGATGCCCCAGGCGCCAGGTCGCAAATTCTAGTCGCAATGGCGACCTGGCGCCCAGGGTTCGTCGAACCCTGCGCTAGGCATCCAATAGGATCGCCTGATACTGTGGCCAATTGGGAAACAGGTTTCATGACCTGCCTCCTGATTGGTGGGGCTCACTCATGCGCATTAGAGAGCGGGAGTCGCTGTTCCCAGCACATGACTCTAAATTAATGGCACCGGTAGTGCATACGCCGGTGAGTAAATATCCCCTAAACAGTGCATGTTTAGGAGATATTTACTGTACTTATAGGTGAGCCTTATTATAGGCTTACCTATAGGTAAAAATCAACCAAGAAAGTTTACTCCAAAAAAAAATTATTCTGGTGCCGTTTACTACCGCTTTAGGTGTTTTCTAACCCTTGATCTGAGGTCAGACCTGCCCCTCTTCCCCTCCTGCTGTGGACGATCAGACAATAGCTATGAAGGAGATGATCGATTCATAGTTGCAGCTTTTCTTGTTTCAGAAAACGTTCCCGAGACATGCAACGGCAAGAGGAATGCAAAGGCTGATACGTCCCCCCCTCCCTCTGCAATCCTCTTGCCGTTGCTTGTCTTAGGAAAGTGTTCTGAGCCAACACAAGCTGCATCTATAAACCAGGCAACTCCTTCATAGCTGTTGTGTTGGCCATAGCAGGAAGGGAGGGGGGCCAGGTTGGACCTTATTACTAGGGTTACAAAGCACACAGTACTTAATGTACTTCGTCTTATAGGGGACAACACATATGATAGATTTTCTTTAATGTCCATGGCCTTGTTTTCAGAAATTAAAAGCTAGCCAAACAAATGTAGATGTTTTTTAAGTTGTCAAATATAATATCTAAAAGTTGTAAACAGTATTTTATTTTCTAAATAGGTTCCTTAAGGCTGCATTCACACTGTAACGCCGCGTACGCGGCGTATTTTGCCGCGAATTGTTTACTTTTTTTTTTTTTAACAAATCATTTCCATTGCTGTCTATGGCCGAACGCAAATGCCGCCTGAAAAAAAGGGTCCGGGACTTGTTTTCAGGCGGCAGGCGTACGGCGTTTCGGCGTTCGGCGTGAGATGTGAACTATCTCATAGACAGCAATGGAAATTCATCCCTCCAGCGTATCGAGCGTCGCGCTTCAGGCGTTTTGTCGCCTAGGTGTGAATGCAGCTTGAAGCTAGTGCATTGTTGGTTCACTTACCTTTTCTTTCCTTTTCCCTTCTAAATGTTTTTTTTTCTTTGTCTGAATTTCTCACTTCCTGTTTCCTCAGTAAACTTGCCACCATCATCCGAGCGGTGGTTAGTCAGCCAGAACAGCTTACTGAGGAGGAACAGGAAGTGAGAAATTCAGACAAAGAAAACAAAGAGAAAAAAAACATTTGGAAGGGAAATTGAAGGAAAAGGTAAGTGAACCAACAATGCACTAGCTTAAAGGAACCTATTTAGAAAATAAATAACAAACCTTTACAAACCCTTTAAAATGCTCACTGTATCTCAGTCATAACTAATACATTTCCTGGTTGCTGTAACCAGGGCCGATCCACCCTATAGGCTCACTATGCAAGCCGCTTAGGGCCCCGCAAAGCTGGAGGGGGCCCCCCAAACTACTAGAGGCCCCGCCTGGTAAGAAGTCATGTTTGGCCCCTCACCCCGCTTCTCAACTTGCTGGCTGCATGGGAGGTAAGAAGTCAGCACCCCCGCTTTCTCACTTTAATGTAAGATGTCAGTTCCGATAGCAGAACACCCCCTCCCCCTGCTTCTCAACTTTAATATGACATGTCACTGTCGGCAGTGCCCCTCCCCCCCCCCACTTCTCAACTTTAATGTGACATGTCATTTTGCTTAGGGCCCCAGGGAGGTCAGGATCGGCACTGGCCGATCTGTAACCGATAACTAGAATGAGAGTAACTGGTTGAAATGTTACTAACGTTTTAGGTACTCTAGTTGCTGCCACCTGCTCTGTAGTCCTGAAGAAAGAATATGCTGAAGTACCAAGGTGTCTGAATCTAAGCAAAGGGCAGCCACAGCGAGGAAGACATTTATAAAACATTAGGACTGCTGTCCTGCTTATTAGACCCCCTTAAGGATTTGCTGCATTTTAATTAAAATATGATAGTGTGGCTCATGAATTATTTTATACGGCTGCCAACTACACCAGGTACAGGCCTCCGGAAATATAGTGCTCAGTGTGTCCTGATGGAGAATCTCTGTCATATTTTAAAAGACGCCCCAAGGAAGTAATAAAGTTATTTCTCAGTTTGTACTGCACTACATGAATAATCTAGTTCTAGGAGTACTGACCTTTGCTCTATGGAAATGCTCTACAATGACTCCACCAACAGTCATCTTCAATGAATCACTTAGACTGGCTTTGCAATGGAGATCGCCCTCTGAGGTAATACACAGCAAACTTCACAGGTAAACAATACATTTCCAGTG
This sequence comes from Rana temporaria, assembly GCF_905171775.1. NCBI lineage: Eukaryota > Metazoa > Chordata > Amphibia > Anura > Ranidae > Rana > Rana temporaria. The sequence goes on from NC_053492.1 coordinate 299,927,867, forward strand.
AGCCTACAGTGTCCAGGAAGCCGAAGTGTCAGAACACACAGATGGAAGTATAAAGTATTCCCTGACATACCGAGCGAGTCTCTGCATATTACACAACTGTGTAGTGTTGTGATTAGGGACTGCAGTTGTACAGATAGTGCAGGATTTTTTTTGTTTTTCAAGTAATATTTGCTAAAGTCTATGTCAATATTTGTCAGTCGCAATCCTCGCCTATAGTTACAAGCGTTGGGAGATAGCTGGAAAAAAAAAAGCGGTCAGTAAAAGCAGGAAATAAATGATTTATTTTTGTTAAATAGTTAAATGCATCTGTGGGGATTAAAATGTAAAAATTGCACCAAGGTGTCTGCGGATAGCTTTGGCCCTCATCACACTAGTGTCGAAAACAGACCGTTCAGGTCCGCAAAGCGAATATTCTTTAAAGGGGCCCAGTGAATACATCCTGTGTTGAGCGTTTACAAGCTCAACAGTTAGATACGTTTACCATATCAAGAAAAATTTGCATGCACGGTTTGTTTAGTGTTGGTTTTGCGTTGAATGGATGTAAATGCATGTAAACACAGGCGAATGCGACTAAATGTGCCTGAACTCGGCTAAACCTGCTTTGAAGCAGGAACATCTAAACGCAGGGAAACGTGACCTAGGAGGCATACAAGTTATTTATACTTGCCAGATAACTTCTCCTGTATAAGGCCCTTCCACCCGGGGCAGGCTCTGTTGGAGTCCACCTGCTCAGTGGAAAATCTGCTGATCCCCGCTGAGCAGGCCAATGGCTGGTTCGTCTCCGCTCCACATATGCAGAACGCACACAGACACAGCCCGCTTTCCTCTATGGACTGTTGGGTGGAAATGGACCACCTGCCATCTGATCGGATCACCCAGACAGATGTCCATCCGTCTGTTTTTAGCGAATAGGATTGGATAGGATGTCTGCGGGTGTCAACTGACACATGTTCGTTGACTCCCGCTGCTCCATAGAGGGGACTGGAGTGTCTGATCAGTTCGCTAGTGTGAAAGGGGCCTTGGGGTTACCTTCACACCTGTGTGGGTTATTGCCTCTGCTTGATGCCACCTGTTCCTGCAGCCAGGAAAACTGAAAAAACAGAAAAACGTGCTGCCGCTCAGGAGATTAGGGTTAATGGCACCCCCCACGCACCGGAAACCAAAGTGTGGCTTCCTACGTTGGGAACTGCACTGCATTTGTAGTTTCCATACGAGAACCTGCGTTTTCAGAAGGCACTAAACCCCTTTATAAGAATGGGTGGCATTCCCGCACAAAGTGTGGCTCGCAGAGCCGCTCAAGTGTGAACCTAGCCTTACCCTAGAAAAGGTAAGCCTAGGAATGCCAGTGTGAATGAGGCTTTAAATATATGTCAGAATGACCCAGAAGTGCTGGTAAATGGGATGTTCTGCGACAATAATTTAGTTCCTAAAGTCAACTTTGGAACAACATCCAACAGCCCCCTTCATCCCAATAGATAGTGTGGCTGCCTATCATTGTTGTGGACCCATAGGTCAGGAACTGGAGCTAGTATTTGCTTGATAAAGCACCAAAGTATTTGGGTTTCTGGAGTGTCCCAGCAGATATATAATGAGACATTCAGGCATCAAAAGGTGTACTTTAAACCAACAAATGGCTAGTTGCCCTTTCTCTTGGACACATGGGTGATGGGAACACTGCACTTTGGTCTGAGTTTTTTGGGTTTGTTCAATTTCTGCATTTTTATGGGAAGTCCCAGTTAGACTTTTAAAGGGCTCCAGTGAACACAGAAATACAGGACCTGCCAATAATTACTGTATATACTCGAGAATAAGCCGACCCGAATATAAGCAGAGGCACCTCATTTTACCACAAACAAATGGGAAAACGTATTGACCTAGGGTGTCCATCTGCATGCCTCACTGTGCCTCACTGTGTCCATGTGCATGCCTCACTGTGTCCATGCCTCACTGTGTCCATGCCTTACTGTGCCCATGCCTCACTGTGCCTCACTTTGCCTCACTGTGTCCATGTGCATTCCTCATTGTGTCCATGCCTCACTGTGTCCATGCCTTACTGTGCCCATGCCCCACTGTGTCCATGACTCACTGTGCCCATGCCTCACTGTGCCCATGCCTCACTGTGCCCATGCCTCACTGTGTCCATGTCTAGACTGACGTTTAACATGGGAATCTATGGAAGGGGTGCCCGGCTTTGAAAAATCGGTGCCCCCCAGCCTTAGGTCCCCCAGACAACAAACTTTGTACACTTGTAGAGGAGAAAGAAATGAGGCTACATGTGTGCCAAGTTCTGGATCCAGGTGATCTACGACCGGCCAGTACCGGGTCCCCAAAATCACTGGAGAAATTAACGTTTAACATGGGAGTCTATGAAAGGGGTGCCCGGATTTGAAAAATCGTTGCTCCCCGGCCGTAGGTCCTCCGAACAACAAACTTTGCACACTTGTAGAGAAAGAGTTGGGCTACATGTGTGCCAAGTTGGTAACGTGTCCCCGAATTTCGGGAGATCAGGCGCAAAAAGGTTACTCGAGTATAAGCCGAGGGGGGCATTTTCAGCACACAAAAAATGTGCTGAAAATGGGCTTGAACACTAAGTGCCTGTTCACACAGGGGCAACCCAACTTACAGCGTGACTTTGCAAGGCGACTTCAGCGCGACTTGGAGCAACTTACAAAGCGACTTAAAATTGCCTCCAGGACAGGCGACTTTGGCTGTGGCCAATCACAGAATAATCAGCTCTGTGGGAGGGAGGGGTTTGCTTGGGTAAACTCTTTTCTCTTCCTGTAAAGTTGCTTCAGTTAAGACAGTGATCCGACTTTGGAGGCAACTTCCATTGAAATCAATGGGTAAAAGTTGCCTACAAGTTTCCTAGAAGTCGCCTTGAAGTAGTACAGGAACCTTTTCTGAAGTCGGAGTGGTGTACATTAAGAAGGCTCTCATTCAACCTCAATGGGATTTCTCATGACACGCGACTTGGGGCGACCTGAGGCGACACAAGTCGGATCCCAAGTCGCTGTAGTGTGAATCGGCACTGAGGTGAGAGTGAAAACAAAGCAAGAAGACAGCAGGTTACTTATCCCACAAAACACACCCAATATTTAAACGATCCTTTAGGGGATTTTTCCCTTTAGAAACCTCTACCTGTGACTGAGAGGCTTACTCTGCTCATTATGGAGAGAGGATCAGTGGTCTAGGAAAACCCATAATTGGGAACAGAAAGCTGGGCTGGGTTGGGTTTCTTGTAATTATATTCATTTGCATAATTTACAGCTGAAAGAAGAAACCCAAAAAAGACAATAAAAACATTAGAAGGAAATTATGTTCAAATAGACCCAGGAACTGTATATACCGGTAATTACCAAAGAAAAGCTTAAACCTATGAGTGGGCTACATGGGTTGGTCTGCTCAGCCTAATGTCATTGTATCAACAAAAAGCCATCAAAAATAAAAACAAGTACTGTTTTATTTTGCATGTGACCTCACTGGGGATATTTGCCTTACTTCTTGTCCCTGTGGTGCCCATGCAAGTATTCAGAGATTCCGTGGTAACTGGGATACAAATACACAGACAGCAATAAAGAAAAGCATTGTGAGAAGTTTGAACCCTTTCTCACTATATAGAAAAAAATGAATCTGTCATTATTGAGAACATTTCACATCACTTCCTGGCTTGATTTCCCAAACAGCATGCAACAACCCCCCCCCCCCCCAAAAAAAAAACGTATATATGATCGTACCTTTCCCTGCTTTATCCAATATGAAATTAAAGGAGAAGTATGGCCAAAGAGATCACAGAGCCGGTCCAGGCTCTGCAGGGACACCAACAATAATGTCGGGATCTGCCCAGAGTGCCATCTGGCTCCGCCTCTGTTGCTGAGAGCCTGAGTCAGACGTTCCTGCCCCCTCCACAGTCCTATGCGCCAGAGAGTGTGAGCCTGAGTCAGACGTTCCTGCCCCCTCCACAGTCCTATGCGCCAGAGAGTGTGAGCCTGATTTAGACGTTCCTGCCCCCTCCACAGTCCTATGCGCCAGAGAGTGTGAGCCTGAGTCAGACGTTCCTGCCCCCTCCACAGTCCTATGCGCCAGAGAGTGTGAGCCTGAGTCAGACGTTCCTGCCCCCTCCACAGTCCTATGCGCCAGAGAGTGTGAGCCTGAGTCAGACGTTCCTGCCCCCTCCACAGTCCTATGCGCCAGAGAGTGTGAGCCTGAGTCAGACGTTCCTGCCCCCTCCACAGTCCTATGCGCCAGAGAGTGTGAGCCTGAGTCAGACGTTCCTGCCCCCTCCACAGTCCTATGTGCCAGAGAGTGTTGGTGGGGCAGAGAACAGAGTGGTAACTGACGGTCAGCGCTCTGTGCTCAGAGCGGACCCAAAAACTGAGCGATAGGCAGGTCTGATCGCTCAGTTCTCAGTGTAGAGCTGGCAGATCAATGCTGCAGCCATCTAGGTGAGAATGTATGTTTATTTCTTTATTTTTTTTCTTATTATAGTGCTAATTTTTTTTAAATTTTAGTCCGAGTCAGGGTTGAAATATACAATTAGATTTATCATGATCAATCCAGGGTAGAATACATCATTTGTAAAGGGATTATATGATCAAATTGGGTCAACGGCAAGAATAGTTTGCCAACCATGGTGTGCACATGTATAATTATTTTATCCATTTATATATAACTGCGGCTAGGACATCTGCACAATGTCAGAACAAGCCAAGAACACCATATAATTCAGTTTCCAGCCCTGAGCCAATGGTCTTGTATAAAAACAAAAGTCTGTGCTGGTTCAACAATGTGTATCTTTTAATTTAATCCATCCACTCCCTGTAATTTCAGCTTGAATGACTCAGCTGGACCTTGCAGTACGGGCCTCACCCATGCTTACTATCACTGCTTCACAATAACATTCGGAAATACAGAAAATATATAACAGTGTTCATTTAATGAGCGGACTATCTCCAAACCATACATTGTGTATATATTCACCTCGATTCACCAATCACATCAAAGGCAAACTACTGTTTTGAATTTTGAAGTAAGTTTTTTTTTTTTTTTTTTTTACTACCTATTGTTATTTTATTAAAAAAAAACATTTAGGAATCACTTGGAATAAGTGAACATCAAGAAGTACTTGTGGCTCACAAAGTCAGGGTATACTTTGTAATACCGATCTTTACAAGCAGCTGTGTATTTTAAAATGACTCTTGAAAGAAAAAGAACAGCTGCCTGAAAAATAAATCTTCTTATACTTATCTCACCAGTAGGTGGCGATCCATTCCTTTGCTGTATTTAAGAGATACAGCCTCCTGTTAAAAAAAAGAACAACCCAAAATAAATTCTCCTGCTCCTAAAAAAAAAGAAATACAGCCTCTAGCAGAAGCTTTAGCATCTAAGACTCGGGTGTCTGCATTCCTTGCCATGTGCTATGGTGTTTCATTCACCACCCATTATGTCCCTACAGGACACAGTAGTGGCAAAAGCAGTCAGCGGGAGGAACCACAGCAGACAGCGGGGGACCAGACATCCGTCACAGTTCTGTGAAGATTCTGCCAGTGGCTGTAGCGCTTTTAGGGTTGCCACATGTCCGGGATTCACCCAGACAGTATGGGTTTTGAGTCATTTTGAATCATGTGTCTGGGTCTCCTTCCCGACTGGAACCCAGACACATGACCCAGATCGTACTGTGGCTCTGCGCTTCATCCGCTTAGCTGGTGTCCAGGAGAGGAACATGACAAGTTAATGCTATCAGGCAAGTTCTTATCTTTATTCAGCAGTTCCAACAATTTAATTAGAGTCCCGATTAGGGGTGCAACGGATCATCATTGATCCGAACGGGTCGGCTCGTTCGGATCGGCACGCCACGCGATCCGCGGATAGGGGGCCATAGTAAAGGCTGCGGCTTCGTCCTAGCTCCGGAGCGGCGGGCAATCTTGGTACACCCGGTGGCGACGGCCAAGGTGAGCTCCCCAGAGCGGCGCGCTGACGGGGGAGATGTGGATATTACAGTGGGGGAGATGTGGATATTACAGTGGGGGTGGGGGAGATGTGGACATTACAGTGGGGGAGATGTGGATATTACAGTGGGGGAGCTGTGGATATTACAGTGGGGGAGATGTGGACATTACAGTGGGGGAGATGTGGACATTACAGTGGGGGAGATGACGTGGATATTACAGTGGGGGAGATGTGGATATTACAGTGCGGAGATTACGTGGATATTACAGTGGGGGAGATTACGTGGATATTACAGTGGGGGAGATTACGTGGATATTACAGTGGGGGAGATGTGGACATTACAGTGGGGGAGATGTGGATATTACAGTGGGGGAGATGTCTGTGGATATTACAGTGGGGGAGATGACGTGGATATTACAGTGGGGGAGATGACGTGGATATTACAGTGGGGGAGGTGTGGATATTACAGTGGGGGAGATGTGGATATTACAGTGGGGGAGATGTGGATATTACAGTGGGGGAGATGTCTGTGGATATTACAGTGGGGGAGATGTCTGTGGATATTACAGTGGGGGAGATGACGTGGATATTACAGTGGGGGAGATGTCTGTGGATATTACAGTGGGGAGATGACGTGGATAATACAGTGGGGCAGATAACGTGGATATTACAGTGGGGAGATGTCTTTGGATATTACAGTGGGGGAGATGACGTGGATATTACAGTGGGGGAGATGACGTGGATAATACAGTGGGGGAGATGACGTGGATAATACAGTGGGGGAGATGACATGGATATTACAGTGGGGGAGATGACGTGGATAATACAGTGGGGGAGATGACATGGATATTACAGTGGGGTAGATGTCTGTGGATATTACAGTGGGGGAGATGACCTGGACATTACAGTGGAGGAGATGACCTGGACATTACAGTGGGGACTATATATGGTGGTGATCTGAAAAATTATCCGATCCGTGACTCTGATCCGAGGAACGATCCATACCGTGAGTTTTTTGATCCGTTGCACAACTAGTCCCGATGTCCAGTTCTATACTGATCTACCAGAGAATGTAATTGCTGGGAACCACAGCACAAGGATTACTCCGCCTGAGCCCAAAAATCATCAAATAGTCCCGGCGGAGTAATCCTTGTGCTGCATTTCCCCCGGGAATTACATTGTCAGGTGTTCCGTCAGATTAGGCGACCCATCAAATCTTGTAACAGATGTGACGCTCCGTCACGGCCATCTTGGTACACCCCACACTCAGCCGCAGTAAGCCTGCAGTTTGAAGTCGCCAAGCGGACATCTTTTTACACACACTGTTGCATTTCACATTTATTTTTCCAGTAAACTGAGCTAATGTCATGAAATACAGGATTTTGAAATCCGTCTCACTGTTTTGATGTTGAATTTTAAAAGCAGCGGTCTTCTGTCAGATTAGCAAATGTGTGAGATCAGCAGGTTTGCCGCTGCTTTTAAAATTCAACATCGAAACAGTGTCATGGAGTTCTACATTCTGTATTTCACAATATAAGCTCAATTTAGTGGTCAAAATAAGTGTGAAATGCAAGACTTCAGTGGGGGTATCTAGGATATATCTTCTTTTGATATGAGGCAGATCACTTGGCTTAAGTGCTGGTCTGTGGAGCTGACAAAAGAAGTGCCCTGAATTTTTCAAAATATGGCTGAAGAACTTCTTTAATGAATAAGACCTTTAGTGGTAATGGTCCCTATATCCCATGCCACAAAGTTGACCTGTATGACTACTGGTATGTTACACTTTGTCATATAAAGCTAGTCCACAGTTACATTACAAGGCTGTCAACATTTCTGGTAATGTATAACGTTAAAGACACAGGGCCGGATTCAGATACGAGATGCGACGGCGTATCTCCAGATACGCCGTCGTATCTCTGAGTGCGGGCCGTCGTATCTATGCGCCTGATTCAGAGAATCAATTACGCATAGATTTCCCTAAGATCCGACCGGCGTAAATGTCTTACATCGTCGTATCTTAGGCTGCATATTTACGCTGACCGCTAGGTGGCGCTTCCGTATAGTTACGCAAGGAATGTGCTAATTAGGTATTTACGCCGATTCAGAAACATACGTCCGGCCGGCGCATTTTTTTTACGTAGTTTACGTTAGGCTTTTTCCGGCATAAAGTTACCCCTGCTATATGAGGCATAGCTAATGTTAAGTATGGACGTCGTTCCCGCGCAGAGTTTTGAAAATTTTACGTCGTTTGCGTAAGTCGTTCGCGAATAGGGCTTTGCGGAAGTTACATTCACGTCGAAACCAATGAGGCTTTGCGGCGTAATTTCGAGCATGCGCACTGGGATTCTTTCACGAACGGCGCATGCGCCGTTCACAAAAAACATAAAATATGCGGGGTCATCTTATATTTAAATAAAACACGCCCACAACATCCCCATTTGAATTAGGCGGGCTTACGCCGCCACCGTAACTAAGGGCGCAAGTTCTTTCTGCATACGGAACTTGCGCCAAAAGTTACGGTGGTGTACCGTATCGCAGATACATTACGCCAGCAGATAGATAGAGAAATCTATCTGAATCCGGCCCAGTCTATCCTCAAATAATTCTAAAGAAAACATCCGTTCTATAGGACACCAGCTGCAAAACACCAGTATCAGAATAGTAAGTAACATAAATTGTAATACTATCTGTATTGAATTATATATGTCATCACTGAGTATAACTATGAAGCAAGACTACAATCAAATATAATTGGAAAAACATTGCCACTCAGGAGGTTATTATACTAACATGGCAGATACAAAGTAATATATCAATACATTCTACTACTTAAATATGTACTGTGGTTTCAATAATCCAGGGAACAAACCATTCATCGGTATATCTCACTTTTGACCACTAGATGGCAGAGTACGCCACATTTTGTAATGCTCTAGGTCTCGTACAGCTTGTTTTTGCAATACAACTTTTAATGCAAAATAAAAAGTGGATGTGGTTGGATGACAAATGCCCAAAACAGTTATCAATTGTTATAAAGAAGAAACAACTATTCAAAAGTTATACAAATGTGATAGCCAAAAAAAAAACATTACAGGTCAAGGATGCATTTTATTTTCATTTGTATGGATTACTTGCCTCCTTCAGTAAAAAAAAAACTGCTATCTGGCTGTGATTCAATACTTTTGGGTCACATATGCAGAAGATTATGCAAGAGAGCCAGCAATGGTAGCCTTCACATTTCTATTATGACAGGTATACCCTAAATCAAGATAAATCAATACAGCGCGCCATATTAGTTTGAGGGACAATTGCAAACCCTATGATGCAGCACAGTGCTATACTTGTGCTAACAGCAAGTTTATGAATGTTTACAGGATATGTAGGATGCTTCTGGGGCAAGGAAAAACGTTTGTTCATCGGTTTTCTAAAATGCAGTGATCGATTATTTTTCATTTTCATCCAAAGACAAATTTGATCTGGCGTTGTGCGGTGTCTTTAAGGATATAGCAGATCTCCTATACGTGGTATTTAAAGCTCAACTCCAGACAGAGGGATCATTTAACTATCCATAAGGTATTTTGTCTTCCCAACGTGAAAATGTCAGCCATTTTTTATTTTTCCTGTTTTTCAGTAGTTTAACCACTTAAGACCCGGACCTTTAGGCAGGTAAAGGACCTGGGCAGTTTTTGCGATTCGGCACTGCGTCGCTTTAACTGACAATTGCGTCCAAACAAAATTGGCGTCCTTTTTTCCCCACAAATAGAGCTTTCTTTTGGTGGTATTTGATCACCTCTGCGGTTTTTATTTTTTGCGCTATAAACAAAAATAGAGCGACAATTTTGAAAAAAGTTCAATATGTTTTACTTTTTGCTATAATAAATATCCCCCAAAAATATATATATAAAAAAAAAAATCCCAGTTTAGGCCGATACGTATTCTTCTACCTATTTTTGTAAAAAAAAAATCGCAATAAGCTTTTTATAGATTGGTTTGCGCCAAATTTATAGTGTTTACAAAATAGGGGATAGTTTTATTGCATTTTTATCAATTTTTTTTTTTTTACTACTAATGGTGGCGATCAGCGATTTTTTTCGTGACTGCGACATTACGGCGGACACATCGGACAATTTTGACACACTTTTGGGACCATTGTCATTTTCACAGCAAAAAATGCATTAAAAATGCATTGTTTACTGTGAAAATTACAATTGCAGTTTGGGAGTTAAAGTGGAGGTTCACCCAAAAACTCAATTTTTAACATTAGATTGAGGCTCATTTTGGGAAGCAGAATCGGGTGTTTTTTTTAAAATCGAAGCAGTACTTACTGTTTTAGAGAGCGATCTTCCCCGCCCCTTCCGGGTATGGGCTGCGGGACTGGGCGTTCCTATTTGATTGACAGGCTTCCGACAGGCTTCCGACGGTCGCATACATCGCGTCATGATTTTCCGAAAGTAGCCGAACGTCGGTGCGCAGGCGCCGTATAGAGCCGCACCGACGTTCGGCTTTTTTCGGCTACTCGTGACGCGATGTATGCGATCGTCGGAAGCCTGTCAATCAAATAGGAACATAAAAAAGAAAAAAACAGTGCAGCGCTGCACTGTTTTTTTCTTTTTTTTTTCTTTTTTTCTTTTTTTTTCTTTTTTTTTCTTTTTTTCTTTTTTATGTTACCAAGTTGTTGTACACAATTTAGTGCTAGCAGCTATTTACATTTATAATTCAATATTTAATTTAGCGCAGCGTCAACCTTTTGGTTTTTGTTTAATCAAATAGGAACGCCCAGTCCCGAAGACCATACCCGAAAGCGGCGGAGAAGATCGCTCTCTAAAACGGTAAGTACTGCTTCGATTTAAAAAAAAAAAACACCCGATTGTGCTTCACAAAATGAGCCTCAATCTAATGTTAAAAATTGTTTTTCGGGTGAACTCCCGCTTTAACCACTAGGGGGCGCTGAAGGGGTTAAGTGTGACCTCATCTGTGTTTCTAACTGTAGGGGGGCAGGGCTGAACGTGTGACGTCATTGATCGTGTTTCCCTATATCAGGGAACACACGATCGATGACAGCGCCACAGTGAAGAACGAGGAAGCTGTGTTTACACACAGCTCTCCCTGTTCTTCAGCTCCGGGGACCGATCGCGGGACTCCAGCGGCCACGGAGCGCACCCACGACTCACGGCTGGGCACTTAAAGAGGACGTACAGGTACGTGCTTGTGCCCAGCCGTGCCATTCTGCCGACGTATATCTGCAGGAGGCAGTCCTTAAGTGGTTAAATAGCTTAAAGCAGGGTTTCTCAACCAGGGCTCCATGGATCCATAAGGTTCCCTCAGAGGTTGCTAGGGGTTCCTTGAGCAAAGAGCAATTTCTGCCCCTCAGATAAGTTCCCACTGACACCATTGATATTTTTAGCTATCTGTAAGTGGGTAATTCTTTCCAATGACCACAAGTGTAATGCCGCGTACACACGATCATTTTTCGGGTTGTAAAAAACAATGTTTTTCAGCCTCTAGAAAAAACAAAGTTTTTTTTCAACTTCATCATTAAAACAACGTTGCCTACACATGATAGTGAAAAAATAATGCTCTAGCAAAGCGCATGACGTACAACAGGTACGACGACACTATAAAGGGGAAGTTCCACCATTCGGATGACGCCACCCTTGGGGCTGCTTTTGCTGATTTCGTGTTTGTAAAAGACGATTCGCGCTTTTCTGTCTGTTACAGCGTGATGAATGTGCTTACTCCATTACGAACGGTAGTTTTACCAGAACAAGCTCTTTTTGATGTCACAATGTAGAGTATAAGATTTCCTATCATCTGTGCCAAGTCTTGCCACACATAGTTAATCCAGCTCTGAGCAATCCTCTTTTATTGTTCAGTGAAATAAAACGGACTTACAGAGAAAAACCTTAGTCCGTTCCGCCCCCTTGCTGTGAGTGACACGTTATTTACATCTCTCATGCACTATGCTGGAGACAGGCATTATTTTTCAATTCCCACCCCCACTCCTTTTCTGAAGTCATGTGGTTACTTTTCTGGATTTTGACTGGATGTTACTGATCATAGCAGAATTTAGTGTAAGGAATACACAGGAAAAAATGCATGTTGACAAGGGGAGTGTAGAAGGGGGCGGGGAGTCTACTGACATCACGACTCCACCCACAGAGCTCCAGACAACAGATCCACCCACAGAATCTGCAGTTTTTCAGTTCTTATAACAGACATTTGACAGGTAAGGATACATTCAGGAGGCATGTATATCCTTATAGATCAGCACTATGGCAGTAGTTTAGAAAGGATGAGAGTGGCTTTACATCCACTTTAAGTGTTGTACTTTGAAGACTATCAAAAAAATCAGCATTTACCTCTATCAGACACAAACGCATAAGACAATATTCAATTGAGTGTTATAGTAAAAACGGAAATGAACTATTAAGCACCCATTTACCACATCAATTTAAGGGGAAATAGAAAATACTGCCTCTGTACATCAATGATCTACCAGCAAAGAATCTATCCAGAATGAATACACGATTATTAGAATAAACCATTTCAGAAAAGAACTTAGTGCATAAGCCATATTTGTTAAACAATAAAATCCATTGTGCGAATGTGAACTGGGCAGTGCTGACACTCCAGATCGCAGCCTTCGGCAAACCTTGACTGTTATTACGTCAAGAGTTACCCTTGAATAGCGAGAGTCTCACTCACCCGCTGAAGCCAAAGCCCAGAAATATCAGAAAAGCGGCTCTTCACATTCTCGGCAAATCATCCTCAATTAGAGGGGAAGGGCCAGCTGACCAAAGACTAGAAAGAAAGGAGCTTTTGTGGCACATATTCAAATAAGCATTAGCTGCTATTCAAATTACACAGGTTTTGAATTATAGATGTTGTCTCAGCCAGAAAAACCCAAAGTCCTCATGAACAATTCATGCAGTCATTACGTTTATTTGAAGTATTATTTACCTGGAAATCTACAATGGGCTGTTTTTATTCCTTCAACAAATTATAAGCAGAGTTCCTGCAGATTTATTAAAGTATTCAAAGCCTAGAAATGTATACAAACATGTAATAGTAATATAGCATTGCCTCTGTTTAATTCATTGAAAAAGCCTCAATGGAAATGTTGAAAAATTAATAAAAATGTTGATAATAAAAAAAAAGAAAAAGCCTCATACACACGGTCGGAACTTTAAACACACTTTTCCGTGGATTTTGGTTTGAAGGGCGTTGGCCGTGAACTTGGTATGCATACACACGGCAGGACTTTTTCAGCAAACATTCCCAAAATCACGTGGTTTTTCAGCTCTTTTCTGCTCTTTACCGCCACCCTTTGGTCAACTTCTGCTATTGTTGGTTGATTTTAACATTGGCTCTGAGCATACGTGTTTGTACTTTGGACAAAAGTTTGATGGACTTCTGTACACACGGTAGGACTTTGCACCGTTGGCATCCCGGGTATGACATTTTTTTAAAAACAAAATTATAAAATAATAAATAATTATAAATAATTATAACAAATAATAATATAATTCTAATAAAAAATATTCAATAATGTAATCAAATCAAAATCACTGAAATTTGCTCAGTTGCAGAATTGTCGCTGTCATTGCTTTTATTTTTTTATGACGTATTTCCCCAAAAATCGCTATAGCACAATTCTGCAAGTGATTATAATTTATTATCGCTGTTTTTTAGCTGATCTAAAACCATTTTTGACATAAAGGGACACTTTTGGTTGCTATGGACAATCTACAGTTTGCAGGGAGAAAGAAACGTTTTTATTATATAAAATGACATGCAGGACACTGGGCAGACCACTAGGGACAAGGGGTGTGTTTTTTTTACATACAGTACTGTACTCTTTAAGATTACAGTATACTGTATGTAAAGTGTTTGTTTACTTTTTTGAATTTGGCGCTGTTCTCCGTCCCCGTGCGTCGTAACGTCGCAGGGAACGGAGATCGGCGTCACACAGAGGCACTGTGTGAATCGAGCGAGGTCCCGCTCGCTCACACAGCGCGGTGGCATCGCTTGATCCAGGGACAAGGTAAGTAAAAAGTGCCTGTGGATCTAGCGAGGCAAGCCCGAGTCTGACTCGGGGTTACCGCTCGCAGCAGGAAAATCTAACCCCGAGTCAGACTCGGGAATACCGCCAGGCAGGTTAAGGCTATATATTGCTATTCATTTGGACTATGTTGCCAATAATGTATCGCGGCCTGCCTTTGGTGCAGGAAAAGGTGGTTTCAGCACCAGTGTTAATCCAGCATGGGTTGGCAATTTCATAGGTGTTAAGATAAGTGTTAATGTCAGGTTATGGGAAGATTAGGGTTAGAGGTTAGGGTAAAGGGGTCAGGGTTCAGTTTATGGGGATAAATGTTAGGTTAAAGCAGCCATTCTCAACCAGGGCTCCTTCGAGAAATTGCTAGGGGTTCCTCAATCTATGCCTAATTGACCTCCCATCTGATGGCACCTGCATAGTTCCAAAGACACTAGAATGTCACCAATGATCTTTTTTACTTTTTTTTATTGCAAAAGGTATAAATACAGTTTACAGGAGTAGAATGATTTTCATTATCAGTTACAGTATAAAGAGATTGCAACAAAAGAGCAAAATTATGCAAACAGCTAGTCTTACAACCGTAGAAACCAAACAATCCTTAAAGTGGAGTTTCCATCCCACAATTTTTTTTTTTCATTATTGTGCTCATCAGACCTAAAAAAGAAAAAATGTTTTTTACTCACCTGGAAATGCCTGTTGCTATGCGGTCCCACGAAATCTGCCTTCATAATCACCTAGGATCCTGACATCATCTCCCTCTAATGCTCCTGGGAAATGTGTGTCATCATTTCCCAGGATGCAGTGCGCTTCCCCATTATAACTCCCCATCCAAGATTTCCAGGAAGTAAGTGCTTGTAGGCTTCACAATGCCCACAAGCAAAATGACAACGGTGTGGACATAGTTTTATAAACTATCTTTTTTGAATAACTATGCGGAGCGGTGGCGGATTGTAAAATAGTAAGTGAACAGATTTATATTATAAAAACGCAGGATGAAAGGACATACATTTAAAAAATGCTAATTGTGGTTGGAACCCCGCTTTAAATAAGCCAGATATGTCAACTTTGCAGAGGCGCATTGCGGGCGGTATTAACTCTTTATCGGCCGCTAGCGGGGGTTAATACCGCACCGCTAGCGACCGAATCCTGCGGCAAATGCGACGGTATAGCGCCGCTATTTTTAGCGGCGCTATACCGCCACCGCGCCTCCTGCCCCAGTGTGAAAGGGGCCTTAGTATATATAGCATCCAGCGATATACCAGTATCTGTTGAAAGCCCCTTATCCAGATATCCTCCCGCTTCCCAAGGACCCGAAACCCATAACTCAAGATACCATCTGGAGCTTTATAGTACCTAATATTTAAACCAACTTTATTAAAACATTATATGTGATTACAGGTTCACATTAATTTTAGGGAACAAGTGATACCAGTATTAATATGAGAAAGTCCACCCAATTATTTGCAATCTCCATTCACTTGTATTATAGCCAGATTTCACAGAACTTCTCATATGTGAGATGGAATAGTGTGCCCCCAAAAAGCATGTGCTGAGTAACAGAATACAGATAAAAGGGGTGCTCTGACTTGGTGCACAGTGGTAATGGTTCTAGGAACTGACCAGCAATTATATTGCATTAAAAAATGTAATTTATAAACACATTGGCATTTACACAATTGGATAAAAAAAATTAGAGTGAGGTATGGCATGCAAATAAACCATGAGTTTCCATGGTGACAGCCGGTAGAGGGCAAATGTAAACCTCCTTAGGTGAATAAGTGTCAGGAAATCCCTTCACATATTGTACAGACGTGTAGTGTAGAAAATATGAAACTTTGTTTTTAGAAGATGTTTGGTATGAAACACAAGCGTCTCAAGGCATTTGGAGGCGTAGACAATTTGTTAAAATTGCCGTTGACCCTATGCTCCCCTACTCGTCAATCAACTACAGACTTCACACCTAGGAAAGTGGCAAAGATTTGTTTCTCTATTCCTCAGCCAACACTAGACACCATCTGCTTTCACATTTCAACACCTAGCTGCACAAAACAATGGTGGATTCAAATTCCTTCTGCAAATCTTACAATCTTTATTTTTCCCCATGCACTTCATCTTTGTTACATACAATTATGAAAGACAGTCTGGGAACTACTGTAGTTCACAATGTTGCAAAGAAACAGGTTATAAATGTGTGTTCAGTTTTATTTCTATGATAATTGTTTTTACTGAAATGTAAACATGTAAATAAAAGAACTAGGGTTGTTACTGATTAAAATTTGTGTTCGATTAACCTTTTTTTTTAATCTAATTTTGATTAATTAAAGCGCATACATTTTTCGGATCACCACCATGTATAGTCCCCACTATAATATCCACAGATCTCCCCCACTGTAATATCCACAGACATCTCCCCCACTGTAATATCCACAGACATTCCCCCCACTGTAATATCCACAGACATCTCCCCCCTGTAATATCTACAGACATCTCCCCCCCCCACTGTAATATCCACAGACATCTCCCCCCACTGTAATATCCACAGACATTCCCCCCACTGTAATATCCACAGACATCTCCCCCCCCCCCCCACTGTAATATCCACAGACATCTCCCCCACTGTAATATCCACAGACATCTCCCCCACTGTAATATCCACAGACATCTCCCCCGCTGTAATATCCACAGACATCTCCCCCACTGTAATATCCACAGACATTCCCCCCACTGTAATATCCACAGACATCTCCCCCCTGTAATATCTACAGACATCTCCCCCCCCCCCACTGTAATATCCACAGACATCTCCCCCCCCCCACTGTAATATCCACAGACATTCCCCCCACTGTAATATCCACAGACATCTCCCCCCCCCACTGTAATATCCACAGACATCTCCCCCACTGTAATATCCACAGACATCTCCCCCACTGTAATATCCACAGACATCTCCCCCACTGTAATATCCACAGAGATCTCCCCACTGTAATATCCACAGACATCTCCCCCACTGTAATATCCACAGAGATCTCCCCCACTGTAATATCCACAGAGATCTCCCCACTGTAATATCCACAGACATCTCCCCCACTGTAATATCCACAGAGATCTCCCCCACTGTAATATCCACAGACATCTCCCCCACTGTAATATCCACAGACATTCCCCCCACTGTAATATCCACAGACATCTCCCCCCCCACTGTAATATCCACAGACATCTCCCCCCACTGTAATATCCACAGACATCTCCCCCACTGTAATATCCACATAGATCTCCCCCACTGTAATATCCACAGACATCTCCCCCCACTGTAATATCCACAGAGATCTCCCCACTGTAATATCCACAGACATCTCCCCCCACTGTAATATCCACAGACATCTCCCCCACTGTAATATCCACAGAGATCTCCCCCACTGTAATATCCACAGACATCTCCCTCCACTGTAATATCCACAGACATCTCCCCCACTGTAATATCCACAGACATCTCCCCCCACTGTAATATCCACAGACATCTCCCCCCACTGTAATATCCACAGACATCTCCCCACTGTAATATCCACAGACATCTCCCCCACTGTAATATCCACAGACATCTCCCCCACTGTAATATCCACAGACATCTCCCCCCACTGTAATATCCACAGACATCTCCCCCACTGTAATATCCACAGACATCTCCCCCACTGTAATATCCACAGACATCTCCCCACTGTAATATCCACAGACATCTCCCCCCACTGTAATATCCACAGACATCTCCCCCACTGTAATATCCACAGACATCTCCCCCACTGTAATATCCACAGACATCTCCCCCACTGTAATATCCACAGACATCTCCCCCACTGTAATATCCACAGACATCTCCCCCACTGTAATATCCACAGACATCTCCCCCCACTGTAATATCCACAGACATCTCCCCCCACTGTAATATCCACAGACATCTCCCCCACTGTAATATCCACAGACATCTCCCCCACTGTAATATCCACAGACATCTACCCCACTGTAATATCCACAGACATCTCCCCCACTGTAATATCCACAGACATCTCCCCCACTGTAATATCCACAGACATCTACCCCACTGTAATATCCACAGACATCTCCCCACTGTAATATCCACAGACATCTCCCCACTGTAATATCCACAGACATCTCCCCCACTGTAATATCCACAGACATCTCCCCCACTGTAATATCCACAGACATCTCCCCCACTGTAATATCCACAGACATCTCCCCCACTGTAATATCCACAGACATCTCCCCCTCTGTAATATCCACAGACATCTCCCCCACTGTAATATCCACAGACATCTCTCCACTGTAATATCCACAGACATCTCCCCACTGTAATATCCACAGACATCTCCACCACTGTAATATCCACAGACATCACCCCACTGTAATATCCACAGACATCTCCCCACTGTAATATCCACAGACATCTCCCCACTGTAATGTCCACAGACATCTCCCCCACTGTAATATCCACAGACATCTCCCCACTGTAATATCCACAGACATCTCCCCACTGTAATATCCACAGACATCACCCCACTGTAATATCCACAATCTCCCACATTATATATATTTTTTATCCTAACACCCTAGAGAATAAAATGGCGATCGTTGCAATACTTTCTGTCACGCCGTATTTGCGCAGCGGTCTTACAAGCGCACTTTTTTGGGAAACAATTACACTTTTTTTAATTTAATTAATTAAAAAAATAAGACAACAACTTTTTTAGCTGGCTCCTAGATTCCAAGCAAATTTGTCAACCCCTGCTGTAGAGTGATGGTAGATGTGCTCAATCCCCCGGATGTTCTGGATCAGTGGTCTGCCTGAAGTAAACTGACAATATGAACCAAGTGCACACCTAGAAAACATGGATAGGGCAACGGTGTTATAGTCACCCGCAGGTTCGTTAGTACGTTCATGTACTAATTAGGAGATGTCAATGAAGTAATACCATCTTTGTAACATCTGTCAAAGCTTTACTTAAATCCCACACACAAGCCTATCTGTACGGAAAATTGATCTTCCTTTTGTTCTATCAGAAGTACTTTCCAGCTGGCTCCAGACTTTTATATGCTTTGGAAATAGGTAGGTGGATAATGGCTTAAGCAGTGGAAAAAAAAAGGATATTTCCATTAAAGTAGAGATTTGATGACTAAATATATCCAAACTGAAAAAGAACTGAAAAAGTCATTTGACTTATGCCAGACTGCCCTGCAAAATCTGCATTTAAAACATACTAAGCGGACAGAGATATGTTTTTTCCAGCTTCACCACGATACAGTACAGCATCACAGGTCCATCTATGAAGATGCGTTGTACAATTCATTTAATCATTACAGGTCACGTGATGGTAGTGGACAAGACGTCTACATATAACAGAGACGCAAATTTATTAAAGACTTCTATAAATATATTTTAGGAATACATTTTGATAACAGACCCGGAAGCGAAAAGTGCGATCGTTGACAATGTGTAGCAGCAGATACAGAAGACAATTAACCACTTCAGCCCCGGACCATTTTGTAGCTAAAGGACCAGGCCACTTTTTGCGATTCGGCACTGCGTCACTTTAACAGACAATTGTGCGGTCGTGCGATGTGGCTCCCAAACAAAATTGACTTTTTTTTTTCCCCCACAAATAGAGCTTTCTTTTGGTGGTATTTGATCACCACTGTGGTTTTTAGTTTTTGCGCTATAAACAAAAATAGAGCGACAATTTTGAAAAAAAAAAAGCAATATTTTTTACCTTTTGCTATAATAAATAACCCCAACAAATATATATAAAACATGTTTTAAAATTCCTGAGTTTAGGCCGATAGGTATTCTTCTACATAGTTTTGGTAAAAAAAAAAACGCAATAAGTGTTTATTGATCGGTTTGCGCAAAAGTTATAGCGTCTACAAAATAGGGGATAGTTTTATGGCATTTTTATTAATATTTTTTTTTTTACAAGTAATGGCGGCAATCAGTGATTTTTATCGTGACTGTGACATTATGGCGGACACATCAGACACATTTTAGGGGCCATTGTCATTTTTACAGCGATCAGTGCTATAAAAATGCATTGATTACTGTGAAAATGACACTGGCAGTGAAGGGGTTAACCACTAGGTGGCGCTGTAGGGGTTAAGTGTGCCCTAGTGTGTGATTATTACTGTAGGGGGGTGTGGCCTGGCGTGACATGTCACTGATCGTCGTTCCCTATCGTCGTTCCCTTTCACATGGGCGGATCAGTAATGATCCGCTCGGTGTGTCCGCAAAAGCTCAGCGGGGATCCTCCGTAAAATCCCTGCTGAGCTGGCAGCTGACAGGGCGGTCCCCACACACTGTGCAGGGACCGCCCTGTCTTTCCTCAGCTCTCCCCTATGGGGGATCGGATGAACATGGACTGTATGTCCGTGTTCATCCGATCCGATCAGGCAGACAAAAGAAAAATAGGATTTTCTTCCGTCCGCAAATGCGGATCTTTGCGGAGGCGGACGATTACGGGTGTCAGCGGATGTTCATCCGCTGACACCCGTAATCACATAGGGACCAATGTATGTCCGGTTTTCACCCGCAACGGACGGATGAAAATGCGGACATACGGTCCGCACGTGTGAAAGGGCCCTTACCAGGAAGAACTGGAAAGGTTTGTTTACACTTACCTATCCCCGTTCTTCAGCTTTGTGACCTGATCGCGGGACACCGGCGGCAATCGGGTCCGCGGGCCCTGTCACGTAGCTCAGGACCGGGTCGCTAGCGCGTTGGCGTACGCGCGACCCACAGCTAGGATCTTAAAGGGGACGTACCTGTACGCCCTTGTGCCCAGCCGTGTGATTCTGCCAACGTACATCAGCGTGCGGCGGTCCTTACTGGTAAGTGATTAAAAAAGACTGTTTAACATTGAGTCATGCATTTAGTGTGAAATGCATGGGTAAATAAATAAATAAATAAAAGGACCAAAAGCGAGGCTTTGCAGGGTCAGACTAGACCTTGATCTTCAGACTTTACTTTTTTTCGTTTTCATTGAAGGTAATCCCTGCTTATGCATTTTTTTATTACATGTGCAATTGAAATGGCCAAGGTTTGTGGTTGGTTTATTTATTTCAATGTGCCAAAATGTTCTCACATTTTACAACCCTCCTTGTCCTTGTGCAGAACTCTACATTTGAAAATGTGGATACTTTTGAGTCTATAAAGTGACAAGGAAATGAAAACAGAAACAAATACATTCCCTTTAAGTTAAAAAAGACCATAAACCAGAAAACTATTGGCAAACTAGCATATCTGTAATGGCCATGTTTTTTACGATGGAATAAAAAGGCAGAAAGTGAAGGAGTGCCATTTCATTTGGCTGTACGAATGCAGTAGACATTTGTGTAGGCAATCACAATCACCCATGTCAGAGACACACTTCAAACATAAACACTGCATAATAAATAAAAGTGCATGACAGCCGTCGGCACAATCTGCAGATGTATACCAAATGGTGGATATTAAGAGAAAATACATCTGCTAGGCCATATAGGATTGAGCACTAAGTAAGCAAGATAACATCTTCATGATTTTGCTTTAGGGAAATACAAAATAAGAATAGTGTCAAGTTACAAAGGCCACAAGGTCTTTAAACAGCAATAATATGTAACATGCACCAATTTAAACAAATTAGGTGTGTTTTATATCCACCATATATTATGGCTATGAAAGTCAGTAAAACAGTATATGGCCCAGTACTGCAAGGTGTATGTACAGTACCGTATTTTCCGGCGTAGAAGATGACTTTTTAACCCCTGAAATTCATCTTAAAAGTCAGTGGTCGTCTTATACGACGGTAACCTAACATGCAGACCGCGGTCATTCATTTTTCAAAAGCCGCGCCTCCTTCTTCTGCTGTTCCGTGATAGGCGGAACACTGAGCTTCCCAGGAGACACTGTGTTCAGTTTTCCGCCTATCACGGAGGCCCTCTCGTCCGAGACCGAGGACGAGAGGGCCTCCGTGATAGGCGAACACTGAACACAGTGTTTCCTGGGAAGCTGAGTGTTCCGCCTATCACGGAACAGCAGAAGAAGGAGACGCGGCTTTTGAAAAATGGACGGCCACGGTCTGACAGATACTGCATGTCTTAGGATAAGGTAAGGGATCGTCAAGACATGCAGTGACACAGTGAGGCATGTAATGGGGCACAGTGAGTCTGGCATGTAGTGGCACAGTGAGGCATGTAATGGGGCACAGTGAGTCTGGCATGTAGTGGCACAGTGAGGCATGTAATGGGGCACAGTGAGTCTGGCATGTAATGGCACAGTGAGGCATGTAGTGGCACAGTAAGGCATGTAATGGGGCACAGTGAGTCTGGCATGTAATGGCACAGTGAGG
Source organism: Rana temporaria (assembly GCF_905171775.1). Classification (NCBI taxonomy): domain Eukaryota; kingdom Metazoa; phylum Chordata; class Amphibia; order Anura; family Ranidae; genus Rana; species Rana temporaria. The sequence continues at coordinate 299,950,259 of NC_053492.1, forward strand.
CATGTAGTGGCACAGTGAGGCATGTAGTGGGCACAGTGAGTCTGGCATGTAGTAGCACAGTGAGACATATACTGGGGCACAGTGAGTCTGGCATGTAATGGCACAGTGAGGCATGTAGTGGCACAGTGAGTCTGGCATGTAATGGCACAGTGAGGCATGTAGTGGCACAGTCTGGCATGTAATGGTGGCACAGTCTGGCATGTAATGGCACAGTGAGGCATGTAGTGACACAGTCTGGCATGTAATGGAGGCACAGTCTGGCATGTAATGGTGGCACAGTCTGGTATGTAATGGCACAGTGAGGCATGTAGTGGCACAGTCTGGCATGTAATGGTGGCACAGTCTGGCATGTAATGGTGGCACAGTCTGGCATGTAATGGCACAGTGAGGCGAGGCATGACTAGTAGGAAGGGGGTCATCTTATACGGCGAGTATATCCCAAAACCAACATTTTAGCTGGAAAATTAGGGGGTCGTCTTATACGCCGGCAAATACGGTATATAAAATATACCTATACTAACAACTAGAATAGGATCATTAATATGCAGATTGTTAAACATAGTTGGAGGACAAGTGACTTTCTAAAGTTGTATATTTCCTGCTAACTCAACAAATCTGTGCTCACATAAAGTGTCACTAAACCCACATAATAAAAAACTATCAATAAATGCTGTATTACATGCTGTTCATACTTACTCTGTCACTATGAGATTAGTTTGCTGTATTCTGCAAAAATGCTGGTTGATCCTGCTGCTCTCTACCTCCTCCTTTTTTTATGATTTTACAGAGCAGTGTTGGCAGCTCTGCACATGCTCAGTTTCAGTGAGTTTCTATGCTGAACATTTCCTCCCTATCACATCTGAGCAGCCCATGTGACTATAGAGTCACACATGTGGGTGTGTACACATTGGTAAATGACAGCCCACTCCCTCCCTCCACCTTTATGCCCACTAATCAGCTAAACACAATGGGGATGGGATATTACATGTAGATTAATAGTGGCTTCACCTCCCTCCTATTTTAAGACACAGGCTTATAGGGGCGTGACACAGCCTGTGACTGACAGAAATCTGCCCACACCATGTTATTCACACAAAACAATAAAGATTTGATTTCAAATATATATTTGCATGCCCATTTAAAACAATTTATTGATATTATTTATTTATTTTTACTCTGTAGTCCAAAGACTGTTTTTTGTTTGTTTGTTTTTTAACACATTCCCAGCAGCAGAGGGCTAGAGGCTCCTCCTGCTTATGTTTCCCTGCAGACAGACTGGGAAAGAGCTTGGTCATATGACAGCTGTGAATGAATGAATGAATGAAAAACTTATATAGCGCGGCACATGCGAACCGAATCGCCTCTGGGCGCTTGTTGTTCCTGTCTCTTTTGTATCAAAAGAGATGAGTTTTGATCTTTCTCCTGAATGCCAAGTGATTTTCTGTATATCCATTAAGAAAAAGGAAACTTTTTTTTATTAACCACTTAAGCCCCGGACCAAAATGCAGCTAAAGGACCTTGCCCCTTTTGCGATTCGGCACTGCGTCACTTTAACTGACAATTGCGCGGTCGTGCGACGTGGCTCCCAAACAAAATCGGCGTCCTTTTTTTCCCGCAAATAGAGCTTTCTTTTGGTGGTATTTGATCACCTCTGCGGTTTTTATTTTTTGCGCTATAAACAAAAATAGAGCGACAATTTTGAAAAAATGCAATATTTTTTACTTTTTGCTATAATAAATATCCCCCAAAAATATATTAAAAACATTTTTTTCCCCTCAGTTTAGGCCGATATGTATTCTTCTACATATCTTTGGTAAAAACAATCGCAATAAGCGTTTATCGGTTGGTTTGCGTAAAATTTATAGCGTTTACAAAATAGGGGATAGTTTTATTGCATTTTTATTCATTTTTTTTTTTTTACTACTAATGGCGGCGATTTTTTTCGTGACTGCGATATTACGCCAACATCACATATGATAAAGCATCAGATTGAAGGTTAGTTACACCTCATGTTTTTTCCGGGATAACAATGATCCATTATGCCACAAAATACAATACAGTCTCATCTGGAACAAATTCTCATCTGGTCATTTGATGACCTCCGTGTGCTGCTTCATAAAGATATACATAAAAAAAAAAAAAAAAAAAAGCAATTTTTCTAAAACACACAAATAATATAAAGTACAATAAGAATGGAAAGGGCACGTCTATAACCTGGAATGTGTTTGACTAATCTCAAATTGCCCCGAAATTAACAGCAAACCATTCCATCTGTTGAAATCTACATTAAATGTAACAATACACTGTGCATGGTACGAGAGCTGTACAAAAAAAGACTGAAACTCCATTAGAAAATCTCCTGAGGATTTCAAATACGTTACGTCTGTTATATCAGGCAGCCAGGTTTATATGGGCCTGGCAGTGTGCCTTGTGGAGGTACCTAATAAAAGAAAACATACGCTTCGATAGGCTCGTGTGGTTTCAGAAAAACTAGCACCCGCAGGTTGAGTTACCGACAAAACTAAACTCGATTAAAGCCATAATACTGTGGGAATACATGCCAAGGTGCTACGGTGTTTTAATGCCAATAACATCGACTACAGTAATCCAAAAATGATGTGTAGAAGAGATCATCAGCACATCATGGTAGTATTTAATTCAAAGGTCACCCATTGGTCCATAATGAACACATTTAAAAAAATAAATAAAAATTGCGAGCATATTTGGGGCATTTGATCGTTAAAGAAAACCTGCCATGAGAAATAGATGGGCTCTCATTGCCTCCCTACTTCTGAGAAAGATGTTGCTCTGGTTGTAATGATAATCTCTGGGGTTCATTTACTAAAGGCAAACAGGCAGTTCACCTTGTATGGGAAATTGGGATTACGAGGGAATCTTAGTGAATGTGGTGAAAGTTCACTTTGGAAAAAATACCACATGCAAGAAAAATTCACGAATGATGGATGTCAGCAGAGCTTAAAGTGGTTGTACACTGTGTACAACCACTTTCACCTACAGGTAAGCCTATATTAAGGCTTACCTGTAGGCGCTGGAAATATCTCCTAAACCTACATGACTGGTGGCTCTGACCCTTACGTCACACGACTCCGGCCAGTCACAGAGCCGCAGTCCGTGGCCCCAGAAGGAAGAGGGGTGAAGAATAGACACTTCCTATACAGGGGACACTGGAAGCAAGACGGGTGAAGATGGAAGTGGCCTCCAGATCTGACATCTTGGCGCCTTGTCTTAAGGTAAGTTTAACATAATGTGCTAGTACGCGATGCCTTTACCTTGCAGGGTAAAACAAAAAAAAAAAATGGCCAGCGGTTTCACAAACCTTCCCCCCCTCCGGCGTCACATTTGGCACCTTTCAGGAGGGAGGGGGTGCAGATACCTGTATAATACAGGTATTTGCACCCACTTCCGGGCATAGACTCCCGCAGGAATCACCCCCCCTGCTGTCTTCTGGGAAACACACTGGTCCCAGGGGACCAGTAAGGACGCGCTGCGCGACTCGCGCATGCGCAGTAGGGAACCGGGAAGTGAAGCCGCAACGCTTCACTTTCTGATTCCCTCAATGAGGATGGCGGCGGGGACAGCTGAGAGCCGAGCGATTACTCGGCTTCGGCTGCCAACATCGCGGGCACCCTGGACAGGCAAGTGTCCATTTTTAAAAGTCAGCAGCTGCTGTATTTGTAGCTGCTGGCTTTTAATATATATTTTTTAGGCGGACCTCCGCTTTAAGCTAAGAGAAAATTGCCTTGCAAAGTGAAAAATCTATTTGCTTTTAGTAAATCAAACCTCTCTAGCTCCACGTAAAAAAGTTTGGAAAACTGCATTTTCTGCACATTTGATCCAAGCCTCATACTGAAGATATGGAGAGAGGTCAGCAATGATGTTACTTAGAGTGAATTCACACAAAGCAATGGGAGGCTGCCATCTACGGAACTCTGCGTCCCGGGCCGATCATTTGCATGTGATCTCTGCATGACCCAGCAGCCTCCTATTGTTTTCAATAGGATGTCCTCCCGCAGCTAATCGCATACAATTGTAGGCAGGGTGCATTCGCAATTGTGAATGCACCCTTAGGCCCCATTCACACTTGCGAATTAGTGATTATATGTGGAAGACCCAGCGGTGGTTCCTGGCAATTAGCTGTGGGCAGCTGCCCCATTGAAAGCAATAGGAGACTGACGGCTCCCACAGCTAATCGTAGCCAATGGCATGTAATCGCTCAAGGAGTGATTACCTGCAAATAATAGAGTTAACTTCCTGTAATGACCAGAAGTTCGGAGAAGCATCACTGAGGCCTCGTACACACGTCCGAGTCTCTCGGCAAAAACCAGCAAGAAACTTGCTGGGATTTTTTTTTTCGTCATGTGTACATTTTTCGACGAGGAAACTGTCGAGGATCCCGTTGAGCCAAAAAGAGAGCATGTCTTCTTTTTCCTCGACGGGAATGGAGAAACTTGCCTTGTCGAGTTCCTCGACAGCCTAACAAGGAACTCGACGAGTTTCGCCCATGGAGTTCCTCGGTCGTGTGTACGAGGCCTGTGAGAGCAGAAGCTATCAGAAGTGCTGGGGTAAGAACTTTCACAAATAGTTTATTGTGGAATGTTTGTTTTAATGTGTTAAAGTGGAACCGCACGCAAAAGTTCCGCTTGTTCGTACCCTCCACTGCCACATTTGGTACTTTTTGGGGGGGGAGCGTGTACCTCATTTTAACAGTTACCCACTTCTGGCTAAAATCGCTGATCGGAGATCTATGACATTTCTGGCCCCTCTTCCTTCCCCCCACACACATGTCTCAGGCCCCGTACACACGTCTGAGAAACTCGTTTTGCTCGTCGAGTTCCTTGTGAAGCCGCCGAGGATCTCGGCGAGCCAAGTTTCCCCTTTGACTAACGAGGAAATAGAGAACATGTCGGCCAAAAGTGTACACACGACCGGGTTTCTCGGCAAAATACGGCTCCGATCGCGTGTACGGGGCCTCAGAAGACAGCGGATCCACAGAGCGACTCGTGCATGCGCACTAGGAAACTGGCTTTGAAGCCTGAAGGCCTCACTGCCGGTTCCCCTAACTTACAATTGCAGTGCCTGCAACCGAAGCCGATTAATGAATCGGCTCAGGGTGGCAACATCGCAGGGATCCTTGGACAGGTAAGATTCCTTATATTAAAAGTCAACAGCTATAGTATCTCGTTTTTTTTTTTACAGACTGGAGCTGGTCTTTAAGCTAAAAAATACAGAGGGCTTAATACTACTTCAGATTTGACTGCAAGACTGGAAATACACTTTAAAGCATATGGTGTTTCTATATCCATGTGCATGCCAAATATAATTGCTAATTTACTCATCCAACCTAATAAAATAATTGCTTTAATAACAGACACATTAATTAAACACCGGAATGCTTCTTTTATGTCTTCTTTTACAAACACAAGTAATAATGAAGTCAGCATTAAGCTGAATAAAAATATACTGCTCAAGTAGTACATAGCAGAGATTGTTATACATGAGGTAAAATCAACCATATTCTTTGCAGGCTGCTCCTAGTTGCAATCACCATGTGATAAATCGATCAAAATACTCCTTGAGAACACCGATCTTTATTGTAACAGCGTTACATGTACTCAGGAGTGCATAAAATACTGAACTTGAATGTGGCCAGCATTTGTAACGCTGTCCTCTACATGTAATAGTAAAACTGTACATACATACATACGCCATTAAAAAAGTCATAGGTATGTAATAGGCTATGGAGTTATTTACTAAAGGCAAATAAGCTGTGCACTCTTCAAGGGAATTTTCACTATGCAAATTTATTTTTCTGTAGCTTAGTGAATGTTATGAAAAAATGAACTTTGCAAAAACAACCTGATTGGGTGCAAAGATAAAAAAATATATATTTTTGTTTTAACGTGATTAGATAATGGGAGCCAGCAGAGCTTCACTTCATTCACTAAAGCCTAGTACAAACTAGTAGTATTTTTTTTTTCATCCCAGTAGGGTTACATTTAAAAAAAAATGTCACCTTTGGAGGAGCCACTGTACTAACTATCCAATGTTAGTACTGCAATCTCCCCTGCTGTGCTATTGCGTTCTCAGAGTGGGGCTGCCCCCCGCCAGAAGACTACGGTCGGCGCTCTTAAACATTGACTAGGAGCGCTGATCAGGAGCTGGTCGGCAGACTTTTTTTTTGGTCATTTTTCTGTTGGACCGGTTCCTGTACACACGGGCCGAATGTCCTGCAGCATCGGCCAGTTCAATAGAAATCGCCCAATGCTGCCCGACATTCAGCCCGTGTCTGCTAGGCTTAAGCTAATGCCGCGTACACGCGATCATTTTTCGGCATAAAAAAAAAACGTTGTTTTTCAAAAATGTCATTTAAAATGATTGTGTGTGGGCTTCACATCATTTTTCAGGTTCTGAAAAACGACAAAAAAAAAAAATTCGAGCATGCTGCATTTTTTAACGTCGTTTTAAACGATGTCGTTTTTCGGGTTGCAAAAAATTATCGTGTGTGGGCTAAAACAACGTAAAAAACCTGCACATGCTCAGAAGCAAGTTATGAAACGGGAGCGCTCGTTCTGGTAAAACTACCATCCATAATGGAGTAAGCACATTCATCACGCTGTAACAGACAAAAAAGCGCAAATCGTCTTTTACTAACACGGAATCAGCTAAAGCAGCCCAAAGGCGAATGGAACTTCCCCTTTATAGTGCCGTCATACGTGTTGTACGTCACCGCGCTTTTCTAGATAATTTTTTTAAAACAATGGTGTGTGGGCAACGTCGTTTTAATGATGAAGTTGGGAAAACGTCGTTTTTTGGACATGCTGAAAAATGATCGTGTGTACACGGCATCAGGGAAAATTCTCCAGAAAAGTGAATAGCTTGTTTTCCTTTTGTAAATCAACTCCTGCAGAAGCTGATTGAAATTATTGTATTTTTTTTTTTTTTTTTTACCTCATTTTATGTATTTCAATGTATTTTTTACAATCTAGCTGTAGGTTATAGAGCCAATAATAAATCTCTTCAATTTATGAAAGAAACACTTCATATCGACTAATCACAACTCCCCACAGACAAGTGAAAATAAACTATACACCCACATGAGGAAAAGCAGCATGAATAGTAAACAAGAGTCTGTACATATAATGAAATACAATGGGCCATTTTATACGAGTAGTAATTATTTATGAAGTTGTTTAGAGCTGCTCTTACTCATATTACACTCATTATGGTAGGGCTGTTCTCCTTGGTTTTGGGAAATTTGGAGCTTTACACACCAGGCAGCTAAAAATGGCAGACAGTGAGCCCTGGTTCACACTGGGTACGATTTGGAACGATTTGAGATGCGATTTGACATGTCAAACCGCATCTCAAATCGGTGGCAATTGTCGGCAATGACACTGTCCTAATCAGTGCGACGCCGCATCTGCGATTTCAAAAAGTAGTTCCTTTACTACTTTTTGCGATTTCGGGCCGCGATTTACATCAAATTGCGGCCGAAATCATGGCAAAATCGCGGTAAAATCGCGCATTTTACCGCGATTTTGAATTCGCAGCAGCGTGAACCTAGGCTGAAAGACTTACTACTATGGCATAAATAGTAACCAATAAGGCATTTTGATTTTGAAACTTTCCCAATGTTATCACGAAAGTACCTGTAAAGCATGGGTTGTGCTGCTTACTGACTGTCTTCCAGTCCTGTCTTCTATGGGGCACATTTCCTATTATTTAGTAAACTGAATTTGGTAACTGTAGATGCAGTTGTCGTACAGTTGGTACGACAAATTGCTCAAACACAGGCTGCCTAAAGGTTATTTAAGCAGAAAAAAATCTGAGGCCTCGTACACAGGGCCGCTGATAGGCCAGTACAGCTGGCCCAGCTGTACCGGGCCCGGCTGGCAGGGGGGCCCGGGCAGCCTCGACAGAACCAATTAATGTTTTAAAAAAAAAAAACTTCCACAGTCATCCGACCAGCTAATACACAAATAGGCCAACAGACTATTTCCTGTATTTCGGGCGCGGAAGAGTATCACTTCTCTCTCCCGCGCCGGCTCCTCTGCTCTGCTCAGTCTGCAGAATCAAGTCCCGGCCAGCTTGTCCTTCCCTGGCGCCGCGGAGTGATTCTTCTCCCTCCGCGGCGCCAGGGAAGAGAGTGAGAGAAGGCAAAGCAGCGGCCGTTGCAGAAAGGAAAAAAACATTTTTTGTGACACTCCAGGCAGCGAATCCAGGCAGGCAGACAGCACAGCAGCCAGCACTACTACTGCAGTCAAGGAGGAAGTGACTCTGTCCTGTCCAGGAATCAGGATAACAGGTATGAATGTACTTGTTTGGGGGGGGGGGGGGGGGGGGCGGGTCAAGATCTTCTGTCTGCAGGCTCACTCTAATTATTATTTCAGGCCTGGCTACCCCACTGTAGCTGAAAGTACAAGATCACATAGCAGAAACCCTAGAGAACAAGACAGTCTGATCACTGAGTAGTGGTAGCATTTAAAGCAGACGTTCACCCAAAAAAATTATTTTTAACATTACATTCAGCCGAGTTGTCCTAATGACAATCGCCTGTTTTTGTTTTTTTTGTACATAACGTATTTCACCGCCGCTTCCGGGTAGCTCTTCTGCGGGACTGGGCGTTCCTATCTGATTGACAGGCTTCTGACCGTCGCATACTACGCGTCACTACGAAAGAAGCCAAACGTCGGTGCGCAGGCGCCGTATAGAGACGCACCGACGTTAGGCTTCTTTCGGCAACTCATGATGCGCTGTATGCGACCGTCGGAAGCCTGTCAATCAGATAGGAACGCCCAGTCCCGCAGAAGACATACCCAGAAGCGGCGGTAAAATACAGTATGTACAAAAAAAAAAAAAACAGCCGATTGTCATTAGGACAATTCGGCTGAATGTAATGTTAAAATTTTATTTTTGGGTGAACCCCCACTTTAAGGAAAATGTTTTACTGCAAATACATACCTCCCAACCGTCCCGGATTCCACGGGACCCTCCCGCAATTCCAAGTGTGTCCGGGGGTCCCGCGGACTAGACTAGAGTCCCAGAAAACAGGGCCCCAGGCGCGACCTTTAGGGGGAGACATTCCGTGCCTCCTCCTAATTTTCATTTTCTGTGTCCCCGATCTCACCCGCCATGTTTGGTGCCCTGTGATTGGGCATATGGGGGTCATGTGCAGCGTGGGGCTGGCCTGTCTGGGATCGTCTAGAAGTCCCACCTCCGCACATGACCGCTATACGCCCAATCACAGTGCGACGGGAAATACGGACAATGGTGGCGGGAGACAATCACAGTGTGAGCCGCCGGAGCTGCGGTCTTCACCTCCGCCTGTCTCTCTGCTCTGTGTCCCTCGGCGGCAGAGGGGCAGGGCGACTCGGTTCTAAGAGATGGGAGCATGGATGATGGAGGTGCAGTCTTACACCATGGAGCGGGCTGCAGGTGGATGGCGCAGGCGGGGAGTCGGGACAGAGGTAAGGAGGACGGATTTGAACCAAGCTGTGGGGAGGGGGGTGTGTGAGTAGTGCAGGAAGTAGGACGCTTACTGTAGGAGTCAGGGGGGTCAGCGTCTGTGTCAGGTGGGGGTCAGCGTCTGTGTCAGGTGGGGGTCAGCGTCTGTGTCAGGTGGGGGTCAGCGTCTGTGTCAGGTGGGGGTCAGCGTCTGTGTCAGGTGGGGGTCAGCGTCTGTGTCAGGTGGGGGTCAGCGTCTGTGTCAGGTGGGACTCAGCGTCTGTGTCAGGTGGGACTCAGCGTCTGTGTCAGGTGGGACTCAGCGTCTGTGTCAGGTGGGGGTCTGTGTCAGGTGGGGGTCTGTGTCAGGTGGGGGTCAGTGTCTGTGTCAGGTGGGACTCAGCGTCTGTGTCAGGTGGGACTCAGCGTCTGTGTCAGGTGGGGGTCTGTGTCAGGTGGGGGTCTGTGTCAGGTGGGGGTCAGTGTCTGTGTCAGGTGGGGGTCAGCGTCTGTGTCAGGTGGGGGTCAGCGTAATGTGAGTAGTGCAGAAAGTAGGAGTCAGGTGGATCAGTGTGTTTGTCAGGGGGTCAGATAGATCACATGTGTTCAAAACATGGAAAGAGTGCAGCGCTATGTGGTTAAAATCATGTGTGAAATAAATGTTATACCTTGAAATCCTCTGTAACTCAAAACATGCAACCTGTAGAATTTTTTAGACCTTGCCTATGGAGATTTTAAAGGGTAAAAGTTTGTTGCCATTCCACAAGCGGGTGCAATTTTTAAGCGTGACATGTGGGGTCAAAATTTACTCGGCGTAACATTATCTTTCACAATATAAAAAAAATTGGGCTAACTTTACTGTTGTCTTGGGTCTGTTCTAATCTGAAAACAGTATTTATTTTGGATAATAAAACTTATAACTGGCTGGAGAAAAATAAATATCACTTGTAGACAAATCTGCACGTTGTTTCAAGGCGGGGTCTGGGGAGGGGCCAAGGGCGGGGCCAGGGGTGTGGCTGAAGGAGGGATCAGGGGTGGAGCTGAAGGGGGCCCCGTCAGGTATGCTGTACGGGGCCCCATGATTTCTATCAGCGGCCCTGCTCGTACACAAGACAGTTTTCCTCGACAGAATCCATCAAGAAACTTGGTGGCAGAGCTTTTTTGCCGAGGGAAACGGTTGTGTGTATGTTTTTCATCTAGAAAACTGTCTTGGAACTCGATGAGAAAAAAGTCCTCGACGGGACTCTCAATTTCCTCGTCGTGTTCCTCGTCGGGCTGGTTTTCGACGAGAAACATGTTCGCGTGTATGCTTAGAAACCCACACATGCTCAGAAGGGTGGTGCCAGTGGAATCAAACGTCCCCTTTATAGTGCCGTCGTACGTGTTTTACGTCACCGCGTTTGAGAACAACGAGATTTTGTCTTGACAGTGTGTACGCAAAGAAAGCTTGTCAAGATTCTCGACAAGCCTAACAGGGAACTCGTTGAGGAAAACGATGTTTCATTTACGACGAGTTCCTCGGTCATGTGTACGAGGCCTTACTTGGCTATAACTGGCATGTGTATAGCTAGTTTTACTAGTAAATTGGTTGGAAGGACTGGAGCTTGTCAACCAGTCCCCAGTCAGTGTTTTTTAAGAAAACCACTGGCTTTAACAAGGATAAACTATATAGCCAAAAGTTGGTGGACATCTGAGTATCAGGCCTCGTACACACGACCAAGTTTCTTGGCAAAAACCAGCAAGAAACTTGCTGGGAGATATTTTTTTGCCGAGGAAACCGGTCGTGTGTACATTTTCGTCGAGGAAACTGTCGAGAAACTCGACGAGCCCAAAAATAAGCAAGTTCTCTATTTCCTCAACAGGAATGGAGAAACTTGCCTTGTCGAGTTCCTCGACAGCCTAACAAGGAACTCGACGAGGAAAACGATGTGTTTCGCCCGTCGAGTTCCTCGGTCGTGTGTACGAGGCTTCACACCTACCTACAGTATATGGCTTTAAATATGTTGATACACTTTCAAATTATTGTGTTCAGATACTTTCAGTGAAAGGCAAAGTTAATGATATGGTGTAAAGTACAAAGAGAGTGTACTGTTAATACCACAGCATTCAAAGATATCTTATGCCACGTACACACGACCGTTATTCATGTCATGGAAAAAAACAAAGTTTTTCTCGAAGTGATTGCTCTCAAGCCTGCCTTGCCTAGAAAAAAATGCTCAAGCAAAGCGCGGTGACGTACAACACGTACGACAACACGTACAACGGTACTCTAAAGGGGAAGTTCCCGTTAGAATGGTGCCACCCTTTGGGCTGATTTTGCTCATTTCGTGTTACCGCGTGTTAGTAAAAGTTTGGTGAGAGATGATTTGCGCTTTTCAGTCTTTGTGCTTTTCACTCTGTTACAGCGTGACGAATGTGCTATCTCCATTACAAACACTAGTTTTACCAGAATGAGTGCTCCCGTCTCATAACTTGCTTCTGAGCATGCGTGTGTTTTTTCCCCCTCGTTAAAGCGTACACACAACCGTTTTTCACGATGTAAAAAAAAACGAAAAATAGAGCAGGTTCTACATTTTTTAACGGGCATATTTCTCGTCGAGAAAAATGCTCTGGGGCATACACACAACCGTTTTTCATGACCAATTTAAAAAATTGCATTTTTCTTGTCATGAAAAACGGTTGTGTGTACGCGGAATTAGGCCCCATACACACGAGAGGATTTATCCGCAGATACGGTCCAGCGGACCGTTTCCACGGATAAATCCTCTCAAAGATATCCGCTGATTTCGATGGGATGGAGTGTACACACCATCCCATTGAAATCCGCGCGGAAATCCTCTGGCGATGACGTGTCGCGCCGTCGCCGCGATTATGACGCGGCGACGGGCGCGACGCTGTCATATAAGGAATTCCACGCATGCGTCAAATCATTACGACGCGTGCGGGGAATCCCTTTGGACGGATGGATCCGGTAAGTCTGTACAGACGAGCGGATCCATCCGTTGGAATGGATTCCAGCAGATGGATTTGTTGTGCAGCACAGCAAATATTCGATCTGCTGAAATCCATCCCAGAGGAGATTTCTCTGCGGAAAAAGATCCGCTGGCGTGTACACACCATAGGATCTATCCGCAGAAACCCATTTGCTGGGATTTATCTGCGGATGGATTCTATCGTGTGTATGGGGCCTCAGACTTTGAACAGTTTGGAGATGGACATTTTTTGTTTCAACAAGATTGTGCCCCTGTAGACAAAGAGAGGTCTATAAAGGCATAGTCTGATGAGTTTGATGTAAAGGAACTGGAGTGATAGACACAGAGCCCTGACTTAAACTTTTTTGAACACCTTTGTCAAGTAGAGTGCCGATAGCGAGAATGGACTTCCCATCCAACATCAGTACCTGGCCATTCAAATGCTCTTTTGGCTAAAAAGGGCACAACTTCCCATAGAAACACTCAAATATTGTGATAAGCCTTCCCAGTAGGGTTGTCCCGATACCACTTTTTTGAGTACAAGTACCGATACTTTTTTTTCAAGTACTCGCCGATACCGATTACCAATACTTTTTTTTTAATGTCATGTGACAGTGGCAGTATTTTTTTTTTCTTAGGGTGGGGGTGGATTGGCAGTGTGTTTTTTTTTATTATTTACATTTTAATTTAATTTATTTTAAAAATATATATATTTATTGCAATTTTTTTTTTGTTAATCAGCCCTGTTGGGGGTCTTTGGAGAGATATCAGGGGTCTTAACAGACCTTCGACATCTCCCCTTTAAGACAGAGAAAGGGACTAAGGATTCCCCAGTCCCTTTCTCAGCTGAAATGAATGGAGAGAAGCTCCTCTCCATTCATAAACTGAAGCATCGTAAACAAAGGTTACGATGCTCAGTTATATGAATGGACATAGTCAGTGATCACTGACTCTGTCCATTTGGAAAAGGTAGGAGCCGGATTTAGCGGCTCCTACCTCCGCTCTCCATCCTGACAAATTGAGGGGGGAGAGCAGCACGGACGGAGGGAGAGGACTGCATGGACGGGGGGGAGAGGACTGCATGGACGGGGGGAGAGGACTGCACGGACGGGGGGAGGGCTGCATGGACAGGGGAAAAGACAACACGGGGAAGAGACAACACAGGGAAAAGACAACACGGGGAAAGACAGCAAGGAGCACGGGGGAAAGACAGAACGAAGCACAGGAGAAAGACAACACAGGGAAAAGACAACACGGGGAAAGACAGCAAGGAGCACGGGGGAAAGACAGAACGAAGCACAGGGGAAAGACAGCACGGAGCACGGGGAAAGACAGCACGTAGCACGGGGGAAAGACAGCACGGGCGAAGGACAGCACGGAGCGCGGGGGAAAGACAGCACGGAGCACGAGGGAAAGACAGCACGGAGCACGGGGAAAGACAGCACGGGGGGAAAAGACTTGCAACTTCCCTGCCTGCCCAGGTATTGGGTGAGGCATCGGAGCATTTCCCCCGAGTACAAGTACTCAGGTAAATGCTCGGTATCGGTACCGATACTGATACTAGTATCGGTATCGGAATATCCATACTTCCCAGAAAAACAGTGGCTATTAAATCAGCAAAGGGGGTCAGCTCCATATCTATATCAATGGTTTTCAAAGAGGATGTCCAGTAAGCTTATACTGTATAAGTGTAATGGCCAGGTGTGTATATACATAGAAATTCATAAAGAGTGTCTATAAAACTTTTAAAAACTCCAATGTGGCCAGTGGTTTTGATAGTTCTCTACAGCATTCTATGTACACATGGGAGTACCTTTTGGTTATGTAACTGAAATGGTGCTAGCTTTTAAAGATTTGCTTTAAAAGCTTCAAGCGTATTTCCACTTTTGCAGTTAAATATGAGAAAGCCCCACTATACTGTATGTTTGTTATGTGCTTCCATTCACACAGCATACCTTTTAGATCTCAGATTAAGGTCTCATTGCTGACTGCATGTTTTTTTAAGCCTAGTGTACATGGGCCAAATGTCGGGAGACATTTCCGACATTCGGCCCATGTGTATGTCAGTCGGTCCGACAGAAGCCGGGTTCAATCGGACGAGCATGCTGGAAACCAGCAGCCGACCGGCCCCAATCAGCGATGGCTGAGAGCGCTTTTGAAGTGTTTTGGCGGGAGGGCCGTCCCCCTGTCAGAACACAACAGCTCAGCGGAGGAGATCACTGTACGGTCGTCGGACTGTTGGTATAGCGGCTCTGAGCAGAGCTGTTCATTTTTTTCCATTCAACCCACTGGGTTGAATGAAAAAAAAAAAAAAACAATGCCTCGTACACACGACCGGATTGCTTGGCAGGAAAACTGCCACGAGAGCTTTTGGCCAGGAATCCCGGCCATGTGTATGCTCCATAGCAGTTTTCCCGACAGGTAAAAACCAACAGGAATCCCGGCAGGAAAAAAGAGAACATGTTCACTTTTTTCCCGCCGGGATTCTCGGCGGTTTTTAAGCTGGAAGTTTCCCTATGGAACACACTGCGGTGGAGCATACACACGGCCGCGTTTCCCGACCAAAGCTCTCATGGCAGTTTTCCTGTCAGGAAACCCGGCCGTGTGTAGGGGGAAAAAGCTACCGAGCAGGTTCTCGATTTTCCCCACGGTTTTTCAGGCGGACTTTTTCCCGCCGGGAAAACCGATCGTGTGTACAAGGCATTAGTGTGTACCAGGCTTTAGAGTGCACTTGTCCCAAGTCTGTCCCCATTAACATACAATGAAATAATCTAGCCCCTAAACCTTTAACCCTTTGTTAAGATGGACAATGTTCAAAATGTAGTTACAATTGATAATGAAGATCTGCCTGCACAAAACAGACTGGGTTAATTATGGCAAACACAGCTGCCCAGCACCCTCATAAACTAGTAGGATTTTTCCTTCCTGTAGGGTCCAGAATGAAGCATATAAAAAGGGTAGGCTGCATTTTTTTTTAAGTTATCCTATGTAAATGGAGACATGTAACAAATATAAAGTAAGTGTTATCCCTATTTGGTTGAAAAGGTAAAAATACTCTTTAAGCCCCGAGTTAAAGCTAAACAAAAACCTCTAATTTAAATATATTCACAAAAAGCCACAGAGGATAAAACTCCACTTTTTGTGCACCAAATACATGTGTAAAGCAAGATTTTACCTTGTAAAATTAGCAGTAATATCACGGGGCTGCATAAAGTATATGCTATCCTCATGACTAAGCTCGGGGGAGTGAAACGCGTTAGTCTGGTTGAAGTCCAGGCTAGATGTGCAACTTCTAGGGGTCACCCTTTCCTTCTTTGAACCTGCATAAAGTATAGCCTGTGCAGAGAACAGAGCTGTAAGAGGGACCCAGTAGACCCCCCTTATAGGCTAGTCGTAGAATCCTACAGGAGGGGTGGAGACATGACCATCACTCTGTACAAGGAGATGAGAAGCACGGTCTGGTCTTTATTATAGAAATATCCTGCACAGAGGTGATGCTTAGGAGTTGTTTAAAGCTAAATTGCTGCACAGATCTGAAAAAAATACACAAAGAATGCCAAAATTCAAGTAAGAATACACATGCCTCTTGTATAAAGACAGTATAAAAAATATGAGAACCTGGATTTACTTTATATCATCTGTCATTGAAATATTGCCAGCAGCCAAAGTCTGAGCCAAATACTTCTCCAGAGATAGTTATTAATCTCAAAGTGTGGGAGCTATAAAGATGCATTCATCTAGAAATAATTAAAAAAGTAGCTGTGAAAATAACCAGGTTCCAATCCTCCCAGTGAAGGACGGGTCATCATCTCAATGTATGCTCTGTAATGTAAAGGATTGAAAAAAAGTAACAGGTCACATGAGACATCACTGTAATAGTTGTGGTTGGTTAATGGGATGGTCTCACCCCCGGGGTCTCCGAGATATTAGAAGCTGTTAAGAAACCTGCCATCATCTGTCTTACATCAAAATTGCAATCCTGCTAGGACTAGCCCTTTCAATTACAGTATCTCACAAAAGTGAGTACACCCCTCACATTTTTGTAAATATTTTATTATATCTTTTCATGTGACAACACTGAATAAATTACACTTTGCTACAATGTAAAGTAGTGAGTGTACAGCTTGTTTAAAACTCAACACACAGCCATTCATGTCTAAACCGCTGGTAACAAAAGTGTGTACACTCCTAAGTGAAAATGTCCAAATTGAGCCCAATTAGCCATTTTCCCTCCCCAATGTCATGTGACTCGTTAGTGTTACAAGGTCTCAGGTGTGAATGGGGAGCAGGTGTGAAATTTGGTGTTATCGCTCTCACTCTCCCATACTGGTCACTGAAAGTTCAACATGGCAACTCATGGCAAACAACTCTCTGATGATCTGAAAAAAAGAATTGTTGCTCTACATAAAGATGGTCTAGGCTATAAGAATATTGCCAAGACCCTGAAACTGAGCTGCAGCACGGTGGCCAAACCTTTTGAAGAGCAAGGGCCACTTTAGTGACTTGGTAACCGGTTCACAATCAGTGAAGCGGGCAAATGACAGGTCCGTGTCCATTTGAAGCATGCAGAGCAGACACAGACACAGCCCACTCTGAGCACTCTGATCCATTTCGCCCATACAGAAGTGGATAGATCCCCTTGTGTTTTCTTAAGTGGATCAGATTGGAGATAGGCAGGTGTAAATGGACAAAAGTCCGATCTTCGTCCAGACTGAAGGGGACAAATTCCCTTCTGTTTTCCTAAGTGGATCAGATTGGAGATAGGCAGGTGCTTCATTAGACTCAATGGGGGTTATTTACTAAAACGGCAAGGTGCAAAATCTGGTGCAGCTCTCCATAGACACCAGTCAGCTTCCAGGTTTTATTGCCAAAGCTTAACCTCCCTGGCGGTATCCCTGACTCGGGGTGGATTTTCAACACCAGGATCGGTATCCCCGAGTCACGCTCGGGGTAGCTGTGCAGAGTGTGCAGCGGCGCGGCTTACCTGCTCGCTGAATCCACAGACAAGTTACTTACCTTGTCCCTGGATCCAGCGATGCATCCCCGCTGTGTGAGCGAGCGGGTCCTCGCTCGATTCACAGTGTCCCTGTGTGCCGCCGATCTCCGTTCCCTGCGACGTTACGACGCACGGGGGTGGAGAACGGCGCCAAATTCAAAAAAGTAAACAAACACAATACATACAGTATACTGTAATCTTATAGATTACAGTACTGTATGTAAAAAATACTCACCCCCCTTGTCCCTAGTGGTCTGCCCAGTGTCCTACATGCACTTTTATATAATAAAAACTGTTCTTTCTGCCTGAAAACTGTAGATTGTCCAAAAGTGTCCCTTTATGTCAAAAATGGTTTTAGAGCAGCTAGAAAACAGCGATAATAAATTATAATCACTTGCAGAATTGTGCGATAGCGATTTGTGGGGAAATTCGTCATAAAAAAATAAAAGTAATGACAGCGACAATTCTGCAACTGAGCAAATTTCAGTGATTTTGAGTTGATTACATTATTGAATAATTTTTATTATAATTATATTATTATTTGTTATAATTATTTATAATTATTTATTATATTATAATTTATCATTTTGTTTTTAAAAAAAAATCATACCCGGGATGCCTACAAGACTCTTGTTTGGTCAGATTTAAATGAGTTATTCCTAAGAATTACAGATCTACAGTATAAAACGCCAAATTTCCTTGCAAAATAATTGTACCGCTTTTGGTACGTAATTCCAGACAGAATCATACCGCCAGGGAGGTTAAAGGGTTTGTAAACCCCAATATTTTTTTTTTTAAATAACAAACATATCATACTTGCTTCCACTGTGCAGTTCGTTTTGCACAGAGTGGCCCCGATCCTCATCTTCTGGGGTCTCCCAATAAGCTGAAGTTAGAAGCTGATTGGCTATCATGCACAGGTTCGCCAGATTCTGAGTGCTCCAGTTTTAGTAAATCTACCCCACTGTCTTGTGCTAATCTGATATCTTTTCCTTCCATATACAGTATTTACATATAATCCTTTGTGCTATATCAAGCAAAAGCTAGCCTTTTGGAGGACAAATATGCACATCACAACTATAGGAATATCAGAATATACTTGCACAAGATGTAATGTAAACAATTCATAATCAATTCACTTCTTGCCCTCTAAATTTCATGAACTTTTACTATCTATTTTATTACAAAAGACAAACAAAAAAATAGACATAGAAACACTATAAATACCAAATGAAGGATTCTTTGTCCCGCGTTTTCTGGTCTTCACAATCCAGAAAGGTAGTCCTCTCACCGACATTCTTCCACTCTACCCAGCTAAAGAATAGCCTTCTACAAATTACAATATTACCAAAATTGCTCCAAAGATTTCTAAGTGCACGGATAAAGACAGCAATGACAGGACAAAGCAGCGCACGTGCGTTTTCCTTTGGGAGACGGAGGAGGAGAAGATCAAGTGGATTTCTATTTTAACAAGGCGTGAGATTTCAAATGAACAGCAAATCTGTGCTTCTTAAGGATTCAAACAAAAGACTGTGCCCTCGTAATAAGGAGCCTGTAAATCTTTAGACCAACGCGACTGGCAAATAAGAAGTACTAACATGAGTTAAGAACTGAACACAGAATCCATTATTGGTGTGATATCAATATGCTTCTGATAAAATGGTGAAATGAAACTCTTCCTTTCAGCTCAGTGGTAATTGTAAAGCTCCCTTCTGCTCATTGCTGTTCACTTTCTTGAGTCTAATTGAACATGCAATTTATTGACACTAAAGATACCCACGCAGATTGATCAATAAAAGTCAGTAGAGATGAATGATTGTTCCCGCAACTGTAATGGAGACATACACCATACAATTTTCTTGTTCAATTTCCTTTAGATTTACCTTCAGCTATTTAGAACAAGGACTGCAAACACACCGCAAATACACCAAAGGGCATGCAAAGATAAAAAACACAGCCGCGGCTGACAGTCCGATCGGCTCGTCGCCATTTTTTATTAGGCTGTCGAGGAACTTGACAAGGCAAGTTTCTCCATTCCCGTCGAGGAAATAGAGAACATGCTCTCTTTTTGGCTCGTCAAGTTTCTCGACAGTTTCCTCGACGAAAATGTACACACGACCGGTTTCCTCGGCAAAAAAACATCTCCCAGCAAGTTTCTTGCTGGTTTTTGCCGAGAAACTCGGGCCCCGTACACACGACCGAGTTTCTCGGCAGAATTCAGCCAGAAACTCGATCGGAGCCGTATTCTGCCGAGAAACCCGGTCGTGTGTACACTTTTGGCCGAGGAAACCGACGAGGAATTCGTCGAGCCAAATAGAGAACATGTTCTCTATTTCCTCGTGAGGCCCCGTACACACGTCCGAGAAACTCGACGGGCAAAACACATTGTTTTGCTCGTCGAGTTCCTTGTGAAGCCGCCAAGGATCTCGGCGAGCCAAGTTTCCTCTTTGACTAACGAGGAAATAGAGAACATGTTCTCTATTTGGCTCAACGAGTTCCTCGGCCAAAAGTGTACACACGACCGGGTTTCTCGGCAGAATACGGCTCCGATCGAGTTTCTGGCTGAATTCTGCCGAGAAACTTGGTCGTGTGTACGGGGCCTTAGTCAATGAGGAAACTTGGCTCGCCGAGATCCTCGATGAGGAAAACGATGTGTTTTGCCCGTCGAGTTTCTCGGACGTGTGTACGGGGCCTCGGTCGTGTGTACGAGGCTTCAGGGGTATACCGCAGCAGGAATCCAGTGTAAGCTAAACGGAATTCAGCACAACGCGAACGGTGTGTCCTGGAGTAGGAATCTCCAGATGACTATCCTGGCCTGGCTGGAGTATATTCTGATGGGCGTTATATGATCTTCTATCTGGTGAAGCGGCTGTGAACGCCTTTATTTTACTAGATGAACAGAACATCAGAGTAGATTCACCTGCTGTCAAGTTTTCCTTATCCCATTCTATTTAATCAATATGGACTTTGCCATTCATGAGTCCGCTCATATTTATCTATTGGAACAAATCTTCAGAGTTAACTCTTTAACCACTTCCTTACTGGGCACATATACCCCTTCCTGACCAGGTGAAATTTCAGCTTGTGGCACTGCGTCACTTTAACTGACAATTGCACGGTCGTGCGACGTGGCTCCCAAACAAAATTGACGTCCTTTTTTCCCCACAAATAGAGCTTTCTTTTGGTGGTATTTGATCACCTCTGCGGTTTTTATTTTTTGCGCTATAAACAAAAATAGAGCGACAATTTTGAAAAAAAAACCAATATGTTTTACTTGTTGCTGTAATAAATAGCCCAATTTACGTATTCTTCTACATATTCTTGGTAAAAAAAATTAAAAAATCGCAAGAAGCGTCTGGTTTGCGCAAAAGTTATTGCGCTTACAAAATAGGGGACAGAATTATTATTATTTATTATTTTTTTTTACTACTAATGGCGGCGATCAGCATTTTTTTTTCGTGACTGCGACATTATGGCGGAGACATCGGACACTTTTGACACCATTCACATTTATACAGCGATCAGTGCTATAAATATGCACTAATTAATGTATAAATGTGACTGGCATTGAAGGGGTTAACACTAGGGGGTGAGGGAGGGGTTAAATGTGTACCCTGAATTGTGTTCTAACTGTGTGTGGATGGGGGTGACCGATCTATGTCCCTATGTACAAGGGACACAGATCGGTCTCCTCTCTCCCCTGATTTTTGACCGAAGGACAACAGACCGATGGCCCATACACACGGTCGGTTTTGACCGATGAAACTGAACTTCGGTCCATTCTCATCGGTTTGGAACGACCGTGTGTACGCGGCCTCAGAGAAAACTGCTAATATGCAACACAACAATCACTTTACAATTCAAGTGGTGCCCCCTTAAAAATAGGCCCCGCAGCCATGACAACTGAGCCACGCTGCCTAAATTTTGGAATGGTTCAAATTAGGAGGCATACCAATGAGAGGCATTCTGTTGCTGCAGCAATATTAAGGGAAACCGAACTGCTAAAAAAGTGAGTCCATTTGTTTAGGAATCAAACATATTTCCTTGTCTAGGCCAAAAAAATGAACAAGTGGATTTTTTTTCTTACCAATGTTATTTTAATGATGAGAATTTAATGGTGACTATTACATAATATCAATGCTATGCGCAGCAACTTTTATAGCTCAGGTTCATGTGGAATTTCAAAAACCGTAAAATAAAAATTCTAATAACAGGTCTATTTTTTGCTTCTCGGTTTCCTCCTAAGGACTTTAGCTTCGAAATTTGTTTTTCATATGACGAAACCCTCTGCCAGAATATCCGTATATAATAATGGGTGGCGAAAACATACCGTATATACTAGTGCTGTCAAACGATTAAAATTTTTAATCGCGATTAATCGCATTAATGTCATAGTTAACTCACGATTAATCTATCTAATTTATGACGAATTTCCCCACAAATATCGCACAATTCTGCAAGTGATTATAATTTATTATCGCTGTTTTCTAGCTGATCTAAAACCATTTTTGACATAAAGGGACACTTTTGGACAATCTACAGTTTTCAGGCAGAAAGAATAGTTTTTATTTTATAAAAGTACATGTAGGACACTGGGGAGACCACTAGGGACAAGGGGGGTGTGTATTTTTTACATACAGTACTGTAATCTATAAGATTACAGTATACTGTGTGTATTGTGTTTGTTTACTTTTTTGAATTTGGCGCCGTTATCCGCTCCCGTGCGTCGTAACGTCGCAGGGAACGGAGATCGGCGGCACACAGACACTGTGAATCGAGCGAGGAGGACCCGCCGAGCGAGGAGGACCCGCCAAGCGAGGAGGACCCGCTCGATCACACAGCGGGGTGGCATCGCCGATCACACAGCGGGGTGGCATCGCTGGATCCAGGGACAAGGTGAGTAACTTGCCTGTGAATCCAGCGAGAAGGTAAGCCGCGCCGCTGCACACTCTGCACGTCCACCCCGAGCGCTCCCGCGTTAATCGCGCGATAAAAATATTGACGGCGTTAACATGGGTTTGCGTTAACGCCGTTAATATCGCGTTTAACGCACAGCCCTAGTATATACTTGAGTATAAGCCGACCCGAATATAAGCCGAGGCACCTAATTTTACCACAAAAAAATGGGAAAACTTATTGACTCGAGTATAAGCCTAGGGTGTCCATCTGCATGCCTCACTGTGTCCATGCCTCACTGTGCCCATGCCTCACTGTGTCCATGCCTCACTGTGCCTATACCTCACTGTGCCCATACCTCACTGTGCCCCTGCCTCACTGTGCCCATGCCTCACTGTGTCCATGCCTCACTGTGCCCATGCCTCACTGTGTCCATGCCTCACTGTGCCTATACCTCACTGTGCCCATACCTCACTGCGCCCCTGCCTCACTGTGCCCCTGCCTCACTGTGCCCATGCCTCACTGTGTCCATGCCTCACTGTGCCCATGCCTCACTGTGCCCCTGCCTCACTGTGCCCATGCCTCACTGTGTCCATGCCTCACTGTGCCCATGCCTCACTGTGTCCATGACTAGACTTACATTTAACATGGGAGTATATAGAAGGGGTGCCCAGCTTTGAAAAATCAGTGCTCCCCACCGTAGGAACCCCAGACAGCAAACTTTGCACACTTGTAGAGGAGAACTGGGGCTACATGTGTGCCAAGTTTGGGGTCCAGGGGACCTACGTCCGGCCAGTACCGGGTCCCCAAAATCCGGGAGATCAGGCGCAAAAAGGTGACTCGAGTGTAAGCCAAGGGGGGCATTTTCAGCACAAAAAATTTGCTGAAAAACTCGGCTTATACTCGAATATATACGGTACGTTTTTTATTGCCATTTCATAGTAAGAATGAGATTTTAGGCAATAGAAGACAGGATCCCATTCAAACAGAGAAAATAAGTGAACATTGAATAAAACAAGTTCCAAAGGATAAAAGTATTATGAAATGCTGATCTGATTGCTTTAAAAGAAGACAAATGACATTAGGGGTGAGAGGTTAGATCAGGAAAACCGGTCTCTTTTTTGGAATGAAAAAGCGAAAATTAGAATCTCACCTCAGCAGTCGTTTTGACTGAATCACGGTTGAATCCTCCTGCAACTATACAGTTGGATAAAAACACAATATATGTAAAACCAATAAAAAAAAAAAAACAAGACTTGTCAGTCCTAAGGGAAAACATTTCAGATAACAGGTCAAGTGGGACTTAATTAATCAGTTGCTCATTATTTACTTCTGACAGAAAGATCAAGCCTAGTATGGGTGGAAATGTCATCTTATGTAACCTGACAAACCAGCTGCTGCACTTTCAGCTTTAGGTATCTACATATGCCTTACACCTGGAACTAGAGGGAGGAACCCGCCGCTATGACAGCTTATACCACAGACCTGTTCTGCCACTACAACACACAATATCCTTTTGTCTATCCAATGTCTGAGATAAATGATGAAACTCTTGTGTTATTAAATATCCGACCCAATGAAAGATCTCTGGCCTGGGATGATTCAGGTGCCATCAAGACCAGGAGGCATCAAGACCAGGAGGCATCAAGACCAGGCGGCCTTAATCAATAAAGGTTTATTCATTTTAATACAGTAAAACCTTGGTTTGCGAGTGTAATTCGTTGTAGAAACATGCTTGTAATCCAAAGCACTTGCATATCAAAGCATTTTTTTTGCAGGGTATAAAAGAGAAGAGAGGCGCCTCTAAGTTGCTAAATGTTGTACCTTCATTAAATGTAACCATATTGCTACACTTAGAGGCTCCTCTCTTCTTTTTTATACTCAGTTGTGACATGACACTACTCTTATATCAAGACATCGCTTGTATATCAAGGCAAAATGTATTAAAACATTTTGCTTGTCTTGCAAAACGCTTTCAAACCAAGTTACGCTCAAACCAAGGTTTTACTGTACAAAGACCATTTAACTCAATAAAAAAAATATATATATATATATATTTTTCCAGATGATAACACAAATTACATTTTTTAATTATGTATGAATTTCTTTTGAGTAGACAAAGCAAGCTATACAGTAAATGTAAAGAAACAGTTAACAGAAACAAAGCTGTGATACTCTATGAGCTTCTAAGTAAAGACAGCTTTTTAAAGTGCTGTAATTAAATACACAACACATCATTCAACAAGGACTAATTAAAGCAATGTAGAAGATGAGACTACTTTAGTGAACACTGAACCCATACAGAATACACAAAAGATTGCATTTTTGTCAGCATTTCTCAACTAGAGCTCCTTCAGAGCAGCCAACTTTCTTAAAAAAAAGGGGGCCCTCAAGTGTGGCCCCTGACATTACTAAGGGCGCACATGATATTCAGTGAATATTCAATGTCGGGAACAGCAGGCACACAGCAAGATATGGTCAAAGGCAATGTGAATGACACAGTAGATGGTCAGACTATGGGCATCCTACAAGAGATGGTCAGAGACTGTGGACATGCTACCAGAGATTTAGGAGCCATAGACTGGAGACACATAGTAGAGGCTACAGGGCCCCCCGAGGACCACACAAAAAATGCCATAGGTCTGCAGCTTGGGCACCAGAGCTTCAGAGAATGCTAGGGCTTACTTGAACAATGAAAAAGGGGGCATCCTCAGTGCCCACTACATGGGATTGTGGCTATCATAATAGTTAATTTAAAATTGGGTTATAGTTTAAAAAAAAAAAAAAAAAAACTGGGTTTCAGTGAACACTTTTTTGTGAGGTAGGAAAACAGGATTTAGGTGGGATTTGCACGTGTTTTTGAGCGGGAAGGACGTGTGAGTTCAGGCGGGAAAAACATGTGTACTGATGATACACGTGAGGCAGAGGGGTATATAAAGCCCACAGGTGTGAGGGTCAGGGCACAAAATGTTTTACCTTGTCAGGTTAAGAGCTCCCCATCCCCCCCACCCTTGTCGCTGCACCTTTTATGTGGTCTGTCACCCTTGAATCAAGGGGGGACTTGGTTGATATTTCAGTTATGGCAATCACTTGAGTCTTATGACTGAGTGAGAATATTTTGAAAGATTTGGAAAATATCTTTGAAATTAAATATTTATTTATTGAGATTTTAATAAAGATAATTATTTAAATAGATTTAATGTTTGTATTATAAATTATACCAATAAAGGTGCTGCGGCCAATTTATCACCATCTTTGATGGTCTTGGTTTGGTCTATTATTTATTATTATTGATAACATTGTATAGCCTACATTCCCATGAGCAATTACCACATACACCAGTGATCTTTCAATTATCAGTAATGCCCCGTACACACGATTGGACCTTTGACCGGCCAAAATCACATCGGAATTCCAACGGAGTAAAAGAGAACATGTTCTCTATCTAAACTCCGACGGAATTCCTCAGAATTTCCGATGAAAAAAGTCAGATGGGGCATACACACGGTCGTAATGTCCGATGGAAAAAGTCCGTCTGACTTTTTCCATCGGAAATTCCGATCGTGTGTACGACACATAAGAGGAGCACTCTTTGACGCAGTTGGCCAGCTTAGACACATATTGCAATATACACTATATTACCAAAAGTATTGGGACACCTGCCTTTACACGCACATGAAATTTATTGGCGTCCCAGTCTTAGTCCGTAGGGTACAATATTGAATTGTCCACCCTTTGCAGCTATAACAGCGTCAACTCTTCTAGGAAGGCTGTCCACAAGGTTTAGGAGTTTCCCACTGGAACTAAGGGGCCAAGCCCAACCCCTGAGAAACAACCCCACACCATAACCCACCTCCACCGAATGATTTGGACCAGTGCACAAAGCAAGGTCCATAAAGACATGGATGAATGAGTTTGGGGTGGAGGAAGCTGACTGGCCTGAGCAGAGTCCTGACCTCAATCCAATAGAACACCTTCTGGATAAATTAGAGCGGAGACTGCGATTCAGGCCTTCTTGTCCAACATCAGTGTCTGACCTCACAAATGCACTTCTGGAAGAATGGTCAAAAATTCCCATAGACACACTCCTAAACCTTGTGGACATCCTTCCCAGAAGAGTTGAAGCCGTTATAGCTGCAAAGAGTGGACCAACTCAATACTGAACCCTACGGACTAAGACTGGGCTGCCATTGAGCTCATGTGCATGTAAAAGCAGGTGTCCCAATACTTTGGTAATATAGTGTATGTCAGGGGTAGGCAACCTCGGTCCTCCAGCTGTGGTGAAACTACAAATCCCATCAAAACATCTCCCCGTTCTTCCTAGTGAGACTGTCAGTGAACATCTGTTCCCTGTCACCGGGAACAGCGGTCAGTGACGTGTCACCTTAAGCCACGCCCCCTAACAGTTACAAGCACTCCCTAGGGCGCCCCCTGCGGGTTAACCCCTTCACTGCCTGTGTAATTTTTACAGTAAGCAGTGCATTTTTATAGCACTGATCGCTGTAAAAATGACAATGGTCCCGTAACGGTGTCAAAAGTGTCCGATGTGTCCGCCATTATGTCGCAGTCATGATAAAAATTGCTGATTGCCGCCATAACTAGTAAATATGTAGAAGAATATGTATCGGACTAAACCGTGGGGAACAAAAATGTTTATATATATTTTGGGGATATTTATTATAGCAAAAAGTAAAAAATATTGCATTTTTTTCAAAATTGTCACTCTATTATTGTTTATAGCGCAAAAATTAAAAACCGCAGAGGTGATCAAATACCACCAAAAGAAAGCTCTATTTGTGGGAAAAAAAGTACGTCAATTTTGTTCGGGAGCTACGTTGCACGACCGCGCAATTGTCAGTTAAAGCGACGCAGTGCAGAATTTGCAAAAAGTGGCCTGGTCTTTGACCAGAGAAATGGTCCGGGGCTGAAGTGGTTAATTAGTATATGAATAATGGGATACCCACCTCATTGCTCCACTATAGGAAACTGCAAACAGAAAGTGGGTAATATGATATGGCATGTGTAATGGTAATAAGTCCAGCAGGAGGCTTGTCAATTCATCATGTAACAAGTAAAGAACAAACAACGAACAATACTAAACAGACAGCAAAACTTACAGTTTATAAACAATGCCATGTGTTCCAATTTAAGCCAAACCCATGAAAAGAAATGTCTGGAAAATAAAGCAAACAAACTGTATGAATTTTTTAGAGGGGGTGTGTATCACTTTCTCCAACTCTATTTTTCACACTAGCAGCAATGTTTACTGACCCCCTGAAAAGCAATCACTTTTCAAAGGACCGTTTAGGAGACTTTTGCTATGGGGGCACTCGAGCAGGCTCACTCCCAAGTCATTCATTCACACACAGAGCGTGGCTCAGCCCTGTCCCCCACTCTCTTCTCATTGGCTGTGATTGACAGCAGCAGAAGCCAATGGTTGCCACTGCTCTGTGAGTCAATGAGGAGAGTGAGAACCAAGGAGAGGTGCTGCTCTCATGCACATTGCTGGATCGATATGGGGTTTTGGTAAGTATAAGGGGGGCTGGGGGGCTGCACCCAGAAGGTTTTTAAAGTGGTTCTAAAGTCTCAAGGTTTTTTACCCTAAAGTGTTACTAAACCCAGAACCCTGGTCTCACACAGAACATGGAAATGCAATTACTTTAGTAAATACCTTTTCTCATCAGTAGTATATAGCAGTCTTGTGACTTCTATGAGTGTCTAGTTAAAGCTTGTAGGAGGAGTTTTTATTCTCTTCAGACTGTTCTATAAGGCTGTATGACCCCTGGCCCTCTGTCTGGACAGTGCTGATTGGTCCTATGCTGATTCCATGCACCCACCTCTTTCTAGCAATACACACCAAACTGAGCATGTGCAGAGTGCCTTCCAGGGCTCTGTACTATCAGGAGATGGATTGGGGATAGTGGAAGAAGGGAAGGATCAGAGAAGGCAGGATCAAACAACCCTTTTACACAATGCGCAGAATTAACACCTTAGGTTCCACAGAATGTATAAGAAGCATGCTTTACTGCATATACAGACTGATTTTACTGGGTTTAGTAACACCTTAAAGCCGCATACACACAACCATTTTTCATGACGAGAAAAGTGTATTTTTTTTTATTTACAAACGGTCGCGTGTAGGCTCCAGAGCATTTTTCTCATTGATAAAAATATAGAACATGCTCTATTTTTTATCGTCGTTTTTCAAGTCGTCATTTTTCTCAATGTGAAAACCGGTCGTGTGTACGCTTTAACGATGGGGGGGAGGGCGAAACGTGCATGCTCAGAAGCAAACTATGAGACAGGAAATTTGCATAATTAGCCCAAAGGGTGGCGCAATTCGAATGAAACTTCCCCTTTTTAGTGGACGTTGTACGTCACCGCGCTTTGCCCGAGCATTTTTTATCACGGTCGTGTGTATGCAAGGCAGGCTTGACAAGAATCACGTCGAGAAAAACTTCGTTTTTTTCCATTACATTAAAAACTGTGGTGTGTACGCGGCATGATGCATTAGGGCAAAAAAACTTGTGTGCTGCAGGAGCCCCCCTTATTCTTACCTGAGCCCGATCCCATCCAGCGACGTGCACAATAGCAGCAGCTCTCGCCACTGTCTCCCTTCTCATTAGGAAGATTGATGACAGCGGCAGCCAAGCCATTGGCTCCTGCTGCTGTCAATCAAATTCTGTGATGAGGGAGTGGGGGGTGTCCTCGCCTAAATGGAGAGGCCTAAAGTGCCAGCGGGGGACCCCTGAAAAGGGGGATGGGGAAGTAAGTAAGTCAGGAGTAGGTAAGTATAACATGTTTGCTATTTTAATTTAAGCCTTAATCTAGGCTTACCTGTAGGTAAAAGTGGTCTGTAAGGGTTTATAACCACTTTAATTAGGGAATGTGTTTCCATTCTAGGTAAAGGTAGCTTTACAGCATATGGCAGCCAATCAGGTTCCAGGCGTTATTTCCTAAAATAATGGCCAGCGACTTTTAACAATAGAATCCTTCTCTTCTGTAGTCCAACACAAAGCACAGAGCTTGACATCAATACGATATTTCCCACATCTAGTGATAACAGTCACCAGCTCCTTTCCAGGCTGCTTGTTTTTTCAATGTGCTATCAAAGTGTTGTATGTGGGAAAATGTGATAACAGCTGTGAGATGCTGGAACAAACTATACAGGAACCATTTCTCTTCCTGAAACTCTGTCACTAACTAGAGGCCCTTCTCTTTCTAAATCATGGACTTGTTATCCCTCTACTTTCACATACAGTACTATAAACCAGTGGTCTCCAAACTGTGGCCCGGGGGCCAGATGTGGCCCTTTGCTTGATTTTATCCGGCCCTTGGGGTGCTTTTTTATTCGTTGGCACCAATGATGGGGCAGAATTCCTCCCAATTCCTCCCAATGATGGGGCAGAATTCCTCCCAATGACCCCAATGATGGGGCAGGATTCCTCCCAATTCCTCCCAATGACCCCAATGATGGGGCAGAATTCCTCCCAATGACCCCAATGATGGGGCAGCATTTCCTCCCAATGACACCAATGATGGGGCAGAATTCCTCCCAATGATGGGGCAGAATTCCTCCCAATGGCGAGGCAGAATTCCTCCCAATGACACCAATGATGGGGTTCAATGAGACCAATGATGGGGGATTTTGTACTCCTGATGGCCACAGTCCGGCCCCCTGAAAGTCTGGAGGACAGTAATCTGGCCCTTTGTTTAGAAAGTTTGGAGAACCTTGCTATAAACCTTTATATGGTCATATATAACAAGGCACCATAATGGGCTAGAAATCATATATACCAATGTTTCCTTTCCTCGGTTTAGATCAAATCAAAGCAAAACAAGTCAAACGCAGTCTCAAAATTGTCATTGATACTACATCATATTTTGATCCACAATGCTTGTCTAACACCCGTCTACACAAGCCCTATCCATTCATAGACTACAAAAAAATCACTTTTCCAACAGAACGCTATAAAGACGTTTTTCACTTTCAATTAACATGGTCATGGAAAATGAATGGCAGTCATATGTGCAGACACAAACTGACAACCTTATGATATATGTGTCTTTGGTTGGGTCCCTAAACACAACCAGTTGGTTCAGGTGACTGGGAAGCATACAGACTCGGTTTTGTAATCACTCTAAAAATGATTTCCTTCGAGACATTAAAGGAACACTAAAGAGAATTTTTTTTTAAAAATAACAAACATGTTATACTTACCTCCAACTGTGCAGCTAGTTTTGCACAGAGTGGCCCCCGAACCTGGTCTTCTGGGGTCCCTTGCCGGCTGTCTCGGCTCCTCCCTGCAAGAACTTTCCACCTTCATGCGAGCTCTCTCACATGGTGGTAAGTGGTAAGTTCTTGCGGGCGTGCTCACTGTATCACTGTAGCCGCTTACTGTATCACTTTGCCCCCGGCCCCCAATGGCTGCGCTGCTTTCAATCAACAAATGAATGAGCCGAGAAGCCGACCGAGAAGCCAGCGCATTCACGGCGCAGGATTTTTAAAGGGGTCCTGTAAGTAAATGGGGGCTCGGGGGCTGCTAATGCTCGGATGTTTTTTCACCTTAATGTACCTTTACAACCCCTTTAACCACCGCCCCATGTCAAAAAGACGTCCTCTTTTTAAAGTTGAATATCTCGATAACGGCAGCAGCTGCTGCCACAACCGAGATATTCATCTTTTCAGGGGGCGGTGGTGTACACGATAACGGCGGTCTCCGCGGCGGATTCGCCGCGAGGTCGCCGTTATCGGTGGCGGGAGAGGGGCCCCCCCCCCTCCCGCCGCTCTCCCGCGCCCTCCGCCGCTTACCAGAGCCGTCGGTAGCGGCGGAGGGGATCGGATGTGTCCGGCAGCTGAGCGGGGACGGGACTGAAGGAGAAATCTCCTTCACCCGTCCTCATAGCTCTGCTGGGCGGAAGGGATGTCAAAACGTCAGTCCCGCCCAGCCTCTTAAAGAAACATTTTTTTTTTGTCATTTGAAAAAATGACATTTTTTTTTTTTTGCATTTAAGTCTAAATATGAGATCTGAGGTCTTTTTGACCCCAGATCTCATATTTAAGAGGACCTGTCATGCTTTTTTCTATTACAAGGGATGTTTACATTCCTTGTAATAGGAATAAAAGTGATACATTTATTTTTTTTTTTTTTTATTTCAGTGTAAAAAATTATAAAACTAAATAAAAATAAATAAGAAAACAAAAAAAAAATTTTTTAAAGCGCCCCATCCCGACGAGCTCGCGCGCAGAAGCAAACGCATACGCGAGTAGCGCCCGCATATGAAAACGGTATTCAAACCACACAAGTGAGGTATCGCCGCGATCGTTAGAGTGAGAGCGATAATTCTAGCCCTAGACCTACTCTGCAACTCAAAAAATGCAACCTGTAGAATTTTTTAAACGTCGCCTATCGAGATTTTTAAGGGTAAAAGTTTGACGCCATGCCACGAGCGGGCGCAATTTTTAAGCGTGACATGTTGGGTATCATTTTACTCGGCGTAACATTATCTTTCACAATATATAAAAAAATTGGGCAAAATGTATTGTTGTCTTATTTTTTAATTCAAAAAAGTGATTTTTATCAAAAAAAAGTGCGCTTGTAAGACCGCTGCGCAAATACGGTGTGACAAAAAGTATTGCAATGACTGCCATTTTATTCCCTAGGATGTCTGCTAAAAAAAATATATAATGTTTGGGGGTTCTGATTAATTTTCTAGCAAAAAAATTGTGATTTTCACATGAAGGAGAGAAGTGCCAGAATAGGCCTGGTGGTCAAGTGGTTAAATTGTGGTATGGTGTGGCCTTAGCTTTGTAGATCATCTTTAGACACCTTTGGACAATGATACATTCATATGAGAACTTATACTATGGACCAGTCTTTCGAGTTTTTAACACCCAAGGAACCCTTAAAAACTTCTTTATGCCTAGGGGAACCTCTGCCAAAACCAATTTATCAAGAGTCAAGCCTCATAAACACACTCGTTTTCTGGGCAAGAACCAGCAAGAAAACTGCTGGCAGAGCTTTCTTGCCGAGTAAACCGAGCGTGTGTACGAGGCTTTCAGGTTTCTCGTAGGGAAATCT
Organism: Rana temporaria; assembly: GCF_905171775.1. Lineage (NCBI taxonomy): Eukaryota > Metazoa > Chordata > Amphibia > Anura > Ranidae > Rana > Rana temporaria. The sequence continues at coordinate 299,982,670 of NC_053492.1, forward strand.
GGCCAGAATCTAGACGAGAAAAATAGAGACCCTGCTCTCTACTTTCTCGTTGAGATTCTTGACGGCCTGTTTCCCGACAAGAAACCCGAGAGCTTGTATACTTACCTGTCACCGTGGAAACCCAAATGACTTTGACGCATGCGCGGTAGCTTCCACGGCATAGGTAGGGTGAAGCAAGATGGGGGCGACGGCATTGAATGTGATGAGCGCATGCTCGTTGTACGTGATGACGTCACTGCGTTCTTGCCTTTCAAGACAACTGCGGTTCTTTTGAAAGGACTGTGTGTACACTCGGGCGGCAAGAGATTCTTGCCAAGAATCTCGTCAGGAAAAACAACGTTTTTTTCCTGACGAGATTCTGGCCCATGTGTGCGAGGCCTCTTTACATTGGTGGCTTACGGGAAGAATGCTCTTTAAAGTAGACAGAATGCCAGTGTCTTTGCTCAAGTGGCATTGTCCACGGTACTATGCAGACATCATCAAATGAAAGGTCAATCGGCCACAGCTCAAGGAACCCTTGGCAACCTCTGGAGAAACCCTATGGTTCCACAGAATCTTGTTTGAGAATAGCTGCTATTGATACATCAATGGTATACAGATCACTTACGAGCAGCTTCAAGGCTATAAGATGATTAAGGCCTCGTACACACGACCAAATCTCCTCGTTCTCAAACGCTGTGACGTACATCACATACGATGGCAGGGGAAGTTCGATTCTACTGGCACAACCCTTGGGGCTGCTTTTTCTAATCTCATGTTACTGCGTGTTAAGTAAAAGTTTGGTAAGAGACGATTCGCACTTTTCAGTCTGTTACAGTGTGACAAATGTGCTATCTCCATTACAAACGCAACTTTTACCAAAGTGGCTGAAATGCAAATCACGTAATATGACGTGATTTTGCGCAGCCGAGCCGACCTGCGGCGGCTGGTTGGCAAGCGGTTAATGAATATTGACAAAAACATTTTTTTTCATATTATTCTGGTGATTAGGATTAGCAACCTGGTGTGGCTCGGATCCTCACTTCCCACCACAATCTCTGTATGGTTCTTGGAAAATCAAACATCATGTGAATGTTAGCCTGATTCTCCTCCGCAGACCTCCGGTTGCTTGCTCCAACTATTGTTTGTTCTTCCTGCAGTAGATAACTGCTTTAGTGAGTTTCCTCCCATATACAGATCACAGATCCGTTCTCTTTCCTTCTCTCCTTTTGGTTATCTTCCTTAGTATTTACAATGTTATAGTACTGAGATACTTATATGTGAATAAAGAACTCCAAAATCCAACACCAGCCCAACAAGCAAAATCCCATTCATTTAAATGGCCCCTGTTCGCATCTGAGCGTTTTGAAGCGTCAAGAGTCACGCCTGAAGCTCAGTACATGAGCTTATTTTTTGGGCAGATTACAAGCGTTTCTGCTTTTTACATTGGTGACCTTTTGACCTGTACAAAAACGTGGCAAAATTGCGGTAAAAAGGAGCAATTTTCTGCAATTGCAATTTTCTGCCGGAAAACGAAACTCTCAGGCCTCGTACACACGACCGTTTTCCTCGACAGAATCCATCAAGAAACTTGGTGGCAGAGCTTTTTTTGCAGAGAAAAACGGTTGCGTGTATGTTTTTCATCGAGAAAACTGTCGAGGTACTCGACGAGAAAAAAAGAGAACAAGTTCTCTTTTTCCTCGACGGGAGTCTCAATTTCCTCGTCGTGTTCCTCGTCGGGCTGGTTTTCGTCGAGAAAAACGTTCATGTGTATGCTTAGAAACCCGCGCATGCTCAGAATAAAGTATGAGACGGGAGCGCACCTTCGGTAAAAGTAGCGTTTGTAATGGAGATAACACATTTGTCACACTGTAACAGTCTGAAAAGTGCAAATCGTCTCTTACCAAACTTTTACTTAACACGCAGTAATATGAGATTAGCAAAAGCAGCCCCAAGGGTTGTGCCAGTGGAATCGAACTTCCCCTGCCGTTGTATGTCACCGCGTTTGAGGACGAGGAGATTTGGTCTTGACCGTGTGTACGCAAAGGAAGCTTGTCGAGTTTCTCGACAAGCCTAACAAGGAACTCGTCGAGGAAAACGATGTGTCTTTTCTGACGAGTTCCTCGGTCGTGTGTACGAGGCCTCAGCTGTTTTTAGGCTTGAGCGTTTTTGTTTTAGCCAATGAAAAGTTAGTTGCTAGGAGGAGAGGCAAGAAAGTGAGCGAAAAGCACCCAACTAATTGTGTTTCCAGGCGTTTTTCATCAATGAACTTATTGGGAATGCTCATGTTGAGTGCAGAGTGCATTGAGAAATGTGCTTCAAATGGCTCAGTTGTGAATGGGGTCTAAATATGGGTCTTTTTTCTAACAGAGGATGTTGATAAGTATAAAATTATGCATTGTGCCAAACATTTCATCAACATATGCATATGTGGTAATACATCACTTTTAAAGGGAACTGCAGTGATTCGTTGGAACTTGTTCACTGAAGACCGCCTAAAGGGAAGGTGTGAATTCAAGCCGATCTCTTCAAGCAAGCTATAATTAAATCTTTATGATTTAAACTATTCCAGCTGTGCGCTGCAACACCCCTGTGTAATATTTTTTACGCATAACAAGCCTTTATTTTTAATAACCGTGCCGGTGACATTTAATGAAAAAAATGAAGCCACGCACTACTAAGGAAAACATAACATATACAAAATGTAAAGCTGCATCAACGACGCATCATTCTTCAGTCTGAAATGTCTGAATGCAAAAGATGAGCAGATATTTTAAATTGCTTAAGGCAACAACAATTCCGAATTTTTAAGAAATGGGCCGATCTCTAGAGTAGGCATTGATTCTGATAGATCTAAGCAAAACTTTGAGGCAGGTCATGCATATTCAAACATTATGGCGTACTTCTAAATGACAAAGCCCCTTTAGCACAAGATCTTATTTCCTAAGTATAATGCCTATTCGCACTTCTGAACGCTTATATGATCTCCAATCACAGAGCAATTAAAGATAGTGCCAGAACATTTGAAAATAATCTACTGGTAGGGCCGGTTCACACAGGGGCAACACGATTTTGTGTGCGACTTTGCGAGGCGACCTTAGCGCGACTTGGAGCGATTTGAAGTCGCCTCCAGGACAAGCGACTTTGCCAGTGGCCAATCAAAGAGTAATCAGCTCTGTGAGAGGGAGGGGTTTGCCGAGAAAACTATTTTTACTTCCTGGAAAGTTGCTTCAGTTAAGACAGGGGATCCGACTTGGAGGCGACTTACCTTGAAATCAATGGGTACAAGTCGCCTAGAAGTTGGATTGAAGTAGTACAGGAACCTTTTCTGGTGTCGGTTCCCATTCACTTCAATGTAATTTGACACGTGGGGCGACTTCAAGTCGGATTCCAAGTCATCCCTGTGTGAACCGGCTCATACAGTACAATTACAATTAAGCATATGGTAATGTCAGGAAAGGTTCCATCCGCTAGTGCTCTTTATTATCTGGCTCGCAGTACTGCGTTTCACCAGCAGGTGTCTCCTGACAGTTCCCAACTGTCAGGAGAACTTCTCCCTGCTGGTGTTATATCACCTTTGGGACGCAGTACAGGTCTCCACCAGCGGATGGACCCTGGCAGTGTGGAGCATACGGCCTTTACTGCGCTCAGGTGTGACCTGAACTCAATTACCACACCTCTACATATACCCGGCGTGTGCAAGCATACCTCGCCCTGGTATCTTTCTACTATCCTGATCCTGCTATCCCTATCCTGGACTTCTGATCCGACCTGATCCCTATCCTGGACTTGCCTTTCCTACATTCCCCTTTGCCCTGGATCCCTGCTTTTCAGCACACCCATCCATCATCCTGCTTATTCCCTGTCCTCAATCCATCTTATGACCTCCCTGTGTATGACCTCGGCCTGGCCTGTTTATGATTCCGGTATCTTCCATCTCTGTACATATTGTCTGTAGCATCGTTTTGTCAATGCTTGTTTACTTATTTTATTGCACTGTGTTTTGTTGGAGGTGGTGGGGTGTTGCCCCCTTTTTCTTAATAAATTATTATACTTACCTATATATACGTTTTGGGTTTCCTCTTTTACAATCACATGGTCTACTAATTTCCCTGACAGGTAAACAACAAAAGCAAAGGGCACAAACATTTAGTGCATTATCTACAGCAGTGGTTCTCAACACTGTCCTCAAGTACGCCCAACAGACCATGTTTTGGGAATGTCTCTTAGATAAAAAAAACTGTCCAAAATACCAAGTCATTGACTCTGAATTAAGCACCTGTGCAAGATAAGGGAAAACCTGCAAACATGGCCTGTTGGGGGTACTTGAGGACAGGGTTGAGAACCACTCACTGATCTACAGCACCTTATTGAAGGATAGAAGATACAAATTGTACTTGCATACCCAGTGTGAATAATAATGTGTCACAAAATCCAGAAACCAGCCCTATATCGATCCCGATAGGTTCAAAAGGATGATGCTACCAGCTGATGCGTTTCAGGTGACAAACCTCCGTTGTTTGCACAGTATGAGATTCTCCAATCTTAGGAGAGCTGCAATGCCTAGCCCTAGATCATCCAGTCCAGGTGCACAGTGGTCATTACACCAAAACACTGTGTTCTGCTTCTCTATGAGCTCTTAGCCCCCTATGGTATCAAGTTTTCACTTTCTCAAGTCACAATTAATCATATACTTATTTATCTCTAGACAAATCTGTTTCGTTTTGGAAGGGTTAAAGCCTCTGTCAGGTTTTTAAGGTTGTCATGTGATCAATTGTTTAGATTTCCCCTAGCTCAGGCATTCTTAACTAGGGTTCCCTCCAGGGGATGCTGGGGGTTCCTAGATCTGTGGCTGGTTGACTTCCCAGTTGGTTGTACCTGCACCGCTCTGAGGCCAACGCCACTTGGCAAAGCCAGAAAGAAGACACCAATGACTTGTTTAGCTTTCTGTAAGGGTGGCATTCTAGACACAATGGTAAGGGTTGCATTGTTTTTACTGACCACCAATGTAAGGAGCATTCTTCCCACTGACCATCAATGTAAGGAGCATTCTTGTCACTGACCACCAATATAAGTAGCATTCTTGTCACTAATGACCAATGTAAGGAACATTCTTCTCACTGACCACCAATGTAAGGAACATTGTTCCCACTGATCACCAATGAAAAGAGCATTCTTCCCACTGACCACCATTGTAAGGCGCATTTTATCCACTGACCAAAAATGTAAGGAACATTCTTCCCACTAACCAGGACAGACCATTAGGAGGAAACACAGAGGCATAGATACTGTAGAAATTAAAAACTTTCTTTTGTAGACTAGTGTAGAGTAGGGCCAGCTTTAGGACCCTTTCACATGGGGCTGTCAGTCGATCCCTGCTGAGCAGGCAGATGACAGGTCTGTCTCTGCACACTGTGCAGGGACCGACCTGTCAGAGCGCCACACTCCCCTATGGGGGATCGGATGACAACGGACCGTAGAGTCCATTGTCATGCAATCCGATCCGCCAGACGGATGGAAAAGTAGGGTTTTCCTCCGTCACACTTTGGCAGGTTGGAGCGGGTCGGATGTCAGCGGGCATATCACCGCTGACATCCGTGGCTCCATAGAGATGCACGGAGCACCCGTTCAGGTCCACCTAAAAAACTGGCACTGGCTGTGTGAAAGGGGCCTTATAGTGCTCTCTGTGTCCCCAATTTACATGTTTTCCTTCCTGTAAAATAAATAAATAAAACCTGTGCCCCGCATTGTAAAAAATAACACATAGCCCCCCAAAGCCGATACACAATGGAGCATTAGCCCTTATAGGAAAACAGATACTTTTTCTCTGCAAGTAGTGTAAACAAGATCTGAGGCCTTGGTCACATGGGGAGACGGGAGGGGGGAGGGGAGGTGTTAAAAACAGACTGTTGATCCATGTTTTTACCGCCAAACTACAATGATGCCAAAGGGGTTAGTACATATTGCCGTTGTACATATTGTGATGCATTATTGAGCAAAACCATTGCATTTTTGACCAATGATTACATTTGGAACAGTTACGTAAACAGATTTCTTTTATTTGATAAAAAAGATTGCTTGTTCTCCATTTATAATGCATTTCTTTCATGTGCTTCATTAGTGAAGCCTGAACATATCAAATGTCTCTCCGCTGTTGTATTCTTCCGAAGACATTGAGTCACCTTTTCACCTCACAGACATTCCTAACAACCATTTACCCTTGGAAGGAGGATTAAGGTTGGCCATACAAAACCAGATAAAATTAGACTGATTTGGGCATTGTTAGTGACAGTCAAGCCGTACAGGAATATGCACTGCCATACAATGCCATCCAGTAATGAGCGCTATCTGTCTGTAAGCAATCGTTAGGGCCCAATAGACAATAACCTAGGAATTGGCTTTTCAATCAACACTAGATTATTCTCTTCGCCCACCGACCAAGAAGTTTATTGTATATCTAAATACATATTTTCTAGTTTCCATAAAATAGATATGGGATAAACCATTGTTAGTTTTTTCTGCAGTCTTTGTCCTATTGGGAAGATTTTCCATCTCTTAACTCAACTTGTTCAGGGACAATTAGAAGTATCACTTCTGGTGAAGACACTTACATGCCTGTTCATGGCTATCCAAAAGCATAAGGCTGGGTTCACAGTCACACCTAAGGCCCCGTACACACGACTGAGTTTCTCAGCAGAATTCAGCCAGAAACTCGATGGGAGCCGTATTCTGCCGAGGAAACCGGTCGTGTGTACACTTTTGGCCGAGGAACTCGTCAAACCAAATAGAGAACATGTTCTCTATTTCCTCGTTAGTCAATGGGAAAAGTTGGCTCGCCGAGATCCTCGGCGGCTTCACAAGGAACTCGACGAGCAAAGTGAGTGAGTGAGTGAATAACTTGTATAGCGCTACAAATGCGAACTGAATCACCTCAAGGCGCTTGGTATCCATTTCCTTCTATTTGGTCTTCAGAATAGGTGGGTCTTGAGTTTTTTCCTAAAGGCCTGGTGATTCCCTTCCGTTTGGATATTAGTTGGTAACGCGGTCCTTGGACTGCAAAATCTTCGTTCTCCTTTGGTCTTGTACCGGGCCTTGGGGAGGCCTCCTGTGCGTCCTGGTTCACCCTTTCAGGTCCAATTTAGAGTGTAGGTAAACCTCCCTATCGTTTTCAGCCAAAGAAGCTGCCATCTTTGCCTCTGTTTAAGGGCACAGCTTACTCCCTTCTCACTAGCTGTGGTTGACATCAGCAGCAGGAGCCAATGGATTGGCTTGTGTCGCAATAGTATTTGCCATATTATTTTTTTTATTTGCTATTTATTTCCCACGAAAATAGAGTTACCCTTTATGGGTCTGTTCCCTGCTGAGAATATGGGTACATTTACAATCCAGTGGTCAGTCACTTGAATGGTCAATATTATATTTCTCTTCTTTTTTCCTAGTGGACACTGCTTCCTTCTTCCAGTTTGCTTTCCTGCTGTCTGGCAATCCCATGTAACACCACTTTAACCACTTACCCCCCGGACCATATTGCTGCCCAAAGACCAGAGTACTTTTTGCGATTCGGGACTGCGTCGCTATAACAGACAATTGCGCGGTCGTGCGACGTGGCTCCCAAACAAAATTGGCGTCCTTTTTTTCCCACAAATAGAGCTTTCTTTTGGTGGTATTTGATCACCTCTGCGGTTTTTAGTTTTTGCGCTATAAACAAAAATAGAGCGACAATTTTGAAAAAAATGAATATTTTTTACATTTTGCTATAATAAATATCCCTTAAAAATATATAAAAAAACATTTTTTTTCCTCAGTTTAGGCCGATACGTTTTCTTCTACATATTTTTCGTAAAAAAAAATAGGCATTTATTGATTGGTTTGCGCAAAAGTTATAGCGTTTACAAAATAGGGGGTATTTTTATGTCATTTTTATTATATTTTTTTTACTAGTAATGGCGGCGATCAGCGATTTTTTTTTTCGGTACTGCGACATTATGGCGGACACTTCGGACACTTTTGACACATTTTTGGGACCATTGGCATTTTTATAGCGATCAGTGTTATAAAAATGCATTGGATTACTATAAAAATGCCACTGGCAGTGAAGGGGTTAACACTAGGGGGCGGGGAAGGGGTTAAGTATGCCTGGGTGTGTTCTTACTGTGGGGGGGGGGGGGTGGCCTCACTAGGGGAAACACTGATCCTCGGTTCATACATTGTATGAACCGAAGATCAGCATTTCCCCTGCTGACAGGACCGGGAGCTGTGTGTTTACACACACAGCTCCCGGTCCCCACTCTGTACCGAGCGATTGCATGTTCCCGGCTGCGATCGCGCCCGCCGGGCACACGCACGGGAGTCGGGGGCGAGCGGGGGGCGCGCGCGCGCCCCCTAGTGGCGGCTGGGAGAGAGGACGTCATACTACGTGCTCTTGCCCAGCCGAGCCAACTTGCCGACGTATAACGGCGGTGGCCGGTCGGCAAGTGGTTAAGATTTAGGCTTGTTTGTAAAACCAAAATACCATATATACTCGAGTATAAGCCGAGTTTTTCAGCCTTTTTTTAGGGCTGAAAATAGCACCCTCGGCTTATACTCGAGTCAGTGTACCTGTCGGGTCGTGGCGTCCATTTTTCAAAAGTCGAGGCTTCCTCCTGGTCCATGATAGGCGTTTGACACTGTGTTCCACTACCGCCTATCACGGAGGTCCTCTCATCCTCGGACTTTCCCAGCAGACACTGTGTTCAGTATTCCGTCTATCATGGACGTCCTCTTGTCCAAGGATGAAAGAAGGTCCGTGATTGGCGGAACACTGAGCACAGTGTCTGCTGGCAAACTGAGTCAGAAGATGAGAGGACCTCCGTGATAGGTGGTAGCGGAACACAGTGTCAAAAACCTATCACGGAACGGGACCAGGAGGAAGCAGCGACTTTTGAAAAAAATGGACGCCCGCGACCCGACAAGAATACAGGTACACTACAGGCATGCCCATGTATTAAGTAGATGGTTGGAATCTGGTGACCCTGGGGAAGATTCTGCAGAAAAATAAATTGCTATGTAAGTTAAAAATGAACTACAGCAGCTGAAACAACAAATAGAGGAACGTGTACAGAAACTAAATGTGGAGAAGAATAAACTCCACAATTATATTACCCGCATTGAGGAAATTACTGCATCGCTGTATGTCTTTTCTTTGCCCATGAGGTGTGCAAATGGGCACAGTGAAGCTGCAAATGGGCATTGTTGACCCTCTTTTCCGCTTACAGTAGCTGCTGCATTCTCACTAAGCTTATACTCGAGTCAATACGTTTTCCCATTTTTTTGTGGTAAAATTAGGGCCTCGGCTTATACTCGGGTCGGCTTATACTCGAGTATATACAGTACTCTTTCCTTCCAAAGCATCAGCAGAACTATTTTGCATATCTGCAATTCCAGTTTCAAAATGGGCAGGTGACCAACTTTAGAAACATGAGCATTATGCCAACCAAATAAGCCACTACTTACATGCTGCATATACTCTAGTCTACACTCTGTAATACTTACTCTTTTACAAGCTTAGGGCCAATTCACACCTACGTGTGCATACTCCAACACACGTGGTATTGCAAACACATAGGTGTAAATGGGTCCTTATAGTTTCCCTTTAAAAACACACTAAACTGCAAAGTAAAGATGGGAACCAAACACATAATAAACAAAGAGATTGCATTCTCATGTGATTGACTGTAGGAAAACAAGCAGGTGTGAATAGGTCCTAATTGTCAATTATTATCTGATACATAGCTCTCAATTATGTTGCGCATCCTAAAAGTAGTAATTATATATAATTTATAAAAATATATATGTGTATACACTATACTATACACTAAGGCCCCCTTCAGATCTGCCCAGTCCATTGCTGTGATTTAAGCTTTAAGATTTAAGCTTACCACTGCCAATGCACCACAGCACATATACATGCGGACATGCACTAATTTATTTTTAATGCACTGCATTATAACGCACAGATGGTTCATTTGTGTTGAGGTACTATACATTGGCATGCCATTGAAAATGTGTTTCTGTGCAAAGTGGTAATGCACAGTAAAGTATGCATTTATTGCGAGTTACGGTAACACATAGGTATAAAGACAGACTAAATATACTGTATACAGCTAAATGTGTATGTGACCATTCCATGCAACAGATTAAGATTATCATATTGCAGTCCATATACAGTAGGTTTCACAGACAAATGAAGTATCTGACTGTGGCTTCAACTCTAATTAATCAGAGTGAAAAAGAAGTGGATGCTTCTGACCTGTCATCTAATACGCTGTATAAACTGTCGGTGAATTATGACAGTTAGTTTTAAAGTACCCAAAACAAGAATATGTTCAAAGAGCTTAAAAATGACATTCCCTCTTTCTGTTTAGGGTGTCGCTTTTTGATCTGTGAACAGAAAAGAAAAACTCATTCACTTGATTGATTTGTATTCAAAATGCATTTAAGCAGATGAGTAAACCGAGCGTGTGTACGATGCTTTCTCGTCTGGAAATCTGGCCAGATTCTCGACGAGAAAAAAAGAGACCCTGCTCTCTTCTTTCTCGTCGAGATTCTTGTCGGCCTGTTTCCCGACGAGAAACCCGAGAGTGTGTATACTTACCTGTCACCGTGGAAACCCGCGCATGCTCGACATGACTTTGACGCATGCGCGGTAGCTTCCACGGCATAGGTAGGGTGAAGCAAGATGGCGGCGACGGCATCGAATGTGACGAGCGCACGCTCATCGTAAGCGATGACGTCACTGCGTTCTTGCCTTTCAAGAGAACCGCAGTTCTTTTGAAAGGTCTATGTGTACACTCGGGCGGCAAGAGATTCCTGCCAAGAATCTCGTCAGGGAAAACAACGTTTTTTTCCTGACGAGATTCTTGCCCATGTGTACGAGGCCTTAGGCCTCGTACACACAACGAGTTTCTCGGCAAAAACCAGCAAGAAACTTGCTGGGAGATATTTTTTTGCCGAGGAAACCGGTCGTGTGTACATTTTCGTCGAGGAAACTGTCGAGAAACTCGACGAGCCAAAAAGAGAGCAAGTTCTCTATTTCCTCGACGGGAATGGAGAAACCTGCCTTGTCGAGTTCCTCGACAGCCTAACAAGGAACTCGATGAGAAAAACGATGTGTTTCGTCCGTCGAGTTCCTCAGTCGTGTGTACGAGGCTTAAATCTTAACATTTAGAAATAAAAGACCCATCTAAAAGCTGCTTTTTTCCTACACAATAAAAAGTACCAAAAAAGCATAAAAAAAAATAAAAATAAAGTACCGGACCCCAGTACAGTAAAAATAAAAATTGGGAAAAAAGTATCTGGACATGCATTAAAAAAGTGCATGCAGAAAAGCATCTGGAACAGATCTGGAGGACTTTCTGTGGTGTGAACTGGCCCTTAGAGTTTATCAATGTTTATTTTTTTACAGCCCAGAATTGTAGGGTACTTGCACACAATAACGTAGTATGAACATTAGATTCCTGTCAGAAAATTCCAACAAGGATGGGCAGTATAGTAAATTAGCATATTTTCACGCATACGCACGCACACGCCTAAACATTTTTCTAGCTTTTGTTGGGATGTATTATACATGTGTATAGGTGTATTTGCTCACATATGTGCATATGTGCGTAAAATACTGTCCCGCAGCGCCGATTTTTTATTATTTTTCTTTACTTCCCTATATGCAGCACATCCCTATGCACCTGTGTGTACATGCACATTAAAAAAGTAAAAAAAAAATGCCTGTAAACCTATAAACTTTACATTTTTAGGCATCGTTGTGCTAGAAGCCTAAAATTATTTGGGGAAATTTCCTGTTGTGTCTCGAGAACAGGGAATCTAAGGGAATCTCTCCAGTGGGTCACAGACAACATAAATATTGCAAATGGGTCTGAAGCTTTCCTTACTCTGTCCAAAACTTTAAAAATAAATTACTTTAGATCTTTTAGGTTAAAGTTGTCTGACAGGTTCACTTTAAATTAACAACATCTTCACACATTCCTTGACTTATAGGAAAGCTTCCTTCCCTGAGATAAATCCACTGAGGCCAGGAAACAGATTTCAAGAATCCCCAGTAAAGGAAAGTCCAGACTTGGTCAAACAAACACTAAATCCCTCAGGGGTCAATTTACAAGTAGGCATGATGCCCAAACTTGTGCGAGCATGGCACAGTGCCCACGTGTAAGATTAAAGAATAGTCAACACTGGGAGGTTTTGTACAGTACTTTTTAAACGGCATATACGCAGTGAAAAAATAAATGTTTCAAAAGAATTGCAATTTTTAAAGAAAAATGCCAGACAACCCTTTGTTTGGAGAGTCTGGGGAAGGTTTAGGGCTGATGTATATATCCAAAACACATAATAGTAATAGTGTGCAAGAGTAAGACAGGCCATAGACGGTGTAAATTTCTTTCCTGCAACCACAGGTGGACGGGGGACAGCGCCTGCTCTCCCAGCAGGGGGAAGCCATCCCTGCCAGGAGAGCACAATGATTATTGCTAGCGGCTGAAGCACAAGTAAATCTGTCAGGCTGGTTGCACTCAAGTTGATTGATTGACCAACTTGGTACATTCAGCCTGCCTATATATAATTCAAATCTATGGCCTGCCTGAGAGGGTTAGTTCACCTTTATAGCAAACTACCTATGCATAGAAGGGGTGTCTGTAGTTAAAGATAAGCTGTGCAGCTTTGACTTAAAGCGGAGTTCCACCCTATTTTACAACTTCTTTGCATTCGTTTTTACACTGCCCCCTTAAATACATTTGGGATGTTTTTTTTTGTCTTTTAAAAACTCACGTTTTTATCCGTGAGTCTCTTATTACCCCGCCGCGGCGGAATGGCCCCCCCCCCCCGCCGCATCCAGCGCTGCTATGCCTCCTGGGATATGTGTTTCATCAATCCCAGGAGGCTGGGCTGAACATCGCAGCCGTGGATGAACATCTCGGGGGGCGGGAAGGAGGGCAGTGCCGCCCATAGAGGTGGTGTCCTTCCTCTTCTCCCTCTCCAACTCCTCCCCCCTCCTCCCTCCACCACCCGCCCACCTGCCGTCTGTCTCCGGTGCACGGAGATACAGATCATCAGACAGACAGACCGGATCTCACTCTGTCTGATAGATCTGTATGTGAGAGCACCGAATGTAGTACAGCCCCGCCTCCCTGTACAGCCCCGCCTCCCTGTACATTGCAACATCGCTCTGCACTGTGTGTTACAAGTCTAGTGCAGGGAGGCGGGGCTGTACTACACTGTACTCACATACAGACCTATCAGAGATCCGCTCTGTATGCCTGATCATCTGTACCTCCCCCACTCTGCACATAATGTTGTCACCGCACTAATGTCACACACTGACGTCACCGCACTAACATCACCGCACTAATGTCACCGCACTAATGTCACCGCACTAATGTCACCGCACTAACATCACCGCACTAATGTCACCGCACTAATGTCACCGCACTAATGTCACCGCACTAACATCACCGCACTAACATCACCGCACTAATGTCACCGCACTAATGTCACCGCACTAACATCACCGCACTAATGTCACCGCACTAATGTCACCGCACTAATGTCACCGCACTAATGTCACCGCACTAACATCACCGCACTAATGTCACCGCACTAATGTCACTGCACTAACATCACCGCACTAATATCACCGCACTAATGTCACCGCACTAACATCACTGCACTAATGTCACCGCACTAATGTCACTGCACTAACATCACCGCACTAATGTCACCGCACTAATGTCACCGCACTAATGTCACCGCACTAACATCACCGCACTAATGTCACCGCACTAATGTCACCGCACTAACATCACCGCACTAATGTCACCGCACTAATGTCACTGCACTAACATCACCGCACTAATATCACCGCACTAACATCACTGCACTAATGTCACCGCACTAATGTCACTGCACTAACATCACCGCACTAATGTCACCGCACTAATGTCACCGCACTAATGTCACCGCACTAACATCACCGCACTAATGTCACCGCACTAATGTCACCGCACTAACGTCAACGCACTAATGTCACCGCACTAATGTCACCGCACTAACATCACCACACTAATGTCACCGCACTAATGTCACCGCACTAACATCACCGCACTAATGTCACCGCACTAATGTCTCCGCACTAACATCACTGCACTAATGTCACCGCACTAACATCACCGCACTAATGTCACCGCACTAATGTCACCGCACTAATATCACCGCACTAACATCACCGCACTAACATCACCGCACTAATGTCACCGCACTAACATCACTGCACTAATGTCACCGCACTAATATCACCGCACTAATGTCACCGCACTAACGTCACCGCACTAATGTCACTGCACTAACATCACCGCACTAATGTCACCGCACTAACATCACCGCACTAATATCACCGCACTAATGTCACCGCACTAACATCACCGCACTAATGTCACCGCACTAATGTCACCGCACTAACATCACCGCACTAATATCACCGCACTAATGTCACCGCACTAACATCACCGCACTAATGTCACCGCACTAATGTCACTGCACTAACATCACCGCACTAATATCACCGCACTAATGTCACCGCACTAATGTCACCGCACTAATGTCACCGCACTAATGTCACCGCACTAACATCACCGCACTAATGTCACACACTGATGTCACCGCACTAATGTCACGCACTGATGTCACCGCACTAACATCACCGCACTAATGTCACCGCACTAACATCACCGCACTAATGTCACCGCACTAATGTCTCCGCACTAATGTCACCGCACTAATGTCACCGCACTAACATCACCACACTAATGTCACCGCACTAACATCACCGCACTAACGTCACCGCACTAATGTCACCGCACTAATGTCACCGCACTAATGTCACCGCACTAACATCACCGCACTAACATCACCGCACTAATATCACCGCACTAATGTCACCGCACTAATGTCACCGCACTAATATCACCGCACTAATGTCACCGCACTAACGTCACCGCACTAATATCACCGCACTAATATCACCGCACTAATATCACCGCACTAACAAAATGAATTTATTGACAGTGCACATGTCTGGTATATGTATACACACCACATATATAACAAGAGATATATATCATCTTGTTATGTAGATATATCTGCACAGGAACAAATTATTTCGTATATTTACTGGTTCCTGGAAGGAGGAGGGGAGGAGAGGTTTGCATAGATAAGAGGCGGTAACTTTCTCTGACACTCCCGTTGCTATTGAAACCTGATCTGAAACCATTACACTGCTTGTACAGCACTGAGCATGTGCGAGGCTGAAATCCAGGAAGTCATACAGTCTGGCTTCATGATGCCCACACTTAAGATGGCCCCAGTCAATTTCTGTTTTATAAAGTGTCTAAATGCTGTAACAACCTAACAAAACGGACCTTAGTTTACAGACTAACTGTAGTAGAATACATTAAGCTTGTGTATTACAGGGGTTTTCATATTTAAAAAGTTTTTATTTTTAAATTTGTGGCCGGAACTCCGCTTTAAGTTGGATAATGCCATTGAATAATGTAGGCTATTTACATACTTCACAAAGCCTGACTGGAAAACTCCCAGGACGTTAGGCTAAGAGAGGCCCAGCTGTTACTGCCCACCTCTGCTTTTACAGGAGCGATCCCTCAAACACTGAGCTCAGTGCTACTGCATCAGGGGAGAGAAAAAGCATGTCAAGCCTCGTACACACGACCGGTTTTCTCGGCAGAATCCATCAAGAGACTTGGTGGGAGATTTTTTTTGCCGAGGAAACCGGTCGTGTGTACATTTTTCAGCGAGGAAACTGTCGAGGAACTCGACGAGCCAAAAAGAGAGCATGTTCTCTTTTTCCTCGACGGGAATGGAGAAAATTGGCTCGTCGAGTTCCTCGACAAGCCCAACAAGAACTCGACGAGGAAAATGATGTGTTTCGCCCGCCGAGTTCCTCGGTCGTGTGTACGAGGCCTGAGGGGTTTGAATCAGAGAAAAAAGCTCACTCCTGGGATGGTGGATGTGAACAGTAACAGCTGTGCCTCTCTTAGCAACATCCTGGGAGTTTTCCAGTCAGGCTTCATGAGATACATAAATGGCCTACACCTAAAGCAAGGGCATTTTGCAACTTTAGTTAGAGTTGCATAGTATGTTTTTATCTACAGATATCCCTTATCTGTATAGGCAATTTTTATTTATTTTTTTGTGTAAGGGTGAACTATGCCTATTTTTTATTTATTGATTTCCGTGTCCTGATTTGGAGATTTAAGCTTACTTCCAGTGTGGTCACTAGGAAAAAAGGTATAAATAAATATCGCCAATACAAACAGCAAAACCCAACAGAGGTTCTCGTTCTAGCCCTGCTCAGTTCTAACTTAAACTAAAAAGATGTCCGTTGTTCCACTTTAAACTCCACCAATTTATTTCTCTTCCTCCAAAAGAGTTTCAACTTCCATAACATAATGCAATCATATACAAAGGCCATTATCAATATTCAGCCATTAGTAGCCTCCTAGTCTCCTGAGGGCTACGAAAAGCGAAATACTTCCACAAGATGTACCAATCATTGCTCTTTGTTTCATATTTAAAATACTCATTAACCTGAACGGAATACACTGATTTATATGAGAACACCTAGCTAGTTGAATAGACATGACCTAACACTGTCTTCCCACATTCCGGCAGGCCTGTCAGGAACACGCATACTAGCCCTGAGCAATTGGATTTCACTGACAGGAATATTTTGTAGCTTTGAGGTACTCATAAGTTGGCCATGTGCAGACAGTAACAAACGATCCAATGTTCCATTGAAGGGCCGCTTATGTCTATATTCTTCTGCTCAAGTAGGTCATTTTTTTCTGGTACTAAAAATTCTCCTATAAAAACAAATAAGCTGTCATGTTACAACCAAAAGCATAAATGTATTTTATTGGGATTTTATGTCATAGACCAACACAAAGTGCTACATAATTGTAAAGTGGAAGGAAAATGATAAATGGTTTTCAAAATTATTTGCAATTAAAGCGGTAGTTCACCCTCTCGTAGTTGATTTTACCATCGAGACAGGCATTGTAGCGCGAGCTACAGTATGCCTGTCCCGATTTTTTTAACCCCGTACTCACCTCGTAGTCGTCCATCGTAGATTCCGGCTCCCGCGGGGAATGGGCGTGCCTATGGAGAGGGAGGATGATTGACGGCCGGCCCTGGCACGTCACTCTCCCCGAAGACAGCCGGAGTAGGTCTCAGCTCTTCACGGCGCGTGCGCACAGGCTATGCGCACGCGTCGTGAAGACCAAGCCTATTTCGGCTATTTCCGGAGAAGCGTGACGCGCCAGAGCCGGCCGTCAATCATCCTCCGTCTCCAGAGGCACGCCCATTCCCCGGTATCTTCGATGGACGACTACAAGGTGAGTATGGGGGGAAAAAATTTGGGACAGGCATACTGTAGCTCGCGCTACAATGCCTGATTTAAAGGTAAAAGAAAAAAAAATTGTTTTTTTTCCCGTCGATAGGGTGAACCCCCGCTTTAAATATGTGAAAAGTGTGGTGTGCATTTGTATTCAGCCCCCCTGAGTCAATACTTTGTACATCTAGAGAGGGACATTTTTGCTCATTCTTCTTTGCAAAATATCTCAAGCTCTGTCAGATTGGATTGAGAGTGTCTGTGAACAGCAATTTTCAAGTCTTGTCACAGATTCTCAATTGGGTTTAGGTCTGGACTTTGACTGGGCCATTCTAACACATGAATATGCTTTGATCTAAACCAAAGGTGTCAAACACAAGGCCCGCGGGCCGAATCCGGCCCTCCAGGCCATTTCATGCGGCCCTTGCACCTCTCCTGCAGCTGCAGGAGAGCTCCAGCCCTCTTCTGGTCCTACCCCAGACCATTACTTTCTGCTTTCAAGCAATGCATCCAGCTTCTTCCCAGCAGCAGCATAAGGAAAGGGGGTGCACTGTGATGTAAGGAAGAGTGGGGGACTCAACTTTTGATGGTGGGGTGGCTTTTGACATGTAAGGGGAGGGGATGCGCTGGACATCTAATCTTACAGATACAACCGGACATTTTGAGAGCAATCATAATGCCGATGCGGCCTACAATGAAATTGAGTTTGACACCCCTGATCTAAACCATAGTTCTGGCTGTATGTTTAGGTTTGTTGTCCTGCTGGAAGGTGAACCTCCACCCTAGTCTCAATAAATGTTGGTCTCGTCTGAACAGAGCACCTTCTTCCACATGTTTGCTGTGTCCACCCACATGGCTTCCCGCAAACTGACAGACTTCTTATGGCTTTCTTTCAACAATAGCTTTCTTTTTGCCACCTGAGCTGTGGATCTCTGCAGCTCCTCCAGAGTTTCTATGGGCGTCTTGGCTGCTTCTCTGATTAATGCTCTCCTTGCCTGGCTTGTCAGTTTAGGTGGATGACCATGTCTTGGTAGGTTTGTAGTTGTGCCATACCTTTCCATTTTCAGATGATGGATTGAACAGTGCTCCTTGAGATGTTCAAAGCTTGGGATATTTTTTTATAACCTAACCCAGCTTTAAACTCCTCCACAACATTATCTCTGAGGCTTCTTTCACACTATGGATTGTATGTCCGTTTTATAATATCCGTATTACACCTATTAACGGACGTTTATTAACGGATTTAATAACGGATACATACGGATAAATATTTTACCATTCTTCCTTTATTGAAAACGGATAATGTTTATCCGTATATATCCGTATACATCCGTTATATCATTCCTTTCTAACGTCCGTTAATAAAAAACATTTCACCCTTTCTTGAAGTCCAGCTCCAGAAGTCGTATGGATATTCAGGGGAACCCCGCCGTCAATTTAAAACAAAAATGACGTGCGGTTCCCGGTAAATATCCTAACCAGACCCTTCAGGTCTGGTATGGATATTCAGGGGAACCCCGCCGTCAATTTAAAACAAAAATGACGTGCGGTTCCCGGTAAATATCCATAACCAGACCCTTCAGGTCTGGTATGGATATTCAGGGGAACCCCGCCGTCAATTTAAAACAAAAATGACGTGCGGTTCCCCCTAAATACCCATAACCAGACCCATTATCCGAGCACGTTGACCTGGCCGGCCGCAGAAAAGAGGGGGGGACAGAGTGCGGCCCCCCCTCTCTCCTGAACCGCACCAGGCCACATGCCCTCAACATGGGGAGGATGTCCCCATGTTGATGGGGACAAGGGTCTCATCCCCACAACCCTTGCCCGGTGGTTGTGGGGGTCTGCGGGCGGGAGGTTTATCAGAATCTGGAAGACCCCTTTAACAAAGGGGACCCCCAGATCCTGACCCCCCCCCTGTGTGAAATGGTAATGGGGTACACTGTACCTCTACCATTTCACGAAGGAAGTAAAAAGTATTGTAAAAAAAACACACTGACACAAAAGAATAAAGTCCTTTATTAAAAAAAAAAAAAAAAAACTCCAGCGCTGAAAAATCCACTCGTTCCCGGCTTCCTGCGTTGTCCTGATCCTGCGACGGGTGCGGGTGATCTCCCGCGATGAGAAGATCCAGCGTCGGGTGATCTCCGCTCCGGCGATGTGAAGATCCATCCATCCGGCGCAGCAGCATCCCGGACCTCCTCTCACCGCTGGGCACAGCCCAGCGAATGAGCGGCTGAAGCTGTGACATTTCTTATATAGAGGAGGCAGAGCCACCCGTCACGTGACCCTGCCCCCTCTGACGTACCTCTGCTACATCACTGGGGAAGACCAAGAAGAGGAAAGGTCTTTCCTCTTCTTGGTCTTGGTCTTTCAGTTAGGGGAATCAAAGTAAAGGGGCTGAATACAAATGCACACCACAGATATTTGTAAAAAAAATTGAAAACCATTTATCATTTTCCTTCCACTTCACAATTACAGAATTTATGATTCCTTGGACATTTTTCCACTTTGTGTTGGTCTATCACATAAAATCCCCACAAAATGTATTTAAGTTTTTGGTTATAACATGACAAAATTTGAAAAATGTCAAGGGGTGGGAATACTCTTTCAAGGCAGCGTACACACGACCGGTTTCCTCGACAGAATCCATCAAGAAACTTTTTTGAGGAGGAAAACGGTCGTGTGTACGTTTTTCATCGAGGAAGCTGTCGAGGAACTCGATGAGGAAAAAAAAAGAACAACTTCTCTTTTTCCTCGACGGGAGTCTCAATTTCCTCGTCGTGTTTCTCGTCGGGCTGGTTTTCGACGAGAAACTCGAGCGTGTGTATGCTAAGAAACCCGCGCATGCTCAGAATAAAGTATGAGACGGGAGTAAAAGTAGCATTTGTAATGGAGATAACACATTTTTCACGCTGTAACAGACTGAAAAGTGCAAATCGTCTCTTACCAAACTTTTACTTTGTGTTGTGCCAGTGGAATCGAACTTTCCCTGCCATTGTATGTGTTGTACGTCACCGCGTTTGAGAACGAGGAGATTTTGTCTTGACCGTATGTACGCAAAGCAAGCTTGTCGAGTTCCTCGACAAGCCTAACAAGGAACTCGTCGAGGAAAACGATGTGTCTTTTCTGACGAGTTCCTCGGTCGTGTGTACGAGGCCTAAGGAGTTTTGCACAGACAGGAGACAAGTTACAGGGTTACAATATTGATGTATCAATGCAGTCCACATTAGCAATCAAAAACTCGTGTGCCTTTGGAATAACGAATCAAAGTAAAGCAAATATAAGTGACCCTCAATATTCTAATGACACCGCCTTTCATGTGTAAACACAAGGCCAAGCATGCGTCAAGCAGACGGAATCAGAAGATAGGCTCATGAAAAGTACGCATGTTGTCCAGCACTGAGGAAAATGGAGACAGCGACATCTGGTCCGACTAAAACAATATGCATCTGTCAAAATATACAGCAAATGCAAAGAAAATAGTATTTTTTTATCTGGTGTCTGTAGATGATACCAGTCTTCCTGAGTGACACGTTATGTAAATAGTCTCTATCTGATCATGACAGATACAACCCATGTAGACAATGGAACGCCTGTGTCTGCCATTTAAAAAACTGGATCCCTACCAACATACCTTTAAGAAACCAGAACGCTGTTGCTGGTTCTTATATACCCAGACTCAAAAGAAAATATACAGCAAAACCAAAAGTATTCTGGAGAACATTCAAGTATTGCTTGTCCCCCTCAGAACCTTTCTATTGCAGGACTGAAGAAATACAAGTGCTGTAAGGAGGGCAATATCTGGTCATTTAAAGTGGACCTTCATCCATGGAATGGACTTCCTCTTCTCTGTCCCCCTCCCTTTCTATCACATGCAGACAGTTTTACTTTTTTTTTTTATGTTAACCCCTTTGTGACAGCAAAATACATACACTATATTACCAAAAGTATTGGGACACCTGCCTTTACACGCACATGAACCTTAATGGCTTTCCAGTCTTAGTCAGTAGGGTTCAATATTGAGTTGGCCCACCCTTTGCAGATATAACAGCTTCGGCTCTTCTGGGAAAGCTGTCCACAAGGTTTAGGAGTGTGTCTATGGGAATGTTAGACCATTCTTCCAGAAGCACATTTGTGAGCCTCACAGGACCCCTTCATCAGACATGTGACCGACAGAATATGTAAAGTCGCATCATAGTTGCAAAGAAGACTGCATCAAAGTCGCATCACAGTAGTGTGAACCGAGCCTTACCGTAACATCACCGGGACTGTTTTTTTTTTCGTCTAGAAACTGCAGCAAATATCAGGCAGTTATACAGAGCAGCCAATCAGATGTCCTTTCTAAGGTAAAGGACTGAAATGAACTTTACTGGTTGCTATGAGCAGCTCCTCCACTTTTGCTCCTATTCCGCCAGCGTTCTTTGCTGCGGTTTTTATTTATTCCTTTTCATAGGAAATGCTTATGATTGTACAGCGGTGAGCTGTTCTCAGCAAAGAGCTTTATTATCCAAGTGGGCAAAGTTTTATATTCCCCTCATGGAATGAAAAGGGAATTTTGTTTCAGATACGATCTGTCAGAGCAGCAAAACTCACCACCAACTATGCAGGGCAAGGGTCTATCTCCATTCAGGATCAGCCACACACTATACATTTTGCTGATCTAATAAAATGTGATCATGTGTGACCCGCACTACAGTCTTGGATCAAAAACTACAGTCACTAAAGTAAGGGTGTATCATTTCCGGCATAAAGAGTAATAAATTCTACACAAACCAATATAACAACAATATGTAAAACATGCAGTAATACTAAGTAGATGTCTGTCAGAAGTCTATGAATATGGCTGGCCAATATACAGAGTTCATACCCTTAGCATTCCAATTATTTTTGTTCTGTACTATGCCCACAATCATTTCAGTACTGTGCTTAAAGAGAACCCTTCCCCAAATTAAATAATTATTAAACTAATAAAAGTACAGAAAAAAATCAAGAGTATTTTAAATTCTTGCAGCGTTTTTCCTTTCCATAAGCTATTTTGTATTACTGCAATGTGCCTTTGTATTTTCTAGTAAAGTTGACCTGTCAAGCACAGCCCTTTCCCTTCTTGCATGTCATTCTGCCTTCTCCTCTTCTGGGTGGGTCTAATTACACTCTGTGCTGGCCTAGCTCCTTAGTCCCTCCTTTCCCCACCTAGCCTTTTATGTAGCAGCCGAGGGAGGGGCTTTTTCTACCATTTGTGTGCCATTGTGTGCCAACAGGAAGTGAGGGGTACAGGGCTCAAGTCCTGTGGGAACGCGTGAGAACGGAGTCCCTGCACTTTTTTCACAGCAGGAACGCAGTTCCCTTTGCAGGACTAGAGCAGCCGAGCCGCCCGAGCCAATCCTTTACTAAGTGGCGATGCCCAGCTCGAGTCACTGTCAGGGGCAGGCAAACCTTAGTAATCCTTTATGTTACTTTTCGCTTCCTGTATATGGATTCATCAGGTAGTGTGCGGGTACTCCGTCACTTCCTCGATGCCGCAATGTCTCCTGGGAGCTTTTGTCATTGTTCCTAGGAGACATTGCGGAGGTCTGTCGCGAGTTATCGCGGGATTTAGAAAGAACTTGTTTAAAGTTCTTTCTAAATCCCGCCATAAAGAGATAAAGAACACTTAACTCTTTTAATGCAGGGTTGTCCCCCTATAAGGATATTTTTTGCTCAGCCCAGTTAGGAGTTCAGCTTTAATTCTAGAACTACTGTGTGCGGCATACAGTACATGAGGCTCATATAAATAAAAGCTTGGGTTTACATTTAAAAATACATTAGTGCTTTCTTTTTTTTTCCACCTCTTTCTGACAGATATACGCCTAAATGCCGTGGCCCAGCAGGTGGATCTCCTGGGATGTATGACATCATGGTACTATTAGGTAGAATATTTTATCAATCAATCTTGGGTGATCTCCAGACCAGCCTTTTTTAACCAGGGTGCCTTCAGGTTTCTTCAGGGGTGTCTTCGCAAAGTGCCTAAAAAGTGCCCAAAAAAATTATACAAGCCAAAGGGTGGATGAAGCCTGCCTTTTAGTTACACAAAGCCACAGGTCTTCATTGTGCACCATTACACACCATTGGGTGCCTACACAGCATCCTTGATTGCCCCTCCCCTGCCTCTCTCTGTCAACACTGGATTACATTAGCTGAATGCAAGGTGGATTTGCTTTAAAATAATAAATCTACTCTACAGTTGGGTGTCCTATGTCTGTGGACGTTGCTGCAAAACAATTAGTTTTGTTTTATACAATTTTGGAATGGGGTGCCATGAGATTTGTGCAGAATTTAAAGGGTGCCTTGACTGAAAAAAGATTGAGGAACACTGCTTTAGTCATACAGTATGATGCCCAGTACACACGTGCGGGATTTCCAACGGGAAAAGTTCCCATCGGACATCCCGAGGGGAAAGCCGAGAACCTGCTCGGTCAGTCTTTCCCCCTACACACGGACGGTTTTCCCGACGTGTGTATGCTCCGTCACAGTTTTTCCCATAGGAAAACTGCCCAAAACTGCTGGGCAAAAGCCTGCCGGTTTTCCCGGCGGGAAAAAGGAGAACTGGTTCTCTTTTTTTGTCCGGTGGTTTTTGGGCAGTCTTCCCGTCTGAAAAACTGCGAGGAGCATACACACGGCCAGGATTCCCAGGCCAAAAGCTCCATCGCAGTTTTCCTGTCGGGAAAACTGATCATGTGTACGAGGCATCAGCGTTCTTCTGAAGACTGCACACTCATATGCGAACACGTTTACTGCACCCCACATGGGCTCAGTTGGCAGTGGCAACTGTCGGGACCCCTACTCTTCACCCTTTGTATCTCTTTTTTCATACCTTGTCCTTCTCTTCTTCTTTGACACAACTTCTTGGCTTACTTTTTTCTCTATGTGACTTTTTTGTTATTGCTTGCCACCACCTCTTGAGACCTATTATGTGTTTTTTTTTTTGGGGGGGGGGGCAGGAGTTATCCCCTATACAGTAATGAAGAAAGGGGCCACGTAATCATGCATCGTTTTTCCAAAGTGCCTACAAGGCCAGAATTCTCTCAGACTCCCACTACCATTGTTGGGTTAGCGTCATGATATTATACCTAATAAATAAGTAATGGATTTAAAAGTCCACTCTTTAGTTCATCTGTATCTCCTAATGTCTGTATAACTACAAAAATCCAAAATAAAAAAATATAAAAAAAAAAGTTGTTTTGTATAAAAAAATGGCGCAAAAAAATGGTCTGCAACTACCTATAAAAATGAATGTCAAACCAACATTCAGTGGTCCTCACTAGGCTGCTAGAAGTTTACCTGTTGCTGCCATGACAAAGAAGCATTATGCATATAAACTATATTATAATATAATACCTATGGCCCTGTTAAATGTAGAAATAAAAAATAAAAAAAACATTAAATATTAGTAGGTCAATAGAAGTTAATAAACAGACGTGGCTGTCTATGTGAGCAGACATGCCACTAAAGAATGACCCCGGCAGCATGCTAGTATAACTAATACCTCTCTGTGTGTGTTTGATGTAGAGTTTGTATAATAGTCACCTCCATTTATTTTGGTGACAAAAAATGCAAAGCTAGTTAATGACATATTTTAGTAATATAAAACCCATCCTGGGGCTAAGCTATAAGCCTGCTTTGGTTCACTGCCTGTAGATTTCAAGAGTCTCAGATTACTATTTAACACAAGCAAGACCTTGTCATCGCTCTTTCCCTGACCCCATGCAAACCACTTCAGTTCCAGACAAATTCAACACTGTCCTGTCCTCGCTGTCTCTGTACAGCTTTCACAATGGACTTGGAGTAACCTATTCTTTACGTCAAGTATTTACTAAAGATGGTAT
This sequence comes from Rana temporaria, assembly GCF_905171775.1. Taxonomy (NCBI): domain Eukaryota; kingdom Metazoa; phylum Chordata; class Amphibia; order Anura; family Ranidae; genus Rana; species Rana temporaria. The sequence goes on from NC_053492.1 coordinate 300,007,960, forward strand.
ATCAGTTCCGGCCTTGTGTAAAGGGACACACCACAAATACATCATATATACATTCTACAGGAATGGGTGTGTGCGTACACACAATGATGTATAGTTAAACTACGTCATTGTTTTCTGTCATATCTAACATAGTCTGCAGCTAAAGCTGAGTACACATTGTTTTTCATTCATTTGTTTTTTTCCCCTGCACCCAACAAGAGAAGGGGGTAGAGGAATCATCCTTGCTGTGTCATTGTATGCTGACGGCGGGGACTCCTCCGCTGTCAGAATACACTGATCAGAACTGCAGCTGATTGGCTGTGAACCGATGATCAAAGGAGGTCTCCCAACAGGACCGGTCTGACAATTGGCTTCTGTTGAACCGGGAGGGCTACGCAGCTATTGGAAATTGGTCAGTCCCTGCTGAACTAGCCAATTTCAGATCTGTGTTTACTTAGCCCTGGTTCACACTGATGCTACTTTGAAATCGTGCTACTTCACTTGAAGTAGCGCGATTTCAAAGTAGCAAGGTCAGCGCGATTTCAGGTGCTACTTGATAGACATTTGTGTGGCTTCATACACAGATGTCTATAGGAATCGCACCTGAAATCGGCAAAAGTAGTGCAGGAACTACTTTTGCATATTGGTGCGGCGCCGCAAAATCGGTGTCGCACCGATTGGAACAGTGCCATTGCCGCCAATAGGCTGCGACTTGTCATGCGATTTGATCTCTCAAATCGCATGACAAATCGATTTAATTTGGACCTAGGCTAAGGCCCCTTTCACACTTGTATAACTTGTTCCGCGATTTATGACTGCAAAGTCGCTTGACAAGTTGTTCCCCATGATTTCCAATGACAACAATTCATATCAGTACGACTTCAAGTCGTTCCGACTTCAAAGTAGTCCCTGCGCTACTTTGGTCAGACTTTGATGCCAATTACACAGGCATTCCCTGAAATCGCAGCAAATTTGCGGCAGCATTGTGCAAATTTGAAGTCACAGTAGTGTGAAAGGGGCCTTAGAGTTTTAGGTGTCTAGTTGTGAGGCCCCGTACACACGGCCGAGAAACTCGACGAGCAAAACACATCGTTTTGCTCGTCGAGTTTCTTGTGAAGCCGCCGAGGATCTCGGCGGGCCAACTTTTCCCATTGAGGAATGAGGAAATAGAGAACATGTTCTCTATTTGGCCCAACGAGATCCTCGTCGGTTTCCTCGGCCGAAAGTGTACACACGGCCGGGTTTCTCGGCAGAATACGGCTCTGATCGAGTTTCTGGCTGAATTCTGCCGAGAAACTCGGTCGTGTGTACCGGGCCTAACAGTTCAAAACCAGAGATAGATAGATTACATTATATGGAAACTCCAACAATGAACTTCTGTTTGTTCCCTTTTGGCCAGTTAACTAAAAAGCGAACTGTTGATCCTGCCTGCACTCTAGTGCTGCCCTTTGTCCTGTGCAGTCTGCAATGTTATCTCGCCCCGCCCGGGTTAATTTAAAGAAGAAGCACAGCCTTTCTTGTGAAAAAAAGAAGAAGCACAGCCAAAGCTTTTTTGGCTGTACTCCACCTTTGGATCACAGGAGTGTAGTTCGTTCTGCACTCCTGTGACCCATTTTCAGCAGACAGCGGGCTTAAGTCCACTGTCTGCTGACGTCACAGAGCAGGTCCAGGCCCGGGCAAGATCGCGACAATGGAGTCGGGATCTGCCCACATTCCTGGATAGGCACCAGGCTCAGCCTCTCAGCGAGGCACTAAGAGCCTGAGCCGGCCGCTCCTGCCCCCTCCGCTGCTCAGCGCTCCAGTGAGCGAGGGGGGCGCAGAGCAGAGAGCTGTCACCAGCTCGCTGCTCATGGAGCCCTGAGAACCAAGCAATCGACGGTGTGAGATTGCATGGTTCTCAGTGTTATAGCTGGCAAGGGACCAATGCAGTATTGGACCGATGCTGCATCCACCTAGGTAAGTCTGATTCTGAAAAAAATAAGTCCCATACATCTCTTTTATATAATAATCCCTCCTTACCTGGTATTCTGGGTTCAGCTAAAACACCATATTCACCCATCCAGCCAATCCAGCACTGTCCTGATGTCATCTATTGAAAGCCACCGCTTGCCAGGTCCCACGCCGCCATCTTCCCTGTGATGCCATTTGTAGTCAAGCTGTCTCTTCTGGGTCCTAGCACCCAGCCTGTCAGGTATTATATGCAATTATTGCCAGCCGCTATAACCGCTAGCTTACCCTGGCTGGTACGGCTCTCCAAAAGAACACAATAGCTCCGTAGGAGGAAGTGTTGATGGGGGAATTGAGCGATTTTGTTTCCTGCAACCCTTGGTTGCAGAAAAGAAAATCACACTGTGTATGGCCGTCTTAACTAAACCATAGTTTATGTCATCCCTTGGTTTCTGGCATAGGTTTATAGTGCAAGTAGTTTAAACCAATTAACAGTTGTTCCAATAATAGTACCAGTAACAAGATAGTAGCTGCGTAAGATAATATAATGCAGTGTACTTGAGTTAGGCTGGGGACATGTTTCCCACGTGCTGTTATTGTTTTCTACCATAGCTAGGAAATGGAAATGGGAAGTGACACATCTTCCTGTATATATAGGACTCTATCTATTGTAATCACGGCCTCCGCTTTTTCGGACAAGCAAGACAAGTCACAAGCACTGAGGTCCTAAGACATGATGAATAGTATCTCATGGTTTTAAAAACTAACATTCATTTCCTAAGCTGTGGACTGTGACCTTTGACAATTTTACACACTGACACCGCATACTGAAACCAAATGTATTTTGTATTGTCAAGCAGGTCATTAGCAGCAGCAAAAATATTTTTTTTAGACAAATCACAATAGAATTCTGGGCCAGATCCACAAAGAGCCGGCGTAATGTAAATTTTTCCATTTAAGTTACACTGCCTTAAAATTTCTACCTAAGTGCCCGATCCACAAAGCACTTACCTAGAAATTTTCGGCTGTGTAACTTAAATTCCGCCGGCGCAAGGCGTTCCTCTTCAAATGGGGGCGATTCCCATTTAAATTAGGCGCGCTCCCGCGCCGGCCGTACTGCGCATGCTCGTGACGTCATTTTCCCGACGTGCATAGCGCGAAATTACGTTACGCCGAGCTTTGTGGATCGCGTCGGGTCAATTAAGTTGCATCGGGAAAAAAAAAAGATACGGCAGAAAAAAAAAAAGATACGGCGAAAAAAAAAAATTCAAAACAAAAAAAAAAATCGCGTCGCTGGACAGAAGGGTCTGTTTTTACATGGTGTAAACAGTTTACACTTTGTAAAAGCAGCCCTAATTTTGCGTTTTGCAAACTAAAACTTACAGAGAAAAAACGAAGCGTAAAAGCTAATTTGCATACCCGAGGCGGCATTTCGACACGAAATGCCCCCAGCGGCGGATGCGGTACTGCATCCTAAGATCCGGCAGTGTAAGTCCCTTACACATGTCGGATCTTCTGCCTAACTATGGGAAACTGATTCTGTGGATCAGTTCCATAGTTAGAAACAAGGATACGACGGCGTAACAGCAGTTACGCCGGCGTATCCCTTTTGAGGATCTGGCCCTCTGTGTATGAATTCTATTGGTCACTAATGGTCAATAGAAGCTGGAACTTGATATAAAGATTGTGACTTTTTATTATTAACGTGGTTATAAAGCTCACATACTGTATACCCAGTGAAGTGATTGGCCTCAGAGATGTAACAAATCCTCCTACATAAATTGTACCTGTCGATCTGCAGTCTTCTCTTATCTACATCCGTTCAAAATCCAAAATGTATCAAGCGTGTCTGAGGTGTCAGAAAAAATGGAAGTTACACTCTGCAGAGCTCAGTGGGGAGAGCCCTGAGAGGTGATTGGAGGGAAGAAACACACACCCTCCACACAGAACACCAGAATGGAGCTGAGGCGGTCAATCTGGTAGGTCCCTCCCCTGTCACCATTTTTCTCTTGGTGTCAGAAAAACTTGTCAGGAGTGATTCATGCTGATAGCAGAGGAACATAGCAACAGACAGAAAGAAATGACACCTAATGCTCTTATTAGAGACAAATACACACTTATAGAGGGATATGTTTTGTTCATATTTCATGTTTACAACCACATTAACAAACTATAAGCACTGTTACCGAAATGATTGTTTACCATTATAAGACCCTGCACCAGTTCGAACATACAGTGCCTTGCGAAAGTATTGGGCCCTCTTGAACTTTGCGACCTTTTGCCACATTTCAGGCTTCAAACATAAAGATATAAAACTGAAATTTTTTTTTGAAGAATCAACAACAAGTGGGACACAATCATGAAGTGGAACGAAATTTATTGGATATTTCAAACTTTTTTAACAAACAAAAAACTGAAAAATTGTGCGTGCAAAATTATTCAGCCCCTTTACTTTCAGTGCAGCAAACTCTCTCCAGAAGTTCAGTGAGGATCTCTGAATGATCCAATGTTGACCTAAATGACTAATGATGATAAATAGAATCCACCTGTGTGTAATCAAGTCTCCGTATAAATGCACCTGCACTGTGATGGTCTCAGAGGTCCGTTTAAAGCGCAGAGAGCATCATGAAGAACAAGGAACACACCAGGCAGGTCCGAGATACTGTTGTGGAGAAGTTTAAAGCCGGATTTGGATACAAAAAGATTTCCCAAGTTTTAAACATCCCAAGGAGCACTGTGCAAGCGATAATATTGAAATGGAAGGAGTATCAGACCACTGCAAATCTACGAAGACCTGGCCGTCCCTCTAAACTTTCAGCTCATACAAGGAGAAGACTGATCAGAGATGCAGCCAAGAGGCCCATGATCACTCTGGATGAACTGTAGAGATCTACAGCTGAGGTGGGAGACTCTGTCCATAGGACAACAATCAGTCGTATACTGCACAAATCTGGCCTTTATGGGAGAGTGGCAAGAAGAAAGCCATTTCTTAAAGATATCCATAAAAAGTGTTGTTTAAAGTTTGCCACAAGCCACCTGGGAGACACACCAAACATGTGGAAGAAGGTGCTCTGGTCAGATGAAACCAAAATCAAACTTTTTGGCAACAATGCAAAACGTTATGTTTGGCGTAAAAGCAACACAGCTCATCACCCTGAACACACCATCCCCACTGTGAAACATGGTGGTGGCAGCATCATGGTTTGGGCCTGCTTTTCTTCAGCAGGGACAGGGAAGATGGTTAAAATTGATGGGAAGATGGATGGAGCCAAATACAGGACCATTCTGGAAGAAAACCTGATGGAGTCTGCAAAAGACTGGGACTGAGACTGGGACGGAGATTTGTCTTCCAACAAGACAATGATCCAAAACATAAAGCAAAATCTACAATGGAATGGTTCACAGATAAACATATCCAGGTGTTAGAATGGCCAAACAAACAATGGCAAACAATGGCATTGTAAAGATATCCGTTAGAGTAACCAATACTGACTCCAAACCATGTACCTTAAAGTGGTTGAAAACATTTACAACCACTTTTACCTACAGGTAAGCCTAGATTAAGGCTTACCTGTAGGTGCTCGAAATATCTCCTAAACCTACACGGCTTAGGAGATATTTACAATAATGACTGGTGCCAATGTCTACGGCGCATGCATCGTACACAACAGCGCAGGTGCACTTTAGAAACGGCGATTGTGCCATTCGTAAGGAGGTCATGCCGTGACTGGCGGCTCCCGCGTGCATCGTGGCTCTGGCCAATCACAGCTATGCATAATAGCTCATTATGCCTTTGTCTTGCAGGTGTTATTTTTATTTATTTTTTGAAACGTGGGTTTACACAGTGGAGACAAAAACTGACTAGACAAGTTCTGAAATGCTGCTTGACCCTTTGACATCGATTCATCAAGCTGTGATGGCATTTAAAGGAAAATTAAACTGCTTTAAGTGGAACTTCAGTCAGAGAATTAAGTCCTGCTAGATGACTTCAGGCTGGCCCCTTTTTGCAGGTATAGCTATGTAAAACATTAAAAATAAGTGTCTACTGTTTAAAATCCAGTAATATACTGTCTCACCCTGATCTGCACATGCTCAGTTGCTCTCTATTTTTAAGCATTGCCAAATTTGTAGAAGCCGATCTGCTGAACCTAAACATTTACTACAGCTCAGGGTTCAAGGTGTCAGCAAAATGGCAGCCTCCAGCAAGAAGGAACAGGAACAATGCTGGAGGCGATTTATAACACACAAACACACACACTTTGATAGCATAATTATTAATGTGGAATGTATGTTCCTTGCTAAAGGACATTATTAAATTATGTTGTTATAAGTAAAATTCCACTTTAAAATGGTTGTAAACTTGTGAAATGAAAAATAATCAAAGCATATCCTTCTATGGTGTGTACTTACATCAATCCAAAGCACCTACTCTTATTTCTGTCTACACTGCCATTCTTGTTATCTGTATGAGTCACCTCTGACAGTCTATGTGGGCAGGAAGCAATCCTGAGGGACAGCCCTGTGCTCCCAGCACACACCAGGTGATTGAAAGCCTCAGCTGTGCATGTTTCCCTATGAGAATATTTCCCTAAGAGAATATGAGACTTCCCTATGGTGTTTCCATTCCCTCCTTTAAGAATGCAATAAGGTAAAAAAATAAGACTTTAGTTTCACTTTAAAGTGGCTCTACAGGCTAAAGGTTGCTTTTAAAAAATATATAACAAACACGTTATACTTACCTGCTCTGCGTATTGGTTTTGCACAGAGAAGCCCTGATCCTCCTCTTTATGGGTCCCTCTTTGGCGCTCCTGGCCCCTCCCTCCAGTTGTGTCCATTTAGACATTGAGCCATGGCCTGGCCCCACCCCTTCTCTCTCCTCATTGGCTCACTGATTTTGATTGACAAAAGCGGGAAGCCAATGGCACTTTACTGCTGTCTCAGCCAATGAGACCTGGACAGCTGAGTCTCTCATGCAACATTGCTGGATCAAGATATGGCTCAGGTAAATATTAGGGGAGCTGAGGGGGACTATTGCTCACAGAAGGCTTTTTATCTTAAAGGGGTTTTAAAGATTCACGTTTTTTTCACCTTAATGCATCCTATGCTTACAAGCCCCCCGGTTTACTTACCTGAGCCCTCGAAAGTCCCGCGTCATGAACGCGCTGGCCACTCGCCCCTGTCTTTAGGCTGTTCTCGGCTCTTTTGATAGCAGCGCAGCCATTGGCTCCTGCTGCTGTCAATCTAATCAATGATACAGTGGGTGGCTATAGCCGCCGGCTGTATCACGGGAGCGCGCTCGCAAGCTAACCCCCTTGGGAGAGAGCTTCCCATGAAGGGGGTTAGCTCTTGCGAGGAGGACCAGAGACAGTTACCGAGGGACCCCAGAAGACCAGGATCGGGGCCACTCTGTGCAAAACGAGCTGCATAGTGGAGGTAAGTATGACATGTTTGTTATTTATTTATTTGAACCTTTACAACCCCTTTAATGCATAGATTATAAACCTTCTATCTTTACAACCACTTTAAGTTAGATGCTCCGAGCCATGGTTGCACAATAACATAATCAAGTACAATGCAGTACCAGCTCTGTATTGTACGTGAGGACAACAAGAAACCAACCACAAGCCAGAGCGAAAGAGGGCTCTGGACCCTGTCAAAGTGAGGAGTAAGGTAAGCATTATACCTTATTCCTCATCCTCTAGCGTTAAAAGAGAAGTATGGCTAAAGCTTGTTTGGCCATACTTCTCATGTGGGTCACAGGAGTGCTCTTCTATGACCCAGAATCAGCCAACAGCGGGCTTAAATCCACTGTCGGCTGACATCACAGACACGCTCCAGACTCTGGATGTATCTTGACAATAATGTCGGGATTCACCTAGATGCCTTACATTGGTTTAGCCTCTCAGCGGAAAGGACGGGGCACTGCCAGGACAGCACAGTGGCTAAGTGTTTAGCTCTTCTGCCTAGCAGCAATAGGGTCGTTGGTTTAAATCCCAACCACGGATCTACCTGCCTGGAGTTTGCATGTTCTCCCTGAGCCTGCAAGGGTTTCCTCCCACATGCCGAAGACATGCTGGAAGGTTAAGGGGCTCCTGTCTAAATTGGCCCTAGTATGTGTATGTATGAATGTGAGTTAGGGACCTTAGATTGTAAGCTCCTTGAGGGCAGGGACTGATGTGAATGTACAATATATATGTAAAAAGCTGCTTAAATTGATGGCGCTTTAGAGCCGGTTCACACAGGGGCGACTTGTCAGACCACTTAGCTGCCTGACAAGTCGCGCTCTGCTCTATTCAATAGAACCATTCTAATAGGAACGACGCAAGTCGCTCCGACTTAGAAAAAGGTTCTTGTATGACTTTGGGGGCGACTCGGGGCGACTTGCATTGACTTCAATACAGAAGTCATTTTGCAAGTCACCTCTGAAATCGTCTTGAGATCGCCTTGCCGAGTCGCCCCCAAAGTCGCGCCGCCCCTGTGTGAACCAGGTCTAATAAGTACCTGTAATATTTGTTTGTTTTTTGTGATTTCTGGAGTTGGGCTTTAATAAATATTTTTTCTTACACAAACTATTGTAGAAAAATAGAGCTTGTGGAATTATATCAGTGCATACTATTTACCCACGTATAAGTACTTTATTCTGGAAGAATAGAAATGATACTTTGAACTATATAAACAAGCAGTTAACTAACAAAAATACCCCCGGCCCTTTTATGCTTCTATTCCAGCAATCCTTCTGATGTGTGCGGAGCATTTTAATTTGTTCCTTTATTCTCTTAAATGCACAGAGCCTTTATGAAATGAAGGGACAGAAAGCAAACACTGTTGGACAGCAAAACACCGAAGAGTGCCATGCTAAACATCTCACTCTGGGCAGCGGCCCAGCTGTGAAACGCTGAGTCAAAAACCAAGTTTTCTTCTATTCTCTATTCTATTCTCATAAACAAGAACAAAATCCATCTTTTAGGCTGTATTCACACCTATACGTCTTGTTTTGAATGCTTTGGGCAGGTGCACTGTCGTGTGTCGATATGGGCTGCCATTTCCATCATAAGCCCCTATAATGGGTGTTGATAGAGCGCAAAACGGACATGAACTTTTTTGGCAAACGTACATCAATACACCGCAACGATATGAACTAGCACCAACAAAAACAATGGCAAACCTTTGCACGTGTGCGTTACAACACATACAGAACTATCAAATAAAAACACTGAGTTTGACATCAGGAGAACACAAGTGACAGCCAACACTTTATGTGATTGTGCTAATGCTGCAGTAACTCTAGTACCTGAAGCTGCTTTTGTCCTTTAGTATTGTCATATGACTATCATGTGTAGCGGGGTAATACTATCTGGGACTATTTGATAGTATTGCATATCTAAATTTCTCCCCGGGAGTCCAGTCAAGTTGTATACATGTGTTTACTTATTTTTCTAAAGCAATGCATTGTGGGATTTGAGGGATTAGGAGAAACGGACTCCATTGACAATTAGTAGGAATAGACTACGATACCCACAATGCATTGGCTTCCCAGAGAACCTTGCACCCCCGCACAGCTTTATGGGGGAGGTTACTTAAAGGCAGGGAGGAGCTAAACTCTCTCTCTTGGGATCTGCGCTTTTCCCTTTGCGGAACAGGGGAGAGCACTACAGCTAAGCAGTTAGGCCTGAAGCCTGAGAAGGGATCCATCTGGAGACCAGCCATCCGGAGAGAGACAAGACCAAGCGCCTTCAGCTCGTGCTTCCAAGAGACCAGAGAAACTCACCAGCTGACGATCGTAGCAGTGGAGAGCCGTAGACCGGAGACTGTGTGTTGCGGAGCGGGGACTGATCGGCGCGCCTTTCGTGAGGGACTCAGGCTCACTGGGCCTGCTCGGGTGAGAGGGCACTTGCCCAACTTTCAATATTGCCTCAGCCCTGTGATTAATGGCACCTCAAATACCAGAGTCACGTATTGCTCACTGATCTAGCTCAGAGGCCTAACATTTGAAAGTCACGCTAGTGAAACTGACTGATGCTGACTGGAGGATTGGTCCGCAAGTACCTGTGTTTAACATACCCCTTTGACTGAGTTTAACTTCTCCTTGGATTACAAATAAATTAAGTGCACCAACGTTTTCACCATAGACTTCATCATTGAGGAGCATTTTGAAGCTGTTTGGACCAGGCCTGGTCAAGGTCACCTGCACTTGTTATTTTACAGAACTGCCCACTAGGGGGAGCTCGCGAGCATAGACTATCTTTAGTTACTTATAGACTCATTTATATTAACATTTTAGATTTGTTTTATTGACTCTTGCAGGGACGCCTGCAGAGTCCACTATACCTGTTTATGTGTGTTTAATATGCTGTTCATTTATTTACCCCCTTTATTGCCAAGTAAAGTTATTCTTGGTTTACTATACTAATTGTGTGAGGTGTATTTGCTCCTGAGAACTGCATTCAAGAAAAGGTAATAACATTACTGTATATTTTCCATGTGTTATTGTGATCCCAGTCAAGAAGGGGACCTGCAATATATTTGCATCTATCTGGTGTGCGTTCCGGGGAGGGCTCGAGCTTATTAGAAGGGTGGATAGATCAGAGAGTAGGCCCAAAATCAAACCAGCGGCTCCTTCGGGGGTAGCGCTACACATAGGTCACATGTGGTTCATTGATGTTGAGTTGATGTTGAGTCCAAGATGATTTCCAACCATGAAGGTGACAATGACTAGGAAGGCACAGAGAGTATACACATCATGTCAAGTGGACTTAAAGTGGAAGTAAACTCCCTTTTGTTGATTTTTTACCTATAGGTAAGCCTATAATAAGGATCCGAGATGGTAGCACTCAGTGGTGATTTCCAACCGTAAAGGTGACAATGACTAGAAAGGTCTTTGTACAGAGTATATCCTAGCATAAAGTCGGAATAAACTCCCTTTGTTGATTTTTACCTACAGTATAGGTAAGCCCTATAAGTCGTATAATAAGGCTTACCTATAGGTACAGTAAATATCTCTTAAACATGCATAGTTTAGGAGATATTCACTTTAGAAGCAGCTGGTGACATCACCGGCACCTGCACTCTGAAGTGACAGCATACCAGTGCGGTTCCATCAGAGCCTTATGCTGTCCTGACCACATGCCTGGGAGTGATGTCATCGTGGCTCAGCCATTCAAAAGACTGAAGCCAGCGAACCTGGAAGGAAAAATTAGAGAAGATGGAATCACCTACAGCGGTGACAGCGAACCGCTGGAGGACTTTGTTTTTAGGTTTGTCATATGTGATGCATACCAGCTGATTATGACTTAAACTGCCGGTCTCTGATTTTTTTTTTCTGCGGTTTACTACTGCTTAAAATATGTATGGGGAATATGTTTATTATTGAATGATAAGGGGACCGGGTCAATTTAAAACATTCATTAGCAGAAAATAAACTATAGTTCTCTATAAAGTGTATCTAAATGCAAAAATATATATTTTTTTTAAGTGGTAGTAAACCCACGTTTTCATCTTTTATCTATAGGTAAGCCTGTAATAAAGCCTACCGGTAGGTACTGTGAATATGTCCTAAGCTTGCACTCTGAAGGTCCGGCAAACCGTGCTGGACCTTCAGAGCCCCTGCCTTAAATGGCGGCTTTCGCACGCATGCACGGGAATGGCGTCATCGTGCCACTGGCCACTCATGCAGCTGGAGGCCGTGAACCCAGAAGGAAGACCTGGGTGAAGATGGAAGCCATCAGAATACACTGATCAGCAACGACGGTGTTCTGTCGAGAAGTGCCTGCTATCGAGAAGTGCCCGGGATGTGCTGCGCATGCACCGCAGCTGATTTGCCGATCAGCTGGGCTGACATAGACATGGCGTATGCGCACATTGTAGGAGGGATCTCTCGATGGGAGATACCATTTCACAGGCACAATTTAAACCTGTACAAACAGTGGGGGGGGAAACCGTAGTTCTCAGATTGTGCATCGCTGCTGCTGGGGGGGCGGCATGTGGCTGTGTTTAAGGGCTGGTTTTGTCTGTTTTGCAACCCGCCCTTTCACACAGTCAAAATTTCCCGCTCAACACAGCAAACTGGCCTGCAACACAGACAAAACCGGACCATTAGAACACTGTAAAGCCACCCCGCTAGGCACAATCGGAGAACAATGGTTTCCCCCCCGCTGTTTGTATAGGTTTCAATTGTGCCTGTGAAATGGTATCTCCCATTGAGAGATATCTCCTATGGTGTGCACATGCGCCATGGTTACGTCAGCCCAGCTGATCGTAAAATCAGCTGTTGTGCTATGACGGACGGCGCATGCGCTGTTAGTCCTGGGCACTATTTGATGGGGGGGGGCACTTCTCGACAGAACACAGACTATAGCAGTTGGAGAAAATGTTCTAACAGCCTGGTTGTACACTAGTCGGTCGTTAGATCGACTTGTGTACAATCAGCCTGCCTACACATGGATTGAAATTTGGCCATTCCCTGCTGGACCGGTCAAATTTCGAATACATGTATGGCCAGCTATACTGTTGAAAGGTAAGGTGGATCAAGTGACACTAACTCTGTTTATATCACACGAATGACTGAATGGGGATGCGAGTCTCTACCAAGCTGTATGGGACAGAATTGATTGAAGTCTGGTGAGGAATAGATGAATGGGAATAGCCTGGGGTCACATGGAGCTCCCACATAGGCAGCAACAGAGAGATTTCTAAGCATGCACAAATTATGGATTTGCAGGAAACCTGTACTGACAAATAAACTTCTCCTTTTGAAAACGCATTTTACCTAAATCATTTCTGAGCCACCAGAACAAATCTGCATTAGATCAAGTAAAAAACTTCCAGGTTTATATAACATTCAATCTATTTAGTATTTAGTGAGGAGAGGTGAGGTATAGCTCAGCTCAGCGTGTGTCTCCTCACTCCACCATTGTTAGGCCACTCCTCCCTCACACCCCTTTGCTCCAAATCTGGAGTTCTGACTTTACACTAACTTCAACTTCTGCGTGCTTTTTCAAAGTCAGTCACTAATGACTCAATGACACTTGAGGCAGTTGACTGGCACCTCAGAGTTGATGTGTCACTTCCGTTGTCACCCGATTTACCTTGTGTCACATTTGGTGGCAATACTACTTCACAAACACGACCTGTCTTATAAATGTTGCCATGCTGCACTGCAACTGCACTATTGTGTACTAACATGGTTGTTGGCCATATTAACTTATGACTGGGAGGTCAAGGGGCAGTAAAAAGCGGCTCCACCACCTATTTTTACCGCCACCTAGGTAAACAAGGCTTTAAAAGTATTGATAACCAGGTAGATCACATTTCTACTCAAAGGTCAGCAAAGGCAGCCCATATATCTATTTCAGAAGGGCAAACTTTCTCAACCTTTTCACCACAGCGGAACCCTTGAAATAACTTCCTGGTATCAGGGAACCCTTGCTAAAAATGACCATATCTACAATTCATGATACATTAGTGTGATGGTCATTGGAAAAAATGCTCCTCACACTTTGGGTCATTGGGACAATATACCCCCTCACAGATAGCCAAAAAGATCAATGGTGTCAGTGGGAACTTATGTGAATGGCAGAAATTACTCTTTGCTCAAGGAACCCTGAGCAACCTCTGGAGCAGGGATCCTCAAACGTTGGCCCTCCAGTTGTTGCAGAACTACAAATCCCATAGAGGGATATGCTTTGTTCATATTTCATGTCTGAGGTTTACAACCACTTTAACCAATTTGCTCTATCAGAGAATACAACTGTTTGGTTCGGAGCAATCAGATCTCAAATGCCGCGTACACATGATCGGAAATTCTGACAAGAAAACCTTGGATTTTTTTTCCAACTTTTGGCTCAAAACAAATGTTGTCAAGAACGCGGTGACGTACAACACTACAACAAGCCGAGAAAATTAAGTTCAATGATTCCGAGCATGCGTCAAATTGATTCTGAGCATACATGTCTTTTTTTGTGCGTCGGAATTGTATACAGACTATCAGAATTTTCGACAAGAACTTTTCCCGTCGGAAAATATGAGAACCCGCTCTCAAATTTTTGCTGTTGGAAATTCGGACAGAAATTTTCCGATGGAGCCTACACACGTTCGGAATTTCCGGCCAAAAGCTCATATATAACTTTTCTTGTCGGAAATTCCGATCATGTGTACGCGACAAAAGTTTTACAGTTTTTTTGTTTCGTTTTGGGGTTTTTTAACAGAGAAAAACAGTACAGTCTTTGACATCCCAGTGAACTTCTTCAATAGACCATATACACCCAGTCTATAATAAAATACAAAGCCTTCAGTGAAATATGTAAACAGGATGGGAGCCATTAGATTCATAGATGAAATGGTTGCTGTCACCCAGGCCGCTCGTTAATGAACTGAATAATCAAAAAGCAACATTCTGCGATCTTTTGTTTCAAGTTTATTTGCAGAATCACTTAGCCTTACTAACACACTTTTCACTTTTATCCACATTAGCAGGCTTTTCAAAGAACTCCTCCAATTGTGTACCAAGACAAAATAAACAGCACTTTCCTTTCGGAAAAGATTAAAGAAATGTTAAATACGGGCTTCTGTGCGAGGACTTTGATTTTAAGACTCGTATCACAGTGGTTGCACTCTGTAATACATGTTTGTGTCTTATATAAATGTGTCATGTATCTGTAATAGCTGCGGAGCTTCTTAGGTCAGGCCCTGGTAGATGCCGTTAAAGTAGAACTACGGCCTTCCATTAAAAAAAAAAAAAAAGAAAGTGCATCTGGTATGTTCGTTTTCGCTTAGTCCCCTGCAAAGTCCCACAAATACCGGCTGATCCTGCCAGTGGGCCGCGCCGTTTCCTGTGATAGTGTGGCAACAATGCTGCAATGCTCCTGAATTCACAGCAGAGTTGTCACTCTCATGTGGGCTGAGCCTGCCTCCACTACAAGGGGATGAAAAAATGTTGCTGGGGGTGTGGCTATCGGCATCATCACTTCTGAATCACAAGACTGTAGCTTGTCAGTCCACCCCTGGTCACTCTAGTCCCGCCCACTTTTGGTTTGACAGCACTACCTCTGTTGCTGCAGTGTCTGGGAAAGGGAAATTTGTGAGACACTAATGAAGGAGGGTTTTTTATAAGTAGAGGAAGAATTTTTGTTTACTTTATCATTTTATGAGGCACGTGTATCACATAGTAAATGGTTTTGGTACCTGTTTAGCCTGTCATTCAGGAGCCTATAGTTGTATTTTAGGGACTCTTCCTAACTGCATCTAAGTACATCTCCACCTAGTACAGACCCCCCCCCCCCCGTGCTGCTAGACCAGCCCCCATAGTGTCTTCTCCCACATGCTCCAACAATCTAAGGTCCTGACATCATCAGAGCCCATAGCCTTGAACAAGAAGGATCCTGGGGGAAAATCCACTGATGAATCATGGGGGAGTGCCGTCTGCCAGAAAACCAGAGAACATTTTGCAGTGTAGGTGCAGCCCTTCTGCAAGGGAGAATTGTCATATTTCCTGGAATAAGGCTTTAAAGATTGGTAGAATGACCCGTCGTCTACAGTGCATAGACATAATGGCAAGAGTGGACACATAGACAGCTACAGAAACATGCTTTTCTAAATGCTTTACTTAAAAAACATTGCCAGCAACACAATGGGGGTTATTTACTAAAACTGCATGGTGCAAAATCTGGTGCAGCTCTGCATAGAAATCAATCTGCTTCCAGGTTTTATTGTCAATGCTTAAAGGGGTTGTAAAGGAATTTTTTTTTTTCCCTAAATAGCTTCCTTTACCTTAGTGCAGTCCTCCTTCACTTACCTCATCCTTCCATTTTGTTTTTAAATGTCCTTATTTCTTCTGAGAAATCCTCACTTCCTGTTCTTCTGTCTGTAACTCCACACAGTAATGCAAGGCTTTCTCCTTGGTGTGGAGAAAGCCTCTTGAGGGGGGAGGGGGCGAGCAGGAGTGCCAGGATGCCCACTAACACACAGCTCCTTTCTCTATCTGCAAAGTAGAGAGTGTCCTGACTTGCCTGCTCGCCCCCTTCCCCCTCAAGAGGCTTTCTCCACACCAGGAAGAAAGCCTCGCATTACAGTGTGTAGTTACAGACAGAAGAACAGGAAGTGAAGATTTCTCAGAAGAAATAAGGACATAAAAGCAAAATCAAAGGATGAGGTAAGTGAAGGAGGACTGCACCAAGGTAAAGGAAGCTATTTAGGGGGGGAAAAAAATTCCTTTACAACCCCTTTAATTGAACAAACTAAAGTTCGACACTGATTGGCTACCATGGACAGCTGCACGAGATTCTGAGTGCACCGATTTTAGTAAATCATCCCCAGTGGATCACTATCGGTCCATTGCAGGCTCTTCTCCACACAAATGTCTCTCCACATCAACACAGACCCAGGCCAGCACAGCCTATTGGCACTGGTAGAGTTAATTACTATGCTCATTCCCAGACTTCACTTTGCCTAGAGCAGATGAGGACCAATAATTTGGGGTCAAAAGAGTGGCCAACTTCTCAGACTAAGGAACCAGCTTGGCCAGAGACTTTCCAGGATCTCCACTTATACTAGTGTCATCCCACTGGGCAGCGATCACACACTTCTCCTCTATGCTTTGCTATCTGCTACACTATCTCACATATCATTGGTATACTGACACATCTTTAGTGCTTCCCCCCCAGGGTCGGTGGAAGGATCCCTGTCCACACAAATGTCCACATATGCAGTTGCAGCTCGCTAGTCCAGGGTATGCCTCCTCACTGCCTGCCAAATGCTCTCTGAAGAGCGATCCAAATGCTGACCACTCTTGAGGGAGCAAAGCACACGTGCATGAGCTCTTGCTTTGGTAATTATTATTAGAATTTTACTATTAAAAAAAATATATATATATTTTTTTTTTTTAACAGACCTGTTGGGGGGTTTTGGTGAAATATCAGGGTTCTAAACAGACCCATGATGTCTCACTTTCAAGACAGAGAGAGGTCCCTATCTTTGCAGCCTCAGCTGCACTGGAAATAAAATAAATGGTAAGACAAAAAGAAAAACAGTTACCCAAAAGAGCGGTAATTGATGGTCGGATTTTAAAGGCAAGACGGGAATATCAAAAATATAAATTTTATTACAAAAAATAGAACAAAATAAAAAACCATATAAAAAATATGATATAAGCAATATCCTCTGTACATCGGCGACGGTAACTGTTTTTCTTTTTGTCTTCCAATATTACGGATGTGGTAAATGTGAGTGCTCCCCCTTTCCCCCCTTTTTTTTATTCAAAATAAATGGGAAGTGCTTTGTGCTGAGAGGCTTCCTGTTCATTCACAAATTGAAGTACAGTAAGCACAGCATACTAAATGGACACTGGAGCGAAAGGTACCATTCGGTCACTGTGTTCATTCAGGAAAGGAAGGGGCTGGTAAAGATGACATATTTATTGGTTCCCCTCTCAACTCTCCATCCGGAGACTGATCTCCCTGTGTGCCAGCAGCAGCTTCTGACATAAGAGGGGCAATACAGGGGGACCAGACAGCAGACATCCCCCTGCTGTCTGGTGCCCCTGTGTAGCCCCTCTTCTGCCAGAAGCTGCTGCGGGCACACAGGGGGGATCAGTCTCAGGAAGGTGAGTGGAGAGGGGAACCAATAAATATGTAATGAGGTAATAAAAGCGGTGGGGGCGCAAATGCTAGAACCGATTCCCCTGCAGTGCACCCAGAGGGATGGAGTGGAAGAGAAGCCAGCAGCACTGCTGCCAGAGCTACAAGAGAATCAGTGTCAGGAATAAGGCTGGCCCTCCTGTTCGGCAAGTGCCCTGAACCGATGGGGCCTGGTTCAGGAAGGCCGGTACTGCCTTATCAGCGGCCCTGCATCCCCCTGTATCCTGGCGCCCTAAGGTGGCTGCATAAGCAGCCTTATGCTGGTGCCGGTGTCTTGTCACATTCGGCTCCCCATCACAGGGGGTTGATTTACTAAAACTGGAGCGTGCAAAATCTGGTGCAGTTCTACATAGAAACCAATTAGTTTCCAGGTTTGATTGCCAAAGCTTAATTGAACAAGCTGAAGTTAGAAGATGATTGACTACTATACACAGTTGCACCAGATTCTGAGTGCACTAATTTTAGTAAATCTCACCCACAGTGTCAAGTTTCAGTAATTACTATATGAACATCTTTTTTATTAGGAAATTATTTTGGGTACTTTTAATTGGCTGGTAAAAAAAAAAAAAAAAAAAACGTTTCATCCGCTTCCTAACAACAAACATTTCATGCTGGCGTTGTTAGTTTCAAGACGGTAACTGAATAGCTGAATTTTTATTTAGCTGGATGCTGCCATTGAACAGCTCATCACGGTCATCACCTTACTAACCCTCAACACCATCCCCCACTAATTTATTCCTTTTATTATCCCGGAATGTTAAATCCTTAAAAGAATAACTAATCTCTTCAAACACTACAACAAACCCACTCGTATCATCAGACAAAGCTGGCAAAATGGAATAAAGAAAGATGTGATTCAAGCCATAAAAAGAAAAGAAGATAAAATATAGTGGATTATGTTTACAAAAGCATATGTCAAGACAAAATAAAAGAAAAAACATATGCTGTACATCTCTACAATACACCCACATTTCCACATGTTTTATCCCTGTAAAGACCACGCAAGTTCAGAAAATGACTTGATTTGCCAGAAATGCACTCAGCTTCTAATTTCCTGTTGTGGGATAACACATTCTTTTTTCTACACTCAAATCACAAGAAATAGTGTCAGCCCGGCTCCCTTATAATTTACTGAATCTCACCCCTCTCCCTATCTCCCAAACATTGGGAGTCATTGTTCTGTAGTCCTTTACAGGAACTGTGAGGGCTAAGAGGACTCATTTGGGGGGATTTACTAACGCTGGAGCACTCAGAATCTGGTGCAGCTCAGCATGGTAGCCATTCAGCTTCTAATGCCGCGTACACACGATCATTTTTCGGCATTAAAAAAAAAAACAACGTTTTTCGGCATGTAGAAAAAAACAAAGTTCTTCCAACTTCATCATTAAAACGACGTTGCCCACACACCATCGTTTTTAGAAAATGCTCTAGCAAAGCGCGGTGACGTACAACACGTATGACGGCACTGTAAAGGGGAATTTCCGTGCGGGTGACGCCACCCTTGGGGCTGCTTTAGCTGATTCCGTGTTAGTAAAAGACGATTTGCGATTTTTTGTCTGTTACAGCGTGATGAATGTGCTTACTCCATTATGAACGGTAGTTTTACCAGCGCTCCCATCTCATAACTTGCTTCTGAGCATGCGCGGGTTTTTAACGTCGTTTTAGCCCACACACGATCATTTTTTACAACCCGAAAAACGACATTGTTCAAAACGGCGCTAGAAAATGCTGCATGCTCGAAAAAAACATTTTGTTGTTTTTCAGAAGCCGAAAAATGATGTGAAGACCTTACACGATCATTTTAAATTACATTTTTTTAAAACAACGTTTTTTTTATGCCGAAAAATGATTGTGTGTATGCGGCATAATTTCAGCTTGTTCAATTAAGCTTTGACAACAAAAAAAAAAAATGGAAGCTGATTCTTTGCATTCTTTTTATTTCCTTTCAACAGCATTATGCCTCGTACAATCGTACAGGATTTTCCGATGGGAAAAGTACCCATTCGGTTCAGTCTTTCCCCTACACACGGCCGCCTTTCCTAACAGGAAAACTGCAATGGAGCTTTGGCCAGAAATCCCAGGCCGTGTGTATGCTCCATCGCAGTTTTTCCCATAGGAAAACTGCCAAAAAACGTCGGGCAAAAGTCCGCTGGTTTTCCCGGCAGGGACATACACACGGAGCATAGGAGCATACACGCGGCTGGGATTCCCGGCCAAAAGCTCTCCTCACAGTTTTCCCATTAGGAAAACTGATCGTGTGTACGAGGCAAAAGTCTTCACCTGAGAGTAAAGGACATTAGCCAGTGCCCTCACCTCATGACCTGGTCCAATGACTCGCCTCTGGTCAAAATGAAGTCCCTTTGAGGCAAGCAATTACCAGCCTTTTTCTTTCCTCTCCTATAGTATTAGCTTCTCCTTTGACTCCCCCAACAACATACATTTAATTATAAAGGTTTCTCTCCCCCCCTTTTTTATTTAATCCTCCTCAGAACAAAAGTTGCAGCTTGTGACAGCCTGCTGGGTTTCTCCACAAGTGCAGCTGCGTTTTTCTTCGACTGACACCCATCTGTTCTCAACACCAGTACCAGTCTGAGTAGCAAAAGGCTAAGCAGATGCTAGGCCTAAGTGACAAAATCTCCTTTTCAAAGAAAGAGAATAAAGAATTACTAGACAGGGAACTGCTCGACAAAACCAGAGGCCATTTGTAGAATACGTTGTGATCTTAACAGCTCGTAAATCAGATACAAGTGTACCTAGGACCCGACAAGGATCACATTTTATTAAGCAGAACTGATGTGAAGAGAAAACTACATTCAAGTCAATTCATTTGTAGAGCTTTGTCCGATGAGAACGTTCCAAGGTTGTCACTTGTGAACCAAGATTACAGTCTATCCCATAACATTCCTTCTGTGAGGAAAACGGCTAAACTGCTACTATGTATGAGGTCTAGTCTGATTAAATGGACTACGTGACAAAGAAATCCCCTGTTTATCTGTGTATACAAACTTAGTTCCATTGATAACGTCATTATAAACTAAAACACAATCCCCCAGAAATGATAAAGAGCTGTGGAGATACTAATTAGAAATCTTCTGTTTGTGCAACAATTGGTGCAACTTGCCATAGATTTTTGTCAGTAAGGTGTGAATAAATCAGCTGTGGAATTGACTCAAGCAGAAATTGCGTGAATGTGTTTCCCCGTGCCGACATCCCATTCATTTCTATTGGGACACGCAATTGCATGGACACAGCCGCTGTGTCCATATATGACATGATGCTGGTCATATTACATGTGGCACCCTGTATGCATTCAGGGACCCACACTCAACGGCTGTGTCTGTGTCCCAATAAAAAATGTATGGGGCACCGTCACGGGGATGCAAGCAACACCTGTGCATCCCCATGCCGGAAAAACATGGACCTCCACAGGGGGCCCGCAGTAAAGCTCCCTATGTGAACAAACCCTTAGGCCTCGTACACACGACCATTTTCCTCGACAGAATCCATCAAGAAACTTGGTGGCAGAGCTTTTTTGCAGAGGAAAACGGTTGTGTGTATGTTTTTCATCAAGAAAACTGTCGAGGAACTCGACGAGAAAAAAAAGAGAACAAGTTCTCTTTTTCCTCGACGGGAGTCTCAATTTCCTCGTCGTATTCCTCGTCGGGCTGGTTTTCGACAAGAAACACGTTCGTGTGTATGCTAAGAAACCCGCGCATGCTCAGAATAAAGTATGAGAGGCACTATTCCTTCGACTGACACCAACAAGGGGGCGCAATTTCTTCTACTGATACCAATGATGGGATACTATTCCTCCTACTAATAGTGGCCCTACTCCTCCTCCTACTGACCACCAACCCTGAGGCCACATTTATTCTCACCAGTGCTGAGCTCGGGACATTTTCTGCCCCCCTGGCCACAATCCGGCCCTCCTTAGGTCTGAAGGACAATAAAGTGGCCCTTTGTTTGAAAACTTTGGAGACCCCTGGTCTAGGGGATTGGAAAAAGCTTATAATCACCCAATCGTCCATTCCACCTGCAAACAGTGCTCCCTCACAA
This sequence comes from Rana temporaria, assembly GCF_905171775.1. NCBI lineage: Eukaryota > Metazoa > Chordata > Amphibia > Anura > Ranidae > Rana > Rana temporaria. The sequence goes on from NC_053492.1 coordinate 300,029,571, forward strand.
TCCAGCGGTGGACTGTTCCTGACGTCCTCACATCCAGAGCAGGTCTTTGGGCATGATGACGTCAAGAACAGTCCTCTGTACAAGACTAGGCACTGTGTGAATCGAGCGAGGTCTCGCTCGCTCACACAGCGCGGTGGCATCGCTGGATCCAGGGACAAGGTAAGTAAACCAAGCCTGTGGATTCAGCGAGGCGAGCCCGAGTCTGACTCGGGGTTACTGATCGTAGCCAAAAAATCTCACCCCGATTCAGACTCGGGAATACTGCCAGGGGGGTTAAATCAGAGTCAATGGCTTGGTATTTTGGAATTTCCAAAACATGGTCTGTATCGGGAACTTGAGGACAGGGTTGAGAACCAGTGCCCTAGACAAAAACAAGTAGTTGACCCGTGCAGTGTGGCAGAGCCCCACTGAATGAGAAAACTTTTTTATCGCCTGAAGTTGGATAAAGGCAATATTAATACAACACTGGAACCCTTCATAAACGTGACAACTGTTCTTTCAGCATGGGTGCCACTAATCACAGCCTGCTTCTATCATGGTCATATGGAATGAAGAGATGAAAACATCCTTTTATATAGCAGGATGTGAGCAGAGGAATAAGTCTGCAAAGTCAAGGAAATGAACCAGCCGGAAGCATCTGATGAATAAAGCTCCAAGGAGGCCCTGGCTCTTTCATTTACTTGGTACATGCCCTCTACACAATGTAATAAACCTTTGCCCTTTTCCTGCTGCTGTCCTTTGAACTAATTGCTTTCATGTATATCTCAGGTACCAGAAAAGTACTTGTTTTATGATAAGGAAACAGATAATGAATTGATCATTACTGATCAATAAAATTACCTGATTAGACTAAAACCACCATGATGATTAATGAGGTAATAAACCCAAAACGAAAAACGTAATGCATTGCAGCTTACTGATCATTAGAGGTGGTGGCTGCATTTGTTTTCTTTTATTTGCCCCTTTCCCCCTAGTTTTAACCTGGTGATCTGGCCAGTAACACACATCGGGGGTCATTTACTAAAAGAAGATCCACTTTGCACTACAAGTGCAAAGTGCAAAGGGGTTATCTTGCGGGCGCGCTCCTGAGTAATACACTTGGCAACCATAGATGCCGAGTGTATGACTTAGCCCCACCCCCACTTCATTGGATTTGATTGACAGCAGTGGGAGCCAATGGCTGGGCTGCTATCAATCTATCAAATCAAAGCCAGGACTCCGTGGAGAGAAGGACGCGCCCACGGAAATTCAAGGCTCAGGTAAGTAAAACAGGGGGGGTGGGGGGCCGGACACTGCAAGGTGCTGTTTCACCTTAATACATAGGATGCATTAAGGTGAAAAAAACACATAGGTTTACAACCTCTTTAAGGCTGGATTCACATCTAGGCATTTTTAGTGCTTTTTGCATTTTGCACTACAGAACGTGTTCCATAGGAAACCATGTCAAATGGACTGTAGTTCAAATCTAAAAAATGCAAAAAGCACTAAAAATGCATAGGTGTGAATCCGGCCTAAGGAGCTGTCATCCGCCCGCTCCGCTCATTGTGGCCAGCGACTGGTTACCAAGTCGCTTAAGTAGCCTTCGCTCTTTAAAAGGTTGGGTTACAGCAAACATTTTTTTTTTTTTTTTGCCTTTTGGGATAAAGGTTTTACATGAATAAATAAAAGCTGATCATTTTAAGCATCCCTGCCAGTTGTAAGTGGTTTGTCTCATCCATGTAAACTGATAAATTCTGCGGGGGAGTTTGTGCTGTGAAAAACAGATTTATTGTCTGGATTACCAGATTAAAATAGAAGAAAGAAAGCCTTTAAAAATAAACGAATGCAGGAATCACATCTGAGGCCCCGTACACACGTCTGAGAAACTCGACGGGCAAAACACATAATTTTGCTCGTCGAGTTCCTTGTGAAGCCGCCGAGGATCTCGGCGAGCCAAGTTTCCTCATTGACTAACGAGGAAATAGAGTGTGGGGGGCATGACTCCATTTGCTAAACTGATCAATGAGTTGGGCTTACGGGACATTTGGAGGGAAAAAAACCCCGGGGTACGGATGTACTCCTGTTACTCAGCTACTTACCATTGCTTGTCACGTATTGACCTTTGCCTGGGGAATGAAAGGGCACAAGATAGGACAGCGTCAGCTTTCTATGCCCCTAGGAATATCTCAGACCATTCCCCCCTTGTGATAGGCGTTGGGTTTGCCCAACGACCACAGCCTAGACTATGGAAGGTAAATCCGTTCTGGTATGAACTGTTCCCCGTACCTGACCCGATCTCCAAGGAAATCTCCGAGTTTCTAGCGGTTAATAAAGGCACAGCCGACCTCACAGTGGTATGGGACACTTTGAAGGCCCGCTTAAGGGGGCTTATCATTAAACAGATATCCAACATTAAGTCTAAAACCAAGGAATGGGAAAATACGGTTATGACTATGGCAGGGGAGGCAGAGATACAGTACGTTCGGGATCCCACGGATATTACAGAAAGGAAATGGTTAGAGGCCCAAAATCTATATCAACAAGTCACATTGAACGCAGCCGAAAACAAACGCTTTTTTATCCAACAATCCTATTTTAATGAAGGGGAAAATACTGGGCACCTTCTGGCGGTGATCGCAAGATCGCAGCAGAGTAAGGCGCACATAGATACTATCCAGACACCGCTTGGGGACACGGTCCAAGACCAGGCCCATGTTGCCTCGGTCTTTACAGAATTCTTTAAGGACGTATACACATCCAAGGTGGATCCCACCGAGGAAGCGATCTCTGGCTACCTGGACCAGTGTGCCTTACCCAAGGCCACGGCCCAGGAAGTACAGTTGCTAAATGCCCCACTTAAAGTAGAGGAGCTGTCACTGGCTGTGTCACAAATGGCGAATGGCAAGGCGCCGGGCACAGATGGGTTACCCATAGAAACGTACAAGAGATATGGAGGAACACTTTTGCCAGAGCTGCTGGGAGTACTCAATGCATCCTTTGAGGCAGGTCGACTGCCGGCCTCTATGGGTGAAGCTGTGGTAGTGGTACTTCCTAAACCAGGCAAGGACCCCTTGCAGCCTGATTCTTACAGGCCTATATCGTTACTAAACACAGATGTTAAAATTCTGGCACGGGTGTTGGCAACTAGACTTTCCACGGTGATAGCCAGGCTGGTTCATGTGGACCAGTCGGGCTTCATCCCTGCTCGCTCCACGGCACTGAACATCAGGAGACTTTTCCTGAATCTCCAGCTGCCGGTGGAGAACCCGGGTCATAGAGCAATTCTCTCGCTCGACGCTGCCAAAGCTTTTGACAGCGTCGAGTGGAGATACCTCTGGTCGGTGTTGAATAAATTTGGTCTGGGGGAGAATTTTATCAAATGGATAAAACTTTTGTACGTGGCCCCAACGGCAAGAATTAGAATAAATGACGAATTGTCGGGGGCCTTTCCTTTGTTCCGGGGCACTAGACAGGGGTGCCCTTTGTCGCCCCTGCTCTTTGCCCTGGCGTTGGAACCCCTGGCCGCTAGGATACGTACGTCTCCGGATATAGTGGGGTTTCGACGCAGGCATGGAGAGACCAGACTGTCCTTGTATGCGGATGACGCATTACTGTATCTGGGGGACACGGAGGGGTCCCTGTTAGCTGCGATGCAACTCATCGAGAGTTTTGGTGAACTGTCTGGCTTTGCCATTAATTGGCATAAGTCAGTGCTCCTTCCTCTTGATGATAGGCCCTCGGAACTACCGGGGATAGCGACTAGAATACAAATGGTGGAATCTTTCAAATACCTGGGAATAATGGTGACTAAAGACCCAACGGAATATGTGTCCCTAAATCTTAAACCTCTACTGCACAAATTTAGAACTAAATGTTCTGCCTGGTGTAAGCTGCCTCTGTCGGTGACGGGACGAGTAAACCTGATCAAGATGATCTGGGCCCCACAGTTGCTATATATTTTGCACAATGCCCCAGTGTGGATTCCGAAGTGCTGGTTCCAGCGCATTGATTCCCAATTTAGGTCCCTTATTTGGAACAATCGGATTGCCAGAATAAAACTACATACCTTACAGTACCCTAAAGACCAAGGGGGAATGGCTGTTCCCCATGCACAGACCTACTTCTATGCAGCCCAACTACAACATTTTGTAGGTTGGAACCAGACAGAAATAACGGACCCCTCTAGGGCCCTGCTCATAGATCCAGCCACTTCATACACTGCAATGTCTCACATGGAAATGGGTTTCCCTGGGGTCCCGGCCACGTGCCCTACGGCTTGCCTTCTTAAGAAACTGTGGAACGCTGTCAGGAGGAGGATGGGGATCACGGGTTTCCTGCCTAGTACGCCTATTTGGCGGAATAGATTCTACACCGAGTTAGTTAAACTACGGGACTGCTCTAGATGGGAGGATGCGGGCATTCTATACTTAAATCAAATCTTTGATGGGGGGACCCTAAAATCATTCGAAAGGTTGAAGGAGGAATTCCCCTTATGGGGAGGAACACATTATCAATATATTAGACTAGCCCACGCGATTAGAGCACAGGGTTATTGTTCCGCGCTGCGCCGGGAAGAGTCTCGCTTCTTGGATTCAGTTTTTGCAGATACAGAGAAAAAGGGCTTTGTTTCCAGGTCATATCAACAGCTACTCGCACCCATACAAGCACCCGATGTTCTTCCCTGTAGAGAGAAATGGGAGAATGACATAGGACCCATAGATGGGGAACAATGGGAGCAAATACTGAGTACTGGCCCCTTAGTTTCAGTCTCGGCGGCCCAAAGACTGTCACATCTATTTATTCTCCACAGAGTCTATCGAACTCCAGTACAATTACACCGGTGGGGTAGACGAGATACACCCATATGTCCCAAATGCCAGGCACATCCGGGAGACCTCATCCACATGCTTTGGAGGTGCCCCAAGTTAGTAAGGTACTGGAGTGCGGTGCTCAAAATCATTAACTCTACCTACCAGGTCCAGTTGCCGGTAAGCCCACTGGTGTGCTTGCTGGGGGGTATAGATGAGGACCTGTACCTGCCTCCTGTCTACACGGCCTTGCTTAGACTGTTATATTTGGCACGGAAACTTATAGCAAGATACTGGTTGTCTGCTCGGGTTCCGTCGAGCCGACAGTGGGCACAGGAGGTCAATAGGATCCTTATAAGGGAGAAGAACACATACCTGCATAGAAAGGCACCACAGAAGTTTGCCAACATATGGCAGGGATGGCTGGGGTCTCCGGAGGTTGCCCCTCCACAACTGGTACTTGATAGGCTGTTAATTGGTTAAAACTTTGGTTAAGTGGAAGGGTGCGATGGGGTCATCTCTATAAATTACTAGATGAGAGGTAATTGGGCTAAGTGATCTAGTGAAGGTTGTACCTATGGCATCAGGCCGGCTGGTTTTTCCCCCTACTGTGTTTTTTTTTTTTTTTTTCCCCCTTTTTTGTTTGTATAACATGTTTAAAGTGCCTACAGTTGGAGCACCAGATGTACGGAAAGATCGCATAAGAACTACTGCTGTGTTAATGTATTACTCCTCGGCTTTATGTTTGAATAGCTTTGCCCCAGGTGTGGCACAGCTTTCTTTAGGTCATTTAATTGCGATGTACATGTATGTTATTTTGTACTGCTACTGTTTTTCTTTTTTTCAAAATAAAAACTTTACTGATTTAAAAAAAAAAACGAGGAAATAGAGAACATGTTCTCTATTTGGCCCGACGAGTTCCTCGTCGGTTTCCTCGGCCGACAGTGTACAGACGACCGGTTTCTCGGCAGAATACGGCTCCGATCGAGTTTCTGGCTGAATTCTGCCGAGAAACTCGGTCGTGTGTACGGGGCCTAAGAATTGGTCAGCTGTAATATAATAAATGTTTGCTTTCTGGTTTAATACTGATTTAAGTTCATGTTCACATTGGGCCAAATCGGCAGATATTGCCGGAAATGGCACCGTCTGAATCGGTGCGGCACTGCCAAAAGGAGTTCCTTTACTACCAAAAGGAAGACTGCATTGCCGGTTTGAAATTGTGCGAGTTCAGCTGAACGCACGATTTCTAACCCGCGTCAGTGTGAACCTGGGCTAAAGTAGCATTAAATTCAAAAACAAAAATGTAATATTTTGAAGCTTGCAATTCTTAAATGCGGTGGCTGTATTGATTTTCATTTTTAGACTTTTTTTCCTTCTTTTTACCTGGTGATCCGCAAGCAGTCCGCATTCCAAACATTTGTCCCTGTGTGCAAACTGCCCTAAATACTTGTACTTCTAGGTGCACAGTCCAGCCACAGCAGCTTTCATCCTCTCAGAGATTTACAGGGTGCTGGCAGCGGGTCTGGCGGTAGGGTGACCACATTTCCAAACTACCATTCAGGGACACCCTCCCTTCCCAAAAACCAGCTTGTGCTGTAACGAATCACAGCACAGTGACTGGACACAAGAGGCGGGATTTAGGATTTCAACCAATTACAAGCAGGGGGCGGGGACTGTGCTCCTCCAAGCATTCCCAGCCAGGACAAGTACTGTCAGTGAGTAAAGCGGTGATGTGGCGGCCTTTTTTGGGGGCATCAGATTGGCCCGGGGGGTGGCTGTGCCAGTTTCATTCTGGGAAACACTTTATTGTCCTGGAATGAATGTGCCCGGGACAGACCTGCAAAATGCGGGACTGTCCCAGGCATTCCGGGACACTTGGGCCCAGATTCTCATAGGACTTACGACGGCGCAGCACTATGTACGCCGTCGTAAATCCTAATCTGAGCCGTCGTATCTATGCGACTGATTCTTAGAATCAGTTACGCATAAATATCCATTAGATCCGACAGGCGTAAGTCTCTTACGCCGTCGGATCTAAACTGCAATTTTTTTTTGACCGCTAGGTGGCGCTTCCGTCGGATTCCCCGTCGAGTATGCAAATTAGCTAGATACGCGAATTCCCGAACATACGCGCGGCCGACGCAGTAAAGTTACGACGTTTACGTTAGGCTTTTCCCGGCGTAAAGTTGCCCCTGCTATATGAGGCGCAGCCAATGTTAAGTATGGCCGTCGTTCCCGCGTCGAAATTTTAAAAAGTTACGTCATTTGCGTAAGTCGTCCGTTAATGGGGCTGGACGTCATTTACGTTCACGTCGAAACCAATGACGTCCTTGCGACGTCATTTGGAGCAATGCACACTGGGATATTTTACGGACAGCGCATGCGCAGTTCATTCGGCGCAGGGACGCGCTTCATTTAAATGATACACGCCCCCTACCCGCCGAATTTGAATTCCGCCGGGTGATTTACGCTACGCCGCCGCAACTTTATAGGCAAGTGCTTTGTGAATAAAGCACTTGCCTGAAAAACTTGCGGCGGCGAAACGTAAATCGGATACGTTACGCCGCCGCAGAGATACGCCCAGTGTACAAGAATCTGGGCCTGGGTCACCCTATCTGGCGGTGCAGGCGTGCATTCTACCTGCACCTAAATGCTGGAGACCTGTGAACCAGGGCTAACGTCCAGTGTGAACGGGGCCTAACTGCATATTTGCATGCGTACCGCTGTCTGTTCAACAGAAGCCAATCTAATAACTGTCTTCTGTTAAACAGTCTTGCTGGATAACCAGCATTCGATCAGCGCTTTCAACCAATGGCTGCAAACCCTGATCAGTGTGTTCTGGTGGTGGGAGGCCCCGCTGTCAAAATACAAAAGCTGAGCTGGAGAGATTCCTGCATCACATATCGTTGTGTTGATGCAGAGATCTGTCAGTGATTTGTCATTCAACCCCAGAGGTTGAAAAAAAAATAATCAGTGTGTAACCAAGCTTTAGACGTGGTGGCTGTATTTGTTGCCTTTTTTTTTTTTAGGCTTCTTCCCCTTTTTTACTTAATTATCCTGCCAGGAACACACTTGCTGTTCTAAAGTGACAACGCTCACTGACTGTTCTGCACTCACTGAACAGCATTGCCACCCTAGTACAGTAAGTGTGTTAGAACTACAGAGCATCCCCACCTCTCCTCTTCTGCATAACATAGGGGGGCATGTTCTGTCGTTCACAGAGGTGAAGTGGGCAGGAATTTAAGACTGTTTGAGATAATACTGCCAGAAATCCAGGTCTGTCTTGTGTACTGTGCACTTCACAGACCTGGATTTCTGGCAGGTTAATGTTTTCATTATTGGACAGGCATAACAAAATCATTTCAATGGCATGTTCACAGACCTTAAGGAAGCAAAGTATATTTATTATTTCCTGGAACCTTTGCAGGTTTATTTTGAAAATGAACAATATTTGCAGCCAATAAGGTCATATTTTGTGTACAGAAAGATCTTTCTTATGAATGATCTACTAAGCTCTGCCTGAGGCTGGCTTAAGTCTTAAAGTAGCTGTAAGGCCCAACACACAAGAAAGAGATCACTGGCAGTTGATTTATTTCAAAGCTGTATATAATAATTAAAATAATAAATATAGCTCTGCTAATATCTCTTTTCAAGTTTGTTTTACACGGTCCTATGACTGCAAAGTTAGGAGCCAGTTTTTTTTTCCAGCATGGGGACAAGACACATGGCGCAGTGTAGCCCAGGCCACTATTTCCAGTCACGACCTGGCGCCTGGGGTTTCTCGAGCCCTGTATATATATATATATATATATATATATATATATATATATATATTTTGTTGCTGCAGATAAATGTATTGTATGTATTTGTACAAAATAATTGGCTTTTTTCCAATAGTGCTTGTTTTTTTTAACTGACACTAAAAACAACAACAAAAAAATAAATAAAAGGGAAAAAAAGAAAAAAGTTCAAATATTTATGGCTAGAAAAATATAAATAAAACAAAACATTTTAATTAGGGTTTAAATAGGAACACATTTTATCAGATTGCTTTTACTGACATCAGATGGAAGCACATCCCATTGATCTACAGATGAATGAAAGTAGATGAAGAGTATCTACAAGTTACTTTGTACCTTTTGGAAAGCAGATGGGCAGTGAGAACAGGCAGGGGAAACCCTCAGCGCTGTCAGTGAGGGTGCCAGTTCCCCGTTTTAAGCATCTCGCTCCAGCAGACCGCAATGCCGCGGCCTCAATTACCGGCCGGCGCGGCATCTTAGTCTGCGCACCTGCGGGCGGGGACCGCATGGGGACAAGACACATGCCGCAGTGTAGCCCAGGAGCCAGGCCGCTATTTCTAGTCGCCATTGCGACCTGGTGCCTGGGGTTTGTCAAACCCTGCCTATTGTCCATGCTAGGGTGACCACATTTCCAATCTACCATTCAGGGACACCCTCCCTTCCCAAAAATCAGCTTGTGCTGTAACGAATCACAGCACAGTGATTGGACACAAGAGGCGAGATTTATGATTTCTCCAATCACAAGCAGGGGGTGGGGATTGTGCTCCTCCAGGCATTCCCGGCCAGGACAAGTACTGTCAGTGAGTAAAGCTGTGATGTGGCATCCTTTTTTGGGGGCATCCGATTGGCCTGGGGGTGGCTGTGTCAGTTTCATTGCGGGACACTGTATTGTCCTGGAATGAAGGTGCCCGGGACAGACCTCAAAATGCGGGACTGTCCCGGGCAATCCGGGACACTTGGTCACCCTAGTCCATGCTGGAAGTGATGTCTGCCCGCCTGGACCTGGGCTTCCTGGGCCATTAAACACTAAAGGAGATCATTTGGTACATACAAATAAATTGGAGATTTATTTTTTATTTTTTTATACTGGAATTGCACTTTAAACTATAAAATATATAGAATTTGTTATCCTAAAAATCTTTAATGCTTGAGGAATGAAATGAATAGGTTTCAAAAACGTGCATCTTTAGCCAATAGAGGGTAAAAACCCCAACTTTTCACAGTATACTAAAAATCTAGTAATATAAAGTTACAAAAATGAGAACTGATTGTATGTAAAATATTATAGAGACAAGAAAAAACATCAAGTAATTTATTTTATAATAACTACTTTTATAGTTTTGTCAAACACCTGAATTTATAGTAGAAATTTAAAAAAAGTGTAGGGTTGGCATGAGTCAATGCAATATATTCCAGGCATAGACAGACAAAACTGCAGATTATTCCAGCAGATTTGGTAATAAAACTCTATACATGGGGTGAAAACAAAATTTACAGCTAATTAATATGCATAAAGGTCATTGCTGCAAAACCATAAAAGTGTATGAGATCACCATTCGGCCATTTCTACTGTGTACAATGTAAGCATGGCGCAAGGATAAAAAGGTCCACGGTACTCATATCAAATTATATTTGTTATCCGGCGGAAACTCTTTACCACGTGATCAGCCGTGTCCAATCACGGCTGATCACGATGTAAACAGGAAGAGCCGTTGATGGCTCTTCCTCACTCGCGTCTGACAGACGCGAGTATAGGAGAGCCGATCGGCGGCTCTCCTGACAGGGGGGGGTTCACGCTGATTGTTTATCAGTGCAGCCCCCCCCTCGGATGCCCACACTGGACCACCAGGGAAGGGCAGTAAAAAAAAAAAAGGGGGCACTGACTGGCAACATGGGACAACATGGGACTGGCACTGGGATAAACAAGTGATGCCCAGCAATGCCATCCCTCAGTGTCCATCAGTGCCACCCATAAGTACCCATCAGTGCCGCCCATGAGTGCCCATCAGTGTCGCCTATGAGTGCCCAGTGCCGCCTATGAGTGCCCATCAGTGCCACCTATGAGTGCCTATCAGTGCCGCCTATGAGTGCCCATCAGTGCCGCATACCAGCGCCGCCTATCAGTGCCGCCTGTCAGTGTCCGACAGTGCCGCTTCACCGGTGCCCATCAGTGCCGCCTCACCAGTGCCCATCAGTCCTGCCTCATCGGTGCCCATAATCGAAGTAGAAAACTTACTTATTTACCCAAAAAATTTACAGATAAAAATAAAAACTATTTTTTTTCAAAATTTTCTGTCTTTTTTTAGTTGTTTGCGCAAAAAAAAAAATCGCAGAGGTGATCAAATACCACCAAAATAAAGCTCTATTTGTTGGAACAAAATGATAAAAAAATTGTTTGTGTACAGTGTAGCATGACCGCGCAATTGTCATTCAAAGTGCGACAGCGCTGAAAGCTGAAAATTGGCTTGGGCAGGAAGGTGCCTAAGTGCATGGTATGGAAGTGGTTAATCTGCCACTAATCTGTTGGTGAGTTTGACATTCTATGGGATCGGGCTACAAATAAAATCACATTATTAGTATAACCTGAAGCTGACTTCTTTGACTTGGAATAGTAAAAAACAAAAATGTAATACTCTGTCAGATTTCTGGCTTTTGGGATTTTCCTGTGGAACAATATGGGATGCCACCCAGTATTTAGCAAGTAGAAGAAAGACAATCTGACATTTTCATGTATCCTGTATGATAATCTCCCAAGGCCACGGCGAGATTATTTTACTTCTCCGCACTCCAAGGTCACAGAACAGCTGTTAGTACCTGGTCATTCCATTCTCAGTGTTAACTCCAGAACAAACATCTGCTAGATTGCTCCAAAACACATCTCCCATGTAAACAAGTCTCCACATAAAGCTCATCAGATCTTTTTTTGAAACACCTTTTCCTGTGAGTCCATTTTAAAAATAACAAAAAGCTTAAACTGGCCATGCACTGATAGCCTACAGACTGAACGAAAAAAAAAAAAAAAAGATTCTTTCGTCCATATTATAGAGCGCGGATGAAAGCTTCTCCTGCCACGCCTATTGCATTTTGACAGTCAGCCCTGTCGGCTGTCAAAATACCCAAACAATGCATATGATTGGGTGCAGCCTCTTTCCAGTCAATTTTCTACCCCACTTCTTCATTTTTTTTAAAAGAGGGACTTCGGCCAATTGTTACTGTTTTATTGTTTTTCTCTATTGATTCTTAATTTTGCTCAGACCTCATGGTGAATATCAGCATCTTAGGAAAGTCTCCCTAAGCTATTCGTGAATGGGTACTCTCTGTGTCAACCCTTAACCGAGTAGGGTATACCTTATCCATGATCTAGGTTCCCTATTATTATACCGGATTTATATAGCGCCAACAGTTTGCGCATCGCTTTACATCAGGGAAGACAGTACAGTCACAATACAATTCAATACAGGAGGGATCAAAGGGCCCTGCTCGTTAGAGCTTACAATCTAGAAGGGAGGGTCAAGTGGAACAAGGGTAGTAGCTGTGGGGGATGATCAGATGCACTCAAGTGAAAATACAGTTGTTAGGTGTGGGTAGGATAGGTTTCTCTGAAGAGGAGGGTTTTCAGGAATCCTCTAAAAGCTAATAGAGAAGGAGATAGATGGACAGATTGAGGTAAGGAGTTCCATAGGCTTGGAGAGGCTCTGGAAAAGTCCTGGAGATGAGCATGGGAGCAGGTGATGAGAGAGCTAGAGAGTAGGAGGCCTTGAGAAGAACAAAGATAATGATTAGGTTGGTATTTAGAGACTAGGTCATTGATGTAGCTGAGGGCAGAGTTGTGGATGGCCTATGCTCATATATGATGTGCTATGTGTCTGATTTCCCCAGACCTTTCTCAGGGGGGACAGGAAAAGTATCCTCCAGTCTCGCCATCGTCATCTAGATTTTCCTTTTGGTTGCGTGTGGATTCCCCCTATTCACAGTGCTTATGTATGGTTATACCCTAGCTAGGGTCTTTGGTCTGTACACCTTTACCTTGCTTCGTAGGGTTATGTTTGACAAATTAATGGTAAGCATTGTGTTTGTTGTATATGTGTAATTTCAACCCAATAAAAAATGTTATTTAAAAGGGGGACGTCAGACAACAGGTGGCCGGCTGGACTACCCACTGAGCAAATTTCACCTGGTTCCTCAGGAACCAGCTAAAACTCATACAGTGTATAGCCAGCGTAAGTAAGCTTTATGGACAACTTATTTCGACACTGCTGTCAAGCCCTTTTGGGGTGGGTGGATTCCCAACAAGGTACACAGCACCGGTCGACATGTCGTTCATTCAAGATCAGAACATACATTCTGTTTAATTCTCTGACACCATTAATAAATGAAACAAAGACCAATTTGAGTACAAGGTCAAATAAAGCAGAGCGAGAGATAACTAGATTGTACAAGTTACACTCAACTTCCTATACCACATCTTGATTTGTCACTCTCTGGTGTCCACAAAACATCCTAAATAAAGAAGATGGATATCGTGGCAGGAGGTGCATGTCCCTAAGGCCCCTTTCACACGGTCGGACCGTTCAGGTTCGCCAGTCTGTTTTGATGGTGGACCTGAACGGCCGCTCCATGCAGTCCTATGGAGCATCGGATGTCAGTGGAGACCCGATGCGATCCACCAAAATCAGACGGATGGCGATACGTCCCCAGATCGGATCGGGTGAGATCTGATGAAAACGGATGCTGTCTGTTTTCAACAGATCTCTCCATAGGAGACAGCGGTGCTGCACAAGCCGCTCCCCACTCAGTGAGCAGAGAGGGACTTGTCATCTGCCGGCTCAGCGGAGATCAGCGGAGAGATCTCCTGCTGAGCCGACGGGAACTGGCGGACTCCGTATGGACGAAGTCCGCCCTCGTGTGGAAGAGGCCTTAAACAGATCAGACCTCTACTTTAAAGTAGTTGATCACAGAGCTAGTGATTGTGCTTTATTCACTCAATTTACTTACTTCCCTAAAAAATCAACTCCATTCAATCAATAAGGACTGCAATGGTCAAATATACAGCTTAAAGGTCAGCCTGTTCAAACCAGATAATGACATTTTTGGAATGGTTTCTTATATCAGTCAGGGGTCTCTGATAGCAAGAGTTCCCAGACATGCATATCTGTTGTAGCCATGACAAAAGGGTTCAACTCTTTTTGATGGATTTTCATTTAGAATTAAGTTACATTTATCACAAAAACAAGTAGCAACACCCTGCTCGTAAGTGCCGGTTCACACTACAGCGACTTGGGATCCAACTTCTCAGACTTAGAGCCCATTCACACCTAGGCGTTTTGTCGCCTGTAGTGTGACGCCGCTGCCGCCCCGACACGCCAGAGGGATGATTTAACATTGCCCTCTATGGAGATGGTTCACATCTCCACGCCGAACGTCGAACGCCTCCTGCCTGAAAAAAAGTCCCGGACCCTTTTTTCAGGCGGCTTTCGGCGTTCGGCATAGGAGATGGGAACCATCTCCATAGGGGGACAATCTAGGGGCACATCTAGGCAGACAATCGCGGCGCTTTGACGCCGCAAATCGCGGTACAAAACGCCGCTATTTGTCGCCGCAATTTTTCGGGACAAAACGCAGCGATTTTGTCTGCCTAGATGTGAATGCAGCCTTAAAGTTGCCCCAAGTCGCTGGACATAAGAAATTCCATTTAAGTGAATGAGATCCGTCTTAATGTACACTACGGAAGTTGCTCTGACTTCAGAAATTACTGTACTACTTCAAGGCGACTTCTAGGCAACTTGTACCCATAGATTTTAATGGAAGTTACCTCCAAGTCGGATCTCCATCTTAACTGAAGCAACTTTACAGGAAAAGAAAATAGTTTACCCAGGCAAACCCCTCCCTCCCACAGAGCTGATTATTCTGTGATTAGTCACAGCCAAAGTCGCCTGTCCTGGAAGCAACTTCATGTCGCGTTGTACGTTGCTCAAAGTCACGCTGAAGGCGTGCTGAAGTCGCACTGAAGTCGCCTCCAAATCGCCTTGCAAGGTCGTGCTGTAAGTTGGGTTGCCCCTGTGTGAACCGGCACTAAATCTTGCCAACATTTTGGAATGGGACATAGTTTTATTATATGTGCATGCATAATTAAAGGGGACACATCAATATACCTTCACTTACATTTACAAAAAATATATGAATTTATTTCTGGGATTCACACATATAAAAACATGACTTCTCTGGTCTTGACATTAAAATGTTTTATTGTCTGCAGAGCAAATATCTGTGGTAGAGCAAGGTATGATTAAGTATCTGACTTTTCTCTAGATTCTCTGATTATAAGGCACAAGTCATCTATCAAGTAAGCTTCAATGAAATAGTAGGCCTTGACACATAGAAGCATGGAGGTTAAGCCAACATAGCCCATTTCTTGTGTTAACTTGATGCAAGTGACCGTTAAGGTCACAGATGTTACAACGTCCCTGCTGTAGTAGACTTAACAAAGGAAACAAAGGGACCAAGTCATTAGGCGACAAATCCAAAGGGAAAGAGGTGATTTTAGACAAAATGTTGAGAAAGACAGTCCCAGCTGCTGTTATAAATCACTGATATACTCAAACTGGGTAAGTACATCTTAAAACAATAAATCCTGCCTAGGACATTATAATTGCTGACCCAACACATATACATTTTCAGGTCAATATCTAGACTCATGATTATGACATTCCTAAAAATAAAGGTGTGTCGCCGCCCTGACTGGCTGGTACAATTGCATTCTTCAGCAAGAAATATCCAGCCACACCAATACCTGCCATTATTATATTTGAGAAATAAACTCTTTATTGCCAACAAAAGGATATTATTTACAGTGGTGCTAAATTACCACAGGTATATAACAGCAGGTACCTACACATGCATGCTCATGTGGAGAAGGTAGGAAGGGTTGGGGCAAGACTTTCAACCACAAAAGCTGGTCTAGGTTTCTATACTAGAAACTGGATTCAAGGCTCCAAGGACACGTAAAAAGAAAAGGGAACTGATGTGTAAATACCAATGTCACTTTAGGAGCTTTGTTATTTCAGGTACTTATTTAACAGTTTCACAGCACTTTACATATGTATTATACAATCACATCAGTCCCTACCCTCAAGGAGCTTACAGTTTAAGGTCCCTAACTTACATTCACATACTAGGGCCAATTTAGACAGGAGCCAATTAACCTACCAGCATGTCTTTGGAGTGTGGGAGGAACTTGTAAGGCCTCGTACACACGATCGAGTTTCTCGGCAAAAACCAGCAAGAAACTTGCTGGGAGATATTTTTTTGCCGAGGAAACCAGTCGTGTGTACATTTTCGTTGAGGAAACTGTCGAGAAACTCGACGAGCCAAAAATAGAACATGTTCTCTATTTCCTTGACAGGAATGGAGAAAATTGGCTTGTCGAGTTCCTCGACAGCTTCACAAGGAACTCGACAAGGAAAACGATGTGTTTTGCCCGTCGAGTTCCTCGGTCGTGTGTACGGGGCTTCATAGTATACCACATGTGGGTTGTTTTTCACAAATGACAACTTGGCAATGGCAATGGCAAGCCTAGGATAGGCCTAGCTACCAACACTCTCTGTATATGAGCAAAATATACTATAATTCTCTACAGACCAACAATAAGAAACAGTTGTACCTAGTAATTAGATCATGCCATCAAAGGGCGGTTGTTGGTTCTGTTTTCTGCAAATAAAAATGTATGAACTTTAATAACACAATGTAAGAGTGAAGACGCAATGTAACTCAGGAACCGTGGCTTGTTGTAGTCTGTTGGGAGCCTATCTGCAGACATTTAAACCACACCATTCTGCAATATATTATTGGATTATTAGCTCCACAATTGTATGTTGTGTAATATACGTTTTTATTCTTGAACTTTGCTTCTAGTTTGCACTATATGGACATTACATCCCATGAGAAAACGGTATTTTATGGGAGGAAATGTATACCCGCACCTCCCAGGCTGACAAAACTGCCCACATCCCTGACTTAGCTGTGCGGTACATTTTAGAAGTTCATTTGCCTTTTAGTTCTGCCACTGCTTTTTGAAGTGGTTAAGTGGGCTTAACTTCTAAGATTTAAGTCACTTCCAAGAACTATAATTATTCTATACATGATTAATCTGGTATATTTGAACCGCACTCCGCATAGATGGAAAGGCCATCCTCTGTAGCGCACATCCCTACTGGGGATAAAAGCAAACAAGGCTTACAGTTTATTTTTCTTATGGACATGCTAAGGATATTTGTTCTTAGAAAAAAAAAATCCATCATTTCTTTCTTGCTACATTTTTTCTTACAGGGGTTAAAGGAAAGTCTCCAAATCCTCATTTTTTATGGAGCCGGAATAATTTTCTGCACCTGTGAAAATACATTCGTAGAAACTCTATCCTATCCCAAAGAGGAGTCCCATGGTCAAGGTATGCTGCTTAAGCTCCCTGCCAGCATTTCTTGTCTGACACTTGGAGAACCTTGCTGAACCGTGTCAGCTGCTTCCCACTAAAAAACCACACCTTGTTTTATGTTGACTTTTAAATGCTGTACAATGACAACACACCATGCTGATTCAGCTTGTAAGCTCTTTGAATATTTATTATGCAAGGCTTTTCTGTCAGTTTACCAGCTTTTGAATATGTATTGCACCACTGGTGGGCTACTACAGAGCGTCCAGTTTTTAAGGGGACTATGTCAGATCGACATATACTGTACCACATTTTGAGGCTCCCGAGCAGACTTGGAGGTTGTCAGTAAACAAATGCTGGAAGTGGTTCTAGTCCTTAGGTATAAGGCCCCGCACACACGACCGAGGAACTCGACGTGCCAAACACATCGAGTTCCTCGTCGAGTTCAGTGTGGAAGCCGCCGAGGAGCTCGGCGGGCCGACTTTCCTCATTGAACAACGAGGAAATAGAGAACATGTTCTCTTTTCGGCCCGACGAGTTCCTCGACGGGTTCCTCGCTGAAAAGTGTACACACGACCGAGTTTCTCGGCAGAATCCAGCTCCGACCGAGTTTCTGGCTGAATTCTGCCGAGAAACTCGGTCGTGTGTACGGGGCCTAAGGCCTCGTACACACGACCGAGGAACTTGTCGTAAATTAAACATTGTTTTCCTCGACGAGTTCCTTGTCAGGCTTGTGGAGAAACTTGACAAGCTTTCTTTGCGTACACACTGTCAAGACCAAATCTCCTCATTCTCAAACGCGGTGACGTACAACACATACAAGGGCAGGGTAAGTTCGATTCCACTGGCACAACCCCTGGGGCTGCTTTTGCAAATCTCATGTTACTGCGTGTTAAGTAAAAGTTTGGTAAGTGACGATTTGCACTTTTCAGACTGTTACAGCGTGACAAATGTGCTATCTCCATTACATACGCTACTTTTACCGAAGGTGCGCTCCCGTCTCATACTGTATTTTGAGCATGCGCGGGTTTCTTAGCATACACACGAACGTGTTTCTCGTCAAAAACCAGCCCGACGAGGAACACAACGAAGAAATTGAGACTCCCGTTGAGGAAAAAGAGAACTTGTTCTCTTTTTTTCTCGTCGAGTTCCTCGACAGTTTTCTCAATGAAAAACATACACACGACCGTTTTCCTCGGCAAAAAAGCTCTGCCAGCCAAGTTTCTTGAGGAAAACGGTCATGTGTACGAGGCCTCAGAGGTGCTGCAGATATGTGTTGGCCCCACAATTAGCACTGCATCTGGGAATCAGACAATGACCGTCTTCAATACTAAAAGAGGAGCCACCATTGTGACATTACCAATGGAGTCACAGATTTATAAAGTACTCAGAAAGAGTAGTTTTTTTAAAGACTAAATGCACTTTAGCCACCATTCACACCTGGGCGTATTGTTGCACGATTCCCAAAGTGCAACAATGCTCAACATAAAGATTCCAATTATATTTAAAGTGCCCATTCACCCTTAGGATTAACGTCGCTGCTTGTTGCCCAAAAAAGTATTTTTGTTATGGCAGAACCATGCATTTTTGGCCACATTGACTTTAAACAGCCTGAAAATGCATGACACACTATTCTAGCATGTTTATGTGCCTACCACAACCACAACCAGAATCCTTCTCCTAGCAACCTTGAACAAAAATGAAGGATTCAAGAGTGTCCAATCAGGATGAGAAGACTTTCATCCATCTGGTGAGGGCCTACATACATGGGTGTTCAACCTGTGGCCCTCTAGCTAAAACGGAACTACAAGTCCCACGTGGCATTGCAAGGCTGACAATTACAAACATGACTCCCAAAGGCAGAGGCATGATGGGATTTAGTTCCCACAACAACTGAAGGGTCCCAGGCTACAAGGACCTTTATGACCCCAGTAGAGGGCCTGAGAAGAAATTGGCATAGTGGACATGGATTATGGGCTCCACACCACCACAGAGAAAAAACAGGAAGCATATACAAAGATGATGATATATGATGTTATATATGACACTATTTCGCACTGGCTTAAACAGAAATGCCTAAAGCTTAAAAACACATGAAAAATGCTTCAAAAGGGCACAATAATGTCTGAAAAAACATGCAAAAAATGCTTTAAAATTGCCCGAAAACATTCACACTTGTGAATGGGGGCTTAAGTGGGTCCCCAGTGCCTGCCCTCAACACTTTTTAAAAGCAACACATGTACTTACCTGACCATTATATGTCTACGTTTTTGCTGTGCGGCCTGTTGACCACAACACAGCCTGTCCTTGAACAACTGTCTGGATCGACTCTTACTGAACATTCATTCTAATAGACTTCGCTCATTCTGGTGAATATATTTTTAAGAAGAGGTTGGTTGGCACTGAGCAGACCACACATCAAAAAGCCCAGTGGGGCAGGGACAGGTAAGCATGTGGTTGTCAGGGATGCTAGGAAAGGGCATTGTGGACCATCGTTTTGCTCGTCGAGTTCTGTGTGAAGCCGCCGAGGATCTCGGCGAGCCAACTTTCCTCATTGAACAATGAGGAAATAGAGAACATGTTCTCTATTTGGCTCGACGAGGAACTCGTCGGCTTCCTCGGCCGAAAGTGTACACATGGCCGGGTTTCTCGGCAGAATTCAGCTCCGATCGAGTTTCTGGCTGAATTCTGCCGAGAAACTCGGTCGTGTGTACGGGGCCTCAGAGATACATTCCTAACACGCGCTGGGAATGTAACTGTTTTTTTAAACTGTCAAATCAATGGGTTTAGATCTTCTTTAAGTGACCACAACTTATTGTAATTTGTCTGTTTGTTTTCTGGGTTATTTTAAGTTATTCAACTTTGCATAAAGGAAGCATTGAGGATGCCAAGGCTGAAAATGACAGCTGCCTGGCTGTCAAATGCCAAACCTATGCTTTAAGACAGTGACTTAGGATAAGTGTACAAATAATGACTTTTGGCATGGCTCTGACTTTCTTGATCTCCACACTCATTCTAGGTCATGCAAAGCAATCAGCATGAGACCAGGCAACAAGCAATTTTAAAAGAAAGTTGGTAATGTCAGCTGTATATCTCTCAGGAAAGGTTTCGACCCCCGATAGCCTCAGTGCCAGTTCACACCAGATGCAGTTCTGTGCGCTTTGTTTCTGCACTAAAAATGCATACAGTGTTTTCCATGTATTCCAATGGCTCTCATTCACACCAGTGCAGTCGGTTTTCAGTGCAAAAAAAAAAAAGAAAAGTAGAGCGTGCTGCATTTTTTCTGCAAAGAACTGTACTTGTACTGGAACCTAGCAAAAAGCATCAAAAACACACTGGAACTGCGTGTGGTGTGAACTGTAAGCAAAAACTGATCCAGAACGTATCCGGTGTGCATTTTTGTGGTATAAACTGGCCCTAAAAATACATGCACAGTGTTTTCCATGTATTCCAATGGCTCTAGTTCACACAAGTGCAGTCAGTTCTAGTCAGTTTCCGGTGCAGAAACTGACTGGAAACTGACTGGAACTGACTGCATTGGTGTGAACTAGAGCCATTGGATTACATGGAAAACACTGTGCATGCATTTTTAGTACAGAAAAAAGCGCACGGAACTGCATCTGGTTACTGTGAACTGGCCCTCATGGTATGTGACTAATGTACCTAAAATATGTAAAACAAGTTTAAAAAAGTTTCATTTCAAGAAAACTGCCTCCTGAAACATTATCCTGCTATTTCAACTATTGCAAGCATGTAGTCAGACTTCCACAAGAGCACAGTCACATTTCCGATCTTTAAATTTCAGCGTAAAATAACATTAAGTATATAACAAAAGCATATCTGTTTGACAAAATTTTGAACCATATTATGGGGTTCCTGCAGTCCATTATCTATGGTGAGGATCCTGAATTAATCCATTCTGGGCATAGGTGTGCACAGCCTATTGCATTAGGGTGTGCACTCCAACAATCAAACACATATGCCTGTGTGTATGTGTATATGGTATATACTGACCACATCAGTAGTGCAATAGATGGTATCAGTAGGGCAGTGGACAGTGTCAGTAGTTTTATTATTTTATTTTTTATTACCATTTTAATTTTGTATTTTTTTTTTTACAATTTTTTTTCGAATGCCCGTGAGGTTCAATGCAGGAAAAAGCATACCTGGCCCATTTTTGGCCAACCCAGGACATCACAAAGCATTGGCATTCACAGCTATGTATTGTGGTGCATTGAATGGTCAAGATTCATTGTTTACTGCATTGACAGATATTCAGGGGCCCATTACAAATACACTGGATGTCCCCAAAACACATTCGGGGGCCCATCACAAATATAAAGGATGCACCCAAAACACACAAAACGCATAAAAACATAGATGCACATGGTAACGTATGTGCATAGTTGCGAATCCAGCCTCAAACAAGCAACCAGGACACATCTTGTTGCTGCAAAGTATGAAATATCTAACAGAGTAAGATACTAGTAAAATACAAAAACTGTATATAACATGACAGGTTAGTGACTGCCGCCACATCTCAAACCTTAGAATACATTCACATTTTATATACACACAGTGGCAATGAAAAACAACCTGCTGTACTAAAAGAAGAAGAATAGTACTGCAATCATAAAGTCACGTCTTCACCTCCTGGACTACTCATTTAGCAGGTTTTAATGTGTACATAGTAACCAAGATTAAATACTTTCCAGGGAAGAATCAACGCAGTATATTTACATTGCACAAATTATGAAAATGAATCTTGGCTTCTACACATGTACCTGAAGTAAGCATTCAAAGCCATATTGCTTGTGAGGAACTGCTAAATAACTACGTATAATTGTATCTCTTATCACAAACTTATCACAAAAAATAAATATTGTAATGTAAGCACCGCACAATTTAATCAGCAGCAAAATGTGATATTTGAAAAGTTCTATACTCTGCAAAGACTCTAACCAAATATTGAGCGAGAGAGGGAATATAATGGACGCATTTGTCATTAGAACACTGGTGGATGGGACCTGAGCTGCCATGGTAATAAATGACCTGGGTCATCTTTTTGAATTTGTGATTGTTTCCATGCTGTTTACCCAACCAGAGGAACGTGTGTGAAGGATCTTGACTACATATTGGGCATAGCAAGGCCAAATGGAGTTGATTTACTAAAACTGGAGAGTGCAAAATCTGGCGTAGCTCTATATATAGAAACCAATCACTTTCCAGGTTCCAGTGGAACTTCTGCTTTAAGCACTCCTCGCCCCCCTTACATGATCCAATCCGTGACTCCTGATCCGAGGAACGATCCGAACCGTGAGTTTTTTGATCCGTTGCACCCCTACTTACCTGTCCAGCGGGCCCGCTGCACCTGCCACCATACTTGGTGAGGGAATCGGGAAGTGAAGCGTTGCAGCTTCACTGCCCGATCCCTACTGCGCATGCGCGAGTAGCGCGGTGCGTCGTCACTGGTCCGTGTTCTCTCCTGGGAACAGTGTGTTTCCCAGAAGACAGCGGGGCTGCGGGTAGGGGCGTGCCACACTAGTGTATTACTGGAAGTGGGTATCTGCACCCCCCCCCCCCCTGAAAGGTGGCAAATGTTACACCTGAGGGGGGGAGGGTTCCGAAAAGCGGAAGTTCAATTTTTGGGTGGAACTCCGCTTTAATCTACCTGGGGACAATTTTTTTTTCTTTCTTTGGTGCAGTTTACTAATGCTTTAACTGAAAAAGTGGAAGTTAGAAGCTGATTGGCCACCATGCACAGTTACACCCGATTCTGAGTGCTCCTGTTTTAGTAAATCTCCTCCAATGTCCCTTTCGTAGGCTTGAAATACTAACAGAGCCAACCATGCCTAAAGTCAACCAAGCATCAGTAAAATTTCGTTTGAATGTTCATACGGAAATTCAGAAAAATAGTTTGTCAGAGTCAAGCCTCGTACACATGACCGAGGAACTCGACGGGCAAAACACATCGTTTTCCTCATCGAGTTCCTTGTCAGGCCCCGTACACACGTCGAGTTTCTCGGCAGAATTCAGCCAGAAACTCGGTTCAGAGCTGAATTCTGCCGAGAAACCCGGCCGTGTGTACACTTTCAGCCGAGGAAGCCGACGAGGACCTCGGCGAGGAAATAGAGAACATGTTCTCTATTTCCTCGTTGTTCAATGGCAAAAGTCGGCCCGCCGAGTTCCTCGGCGGCTTCCACACTGAACTCGACGAGGAACTCGATGTGTTTGGCACGTCGAGTTCCTCGGTCGTGTGTACGGGGCCTCAGGCTGTTGAGGAACTCGACAAGGCAAGTTTCTCCATTCCCATCAAGGAAATAGAGAACTTGCTCTCTTTTTGGCTCGTTGAGTTTCTCGACAGTTTCCTCGACTAAAATGTACACACGACCAGTTTCCTCGGCAAAAAAATATCGTGTGTACGAGCCTTAATCCATAGTATCATTATGAACTCAAAAAATGTCATTTAAAAGCCCTGAATTTTTTTGTCAATTTGCCATCCCAATGTTTTGAATCCTACATTTGATTTCTGGATTCACTTGTGCATTACAAAGAGTACGAATTTTTGGCTGAATTCGGACCTGAAACGGACCAAAAGACGCACAGGGCTCCCGTGCAAATTCGCAGCGGAGCCTGAACAGAGAATCTCCTGCTATTGTGAATCGGATGCCGGTTCCCCGCATCCAATTGGGATAGGTGTTAAGTACTGTATGCTACATTTTGTCTACTTTAGGAGGGTATACACTGGGAGACAACCTTTGGTACTAATAGGAAAAGTGATTTCTGTGCAAGAATTATGATAGGAAATTCTTGAAAAAGAATGAGCAGAAAAGAATCTATAGCTGGTCGTTGGCTGGTGTGCACGAGAAGCAGCCGAGAGTAATAAGAGTCTTGTACAGGCACCTACTAGTAGGCAGATAATTTAAGGACAGGTTGTGCATTGTGATAGGTCTAATTCACATGATTGGTGGTTAGGCGGAACTAGGCGAGCTTGTGTTAGACAACATAACACAAGTGTAAATTTTTTTTTTTTATGGGTGGTAGGATAGGGAATACGTTTCGACATCCCATATAAGTAGGTGTGTTCCCTGGTAATTACAGTAGACCGGGTGTGTATTTAAAGAAGACTTGAAGAAATTCTGTACACATAATTAGGAACTGACAGAATTAAAAGTGATGAACTATTAAAAGATTTGATTGCTTGCATATTTAAAACTATACATCCTCATAGAGAGGAACTATCTGCACTTTATATTTAAACTGGTCAAGCTAGTTTTATATTGTTAGGTAAAAGTCATTTATGAACTTATGGAAGGGAATCTAGTAAATATGCCCTAAGGCCTGGCATGCCTATTAACCCCATTTTAGATTGTAAGCTCTTATGAGCAGGGCCCTTCTAAATCTCTTGTTTGAAATTGTTTTGTGACAAGGGATGAGCTTGGGTTCCAAAACTAAAGCCGGCCATAGATAGTGCGATTTTCTTTCCTGCAACCACAGGTTGCAGGTAAGAATATAGTTCAATTCCCCCATCAACATAGGCAGTGTTGATGGGGGAATGCCTCCCACAGAGCTATTATGTTCTCCCAGCAGGGGGGGTGTGGGGAGCCATCCCTGCCAAGAGAACACAGTAATTATTGCCAGTGGCTATAGCCACTGGCAATAATCGCATGAAAAATCGACATGCTGCTTTTACCCAAGTTGATCGGTCAAATTGGGTACCATTAGTCTGCCCATACATGGTTTGAATCTTGGACGATCTCTGCTGAACTGGCCAATATCCGAGAAGTCCAGGGCCGATACAAGGGGTGGGCGGAAGGGATGGATGCCCTGGGCGCAGCAATTTATTGTAGGAAGGGGGGCGCAGTGCTGTCAGTGTGCTGTTAAACTTTCTGGGTAACAAGTGACTGTGACTTCTGCCAGCCACCCTTACAACACTGCAGAGCTGCACCTGCTTGCAAAGACGTGCCGAGTGCGCTCCTGCACCCCAGTACAAGCAAAGGTCCCAGTCTTCGCTTCCCTGTCAGGTGGAGCCGCAGAGTAATCTCCGCCCGACAGGCGCTTCTGAGTCTCGGCGAGGCGTGACCTCACCAAGAGGCCGGCAGGAAGGACAGAGGACCAAAGAGAGCTGCCGGGCAAGAGGAGGAACCAACCAGGCAGCCAATAACAAAGTAAGCAGATGGGCATCTATGAATGAATGAATCGGCTAACTCGGGCAAAGAGGAGAGAAAGACGCTGGGATTTCAAATCCCCAGACCGGTACAGCGGCGATACGAGCTGCCAGTGCGGGGGATCGCTGGACTCCAGGTCCATTTGCCCACCTGCCACAGTGCATATTCTGCGTCAGGGCTGCAGTATTGTATTGTAGTGTTGTATTGTTTTAAGTGTTTTCTGGTTTTGAAAAGACACTGCCTCTTTCTTTATACCCGCAGTTTGCCATCTTTGCCCTGGGCCCCAGGAGGCCTTGTCCCGGCACTGAAACCGTCTATGGCCAGCTTAAGTTTAGATAAACCCCTAAGCAAGCTGTCAGTGCTGGCCCATCATCTGCTGCCTGGCCTCGCCCCACAGCTGTATGTTCACACAGGGGCGAGTATGCTCCTTATATCACCTACCTAATATTGTTATATGATGTCCAAAGTGGCACGGGTGTCTCCTGAACTCTAAATTGACCTTTCAAACTCCTGTTTTTTTTCTGTACTCCAATAAGCTGCGGGATAGGTCATTCCCTTCCCTGTAGCTCACGCAAGCTGCGGGGGGGACCTGGCCTGAAATTCATTGCATTACATAAAAGTGGGAGTTTGGGTTAGAGGTGAGTTCAGGGGATGGCCAAACTAATATCTATCAATGACATTGACCTAATGTCACCACATGAGCAACCCCCCACCCCCCCCCCCTTTGAATGTGAGGCTGGGGAATGACCCGGACCACAGCTCGTTGGAGTACATAAAAGTGGGTGTTGGGCCTTTGAGTTGGAGGTGACTTCTGAGAATTTCTGAGCTCATCTCTATCAATGACACCAACCTAGCTTGGCCATGTGACTGCTATTTAGTCAATGATGTCATGATGATTCCCCCCCATGACCCTTTGTATGTGCAGCTGGGGAATGACCCGGACCACAGCTCATTGGAGTACATAAAAGTGGGTGTTGGGACTTTGAGTTAGAGGTGACTTCTAAGCTCATCTCTATCTATGACACTGACCTAGTTTGGCCATGTGACCGCATTTTAATCAATGATGTCATGACCCATGGCCCTTTGTATGTGCAGCTGGGGAGCGGGGAATGACCCGGACCACAACTCATTGGAGTACATACAAGTGGAAGTTTGGGTTAGAGATGAGTTCTGAGAACACCTGAGTGACCTAATTTGGCCATGTGACGATATTGGGTCAATGATGGCATGAACACCCCCATCTCCTTGTGTACATGCAGCTGCGGAGTGATGAATAACTCGGCCCACAGCTCCCTGGAGTAAACAAAAGTGTGAGTAAGGAGCTTGGGCTAGAGATGAGCTCTGATGATGCCCAAGCCCATCTAGGTCAATGACATCATGAGAATGCCCACCCCTGCGGAGCATGGAATGGCCCAGCTGCAGGTGATCGGGTTTCTGGGTTTGGACCTAAGCTCATCCATCTTTGTATCTGTACCTTCTTCCTTTATTTTGGTAATTCTGCGCAAACTGCTAGTACTATATAAATCCTCAATAAAAATAATAATAATATTTGTGATGGCAAAGGTCTACATAGAAAAAAAAACTTACAGAAAAGAATGATGCACCATGCCCAACAAAGAACAAAGCCAATGCATGAGGTAAACAAAGCGCAGAACTACTTACGGACTGGTACCTTCCGGTGGTCCAAGTGGGATACAAAGTGATGGAGGGATGCCAGGCGACGTTGTAGGTGGGCACTGCGTTCTCCCAGGGTAACCGCCTGCCCATGGATGCTGCTGAAGATGTCCTCAGCATGTCTAGACAGATCAGACAGCTGATGGATGATGCGCATCATGGAGTAGAGGGTAACTTCTTCCAGAGAAGTGATCACCAAAGCTGATCCATCCCTAAGCCCATCAGTGTCCCCCAACCTACACACCTGGGTGGGCTGCACTGTCCTCAGATGGAAAGGCATGGCAGCAGCAAACTGGTAAGTTTCAGACTGAGTGATCCAGGATGTCTCCTACATCCAGACAGCTGGCATCATGTGGATGGGACTCCAAGGATTGGTATGACATGTGCCATCCGATCACAACAAACCTCCCAGACAGTCCTATGGTGACTCACCGGCGATCACACTTCATTTGTATTCCTCACACACTTCTCCCCAACAAGAGACAGGGATCAATAGGCACACATTCAAATCCACACTCCGAGATCCCAGGGCGAGACAACAAAGCTTCCCATTGGTCACATCTCATCCCCTCTAATCATCATAGAGTGCGAGCTCCATGGACAAAAGTCACACCATCCTCAGGAAACTTTCCCCGATCTGCTCAGTGGGGGACTGGGCTGTCCTGCCGGGGAAACTGTGCCTTGTATGAAACAGGAAAAGAGGCAGAATCATGGATCCCTCCCTCCAGATCCTTCTCCTCCTCCTCCTCTTGTGTGTATAGTGAGGGGGGTGTCTGGCCCGGGGAAGGAGGAGGAGGAGGGAGGAGGAGGAGGGAGACACCTGTACAGAAAACACTTCACTCTGTCTGGGCTGGAGACTCACTGCACTGAGCGAGCTCATCTCTACACACACTCGTCTCTGCACTGCACTCATCTCTACACTCAGTGCCGACCCAAGACATTGTGCTGCCTGGTACCAAGAATGAAATGCTGCCCCCCTCAAAAAAAATCACGCCCACCAAAATGCCCCCACATCCATTATTTTATATCATGATAACTAAAATGGACCTGTCATGGCTCTATACATGTATATAGGAGTATAAAGAGGACCTGTTATGGTTGTTTACATGTATGGGAGTATAAAAAAGACCTGTTATAGCTCTATTCATGTATGTAGGAGTATAAAGAGGACCAGTCCACATATCTGTTTCTTCCCGTAACCCCCATCCTGGCGCTCCCACTCTTGACTCATTTCTAGGATCCCCTTTAGAGACTGCAGATATGATAAAAGACAGGAGATGGTCAGAGGCTACGGACACGATACAGGAGGTGGACAGAGGCTGCGGTCTGCGGACATGACACAGGAGGGGGACAGAGGCTGCGGACATGACACAGGAGGGGGACAGAGGCTGTGGACATGACACATGAGGGGGACAGAGGCTGCGGACATGACACATGAGGGGGACAGAGGCTGCGGACATGACACATGAGGGGGACAGAGGCTGCGGACATAATACAGGAGGGGGACAGAGGCTGCGGACATGACACATAAGGGGGACAGAGGCTGCGGACATGACACAGGAGAGGGACAGAGGCTGCGGACATAACACATGAGGGGGACAGAGGCTGCGGACATGACACATGAGGGGGACAGAGGCTGCGGACATGACACAGGAGAGGGACAGAGGCTGCGGACATAACACAGGAGAGGGACAGAGGCTGCGGACATAACACATGAGGGGGACAGAGGCTGCGGACATAACACATGAGGGGGACAGAGGCTGCGGACATGACACATGAGGGGGACAGAGGCTGCAGACATAATACAGGAGGGGGACAGAGGCTGCGGACATGACACATGAGGGGGACAGAGGCTGCGGACATAATACAGGAGGGGGACAGAGGCTGCGGACATAACACATGAGGGGGATAGAGGCTGCGGACATGACACATGAGAGGGACAGAGGCTGCGGACATGACACAGGAGAGGGACAGAGGCTGCGGACATGACACAGGAGAGGGACAGAGGCTGCGGACATAACACATGAGGGGGACAGAGGCTGCGGACATAACACATGAGGGGGACAGAGGCTGCGGACATAACACAGGAGAGGGACAGAGGCTGCGGACATGACACATGAGAGGGACAGAGGCTGCGGACATGACACATGAGGGGGACAGAGGCTGCGGACATGACACATGAGGGGGACAGAGGCTGCGGACATGACACATGAGGGGGACAGAGGCTGCGGACATGACACAGGAGAGGGACAGAGGCTGCAGACATAACACATGAGGGGGACAGAGGCTGCGGACATGACACATGAGGGGGACAGAGGCTGCGGACATGACACATGAGGGGGACAGAGGCTGCGGACATGACACATGAGGGGGACAGAGGCTGCGGACATGACACAGGAGGGGGACAGAGGCTGCGGACATGACACATGAGGGGGACAGAGGCTGCGGACATGACACATGAGGGGGACAGAGGCTGCGGACATGACACAGGAGAGGAACAGAGGCTGCGGACATAACACATGAGGGGGACAGAGGCTGCGGACATGACACATGAGGAGGACAGAGGCTGCGGACATGATACATGAGGGGGACAGAGGCTGCGGACATGACACATGAGGAGGACAGAGGGTGCGGACATAATACAGGAGGGGGACAGAGGCTGCGGACATGACACATGAGGGGGACAGAGGCTGCGGACATGACACAGGAGAGGGACAGAGGCTGCGGACATAACACATGAGGGGGACAGAGGCTGCGGACATGACACATGAGGGGGACAGAGGCTGCGGACATGACACAGGAGGGGGACAGAGGCTGCGGACATAACACAGGAGAGGGACAGAGGCTGCGGACATAACACATGAGGGGGACAGAGGCTGCGGACATAACACATGAGGGGGACAGACGCTGCGGACATGACACATGAGGGGGACAGAGGCTGCGGACATAATACAGGAGGGGGACAGAGGCTGCGGACATGACACATGAGGGGGACAGAGGCTGCGGACATAATACAGGAGGGGGACAGAGGCTGCGGACATAACACATGAGGGGGACAGAGGCTGCGGACATGACACATGAGAGGGACAGAGGCTGCGGACATGACACATGAGGGGGACAGAGGCTGCGGACATGACACAGGAGAGGGACAGAGGCTGCGGACATGACACAGGAGAGGGACAGAGGCTGCGGACATAACACATGAGGGGGACAGAGGCTGCGGACATAACACATGAGGGGGACAGAGGCTGCGGACATGACACATGAGGGTAACAGAGGCTGCGGACATGACACATGAGGGGGACAGAGGCTGCGGACATGACACGTGAGGGGGACAGAGGCTGCGGACATGACACAGGAGGGGGACAGAGGCTGCGGACATGACACATGAGGGGGACAGAGGCTGCGGACATGACACATGAGGGGGACAGAGGCTGCGGACATGACACATGAGGGGGACAGAGGCAGCGGACATGACACATGAGGGGGACAGAGGCTGCGGACATGACACATGAGGGGGACAGAGGCTGCGGACATGACACAGGAGAGGGACAGAGGCTGCGGACATAACACATGAGGGGGACAGAGGCTGCGGACATGACACATGAGGAGGACAGAGGCTGCGGACATAATACATGAGGGGGACAGAGGCTGCAGACATGACACATGAGGGGGACAGAGGCTGCGGACATAATACAGGAGGGGGACAGAGGCTGCGGACATGACACATGAGGGGGACAGAGGCTGCGGACATGACACATGAGGGGGACAGAGGCTGCGGACATGACACAGGAGAGGGACAGAGGCTGCGGACATAACACATGAGGGGGACAGAGGCTGCGGACATGACACATGAGGGGGACAGAGGCTGCGGACATGACACATGAGGGGGACAGAGGCTGCGGACATGACACATGAGGGGGACAGAGGCTGCGGACATGACACATGAGGGGGACAGAGGCTGCGGACATGACACAGGAGAGGGACAGAGGCTGCGGATATAACACATGAGGGGGACAGAGGCTGCGGACATGACACATGAGGAGGACAGAGGCTGCGGACATGATACATGAGGGGGACAGAGGCTGCGGACATGACACATGAGGGGGACAGAGGCTGCGGACATGACACATGAGGGGGACAGAGGCTGCGGACATGACACAGGAGAGGGACAGAGGCTGCGGACATAACACATGAGGGGGACAGAGGCTGCGGACATGACACATGAGGGGGACAGAGGCTGCGGACATGACACATGAGGGGGACAGAGGCTGCGGACATAACACATGAGGGGGACAGACGCTGCGGACATGACACATGAGGGGGACAGAGGCTGCGGACATAATACAGGAGGGGGACAGAGGCTGCGGACATGACACATGAGGGGGACAGAGGCTGCGGACATAATACAGGAGGGGGACAGAGGCTGCGGACATAACACATGAGGGGGACAGAGGCTGCGGACATGACACATGAGAGGGACAGAGGCTGCGGACATGACACATGAGGGGGACAGAGGCTGCGGACATGACACAGGAGAGGGACAGAGGCTGCGGACATGACACAGGAGAGGGACAGAGGCTGCGGACATAACACATGAGGGGGACAGAGGCTGCGGACATAACACATGAGGGGGACAGAGGCTGCGGACATGACACATGAGGGTAACAGAGGCTGCGGACATGACACATGAGGGGGACAGAGGCTGCGGACATGACACGTGAGGGGGACAGAGGCTGCGGACATGACACAGGAGGGGGACAGAGGCTGCGGACATGACACATGAGGGGGACAGAGGCTGCGGACATGACACATGAGGGGGACAGAGGCTGCGGACATGACACATGAGGGGGACAGAGGCAGCGGACATGACACATGAGGGGGACAGAGGCTGCGGACATGACACATGAGGGGGACAGAGGCTGCGGACATGACACAGGAGAGGGACAGAGGCTGCGGACATAACACATGAGGGGGACAGAGGCTGCGGACATGACACATGAGGAGGACAGAGGCTGCGGACATAATACATGAGGGGGACAGAGGCTGCAGACATGACACATGAGGGGGACAGAGGCTGCGGACATAATACAGGAGGGGGACAGAGGCTGCGGACATGACACATGAGGGGGACAGAGGCTGCGGACATGACACATGAGGGGGACAGAGGCTGCGGACATGACACAGGAGAGGGACAGAGGCTGCGGACATAACACATGAGGGGGACAGAGGCTGCGGACATGACACATGAGGGGGACAGAGGCTGCGGACATGACACATGAGGGGGACAGAGGCTGCGGACATGACACATGAGGGGGACAGAGGCTGCGGACATGACACATGAGGGGGACAGAGGCTGCGGACATGACACAGGAGAGGGACAGAGGCTGCGGACATAACACATGAGGGGGACAGAGGCTGCGGACATGACACATGAGGAGGACAGAGGCTGCGGACATGATACATGAGGGGGACAGAGGCTGCGGACATGACACATGAGGGGGACAGAGGCTGCGGACATGACACATGAGGGGGACAGAGGCTGCGGACATGACACAGGAGAGGGACAGAGGCTGCGGACATAACACATGAGGGGGACAGAGGCTGCGGACATGACACATGAGGGGGACAGAGGCTGCGGACATGACACATGAGGGGGACAGAGGCTGCGGACATGACACATGAGGGGGACAGAGGCTGCGGACATGACACATGAGGGGGACAGGGGCTGCGGACATGACACAGGAGAGGGACAGAGGCTGCGGACATAACACATGAGGGGGACAGAGGCTGCGGACATGACACATGAGGAGGACAGAGGCTGCGGACATGATACATGAGGGGGACAGAGGCTGCGGACATGACACATGAGGGGGACAGAGGCTGCGGACATAATACAGGAGGGGGACAGAGGCTGCGGACATGACACATGAGGGGGACAGATGCTGCGGACATGACACAGGAGAGGGACAGAGGCTGCGGACATAACACATGAGGGGGACAGAGGCTGCGGACATGACACATGAGGGGGACAGAGGCTGCGGACATGACACAGGAGAGGGACAGAGGCTGCGGACATGACACATGAGGGGGACAGAGGCTGCGGACATGACACATGAGGGGGACAGAGGCTGCGGACATGACACATGAGGGGGACAGAGGCTGCGGACATGACACATGAGGGGGACAGAGGCTGCGGACATGACACATGAGGGGGACAGAGGCTGCGGACATGACACAGGAGAGGGACAGAGGCTGCGGACATAACACATGAGGGGGACAGAGGCTGCGGACATGACACATGAGGAGGACAGAGGCTGCGGACATGATACATGAGGGGGACAGAGGCTGCGGACATGACACATGAGGGGGACAGAGGCTGCGGACATGACACATGAGGGGGACAGAGGCTGCGGACATGACACAGGAGAGGGACAGAGGCTGCGGACATAACACATGAGGGGGACAGAGGCTGCGGACATGACACATGAGGGGGACAGAGGCTGCGGACATGACACATGAGGGGGACAGAGGCTGCGGACATGACACATGAGGGGGACAGAGGCTGCGGACATGACACATGAGGGGGACAGGGGCTGCGGACATGACACAGGAGAGGGACAGAGGCTGCGGACATAACACATGAGGGGGACAGAGGCTGCGGACATGACACATGAGGAGGACAGAGGCTGCGGACATGATACATGAGGGGGACAGAGGCTGCGGACATGACACATGAGGGGGACAGAGGCTGCGGACATAATACAGGAGGGGGACAGAGGCTGCGGACATGACACATGAGGGGGACAGATGCTGCGGACATGACACAGGAGAGGGACAGAGGCTGCGGACATAACACATGAGGGGGACAGAGGCTGCGGACATGACACATGAGGGGGACAGAGGCTGCGGACATGACACAGGAGAGGGACAGAGGCTGCGGACATAACACAGGAGAGGGACAGAGGCTGCGGACATAACACATGAGGGGGACAGAGGCTGCGGACATAACACATGAGGGGGACAGAGGCTGCGGACATAATACAGGAGGGGGACAGAGGCTGCGGACATGACACATGAGGGGGACAGAGGCTGCGGACATAATACAGGAGGGGGACAGAGGCTGCGGACATAACACATGAGGGGGACAGAGGCTGCGGACATGACACATGAGAGGGACAGAGGCTGCGGACATGACACAGGAGAGGGACAGAGGCTGCGGACATGACACAGGAGAGGGACAGAGGCTGCGGACATAACACATGAGGGGGACAGAGGCTGCGGACATGACACATGAGGGGGACAGAGGCTGCGGACATGACACAGGAGAGGGACAGAGGCTGCGGACATGACACAGGAGAGGGACAGAGGCTGCGGACATAACACATGAGGGGGACAGAGGCTGCGGACATAACACAGAAGAGGGACAGAGGCTGCGGACATGACACATGAGGGGGACAGAGGCTGCGGACATGACACATGAGGGGGACAGAGGCTGCGGACATGACACAGGAGGGGGACAGAGGCTGCGGACATAACACATGAGGGGGACAGAGGCTGCGGACATGACACATGAGGGGGACAGAGGCTGCGGACATGACACATGAGGGGGACAGAGGCTGCGGACATAATACAGGAGGGGGACAGAGGCTGCGGACATGACACATGAGGGGGACAGAGGCTGCGGACATGACACATGAGGGGGACAGAGGCTGCGGACATGACACAGGAGAGAGACAGAGGCTGCGGACATGACACATGAGGGGGACAGAGGCTGCGGACATGACACAGGAGGGGGACAGAGGCTGCGGACATGACACAGGAGAGAGACAGAGGCTGCGGACATGACACTAGAGTTGGACAGAGGCTGCTGACATGACACAGGGGGGGGAGACAGAGGCTGCAGACATGACACGGGGGGGGGGGACAGAGGCGGACATAACACATGAGGGGGACAGAGGCTGCGAATATGATAGTGGCCTCCTCCTCCGTCCACCATCATATAACTTCTCCTCCACATCATCAGTATGCTGTGTCCTCCTCCTGTGCCCCTTTCACCTCTCCACAGGTCAGAACAGCTCTGACCTGTGGAGAGGTGAAAGGGGCACAGGAGGAGGACAGCATACTGTTGATGTGGAGTAAAAGTTGTATAATGGTGGACAGAGCACATCAGTCTCTGTCCCTCCCCTGCATGCCATGGCCGCTTCAGTGCAGTCCTCCTCTCACTTCAAATCCCCCCCAGTTTTACTCCCTCCTCCTCCTCCTCCTCCTCCCTGCTCGGCCGAGTCCTACTATGGCGATGCACTACACAAGCCACTGTAGCGACCGCACTCCCGTCCCGATCGTCTTTTCAAAAATGGCGCTGGGTGGCGCCATTACGTTACTGCGCATGCGCCGCCCGGCCGAACGGCGCATGCGCAGTTGCATGGTCGGCTTGCGGCCATCTTTTTTACGGGCACCCGTGCCCATAACGGACTTCCACAAGCACTAAGTACGGTTGGCAAGGATGCAATTTGCCTCATTGGGGCCGGCGGAGCGGTGATGGCGGGCTGGCGGGAATTTGCCGCCCCCCCCTGAAAGTGCTGCCTGGTACATTGGTATCATATGGTCCCATGGTAGGGCCGGCCCTGTCTACACTACACTGTACTCATCTCTACACTGCACTGTACTCATCTCTACACAGAACTTATCTCTACTGCACTGTACTCATCTCTACACAGAACTTATCTCTACTACACTGTACTCATCTCTACACAGAACTTATCTCTACTACACTGTACTCATCTCTACACAGAACTTATCTCTACTACACTGTACTCATCTCTATACAGAACTTATCTCTACTACACTGTACTCATCTCTACACAGAACTTATCTCTACTACACTGTACTCATCGCTACACAGAACTTATCTCTACTACACTGTACTCATCTCTACACAGAACTTATCTCTACTACACTGTACTCATCTCTACACAGAACTTATCTCTACTACACTGTACTCATCTCTACACAGAACTTATCTCTACTACACTGTACTCATCTCTACACAGAACTTATCTCTACTACACTGTACTCATCGCTACACAGAACTTATCTCTACTACACTGTACTCATCTCTACGCAGAACTTATCTCTACTACACTGTACTCATCTCTACACAGAACTTATCTCTACTACACTGTACTCATCTCTATACAGAACTTATCTCTACTACACTGTACTCATCTCTACACAGAACTTATCTCTACTACACTGTACTCATCTCTACACAGAACTTATCTCTACTACACTGTACTCATCTCTACACAGAACTTATCTCTACTACACTGTATTCATCTCTACACAGAACTTATCTCTACTACACTGTATTCATCTCTACACAGAACTTATCTCTACTACACTGTACT
Organism: Rana temporaria; assembly: GCF_905171775.1. NCBI lineage: Eukaryota > Metazoa > Chordata > Amphibia > Anura > Ranidae > Rana > Rana temporaria. The sequence goes on from NC_053492.1 coordinate 300,065,835, forward strand.
CATCTCTACACAGAACTTATCTCTACTACACTGTATTCATCTCTACACAGAACTTATCTCTACTACACTGTACTCATCTCTACACAGAACTTATCTCTACTACACTGTACTCATCTCTACACAGAACTTATCTCTACTACACTGTATTCATCTCTACACAGAACTTATCTCTACTACACTGTATTCATCTCTACACAGAACTTATCTCTACTACACTGTACTCATCTCTACACAGAACTTATCTCTACTACACTGTACTCATCTCTACACAGAACTTATCTCTACTACACTGTACTCATCTCTACACAGAACTTATCTCTACTACACTGTATTCATCTCTACACACACTGCAGTGCAGAAACTTTTTAAAGAACCCTTGTACTATTAGAGGTTGGATCTGGAACATATCATCAGAGTCAAATTCAAAAAGACCTAAAATGCTGTTTTGCAGATTTTCAGACAGGACTGTAATATAATATTATGCATGAAAGACGAGTCCCTGATACAATCTACCTACGCCTGCTGTCACTTACGCTGGCCAAACATGAATAATTTTTTACTTTGAAAATGTTCCTTGTAAGACTATTACAGTAGGTTTTCAATCAGAAAATATATTACATTTTTTAATTGAATGGTAAAAGTAAATTACATTTTCAAACAACATTTCATCAAATGTACAAAGAATTTTCATACAAATATTCTTGTCCAAAAATGTATACATGTATGGCGAGCTTAAGGCCCCTTTCACACTGGGGCGGGAGGTGCGGTGGCGATGAAGCGCCGCTATTTTTAGCGGCACTTTACCGTCGGAATTGTGGCAGTATTCGGCCGCTAGCGGAGGTAAAACCCGCACCGCTAGCGGCCGAATACTGCCACAATTCCGACGGTAAAGCGCCGCTAAAAATAGCGGCGCATTATCGCCACCGCACGGTAAAAGGGTTAATACCGCCGGCAATGCGCCTCTGCAGAGGCTCATTGCTGGCGGTATAGCCACGGTTTCCCATTGCTTTCAATGGGAAGGAGCGATGGAGGAGCGGTATACACACCGCTCCTTCACCGCTCCAAAGATGCAGCTAGCAGGACTTTTGGAGCGGTCCTGCTAGCGCACCGCTCCAGTGTGAAAGCCCTGAGGGGGACACAGCATCGGTCACCTCCCCCAGTCAGTCCCCCTCCACACACAGTTAGAACACACCCAGGGAATACATTTAACCCCTTCCTCACCCCCTAGTGTTAACCCCTTCCCTGCCAGTCACATTTAAACAGTAATTAGTGCATTTTTATAGCACTGATCGCTGTATAAATGTGAATGGTCCCAAAATTGTGACAAAAGTGTCCGATATGTCTGCCGCAATATCGCAGGCCTGACAAAAAAAATCGCAGATCGCCGCCATTACTAGTAAAAAAAAAAAATGAAAAAAAAAAAATCATAAATCTATCACCTATTTTGTAGGCGCTATAACTTTTGCGCAAACCAATCAATATACGCTTATTGCGATTTTTTCAAACAAAAATATGTAGAAGAATACGTATCGGCCTAAACCGAGGAAAAAAATATTTTTTTTAAAAAAAAATTGGGATATTATTATAACAAAAAGTAAAAATATTGTGGTTTTTCTCTAAATTTTCTGTCTTTTTTTGTTTATAGCGCAAAAAATAAAAATTGCAGAGATGATCGAATACCACCAAAAGAAAGCTCTATTTGTGGGAAAAAAATTATAAAAATATAATTTGGGTACAGTGTTGTATGACCACGCAATTGTCATTCAAAATGCGTCAGCGCTGAAAGCTGAAAATTGGTCTGGGCACGAAGGGGGTCAGTGCCCAGTAATGAAGTGGTTAAAGACTCTGTGCAGGGAAGATCAGCATCGGAACCCAGAGAAGGTGGAGTTAACATAAGGCATTACAATTACATTCAAAGTAAAAGTTTGTCAGTATTGTGCATCATTTTTAAAATAATTAAATCCATGCAAAAAAGTCTCAGCCTTTAGTACCATTTTAATTTAAAAGGTTCACCCCCCCCCCCCCACCCTTAATGTGCCCTTAATGTGGAATCATGTCTGACTCCCAGTTAAAATACCTATATACCCTACTTTTGGGTATATTTATTATTATTATATGTATGATATTAGTGCTATATACAGTTAGGTCCATATATATTTGGACACAGGCACAATTTTCATACTTTTGGCTCTGTATGCCACCAGAATAAAAGTAAATAGAAAAAATCCAAATGAATTTGAATTACAGACTTTCAGCTTTAATTAAAGGGGTTAAACATAAATATCAAGTACAAATTTTAGGAACTGCAACCATTTTTATACACAGCCCCCCAATTTCAGAGGCTCGGATGTAATTGGACAAATTAATATAATTATAAATAACATTTTAATTTTTAATACTTTGTTGAGACCACTTTATTGGCAATGACTGCCTGAAGTCTGGAACCCATGGACATTACCAAAGACTGGGGTTCCTCCTTTATGATGTTTTGTCAGGCTCTAACTGCAGCTGTCTTCGGTTCTTTGTCTGTGGGCCTTTCTGCCTTTTAGTGAAATGCATGCTCAACTGGGTTGAGATCAAGTAATTGACTCGGCCATTGCAGAATATTCCACTTCTTTTCCTTCAAAAGCTCCTGAGTTGCTTTTGCAGTGTGTTTTGAAGCATTGTCCATCTGTACTGTGAATCGACATGCCAATCAACTCTGTTGCGTTTGTTTGAATCTGGGCTTACAGTATATTTGTAAACACTGAAGAATTCATCCGGCTGTTTCTGTCTTCTGTCAAATCATCAATAAACACCAATGACCCAGTGCCGCTGGAAGCCATGCATGCCCATGCCATCACACTGTCTTAACCATGTTTTACAGGTGACGTTGTGTGCTTTGGATCATGAGCTCTTCCAAGCCTTCTCCACACTTTTTTCATCCCGTCTTTCTGGTACAGATTAATCTTAGTTTCATCCGACCAAAGAATGCTTTTCCAGAACTGGTCTGGCTTTTTTAGATGTTTTTTGGCTAAATCGAATCTGACTTTTCAATTCTTCAGGCTTATGAATGGTTTGAAAATATGTGAAAGAATTTCACGCTTATAATAAGTGTAGACTGCTACACTTTTAACACTCCTTGGATCAAGGAGATAGTGAAAATATAAAAGATTACACTCATAAATACAGAAAAAACTCTTATCAGAAAAGTTATAACTAACACAGTGTACCAACTAGTGATTAACCACTTCAGCCCCGGAAGTATTGGCTGCTGAATGACCAGGCCATTTTTTGAGATTCGGCACTGCGTCGCTTTAACTGACAATTGTGCGTTCATGCAAAACTGTACCCAAACAAAATTTACATATTTTTTTCCCACAAATATAGCTTTATTTTGGTGGTATTTGATTATCTCTGCGATTTTTTTTTTTGCGCTATAAACAAAAAAAAGCACAATATTTTGTACTTTTTGCTATAATAAATATCCTCAATTTTTTTAAAAAAAAACTATTTTTTTCTCAGTTTTGGTAATAAAAATAGCAATTTGCATATATTGATTGGTTTGCCTAAAAGTTATAGCGTCTTCAAAATAGGGGATAGATTTATGGCATTTTTTTGTATATATATTTTTTATTAGTAATGTTGGCAATCTGCGATTTATTCATCAGACACTTTTGACGCTATTTTAAGACCATTGTCATTGGTCAGAGGTGACACAAAAACGTGCAACGGGTGTACACAAGCCCTCTAAAATCAGAGGGCCCCAGGGCATTAGGCTCCAGACAGGAACAAGGGTACTTACACTTTGGTCCATCTGGCTGAAACCAGACGGACCCCTTTCTATGGAGGGTCTGCTGAAACAGACCCACCCAAGTACTAGGTGGGGCTCCCCCCAAGGGAGACCCCATGAGAGAGGGTGCACTAAGCCAGAAGGCCATGTCCACCCACTCCCAAGACTTTCAGGGTAGACCCGAGGACCTACAACCTACCAGTCATACCAGTGCAACAAACCGTGTACAAACCAAAAAATACAAAAGGGTGACAAACAAAGGGAATAAATAAAAAAAAGTGGGGGAGAAGGAAGTAGAGGAGAGTGAAAAGGTGGCCATTGTGCAACACAATGGCCAGGCCCTCTGGCTAGGAATAAAAAATTCCTCCGGTCCCAGCCAAAAGGCCCAGCCCAGGAGGCAGGTGCTAAAAAAGCATGTACTCGTGCAGTGACCGTGGTGCCACAAATCAGAGTGACCCTCACTCACAGTGATTTTATGGCACCCCTGTACTGCCACTCCAGGGGCTCATACACATTAGGCTTTATAGTTCCCTAACCAACCCCCCTGACCGAATCAGTGCAGCCCTCCATCCCTGCCAGATAGAGAGCCCTTCAAGGTTTTCTCAGGGAGAGCCGCCAGATGCATAATAGCCTCCACTGGTACTAGCCTTCCATGCCCCCATCAATCCAGCGGATTTGCATGGCGACACCCAGCTCCTCATCCAGATCACCAACAGGGATAGCACCAACACCAGACAAAAGGCCGGAAAAGACCCAGCCAAAAGGCCAGACCCGATGCAGCACCCATCCTCACCAGGAGCACCTTTCCGGATGGCTCAGACTCGACCATGGCTGGCCCCCAACGTCTGTCAGGGCGCAACAGGCATGAATCCCTTCCGAAACCACCCTTCCGGGTGCAATGACACCATTGGATTTGCCTCCACCTTCCTCACACTTTGGGAGTAGCTTCAGCGCCTCCTCTGGCAACTGATAAGAACAGATACTACACTTGATCTTAGCCAAAAGAACGAGAGGCAGAACAGGGAAATGCCATCTCCCCCTCTCTGCCTCTTTGTGACATGATCACGGGCCGCCGGCGAACATCGAGTTTGCTGGGCAGGCGGGCACGGTCAAGGAGAGCGCGACAGGTGCGCGCTCCTCCGGCAGCACGCGCGCCCACTGTGTGGCTCCTTGAAGGTAACATACAGGTACGTCCATTTACCCACCGTGCCATTCTGCCGACGTATATCGGCGTGCAGCGGTCGGCAAGTGGTTAATGAAAAGTTCAATAAATAAGTGTGAAGTGTCCATGTGTATCAAAAATTATTCTATAGGTGTTCCACCCACTGAATGTGCTATTCACCGTTCCGAGTGATAATGAAGTATATCAATCCAATTGAGAATAAAATTGGCCTTTTACAAAATCGCGATGATCTCTAGATTATAAGAGATCATCTAACGCATGAGGTCAGAAAATGCAGATGCCTGGCTACATCCTCTGTGTGTCTCCCGACCTCCGAGATGGATGAATCCAGCTGCCCCCGGCTCAGCATCCCCACACCGCACTCTCTGGACTCCACACTGAAAGTGTACTCCACGGCGTCCCAGCACAGCTTGCCTTGCTCAAGGTGATCACTGTGCTTCACTCAGGTGTGTGTGTAGGATAAGGAAACACAGAAAGAAGGCTCATCGCATAATACGTAAAAGCAGGGGGGTTTATTAAAGCTGAAATATGCATTTACAACAAAGATGAAAATAATGGGCAGTAGAGAGAGGATGATCCAGCATGGAGATCACCAACAAATCTGGATGCTCATCATGTCACAGCTCTGATGTTGGACGAGAAGACCTGGCTCGCAGTCTCTGCTCTAACTCATCCTAAAGTTGTTCTATCTATGTGGAGGCTGGTGAAGTTCCTCCACCCCAAACTCGCTCATCCATGTCTTCATGGACCTTGCTTTGTGCTCTGGTCCAAATCATTTGGTGGAGGGGGGATTATGGTGTGGGGTTGTTTCTTCACCTTGGTTCCAGTGAAGGGAACTCTTGTTTGGGGTGGAGGAACTTGACTGGCCTGAACAAAGTCCTGACCTTAAACCAAAAGAACACCATTTGGATGAATTAGAGTGGAGACTGTGAGCCAGGCCTTCTTGTCCAACATCAGTGCCTGACCTCACAAATGCGCTTCTGGAAGAATGGTCAAACATTCCCATAGACACACTCCTAAACCTTGTGGACAGCCTTCCCAGAAGAGTTGAAGCTGTTATAGCTGCAAAGGGTGGGCCAACTCAATATTGAACCTTATGGACTAAAACTGGGATGCCATTAAAGTACATGTGTGTGTAAAGGCAGATGTCCCAATACTTTTGGTAATATAGTGTATGAGCAAGCCATTAGTCTCATGTTCCCAGTATAGGGAAGGACAGGGAGTTGTTAAACAGGATCTTTCATGAAAATGCAAGGCTCAATTGTAATGACAGCCAACCCACCAATTTTTTTTTCAAAAGAGTCCCCAAAAGCAACATGAAAAGAAAGTACCCAGCAGGCAGCCATGAGGCTCAGGGATGACACCAGTGCCTCCAGGGAGTTGGGTCTGTGTTAAATTATTCTAATGCTGCTTTTTTGGTATCCTTTAAAAAAAAAAAAAGGGGGGGGAACTAAAGCTTACCTCTTTAAGCAGCTCTCCGTACCTGAAGGTAGGAATGAAACAAAAGGTCCAGAAAACAACATGAACGACTATATTTAACCACTTCCTGCTGGCCGTACGACTATATACGGCTGCAGTGTGGATGCCAATTGCCGGGAGGCCGTATATATACGGCCTCCGGCCACTGGGGGGCGTGCGAGCGCCGCCTATGGCAGCGCGCGTGTGCCCTCCGCATCACTGAGATGCCGATGCACGTGCCTGGCGGCCGCGATTTCCGCCAGGCACCCGCGATCGGCGGTTACACAGACAAGGACGTGGATCTGTGTGTGTAAACACACAGATCCAGGTCCTGTCAGGGAGAGAGGAGACCGATCTCTGTCCCATGTACATAGGGACACAGATCGATCACCTCCCCCAGTCAGTCCCCTTCCCCCACAGTTAGAAACACTATGCAGGGTACACATTTAACCCCTTCCTCACCCCCTAGTGTTAACCCTTTCCATGCCAGTCACATTTATACAGTAATTAGTGCATATTTATAGCACTGATCGCAGTATAAATGTGAATGGTGCCAAAAATGTGTCAAAAGTGTCCGCCATAATGTCGCAGTCCCAATAAAAATCGCAGATCGCCGCCATTACTAGTAAAAAAAAATAATTTTACCAAAAATATGTAGAAGAATACATATCGGCCTAGACTGAGAAAAAAAATGTGTTTTTAAAAAAAAAATGGGCTATTTATTATAGCAACAAGTAAAAAATATTGAATTTTTTTTAAAATTGGCGCTCTTTTTTTGTTTATAGCGCAAAAAATAAATACCGCAGAGGTGATCAAATACCACCAAAAGAAAGCTCTACTTGTGGGGGAAAAAAAGGACGTCAATTTTGTTTGGGAGCCACGTCGCACGACTGCGCAATTATCAGTTAAAGCGACGCAGTGCCGGAAGCTGAAATTTCACCTGGGCATTAGGGGGGTATATGTGCCCAGTAAGCAAGTGGTTAAAGGACACTATTTAAGTTAGTTAATAAAACCAAGAGCTATCATAGTAGAAACAAAAAAGACTTCACTTTTTTCAGGAACGCTTTTATGTTTTCATGCTAGACAATTTTCCGTTCTGAATCCAGTCAGGGGTATTTTATTATCATAGAGTAATGCCAAATAAAACATGAACTAGTAAAACCAGTAAGTCACCATAGATGTGCATGCCCAAACCCGAGATAATTCCACTTATTTTTAATAGGATTTTAAATGTTTAAACTCCTTATTAAGGTAGATAGACATGCACAAGCTTGAGAGCCCTAAGGATTTCTCTGTTGTTAGCAGGTACCGTACAACAATTGTCCCTAATTTCTTGTTGTAAAGTCACGGTCATGTTCTTGCAGGTGAAGCTGTTTACTAGTGATCAGAATAGTATACACTGAGGCCTCGTACACACAACCGAGAATCTCGTCGTAAAAGAAACATCGTTTTCCTCGACGAGGTTCTTGTCAGGCTTGTCGAGAATCTTGTCAAGCTTTCTTTGCATACACACTGTCAAGACAAAATCTTGTCGTTTTCAAGCGCGATGACGTACAACACGTACAACGGCACTATAAAGGGGAAGTTCCATTCCATTGGCTCCACCCTTGGGGTTGATTTTGCTAATCTTGTGTTACCGTGTGTTAGTAAAAGTTTGGTGAGAGACAATTCACGCTTTTCAGTCTGTTACAGCGTGACAAATGTGCTATCTCCATTACAAACGCTACTTTTACCGAAGGTGCGCTCCCGTCTCATACATTATTCTAAGCATGCGCGGGTTTCTAAGCATACACACAAACGTGTTTCTCGTCATAAACCAGCCCGACGAGAAGCACGACGAGGAAATTGAGAGTCCCGTCGAGGAAAAAGAGAACATGTTTCTCGTCGAGATCCACAACAGTTTTCTCGACGAAAAACATACACACGACCGTTTTTCTCTGCCAGCATTTTTCTTGATGGATTTGCTGAGAAAAACGGTCGTGTGGCCTGATAAATGAATCTTCATGAATAGGAGACAGATTTGTCTTGATGCCCCATATATATATTTATATTATATCTTTTACCAAGCTTCAGTGGTGTATGTGTGTGGGCAGGCTCATAAAGTCGGGGCAGCTGTATTGTTTTTCTGAGAAAGAAGTCAAGGTATGCAAGAATGGTGCCACTAACCAGTGGCGCTGCTATGGGGAGCGTACTGGGTGACACCCGCCAGAGGGTCCAAGTAGGAAGTGATATCTGAAAACATAACGATAACACAGATCAGAGCTTCAGAAACCGTTAAGATAATGGCAAAGGGTTCAGCTAAACAAATCCAAAAGTGATTATACTATAAACCAAATTATAAAGAGTAAGTTAAACTATTACTAAAACCCAAACAGTAAAATCCATCTATATATGCAGTAAAGGGTACTTGTTATACTCACTGTAGAATCTAAGGGGTTATAGGGGTTTTCCCCTTTTTTTTTAAGTTTATTAAAAGTCAGCAGCTACAAAAAGTGTAGCTGCTGGCTTTTATTAAACAGACACTTACCTGCTCCACGGGCTCCAGCGACGCGCCGGCCGGGGCTCCGCTCCTCGCCCCCCCTCGCCGGCCGGCGTCTTCATTCTTAGTGTGGGCACCCGGCAGTGACAGCTTTCGGCTTCACGGCCAGGCACCCACTGCGCATGCGCGGGCGGCAGTGCGCATGCGCGAGCGGCGCGGCGCCGTCCGATTGGACAGGCGCTCGCCTACAGGGAGGGGCTGTGAAAAGGCGATTAAGCTAATCGCCTTTCCAGCCCCTTGGCGGAAGGAGGAAGTGGGACAGGAAGTCCCCTTCTCCTGAAGCCTCCACTCCCCCCCAAAAAAAATGACATGCCAAATGTGGCATGTAAGGGGGCGAGGAGTGGGTTAAGCGGAAGTTCCATTTTTAGGTGGAACTCCGCTTTAATCTTCTGCATTGTGTAAAAAGGCAGTGTGATCGGTGCCCATAAGTGCCACCTCATTAGTGCATATCAGTGAAGGAGAAAAACTTTTTTTTTCTTCAAAATTTTCATTTTTTTTTGTAAAAAAATAAAAAACCCAGCAGTGATTAAATGACACCAAAAAAAAAGCTCTATTTGTGTGAAGAAAATGATAAAAATGTCACATGCTTACAGTTTAGCATGACCACGCAATTGTCATTCGAAGTGTAACAGCGCTGAAAGCTGAAAAATGGCTTAGGCAGGAAGGGGGTGAAAGTGCCATGTATTGAGGTCGTTAACCACTTGCTTACTGGGCACATATACCCCCCTCCTGCCCAGGTGAAATTTCAGCTTTCGGCACTGCGTCGCTTTAACTAACAATTGCGCGGTCGTGCGACGTGGCTCCCAAACAAAATTGACGTCCTTTTTTTCCCCACAAGTAGAGCTTTCTTTTGGTGGTATTTGATCGCCTGTGCGTTTTTTATTTTTTGCGCTATAAACAAAAAAGTGCGACAATTTTGAAAAAAATACAATATTTTTTACTTCTTGCTATAATAAATATCCCAATTAAAAAAAAAAAAAAAAAAAATTTTGCCTTGCCAATGCAGTGGGACTGTGCTGGAATAACCACCCAATGCAGTCCCGCAGCATCTGATGTGAATATACCCATATGTCTTGTACACACGATCGGAATCTCCGATGAAAAAAGTCAGATGAAATTTTACCGCCATCTCCTGTACCATGTCTGCTGTCTCTGACCATCTTCCTTTACCAAACCTGCAGTCTCTGACCGTCTCCTGTATCATGTCTGCAGTCTCTGACCGTCTCCTGTATCATGTCTGCAGTCTCTGACCATCTCCTGTAGTATGTCTGGGGCTCTTTCTAACAGACTCTCTAACAGAAGCCCTCTCTATGTCCATCAGAGGGGCCCCCCTCCAGATCCCTATAAAGTACTCTGCTTCTCTTCCTGTATTTTGTTTATTGTTAAGAGATTATGTAAGGATCCCAGGGTAATGAAGACTTTGTGGGGGAGCATCTTTGTGGTTGAGTCGTTGCCATAGAAACATTTGTAAAGGGGAGGAGTTAGTAAAATTACCACGCCCGTGTGGAAATATTTCTGCACCAAGGCGCCTGTGACCCTAGGATCGGCCCTGCGCAGGACTGTATTTCTTTGCTGACGGTGGCTAAATGGAGATGTGGGGTGAAGGAGAAATGGAAAGTTCTATATTTGCAGTTGGGGAGGAGGGGGTAATAATGTTTGCCCTGCAGGGACAAAGCCCATGTTCAGTTCTCTTAGCAGTACCTGGGTGTCTACAGTATCAGGACTGTTCTCCATTAGAAATAAGCAGAATCTTTTTGTACACAGCACTCCTAGTTAAAAAAAAAAAAGTTGTAGTTCAACTGTAGGTTATGGCTTTGGCAAAATGCTGGTTTCTGCTTATTTTAATCTCAGTGATACTACCATACAGTTTCATTGTTAATGTTTCCTAAGAAAAAAGTAACAGTAAGGCTACTTTCACACTTGCAGGTGCTAAAAATAGCACCTGCAAACGCCTCTAAAGTGCCTCTCCTGTCACTCCAGCTGCTCCACGCAGTGCGCTGGCAGGACACTAAAAAAAAGTCCTGCAAGCAGCATCTTTGAGGTGCTTTAGGAGCGGTGTATACACCACTCCTAAAGCGCCTCTGCCCATTGAAATCAATGGGCAACGCCGCCGAAGCACTGGTAAAGCACCGCTGCAGCAGCGCTTTGCCGGTGCTTTTAACCCTTTTCTGTCCATTAGCAGGGGATAAAAGTGCCCTTCTAGCGGCTGAAAAGCGCAGCAAAAACAACAGTAAAGTGCCGCTAAAAATAGCGGCACTTTACCACGACACCCGCTCGTCCCAGTGTGAAAGTGCCCTTATGCCTTGTACACACAATCGGAGTTTCCGATGGGTTAAAACCTGATGGAATTTTCCGTCGGAATTCCGTTCAAGCTGTCTTACATACACACTGTCAGACCAAATTCCAACCGTCCAAAATGCGACGAGCAGAGAAAAATTAAGGTCAATGCTTCCGAACATGCATCGACTTGATTCTGAGCATGCGTGGGTTTTTTCTCCGTCGGAGTTCCAAACAGGCGATCGGAATTTCTCATCTGGAAAAAAAAAAAAACATGTTCTATTTCTAAACTCCGATGGAAAAAATTCCAACGGGGAACACACACGGTCGGAATATCCAATGAAAAAATTTCATCTGACTTTTTTCATCGGAGATTCCGATCGTGTGTACAAGACATATGGGTATATTCACATCAGATGCTGCGGGACTGCATTGGGTGGTTATTCCAGCACAGTCCCACTGCATTGGCAAGGCAAAATGTCTTATCTCCTTATGTGCCCTGTTCACACCACTGTGTTGCGTTTCTGTGCGAGAGGTGGGCGCTGAAAAAAGTACTGCATGCAGTACTTTTTTTCAGAGCAACTCAGTGTGGGGCAACCCACTGTCTCACAGCATGTGGCAGCCAATTAAACATTATGAAATGTCTGTGTGGCGTACTTTTAAATAAAGCAAAAAAAGTAAAAAAAAACAGTGTGATGTGCCGAGATCCGACCCAACCACACTGCGCAGCAGCCTGTGCATTGTAAATCAGCGGCTGGTGTGAATTAGCCCTAAAACAAAATATGTCAAGAAAACATAAATTTGATGATGTGATGACTGAATAAGAAAAATCTAGGAAACAATGTTACAGAAACTAGTGGTTATCACAATGTGAGGCCATCTAGTGGTAAGATACAGTATACTTCTTTTTTGAGGATAATAGTGAGGGTAAAAAAAGGTCCCGTGGATGATTATCATTTCTGAATAATATGCTGCCTAAAAGATTGCAGAATGAATTTAGAGCAAGCATTTCCTGACGCTAGCAATTATTGTGATAGGTACAGAGGATTTTTTTTTGTTGCACTGTTCCTTAAAATAACATATCTCACCAAATATGTGTCACCTGTATTTCACAATATTCCAGGGACTTAATATGTTGTTGATTCCATATCCCATCCCTGATGTACTAAAACCAAGCACAATATACACATGAGTGCAAATGACATGAACACACAGTGGGCCGGATTCAGAAAGAAGATACGACGGTGTATCTCCTGATACGCCGTCGTATCTCTGAGTCCGGCCGGTCGTATCTATGCGCCTGATTCAGAGAATCAGTTACGCATAGATATGCCTAAGATCCGACAGGTGTAAGTGACTTACACCGTCGGATCTTAGGCTGCAATTCCAGGCCGGCCGCTAGGTGGCGCTTCCATATCTTTTACGCGTCGGATATGCAAATGAGCATTTACGCCGATTCAGAAACGAACGACCGCCTGGTGCTTTTTTTTTTACGTCGTTTGCGTTCGGCTTTTTCCGGCAGAAAGTTACCCCTGCTATAGGAGGTGTAAGTGCGGCGTATCCTCTGTTAAGTATGGCCGTCGTTCCCGCGCCGAGTTTTGAATTTTTTACGTCCTTGCGACGTCATTTGGAGCAATGCACGCTGGGAAAATTTGCGGACGGCGCATGCGCTTTTCGATCGGCGCGGGGACGCGCCTGATTTAAATTGTACACGCCCCCTAGCCGCGGAATTTGAATTCCGCCGGGGGATTTACGATACGCCACCGCAACTAAAGATCCGCTAACCTATCTGAATCTAGCCCAAGGAGCTTGGCTTGGAACTATGCACATGCAACTTACTAAAATAGAGTGACAGTTGTTGCTGTCAGAACGTCTCTGTGTATGTACCTGTACAGCAGCTTCATTGTAACAGGTGATAAGAAATCTTAGAACTAAATTAGGTACCTTTTACAATTTGTAATTTGAATTACAATTAGTTAAAATAAATAAATATTTTTTATCCAATATTCGATTTTATTTATTCCATGGTATCATTTTATTTCAAATAAAATTATTATTACCATATACATGGATAATGTAAGACAGTAACATGAGAAGATAACGCCTGCTGAGAAGATGTATGATTTGAACCCAATGTTTGGTCTACGGTGTTAAAATATTGAAAATCCTATAAATAAAAATTATATAAAATAAAAAGTAAAAAAATGATTATTGGAATCATTATTATTATAATAATACGGTTTGTGATCATTTATACAATACATATCAAAGATGGTAAAACTTGTATGACAATTAAAGCACCAGGAAAAATTGGGTTAGAACTTGAGTATCTGGTGCAGCTAATCAGCGTCTAACTACAAGCTTGTTCAATTAAGCTTTGAAAATGAACCCTGGAAGCTGATTGGTGGTTATGTAGATTTTGCACCAGATTTTGCACTCTCCAGTTTTAGTAAATCCACCATCCACCCAGAGGTTCAACCCTTTCCCACGCTACTAAAAAAGTTTCTTGCTGCCTTCATTGCTGCATAGATGTGGTTTCGAACTCTAACCTCTTCAAACCCACAGGACCAGTAAAAACTATATACCATTTTGACTCGAGTTCCCTTCATCCATTTTTTTCATTCCTTAAAGTGGAGGTCCACCCTAAAAAAAAAAAAAAATAGCCAAAAAGGCTAAAAAAATAAATAACATTTTTATACTTACCAGAAATGGCTGTTACTAGGCAGATCGTCCTAATCTGCCTCTTCCTCGTCCGCGGTGAGGTTCTGTGTTCTCCTCCTCGCATTGCCTCCTGGGAAATGGAGTGCCCATTTACAAAGAGCCGCGCGACTCGCGCATGCGCAATAGGAAACGGGCAGTGAAGCCGTGTGGTTAGCAGCTACAGTGTTTGTGGCTGCTGACTTTTAATTATTATTATTTATTTATTTTTACCGCCGATCCTCCGCTTTAAAGTGGTACTAAAGGTTTTGTTTCTTTTTTTTTTAAATAACAAACATGTCATACTTACCTCTACTGTGCAGTTCGTTTTGCACAGAGTGGCCCCGATCGTCCTCTTCTGCAGTCCCACGGCAGCTCTTGTGGCTCCTCCCCGCAATAGCTAATAGCTGGTTCGGGAGGTGCAGCATTATAAAAATGAACATCTTACCAAAGCTCTTATACCTGCTCCAGGCTTTACCTATCAATATATCTGTACAATATTTTAAACAGATACATTACCTTATTCACCAAATTTATTTGGGCATATAAAAAACCGAGGTTTAATAGATTTCTGTTGACCCTCCCCAAACAATACAGCGGACTGGCGGTACCAGATATATATAAGTACTATCAGGCAGTACATTTAGGATGCTTGATTGATTGGTGCCAACATGAAGACCTAAAAATATGGCCGAGCCTGGAGCAGGAACAGAGCAATGTATTGCTACAAAGAGCCCCCTGGTGTTACAGAGAGCTCTCACCCTATATTAACCACTTGAGACCCGTGCTATTGACAAAAGACGTCAACAGCGCGGCTCTCAAGTGCCAACTGGACGTCTTTGGACGTCATTTAAAAGCATTGGCAGCCGCGATGTCCGCCGGGTACACGCGATCGTCGGTAAGACAGCAGGGATGTGGAGCTCTGTGTGTAAACACGTGCTGTCAGAGGAGAGGAGACCGATCTGTGTCCCTTGTACATAGAGACAAAGCATCGGTCACCTCCCCCAGTCACCCCCCTTCCCCCACACAGTTAGAACACACCTAGGATATGCATTTAACCCCTTCCTCACCCCCTAGTGTTAACCCCTTCCCTGCCAGTCACATTTATACAGTAATTAGTGCATTTTTATAGCACTGATCACTGTATAAATGTGAACGGCGCCAAATTTGTGTCAAAAGTGTCCGATGTGTCCGCCATAACGTCGCAGTCCCAATAAAAATCGCAGATCGCTGCCATTACTAGTAAAAAAAAAAAAAAAATCATAATTCTGTCCCCTATTTTGTAGGCGCTATAACTTTTGCGCAAACCAGTCGCTTATTGCGATTTTTTTTTTTTACAAAAATACGTCGAAAAATACGTATCGGCCTTAACTGAGAAAAAAAATAGTTTTTTTTTAAAAAAATTGGGATATTTATTATAGCAACAAGTAAAAAATATATATTTTTTTTTTAAATTGTCGCTCTTTTTTTGTTTATAGCGCAAAAAATAAAAAACGCAGAGGTGATCAAATACCACCAAAATAAAGCTCTATTTGTGGGGACAAAAGGACATCAATTTTGTTTGGGAGCCACGTCGCACGACCGCACAAATGTCAGTAAAAGCGACGCAGTGCCGTAAGCTGAAATTTCGCCTGGGAATGAAGGAGGTTTATGTGCCCAGTAAGCAAGTGGTTAAAAGACATCCATTGATCGGACCTACATTGTGTAAATGCGCAGGGCTTTTTTCCAGGGGTAGACTTTCATCATTAGAATCTCCATTATTCCCTATTTTGGGAAATCCTCAATTTGCCCCAGGGAACTTTTGAAGCTTTGATGAAACAGGGGACATATCAGGTGTTGCACTTTATGATATCAGGAGAATAGCCTACATACCAGGAGTTGACAGCTGGAAACGGATGTTTTCAACTGAACTTTTGGCGAGCTGCCCAGCTTAGACATTTTTTATGCTCCTTAAACACCCCGGATAGCTATAATTGAAACGTACTTCCTTTTGAAGAATACTGCGTGGAGAGAGGATTTCTACCCCACACAATCTCGAGGATGAACTCTTTGCTGGTAGCTCCCCAGGATGATTTCCCGTTACCATTTTTTCGAAAGTGGGAGTAGGATCTAGAGAGAAACTTCTCTGAAGAGCAGCGTAATGGCATAATACACTCTGGGGTAGATTCACGTACCTTTTACGGCGGCGTATCTCCAGATACGCCGCCGTAATTTGAAATCCGCGCCCGCGTATCGTTACGCCGATTCTCAAAGGCAGAAAGATAGGTTTCTTCCACTGACGTAACTTGATTGCGGCGGTGTAGAATTGTGTGCAATATAACGTTGGCCGCTAGGGGCGCTTCCGTTGTTGTCGGCGTAGAATATGCTAATTACCTAGATATGCCGATTCACAAACGTACGTACGCCCGGCGCAATTTATTTACGTTGTTTACGTTAGGCTTTTTCGGCGTAAGGTTGTTCCTACTATTAGGAGGCTCAGCCAATGTTAAAGCGGGAGTTCACCCATTTAAAAAAAAAAAAAAAATCTCCCCTTAGCTTCCTGCTCGTTCGGTCTAGGGGAATCGGCTATTTATATTAAAATAGGTGCAGTACTTACCCGTTTTCGAGCTGCATCTTCTTCCGTCGCTTCCGGGTATGGGTCTTCGGGAGCGGGCGTTCCTTCTTGAGTGACAGCCTTCCGAGAGGCTTCCGACGGTCGCATCCATCGCGTCACTCGTAGCCGAAAGAAGCCGAACGTCGGTGCGGCTCTATACTGCGCCTGCGCACCGACGTTCGGCTTCTTTCGGAAAATCGTGACGCGATGGATGCGACCGTCGGAAGCCTCTCGGAAACCTGTCAATCAAGAAGGACCGCCCATTCCCGAAGCCCATACCCGGAAGCGACGGAGAGGATGCGTCTCGTAAACGGGTAAGTACTGCACATATTTTAAAATAAATTGCCGATTCCCCTAGTAATAACGAGCAGGAAGCGAAGGGGGAAAAGTGCCCTCTAAGGGTGAACCCCCGCTTTAAGTATGGACGTCGTTCCCGCTTCGAAATTTGAATTTTTTACGTTGTTTGCGTAAGTCGTTCGCGAATAGGGCTGGACGTAATTTACGTTCACGTTGAAACCAATACGTCGTTTCGCCGTACTTGGGAGCAATGCACACTGGGATATGTACACGGACGGGGCATGCGTCAAACACGTCAGGTCATCATATATTTACATAAAACACGCCCCCCTTCCACATTTGAATTACGCGCGCTTACGCCGGCCCCATTTATGCTACGTCGCCGCAACTTACGGAGCAAGTGCTTTGTGAATACTGCACTTGCTCCTGTAAGTTACGGCGGCATAGCGTAAATACGATACGCTGCGCCGCCGTATCATTGCGCGACCCTACCTGAATCTACACCAAAGTTTTTTGAATCTTCAATATGTACAAAAATACAAGAAACAAATTATAAGATCTTGATACCGGATCCCTGCCCTGCTTCATAGATATTTCTCTCTGACACCTCAGATAAATGCTGGCGTTGCCGGAAGGAAAGTGGGACACTATTACACATTTTTTGGTCATGCAACGAAATTAAGAGCTATTGGAGGGAGGTACGAAGGATTGCCCAAAAGTTTTGTGACTATGTGGTCCCGGAGGACCCAACCTTTTTCCTGTTGCATGACCAAAAAACATCAGTTAAGACATATAAGAACTCTATTGTGTGTCATCTTTTGAATTCAGCAAGATCCTGCTCAGATGGAAAAAGACACAAACACATTCGGTGGGTATGTGGCTTAGGAAGGTGGAAGAGTTGAACCAATTAGAGAACTTGGTGTGGGCAGGAAGGCAGAAACAAGAGAAATATAGAGAGATATGGTCCCTCTGGAACCTCTTTATCAGCTCAGAGGAGGGAGAGACTCTGAAGCCTCGTACACACGACCGAGTTTCTCGTCAAAAACCAGCAAGAAACTTGCTGGGATTTTTTTTTTGCCGAGGAAACCGGTCGTGTGTACATTTTTCGACCAGGAAACTGTCGAGGATCCCGTCGAGCCAAAAAGAGAGCATGTCTTCTTTTTCCTCGACAGGAATGGAGAAACTTGCCTTGTTGAGTTCCTCGACAGCCTAACAAGGAACTCGACGAGGAAAACGATGTGTTTCGCCCGTCGAGTTTCTCAGTCGTGTGTACGAGGCTTCATTGTTGAGGATTCAGAGGGTTGAGGGAATTTACACACTTTAGCCGTCAGCAGCCTGGGACGGTACTTTATGTAGTTGGGGAAGGGGGATAAGGGGAGGGGGAGAGACATTATTATTACGGTATTTTCTTCTTTTATTTTTTATTTTTTGGTCTATGGGGGGGAGGAGGGTGAAGATGAGGAACATTTAGGTGAGGGGGGTTCCCAAACACAGTTCGTATGAGGGAACCCAAATAGGAGATCAGAGTATGGGAAATACAAGACCAGAGTGAAAGAGTCAAGATGACTAAGGCCCCGTACACATGGCCGAGGAACTCGACGTGCCAAACACATCGAGTTCCTCGGCCAGTTCAGTCCTGGAGCCGCCGAGGACCTCGGCGGGCCGAGTTCTCCCATAGAACAACGAGGAAATAGAGAACATGTTCTCTATTTCCTCGCCGAGGTCCTCGTCGGCTTCCTCGGCCGAAAGTGTACACACGGCCGGGTTTCTCGGCAGAATTCAGCCAGAAATTCGGTCGGAAGCTGAATTCTGCCGAGGAAACTGGTCGTGTGTACAGGGCCTAAGAAAAGAATGGGTACTAAATCGTTTTTGATAATAATACCCCTGGTCAGGACATTATTGTCATTTTGTGATTATCTCCTTTTTTTTTTTCTTGAAAGTGATAATATGGAATGTTGTTTTCAAAATAAAATAAAAGATTTAAAATTGAAAAAAACACTGACAGGGGTGAATCTATAGTAAATCTGATATTGAAGTCTATTTTTTTGGGTGTTTAACCTCCCTGGCGGTATGATTCTGTCTGGAATTACGTACCAAAAGCGGTACAATTATTTGCAAGGAAATTTGGCGTTTTATATTGTAGGCCTGTAATTTTTAGGAATAACTCACTTAAATCTGACCAAACAAGAATCTAATAGGCATCCCGGGTATGACATTTTTTTAAAAACAAAATAATAAATTATAATATAATAAATAATTATAAATAATTATAACAAATAATAATATAATTCTAATAAAAATTATTCAATAATGTAATCAACTCAAAATCACTGAAATTTGCTCAGTTGCAGAATTGTTGCTGTCATTATTTATTTATTTTTATGACGAATTTCCCCACAAATCGCTATCGCACAATTCTGCAAGTGATTATAATTTATTATCGCTGTTTTCTAGCTGATCTAAAACCATTTTTGACATAAAGGGACACTTTTGGTTGCTATGGACAATCTACAGTTTGCAGGGAGAAAGAAACGTTTTTATTATATAAAATGACATGCATGACACAGGACAGACCACTAGGGACAAGGGGGGTGTGTATTTTTTACATACAGTACTGTAATCTATAAGATTACAGTATACTGTATGTAAGGTGTTTGTTTACGTTTTTGAATTTGGCGCCGATCTCCGCTCCCGTGCGTCGTAACGTCGCAGGGAGCGGAGATCGGCGGCACAGGAGGACGCTGTGTGAATCAAGCAAGGTCCCGCTCGCTCACACAGCGCGGTGACATCGCTGGATCCAGGACAAGGTAAGCCAGCGCGGGCTGCAGGCTCTGCATAGCTTACCCCGAGCGTGACTCGGGGATACCGATCGCAGCAGAAAAAATCCACCCCGAGTCACGCTCGGGGTTACCGCCAGGCAGGTTAAAAATAACAAACATGTTATACTTACCTGCTCTCTGCAGTGGTCTTGCACAGAGAAGCCCAGATCCTCTTCTTCTCAGAGCCTTCTCTCCTTTGTGGCCAGATCACCTGGAGAAAACAGAGGGAAAAAGTCAAAGAAAAGAAAACGGATGCACCACATCAAATGATTGGTAAGTTGCAATATAATACATTTTGGTTTTGGGTTTAATACTGCTTTAACCACTTTCCGCCCACGCAATAGCTGAAAGACAGCTACAGCGTGGGCTTCCAGTGCCGAGAGGGCGTCTATAAACGGCCTCCTGTGTTTGCGTGTGATTGTCGAGTCCTTCGGAACAGAACAGGATAAAGGGCCAATCACAGTGACCCTTTACCACATGCTCAGCTGTCAGCTGTGATCAGTGTGAGGAGAAAAGAAGAAAGCCGTTAACTGGCTTCTGTTACAAAGACATCAGTCCCAATGTGTGCCCACCAGTGCTGCCAATCAGTACCCACCGGTGCCACCTATCAATGCTCATCAGTGCTGCCAATCAGTGCCTCATCATCAGTGTCACCTTTCAGTGTTTCTTATCAGTGCCACCTATCAGTGCCTATAAGTGCACATCAGTGGCATCTATCAGTGCTGCCTATTCGTTTCCATCAGTGCCACCTCTCAGTGCTCTTCAGTGCTGCCTATCAGTGCCCATCAGTGCCACCTCCTCATTGTCCATCAGTGCCACCTATCAGTGCCTATCAGTGCAGCCTATCAGTGACCATCAGTGCAGCCTCATCAGCGCACATCAGTGAAGGAGAAAAATTACCCGTTTGCAAAATTTTATAACAAGCTATGACATATGTTTTTTTTTGTTTATTTCCAAAATTGTTGGTCTTTTTTTGTTTCTTTAGCAAAAAAAATAAAACTCAGTGGTGATTAAATACCACCAAAATAAAGCTCTATTTGTGTGAATTTTTTTTAATAAAAATGTTGGTTGCGTACCGTGTTGCATGACCACGCAATTGTCATTCAAAATGAGACAGCAATAAATGCTGAAATTTAGCCAGGGCAGGAAGGGGGTATAAGTGCCCAGTAAGCAAGTGGTTAAAGAAGATCTATCCACTTTCATTGGATAACATTAGCAGTGTAATGACAATAGAAACAATAGTTATTTCTTCACTCATGGAAAAATGGCCAAGAAATCATCAATTCTGCCAGGGTATATAAACTTATGAGCAGAACTGTATGCTTTTAAATTTTGACCATAGATACACATTAAAGAAGTAACTGACCCCCTTCAGTTAGAACACAGATTAGGGAACACATTTAACCCCTTGATCACCCCCTAGTGTTAACCCCTTTCCTGCCAGTGAAACCTTTACAATAAGCATTTTTATAGCACTGATCGCTGTATAAATGCCAATGGTCCCAAAAATGTGTCAAAATTGTCCGATGTGTCCGCCATAATGTTGTAGATTGCAGACATTACTAGTAAAACAAATAATAATAATTTAAATGCCATAAAACTACCCCCTATTTTGTAGACGCTATAACTTTTGCTCAAACCAATCAATATATACGGTTATTGCGATTTTTTGAAATTTGCACTGAAAGTGCACTTGGAAGTGCAGTCGCTGTAAATTTGAGGGGTAGATGTGAAATGAGGGGAAGCTCTGCTGATTGTATCATCCAATCATGTGCACTTTGCACTTGTAGTTTGCACTTGTAGTGCAAAGTGGATTTACCTTTCGTAAATAACCCCCATTGTGTTTTTTTTTTTCAAAATTGACGTTCTTCTTTTGTTTATAGCGCAAAAAAAATAAAAAACTGCAGAGGCGATCAAATACCACCAAAAGAGATCTCTATTTGTTGAAAAAAAAAGGACGTCAATTTTATTTGGGTACAGCGTCGCACAATTGTCGTGTAATTGTCAGTTAAAGCAACGCAGTGCCATATCGCAAAAAAGGCCCGGTCATTGGGCAGCCAAATCTTCTGGGGCTGAAGTGGTTAAAGAATATGCCAACCCAGAATTGCATATTCCTGATATGTGCCTGCTATACCATGTACTTGTATGAAGTATTATGTTCTCTTTGTATTGCTTCCTTTCTGTGAAATATCTGGTGTTCCTGCCAGTTCCTGCTTTCCTATTTCTCTAGGCATGAGAGCACAGTGCGGTCAGATTTCTATTGTTTATACATGTATAAATACAAATGTTTTGTCTTTCCTTTCTGTTTTAATCTAAATAAGTACTATTAAGCCCCTTTTACACGGAGCGGATCCGCTGCACGTACTTTGCTAGCTCAGCGGGTGATCGCTCTGTTGATCCTTGCTGAGCAGGCGGATGACAGGTCCGTCTCTGCTCACTGTGCAGGGACGAACCTGTCACACCCCCGCTGTTTTCTATGGGTAGATCAGATGAAAACAGACAGCCTGTCCGTTTTCATCCGATCCGCCAGGCAGATGGCAAACTTATCGCCATCCATCTGTATTGAGCGGATTTTATCCGATCGGATGACAGGTGGGTTTTAGCGGACACATCTCTGCTGACATCCACCTGCCCATAGAAAGTCAATGGCTCGCATCTGCCTGAAAAATAGACAGGTGTGTTCGATCAGGTCGATCATGTGAAAGGGACCTTACATGGTGAAGGTTTACATATACAGTACTTTAATACCTGCATGCAATAGAATATTATATCCCACTCTGTCAATGCCTATGCGTGATAGAGTGTACTGTCCCAGTCTGTCAATGTATACATTTGTGATATATTATTAAGAAATTATATATATATATATATATATATATATATATATATATATATATATATATATATATATATATATATATTTATATTTATATATATATATATATATATATATATATATATATATATATATATATACACACACACACACACAGTACCATGCAAAATTTGGCAAGTGTGAAGAAACCAGCATCAATTTTTCTAGGTACACTTGCACTCAGTTTTTGAAGGAACTCGGCGGGTAGGTTGTTCCAAACATCTTGGAGAACTAACGACTGATCTTCTTTGGATGCAGGCTGCCTGAAATCCTTTTGTCTCTTCATGTAATCTGAGACAGACTCAATGATGTTGAGATCAGAGTTCTGTAGGGGCCAAACTATCACTTCACCAAACTCCTTGGTTATCTTTACACTGAAGATAGTTCTTAATGACATTGGCTGTATATTTGAGGTCGTTGTCCTTCTTCAGAATACATTTGGGGCCAATCACATAGCCTCCCTAGTGATATAGCACAAGGGATACGTAACTGCCTGTATTTTTCAGCATTGAGGACATCATTGAGGGCCGTAGACATAGTGGTCGGCCTGTAAAACTTAGAGCAGCAGATGATAGACACATTGTGGTTGCTTTACCAAAACTGGAGTGTGAAAAATCTGGTGCAGCTCTGCAAAGAATCTGATCAGCTTTCAGTTTTTTTTTTTTACAAAACCTAATTGAACAAGCCGAATTTAGAATCTAATTGGCTACTGTAACGGACACATGCATGCTGCCGAGACAGTTATAATCCTCGTGCAGGGGGACTACAAGGAACTGCATGGCTTGTCACAAGTGGAGGTACCACAGTGTATTCTGAGCTCAAAGGGTTAATTGGACAAGTTTCTTTTCATTGTTGAATGCTAATGTTCCCTTCGCATAGATAATGAACTCTCTTTTGTGTGCAGGTAAACAGCCCCCCTGTGAGGTGTATGCTGATGGGGATTATGTGTGAGTGATAATTGTTTTAAAAGTTAATTGAATTCTATGTGCCTGGCCAGGAAATGTTAAGTGGGGTGAGGTGCCGAAGCGGCTAGAAACTGGCCAAGTGATTAATTCAAGGAGATGTCATTGTTCTTGTAACAGTTGTAACCAGATATAAGCAGGTGAAATATGCCAAATAAAGTCAGTCTGCTTGACCCTTCAAACGTAGCACGTCTCGTTTCTTGGAAGGGCGTTCGATGGGATATACCGGCGGTACCTGCATATCGCAGCTTGCCAGGGAAAAGGACGTCTCCAACGGCGGAGACCCTCACACCAGTGGGTAGCCGTTACAGCTACCATGCACAGCTGCACCAGATTTGGCGCTTTCCAGTTTTAATAAACCAACCCCATTCTGCTTCAACATCAACACAGAGCTGGCAGAAACCAGTGAGACACAGGTATACCCATGTATTGTCAAGAAAAGCCTGGCCAGAAGTGGTCTTCATGGAAGAGTTGCGGCCAAAAAAGCCATACCTCCGATGTGGAAACAAGGCTAATACCGCATACACACCATCGGAAATTCCGATGGAATAAAATTCGATGGAATTTTCCGTCAGAATTCCGATAAAGCTGACTTCCATTAGTCTTGCCTACACACTGTCAGACTAAATTCCGACCGTCCAAAACGCGGTGAAGTAAAACACTACGACGAGCCGAGAAAAATAAAGTTTAATGCTTCCGAGCATGCGTCTGATTTTTTTCCATCGATGTTCCATGTTCTATTTTTTTACTCCGATGGACTGATGAATCAAAAGTTTAAATATTTGGCTGCAGCTAGAGGTAGTTTTTTTGCCAAAGGGCTGGAGAGCGGTACAATGATGAGTGTCTGCAGGCAACAGAGAAGCATGGTGGAGGTTCCTTGCAAGTTTGGGACTGCATTCCTGCAGAAGGAGTTGGAGATTTGCTCAGGATCAATGATGTCATCAATGCTGAGAATTACAGACAGATATTTATCCATTTTGACATACCATTAGGAAGGCGTATGATTGGCTTCTGTGTGATCAGAAAGGTTTCTGAGGGCAGAAATAGTAAAACTGATTGTATGATAAATAAAACACAACACATAGAAGTTCTATGAGTGATATTCTTTCAAAAATGTATAATTGGATAGCAAATAAGAAAAATGCACTTTCGGCCGTTATAGGACCATGATCTAGAAACAACTCTTGTAGAGTCACAAGAAAGGGTTGGACAATCTTAATTTTACAAAATTAAATAGTAAAGAAGTTATACTTCACAGGAGGATGACAGCTTCTTGAATTTTTCATTGTCAGTGTAAGTATTAAATATTTAAATTAAAGAGCTGAAAAGAAAACTGTTCCCTAGGGGCTTTCATTCCTATTTAAAGCAAACAGTCATGTCATGAAATCGATTAGGCACTGATTCATGCACTGCTCTTGACTTGATCACAAGAACTTTTCAGAATGAATGTTAGCTTTTGTGAGTCTGCTAATGTGTAAAATTATTTCATGACAATATGAAGTGGAGCTTGCAGTAAATTTAAACATCTGCTGAATAAAACATTTAAACAATTTATTTGTATAGGTTTTAAAGAGGAAACATTGTATAAAAGCACATAAAGCATAAATGACACATTTGTAAAAGATTTTCTAAAAAAAATGTGTGTGCGGCTTAAAGCAGTATTAAACCCAAAAATCTACATTTATGATATTGCGACTTATCATTTCTTAAATGTGGTGGCTGCATGTTTTTTTTTTGTTTTTTTTTTAATATCTTTTCTTTTATTGATATATCAAGTGTGAAATCGTACAAGACAAAAAACAAAAACAAAAGGTCTCAATAAAAGACACAGTCACCCACGCAAGGGTTGTGAAAAACAATAGCAAAACTACAGGAGCTAGGTGACCATGATAAGTCTATGTATGGCTCAGGTCTTAAAGATGTAGCTTCTTGTAGATACCAGTGATGCTAGTAGAAGGAGAATGTCCCCAGTGTCAACTTACAACTCCAATGAATACAACAAAAATAGAGAATGACAGAGATTTTATGATTTATCTAACATAGAAACTTTATCATACTCTTTTAGACAGCCCTGACTGAGATAGGTATCTTAATACAAAGGTAAGTTGACATTGACCAGATGTTTCCAAAAGGTAAGGGAAGGAGGGGTAACCTTCTTCTAATGACATAGTTATAGTCTAGCGGGCATAGAAAATAAGTAAACTAAGCATGGTCCTCCCTGCCACCGTAGGAACTAATTCTTCCACCAACCACAATAGACACAGTCTCACAGAAGGCGTTAGAGAGATCTTAGCAATAGAATTTATAATAGACACCACCTCCTCTCAATATTTAGGAATGACCGGGCAGCTCCAAAAAACATGCGAAAAGTCAGCAGGAGAGTGGTCGCATCGCCAACATTCCTGGGAGACCAACGGGTTCATATTAAGCAGTCTGTGCAGAGTAAAGTAAGCCCTATGCACAATTTTAAATTGAACGAGCTTGTCTCTTTAGGAGACCAGATGACGAAAAGGAAGATCCCAAATATCTTCCCAGTCCTCATTATCAAGCTCGGGCATATCTCTCAGCCACCTCTGCCGAAGATTGCAGAGGTTGGAGACGGAAACCAACAGAAGGTGATTGAATAGCACCAAAGTAGGCTTCTCCGAGCACTCGGTACGAATTATGAATATTCCAAGGTATGAGGCCTGGACATTATAGTCAGCGGAGAGGGATGTAAAGGACCACAGAGAACCATTAGTAACAATATGAGGGATAAGCGTAATGCCATATTTTGCGTGTGGGTCTGGCAAAGTACATTAATGTTTCAGAGTGAAATTATGCCACATTTTGGGGAAATAGTATCCTGCGGTATTGCTTCATATGTTAGCCCTGCTGTCCACGCCTTAATAGTAGTGACCATGGAAGGGGTTAGGGGGGTAAGGGGCTTTGAGACCTCGGAAAAGAAGGTGTTGAAGGGCCTCCAAGGAGTGTAGCACAACCGCCTCCAAAATTGTTAAAGTGTAAAAGTGTTATATCTCCCAGGGCACAGCCAGCACCTAGCATGAACAGCTGTGACGCCAAGTAGTACCTGTAACCACAGGTGTGCGCACAGGGTGTGCTGGGTGTGCCTGGGCACACCCTAATCATCTCATGTACATTAACGTTATCCAGGAGTGGCACCAGGTGGGTGGTTTGGGGTGCCACTGTTAATGCCCCCATTATATTAAAGGCTAGGTTCAACCATAGGAACACACTACACTCGTATTTAGAGTGTAGCATAATATGCATCCAATCAACTGTCTCCCACCATCAGAGCCTCCTCCATGTGGCAGCAGGTGGCTTTCATGCGTGTTTGAGCTTTGGGGTGCACACCCTAATACAATAGGCTGCGCACACCTATGCCTGTAACAGTCAGGAAAGTTAATCCCCCCATTGAAGTAGGTCTCATCAAAGTCGTCAATTTGTACTGTGGTGGAGGAGAACCCCATATGAAGAAAGAAAAAAGTTGGGTTAACTGTAGAAAAAAAGATCATGGGATCCATTGGGGCGACTGTCTGAAAAAATAGGTAGATTTCGGGAGTATTTTAATCTTTATAAAGTGTATGCACCCCAATAGGGACAAAGGTAAGTTTTCCCATGCTTTTCCCAAGCTGATTTTTTTTTAGCCTGGTACACTGGAAGGAGATTGAGTTTAAGGCAATCAGCAGCGCACCGAGATACAATCACCCACAGATATTTAAATAGTTTTACTCGCTGCAACTGCAATGTTGATGAAGCAGTTTTTTGAGCCCCTTAATGGATGAGAATGCTTCCAGAGTATGAAGCACCCTCTCCAATGTGGGACCTACATAATTAAAAACCAATAACAGATTGTCCACATATAGAGCTACACTCTCCTCCAGCCAGGACATTTTCAAACCCTGAATGAGTGGGGACACCCATAGGGCCTCAGCCACTGTCTCCATCACAATTGCAAAAAGGGCTGGAGAGAGAGGGCAGCCCTGCCTGTTACCTCTATACAGGGCCAATTTTGCTGACAGGCCAACCTAATTACTGCAGTAGGGTTCTGGTAGATTGTTTGCAACCGCTGTATAAAATTAAGGGGGAATCCCATTCTCCTTAATACTTCCCACAAATAATACCACTCAACGGTATCAAAAATCTTCTCTAAGTCCCCCCCTCTTTTCTGTGGCCAGCCAGGTCAACGTGCTCGGATAAGGGGTCTGGTGTGGATTTTAGGGGGAACTCCACACCATTTTTTTTTTAATTTGGGGTGGAGTTCCCCTTAAAATCCACACCAGACCTGAAGGGTCTGGTTATGGATTTCAGAGGGAACCCCACATAATTTTTTTTTTAAATTGACGGCGGGGTTCCCCTTAATAGTTATTGAATTTGGGGGGACCTCCGCGCATTTTTTTTTTTTTTACTAAAAGTCCATGTCCCATTGACTACAACCCGAACATCCAGGTGTCCGCTCAACTCTAATTCTAATGTACTACACTGGTTTTTGAAGTTTTATTGTTTTTGTTTACCATCTCTGTTCTCATAAGATTTGTAGCTAACCATTCATGCTTTTGGATTACCAATTGTACCTACGGTTACACAGAGTCATACCATATATTCTATGCTAAGACCGGAGTGCCTTGCCTCTCTTAATTTGCCTTTATTGACATTTGTATTAACCTTACAATCCCCATGCCTAGGGTCTACTCTACATTATGGGGCATCCCAGCAAATTGCACCTGTATAATACTGGTTATCTGTCATCTGTATCTCTATGTGAAATATGGTATAATTGATATTTAACGTATCCACAGTTTGTATCTTCTGATTGTTGAAGATGGCTGTATTTTCTTTTTGTTTATGTAAAATCTCAAAAAGAAGGGATTAGACAAAAGAAATGCAGAGTTGCCACAAAAAAAGCATCATGAGAAGATAAACTCTGGCTGATAATACAGGTGGCTAGCTGATTTTCTGCTAAAACTGTGTATGTTAGCAGAAAAAGTTGAAATAAAGCATTCCAGACCACGTTTATCACATGAGTTGGTAAATATAATGCAGTTAACCCTTATACTCCTTATGGAGCTTAACAGTCACATCTCTGCTGTTAAAGCATGCAGAAAATCAGGATTGTGCCATTTGTGGCAAAGTCCTAGATATAAAAAGGACACGTTAAAAATCAACATGTTCATTTTAAAATCAAGGTTATTATCAAAGTAAGTGTTCACCCAAAAGCTTTTTACACAAAGGATTAAAACTGGGGAACTTGAATGTATACCTGAAAATAACTCTTGCATATGCAGGGTGGATCGGGAGTAGTAGCACAAATAGCTTTAGACCCCTTTCACACTGGGGCGTTTTTCAGGCGCGTTGGCGTTAAAAAAAGAAGCCTGCAAAGCCTCATCTGCAATCCCAATGTGAAAGCCTGAGCGCTTCCAGAGCCCTTTCACACTGCCAATGCCCGAAAAACGCTGGTAAAGCGCCGCTAAGACCCCTTTCGCACTGGGGTGTTTTTCAGGCGCTTTGGCATTAAAAAAGCTCCCTCAATGGGAAGGGGGCTTTAGGAGTGGTGTATTCAACGCTCCTAAAGCGCAGCAAAGAAGCTGCTTGCAGGATTTTTTTGACGCCCTGCCAGCGCAGCATCTCAGTTTGAAAGCACTCTGGCTTTCACATTGGGATTGCAGATGCAGCTTCTTTCAGGCACTTTACAGGCGCTCTTTTTAACGCTAAGACCCCTTTCACACTGGGGCGTTTTTCACGCGCTTTAGTGTGAAAGCACTCAGGCTTTCACATTGGGATTGCAGATGCAGCTTCTTTCAGGCGATTTACATGCGCTTTTTTTAAACGCTAAATCGACTGAAAAACGCCCCAGTGTGAAAGGGGTCTTAGGCTGGAATCAGACTTGGTGTGCCATGTTAAAGTATGTTGAGTTTAGACAGCTTATTCATTTTGATGCCACACTCTTGTATTGCTTTGGTGCTCTGTTAAAAATGGAATGGAACAGCAACAAACTAACATGTGCGTAGTACAGCACCATATGCTACTGCAATGAAAAGATATGATTAAGGCCTCATGCTTATTGAAGCATTTGCACTGTTTTTCACAGAGCCTTAAAACAGAACTTCAATGCATATGGAAGGTCCATTTTACTGCCAGCTTCCCTGGTAGAAAAGTGGACCATTTTTTGGAAGGTCGACTGAAAAATGTCTCTGTATGGTGAGTCCTATCTTCACTGTGTCAATTGAAACAGCCTCTGAAAAAGTCTTCAGCATTAGTCACCTTCAAATGTCAATTTAAGCCTAGGTTCACACTGCTGCGAATTCAAAATCGCGGTAAAATGCGTGATTTTACCGCGATTTCGCGGCCGCGATTTTGCCGCGATTTGCCGCGATTTCGGCCGCAATTTAATGTAAATCGCGGCCCGAAATCGCAAAAAGTAGTACAGGAACTACTTTTTGAAATCGCAGATGCGGCGTCGCACTGATTAGGACAGTGCCATTGCCGACAATTGCCGCCGATTTGAGATGCGATTTAACATGTCAAATCGCATCTCAAATCGTTCCAAATCGTACCCAGTGTGAACCAGGGCTAAATCAGACTTATCTCATACATAGAACTGAAGTTTTTCCTGTTGGCTTCCATGTCACTGCAGGACTCTATACGGCGTCTGCGCACCGACTAGGATCCGTGTAGAGCTGACTGCGCAGGCGCCGTATAGAGCCGACTCGCAGTTCGGCTACTTTCGGAAACTCGTGACGCGCCTTATCCGCTGTGGGGAAGTTTTTCTCAAGACGTCAATCATCTGGGCGAAGTCCCACATGACACTGCGCCTCTGCATAGGAACGCCTACTCCCGCGGGAGTGAGCACCCGGAAGCCGGGTGGAAAATAGCAATAATACGGTATGTACAGCAAAAAAACAAACAGCATACTGTAAATGTTGGAAGTATGCAGAATGTAATGTTATATACATGTTTTTAGGATGAACCTCTGCTTTAATACCGTGCCTTGAAAAGGTATTCATACCCCTTGAAATTTTCCAAATTTTTTCATGTTACAACGTAAATGTATTTTATGGGGATTTTATGTGATAGACCAACACAAAGTGGCACATAATTGTGAAGTGGAAGGAAAATGATGAATGGTTTTCCATTTTTTTTTATACAAATAAATATCTGAAAAGTGTGGTATACATTTGTATTCAGCCCCCTTTACCCTGATATCTCTAACTAAAATCCAGTGGAACCAATTGCCTTTAGAAGTCACCTAATTAGTAAATAGAGTCCACCGTGTTGTAATCAACAATTAAAGCACAAGAGACGGGCTATAAGCTCCTCTCCCGTTGGTATTGGAGTCCAATGTCATTACAGCGGATATACCCAGACGTATCCGAGGTATGTTGGCGGTGTCACTCTGCCAAGGGTTCGCTGTTACATATCTGGTTTGGAATGCCCTCAAATCCATAACTTTTGTGAAATGATTACTACAGTAACAGGGGAGTTAGCCTCGAATTACCCTGCTCTTAATTTTTACCAAGATCATATAAAGACATTAAAAAGAGTCTTCTTATAGACGTTGGTTGACAGCGGCGAGATTGGTAATTCCGCAGCACTGGCGATCAACACAATCCCCATCGGTAAATGAATGGGCTATAGAAATGGATTATATTGAGAGGATGGAGACCCTTTTAGCACATGATTTGGACACACAGGAAAAATGCCACCAGATATGGGTCCCATGGAGGGTGTACAGGGAATCAACAAGAAACTAGAAGGCTTTAAGGGAAACAGAGTAAGGACTATGAATGTGACAAATAAGGATTCGATATATCTGTTGCCTTTCTTCCCTTGGGGGTGTTTTTTTTTTTTTTTTTTTTTTTATTGTGTGTAATGCTTTGTATTATGTTTGATGGGATGATTATGCCATCTATGTATGAATATGTGTATGTCTGTATAATAATTTTCAATACATTTAGATTGAACTAAATAGAGTCCACCTGTGTGTAATTTAATCTCAATATAAATACAGCTGTTCTGTGAAGCCCTCAGAGGTTTGTTAGAGAACCTTAGTGAACAAACAGCATAAAAATTGCTGCGCAAATACTGTGTAACATAAAAAGTTGCAACGACCACCATTTTATTCCCTAGGGTGTCTGATGTTTCAGGGTTTTGAGCAATTTTCTATAAAAAAAAATATGATTTTTACATGTAGGAGAGAAGTGTCAGAATTGGCCTGGGTAGCAGTAGTGTATTTAGGTTTTGTGCTGCCCTAGGCCTGACTAAACTCGTGCACCCCCTAAATTAAACAAGACACACCCCTTCATGTCAAGGCCACGCCCCTTTTTGTTTAAGACCCGCCCTGAAATTTTAAAGTGGGGACACTAGCTCTGAAGGGGCAATGGATTACCTTGATTTGCATAGATATCCTCTCACTTCCTGTTTGGCAGAAAGTGAAGTGAAATATTTGCAATGGGACAGGGATGGTAAACAATAAACTGACAGAGATTGTAACCCTCCCTTACTCCGGCAGTTGCGGAATGCCGGCCGCCCGCTTACAGGAAGCAGTGCGGCTGCTTTATGGGGGGGCTAGACTAATTTGCCTCTTAGCCCAGTCTGCCTCATAAGACTGGCGCTACACTAACAGTGTAGCGCAAGCCGGCAGGGACTCTTTCTGTGCTGCCCCCCTGCAAAGTGCTGCCCTAGGCCTGGGCCTTGTTAGCCTAGGCCAGGATACAGCGTTGCTGGGTAGCAAGGGGTTATTTACCATAAGTAATTACCGTATATACTCAAGCATAAGCCAAGTTTTTCAGCACAATTTTTTTGTGCTGAAAAAGCCCTCCTCGGCTTATACTCAAGTCTCCCGCTGTTGACAGTCAGTCAGTGCAGTCAGTCGAGTCAAGTGTAACAAAGCCCCGCCTCCTCGTCCTCCTCCATGATGGGTAGAACACTAGTCACAGTGAGGCATGCAAACTGGCACAGTGAGGCTGCAAATGGGTACAGTGAAGCTGCAAATTGGCACAGTGAGGCTGAAAATGGGCACAGCGAGGCTGCAAATGGGCACAGAGAGGCTGCAGATGGGCATTGTTGACCCTCTTTTCCACTTACAGTAGCTAATGCATTTCCCACCCTAGGCTTATTCTCGAGTCCATACGTTTTTCCATTTTTTTGTGGTAAAATTAGGTGCCTCGCCTTATATTCGGGTCGGCTTTTAATCGAGTATATACAGTAATATACAAATAATTATTATGTATTGTTATTAACCACTTCCCGCCCATCAGTAGAGTCTGTCAGTACCTCCTCGTCAGTACCGCCTATCAGTGCCCATCAATTCTAAATATTAGTGCCTCCTCATCAGTGCCCATCAGTGCCACCTTATCAGTGCCACCTCATCAGTGCCCATCAGTGCTGCCTCATCCGTGCCCATTAGTGCAGTCTCGTGAGTGCCCATCAGTGAAGGAGAAAGCAAAATTTTACAACAGAAACAAAGAAAAACTATTTTTTTCAAAATATTCTGTGTTTTTAGTTTGTTTAGCAAAAAATTTAAAACCCAGTGGTGATCAAATGCCACCAAAAGAAAGCTCTATTTGTGGGATGAACATTATCCGTCGAGACAGAGTGCCTTGACATTGGCCTGCAGCTAATACAGTACGTCCTTTCTCTATGGACATTATGGATCTGAAGAAACAGCGGAGGCTGTGAAATGCATCATCCCATTGGCTGGCTCCGTGTTCTACATCACTTCCGGTGCGACGACGGAGCGCTGGGCTCCACACTGACACGCACGCCGTCTTGATCGGTGCTTCCTGTTTCCTGCTTCCCCGTGGCTCTCAGTGACACTGGATCTCCATCAAACCCAGCTCTCCTGCCTGTCAAGGATTTCTGTTCAGGACCGGGGACCGCGGAGCACCTTTAGTGACACCGGACCTGCTTTTACCATTACCATGCCTTGTACCTCTCCAGTTTTGTGAGTAGCCATTTGGCTGTATGTGATACATATTCCTATTAAATTTTCTATTTTTACTGCACTTAGATTGGCGCATCTTCTTCTTTACATATATTTCAGAGTTTGCTTCTGCTTCAGGGTTGCTGCTGCTAGTGCTTAAATGCATTTGGACTATTGATTGGATTTTTATTGGACATCGGACCTAACTCTAGGATCATTTTCATTTTCATTTTTATTTACTTATATACCATATACCATTATTTTACTGACCATTATTGTGTACACCCTAATAATCCTGCGCCATCTTATCACATTTTTTTCCATATAGCATAATAACCCTTTCAGCATTAGAATATTCTCATTCTCCATTTTACCTGTGTTTGTTTTCCTTGTAGTTAGGAGGGCTGGGTTGGAAAGGAGTATTTTAAGACACATGCACCTGCCTCCACCACAGCATTTTTATTGGATAGCTGGGGTCAATGGTACTTTACAATTGGTCCAAGGCTCAAAGCTGTCCATTGAGCTTAGTACCTCTGACAAGAAGTGAGAGGCACTGTAAGATCATCCTCTCAGTCTGCTGCAAACACAGTGTGCCAGCTTGTATTTAAACTGGCTGCTCTGTATGTAGTTTCTGACAGGCTGCACAAGGAGCCGTGTATTTCCAGAACCATAGGTCCCAAGAGCCCCAAATTGACCAGTGATGAAGTTGGACTTCAAATACAAACCCCCCCAAATGGGGTCTCTTTTCCGTGCTACAACCCTCAAAGTTTGATTGCACATCCCTGGAGTAGACAGGCCTTGGTCCAGGAGAGTGGGACACAACATGGCAGAGTAACTCCAAACGACAGGTAGGTGACTATGGAGAGAAATGGGGGCTAGCTTGGCACAAACCACTGTCTAATCCAGGTCTCTTACATTAGTTCCAGCATACTGCTAACATCTGCAGTATGCTGAGGTGTTTTTTTTTCCCCCGCTACTTATGGTTTTATGAGCCCTTGTTATCCGGCTCCGAGCGGGGAATCCTGCGGGGAGTAGGCGTTCCTAAGCGAAGAGTAGTTGATTGATGGGCTGCTAAAGCGTGTCACGGCTTCCGAACATACCTGAAATGACACTCGGGTGTTTACGGCGCTAAACGGCGCCTGCCGTGTAGAGCTGACTGCGCAGGCGCCGTAAACACCCGAATGTCACTCTCGGGTATTTTCGTAAGCCGTGACGCGCTTTACCTGACCGTCAATCA
The DNA here is from genome assembly GCF_905171775.1 of Rana temporaria. NCBI lineage: Eukaryota > Metazoa > Chordata > Amphibia > Anura > Ranidae > Rana > Rana temporaria. The sequence continues at coordinate 300,100,466 of NC_053492.1, forward strand.
ACTCCTCTTCGCTTAGGAACGCCTATACCCGGAAGCGATCCGCGCTCGGAGCCGGATAACAAGGGCACATAAGTACCGAAAAAAAAAAAAAAAAAAACAGCATACTGCAGATGTTAGCAGTATGCTGGAACTAATGTCAGAAAGTTGATTTGGGGGTGAACTCCCGCTTTAAGAATCAGGGATTCAGAACAAATCTGCTATAGCCATCGGTAGTAATTGAATCTAAAAAATCTGACGGGCTGTTTGTACCCAAGCAATCCATTGATTGACTTGTGTACAATCAGCCCACCCATACATGGATCGACGTCAGCCGGTCCCTGCTGAACCGCTAAATTTTGATCTATGTATGGCTAAGTCTATGGTATGATAGTTCAACCTTAAAGGGTGCATTCGCAGGTGTGCCTGCGATTACATGCGAGAATCCCAGGGAGGGTTCCCGTAATTAGCTGCGATCAGGCAGCTCTATTAAAAGCAACCTGCCTACTCGCATCTAATCTCTCATGCAGCGATCACATGCGAGTGATTGGCCCTGGACGCAGACAGTCCACTTCGAAGGCCGATCAATCACTGCATAAGATCCATAGGCTCCAATGCTATCTAAGTCACTGACCTGGAACAGGTATAACAATCTGGGTTCTGACTTTCCTCAGAGTTCACAAGCTTATTCCAGGTCAGTGACTCAGAAAATACTAAGCTCAGAGACAGCCAAGGAGGGAGTATTTCTTGCAGCTCAGGTTTCCTATTATTCAGTTTATTGACTAGTATGATGACAGATACACAATTAAAATGCGAACACGTACTATGAAATTACACATATGGCATAATAGTATGCAGATCAGTAATAGTCTGACTATAGAGAAATCTTTTTCTTATATGTCTGTGAAATTTAGACACCTTCCGTTTTGCTTTCAGCACTCATGCTATAGAACTATGGGATCTTAGCAAATGTTTTTTTGGGGGGGGGGGGGGGGCAGCAAAAACATGCATATGAGCCATGTTTTACTGACCCCCCCAATCAGTCCTTATGCAGTAATGCATACTATTTACCATTATTTGGGCTTTGAATGGTGACTTTTGGACATCCTCCTAGCTTAAATGCAACCACAGAACAAAGAGAAGAAGACTGCAGTGAATACTGTTTTGTGGACAGTATGATCCAGAGGTTGTTCTGCATTGGCATTAGTATTGCATTCTAAAAAAGCACGGCAGTATTATTAAATTTCGGCTCAAGTTAGGATCAAGATGACGTAAATAAATTAAGAATGTCAATCAGTCCAGCCAATTGCTGTTGATATTTGTCAAGGAGGTATGGGTTGGTTAACTGGTAAATATTTGGAATTTGTAATACTTAAGTGAGCTCCCCTAGGGCAGTGATGGCGAACCTTGGCACCGCAGATGTTTTGAAACTACATTTCCCATGATGCTCCTGCACTCTGCAGTGTAGTTGAGCATCATGGAAATTTAGTTTCAAAACATCTGGGGTGCCAAGGTTCGCCACCACTGCCCTAAGGAATCCTGTTGACTGTACTACATGGGACTGCAACCTGGATGGAAGGAAGGCACTCTTTTTTAAATACTTTATTTCTACCGCCAAGGGAGAATCCAGGTTTTCATAACAATCATATATAAACAATAACATAACAGATATGATCACTAATCATTAAACACAAGATAATAATCATATTCTTCATAGCAGCCTCCATACACCCCTGAGGAGGCCACCATGCTGATATTACAGCGAGCGGGGGGGCCACCCCCATACGCTGTATCTGGATTCACCCTATACCTTTTCCATTTTTTAAGTTATGGGCAAAAACAGAGAAAAAAAAGGGGGGGGGCAGAAAAAATTAATTTAAGGGGGGGGGGGGGTATTAGGGGAAAAAAAAGGGAAGGAAAGGCTGAGGGAAGGAACTACCCTGAGTAAGTAATGGATAACTAGTTATGATACTTGTATCTGATCATCCTGAGTTAAGCAAGATCAGACCTTCTTCAGAAGAAATAAACATATTCCACTGTCTCCATACCTCAGAATACTTTTCTTGTTGGTTTTGTGTTGAAAGTGTGAGGTCCTCCATCTTATTTATCTCTTCCACTTTATGGAGCCAACTTCCAACCATAGGGGGTAACGTATTTTTCCACCTAAGTGGGATACAAGCTTTGGCCACGTTTACTAGATGTCGTAAGATAGATTTTTTATATTTTTTGACTGGGATATTCATAACATGTAGCAAAAAAAAAAGCAGGATCCTCCGGTATCCTGTAGTCCGTAAATCTTTGAATAAGATTTCGTACTCATGATTAAAAGCGTGTATGTATGCCGGCCGGCAATAGGAGCCCTTCCTCCTTCAGATGGAACGCGGTGACGTCAGTGTGCGCCTTCCCAGACGACGTTTCGTCATTAACAGGCGTTCTCAATGGGTTCCCCATTGAGAACGTCTGTTAATGACGAAACGTCGTCTGGGAAGGCGCACACTGACGTCACCACGTTCCATCTGAAGGAGGAAGTGCTCCTATTGCCGGCCGGCATACATACACACTTTTAATCATGAGATGTTTGTAAGTACATGTCTTATGCATTTTTGTTAAATATTTCGTACGGTATCACGCTATGGTCCGTTTTTATTTATATACCGAGGATATGTTCAATCATCGATGTGGTGCAATTTGAGATCTGCTCCCTGGATCCCTCCCCAGTCTGATGCTAATCTGATGTGGAGCCCATTGAATAGAATCTGTCTACATGCCTAATGTTTGGGTGGTTCTGGTAAGCGGCTTTCAGTTTGGTGGTAGTGTGTTCACACTGAAGTTTTGCTGACACATGGTGGTGCTGCTACAAACTTTTTATTGGACTGAATGTGCTTTTATTTATATTATCTATTATCATTGCTTTTTACCAGCCTGATATCTGGTTTCCTACTTGGCGCAGTTTACTTTTATATTGGACTTTATATGCTTATCACATTTCTTCTGCTGCCTTGACGCATATATATTTAGAACGTTTTTGACAAGCGCAGTTTTTTCTTCCTAAAGATTTCATACTGCCTTCCAGTAAGATGTTATTTTTGGACATGACCAAAAAATGTGTAACATCGTACCTCCCTCCTCCATGCATCTCCAGCAACGGTCCAGTGTTTCAGGCTAAAATGTATGTAACCTCTGTGGGGTATAATACCATCTTGTTAATATTTTATAATTCATCTCCTGGATCTTAGTGCAAATCAGCGCTGTATCCTGGCCTAGGCCATAAAGCGGCTGCACTGCTTCTGGTATGCAGGTGGCCGGCATTCTGCAACTGTGGGGGGGGGGGGGTTCTGCTGCACCATTGGCATTGTTATATCTTCTTAGTCCTCTCCATAAAATTATCCGAAATTTGTGCTTATAGTAGAACTATAGGCTACACTTTATTTTTAATTTTGGATAAATTAAAGGGGGGGGGGGGGATTATAGCCCCTGTCAGTTTATTTTTCACCATCCCCGTCCTATTGCAAAAATTTCCCTTCACTTCCTACCCCATAGCCAAACAGGAAGTGAGAGGAAATCTATGCAAATTAAGGGAATTCATTGCCCCCCCCAACCGGCCCTCAGAACTAGTGTCCTCACTCATTTTTTTAGGGCGGGTCTTAAACAGAAAGGGGCGTGACCTTGCCACAAAGGGGTGTGTCATATTTAAATTAGGGCGTGCGCGAGTTTAGTCAGGCCTAGGGCAGCACAAAACCTAAATACACCTCTGGTGCAAATCGATGATTTCAGTGAGAGTTCAATCATATTTTGTCTTTGGCTGATTGTAAAGCTACAGTTCATCTCTCTCTCCCATTTCTCTTTCCAAGATAGATTTGATTTTTCCGGGGGGAATCAGTAAAGTATACATTTTTTAAAGTGTTTGTGAAAAAATTCCCTCTAAAACTCTCTGGTGACTTAAGTGTTTGAAGGAAATGGTGAAGCTGCAGAGCATTCCAGAAGAGTAAACAGAAATAGCCTGCAGGTTCCATTAAAGCAGTTATGGATGGCCAACCCTCCGATACTAAAAAATGCGATGCTCGAAAGCGATTATTTTGTCGTATAATAGAAAAGTGATGGTCTCTCAAGCCTGGGGGGAATTCTGGATTCCCAAGAATGGGCATCAGAGCCGAGTCCACTGTCGAAAGAGAGGTTTTAACAATCACTTGTGAGCAGATTCGTATTGTAGGACCTATCAGAGGATGCCTCTTTAGATCAAGCGAAAGTTTATCGTAACACCATGATGCCCCTTTCAGTGAAACATCCGTTTGCTCTTGTTCAATCTGAACCCAGAGTTTGTTTATTAAGTGCCGATTCCAATCTTCGAGTCTCCCCATATGTACAGCCTGATAGTATTTAAGTAACTTCTGGGAGCGCTATTCCTCCACTATGTTTAGGCCTAGAAAGTTGGGATCTAGGAGTGCGTGGTTTCTTATGTGCCCAAATAAATTTAATAAACATGGATTGAACCTGTTTAAAGTAATGGGGTGGTATCTTGATCGGCAGAGTCTGAAATAAATATAGATACTTGGGTAGGATACTCATCTTTAAAAGATTACATCTAGCAAACCACGAATACAGTTCCCGGTTCCATGTTTCTAATAGAATGCGTGTTCTAGTCAATAGGGGAGGAAAATTAAGTTCAAAAACTCGTAATAGATTGGATGGGATATAGGTTCCTAGGTATTTCAAGGCTGTATCTGTCCACTTAAATCTAAGATTTATCTGTAAGGTCTGCAGCCTCTCGGTAGGAAGACCCATTGCCTCTGATTTATTAAAATTAATCCTTAGATTAGACAATCGACCATAAATTTAAAATTCTCGGATACGATTCGGCAATGAAACCAAAGGGTTGGTGAGGGAGAAGAGCAAATCGTCAGCAAAAGCTGAGATTTTATGTTGCTCCTCTCTCACTCCAACTCCAGTAATGTTTGAATTCAGGCAGATCCTACACAAAAACAGCTCCAGGGAGAGAACATAAAGAAGATGGGACAATGGACACCCTTGCCTCATCCCATTTGAGATAGGGAAAGAGTCTGAAAGAACGCCGTTAGCTTTAACCTGTGCCATCGGGTGTGAATAGATCTTAGAAATCCACTGCATCATATGTTCCCCCAGACCTCGGAATTTCCGCCAAGAAAAATTTGAGAGCTGGTTCTCATATTTTCCAACGGGAAAAGTTCTTGTCGGAAATTCTGATCATCTGTATGCAATTCTGACGGAGAAAAATCCTATGCATGCTCGGAATCAAGTCAACGCATACTCGGAAGCATTGAACTTAATTTTTCTCGGGTTGTCGTAGTGTTGTACGTCACCGTGTTCTGACGGTCGAAATTTGGTGTGACCGTGTGTATGCAACACAAGTTTGAGCCAATATTCCGTCGGAATTTTACGATCATGTGTACGCGGAATCAGATGCACAAATGAGGGTGGGTGTGGCTGAATATGCTGAAATACTAAAAACAAACTGGTACCCTCAGTGCCGACATGATTTGAAGTGAGAGCCAAGCAATCCACCATATCCTTGGCTGACAGAAAGCTGCTGATTGGCTCTGGTTGTACACCCAGAAAATCGGAGAGTGCTTCTACAGAAAGGAGACTGTGGAGTAACTGTAATATCCTAACTGGAGCAAATCCATTTTGCAGTATATCATTATACTAAGTTACTAACTGTACCTAAAGCGGGAACTTTCCCCTCCCCATCCACCTTCTGTCTCTCTACACCTAGCCCCTCCTCTCTAACAATAATATATTTTGTATTCATTTTTTTTTTTGTAAAACTGTTTTTGAGGAAACCTTCACACACTTCCTGGATTCTAGCCTGATCAAGAATGGCGTAAAATTTCCCTGCAGCCTCATAAACTAATATCATGTATCAGAGAAGGCCTCAGGGGACATTATGGTGCATGCGCCGTAGCCCGTCATCAGGGGGCTGACTGTCCCTTCCTGGTTCTTGCAGTAAGACCCCTGATGACGTGCCACATCACATGTGTGTGTTCATGATTTCTCTCTACTGTGACTCTCGGTGTAGTTGTGTTACATCTACATATAGTCCTGGAGGCTCAAGAGTGTCTGCTGTGGGCTACCATTCTGCATAGAAAATTTGATTACATCTGATTCTCCAAGAATGAGTTACTTAAATGGCAGGTATCTAAGTGTAATGCCGCGTACACACGATCATTTTTCCAGCATGAAAAAAAACGTTGTTTTTCAGTATGTCGAAAAAAAAGGAAGTTTTCCCGACTTCATCATTAAAACGACGTTGCCTAACACCATCGCTTTTAAAAAATGATCTAGCAAAGCGCGGTGACGTACAACACGTACGACGGCACTATAAAGGGGAAGTTCATTCGCCTTTGGGCTGCTTTAGCTGATTGCGTGTTAGTAAAAGACGATTTGCGCTTTTTTGTCTGTTACAGCGTGATGAATGTGCTTACTCCATTATGAACGGTAGTTTTACCAGAACGAGCGCTCCTGTCTCATAACTTGCTTCTGAGCATGCGTGGGTTTAAAACGTTGTTTTAGCCCACATACAATAATTTTTTACAACCTGAAAAACGACATAGTTTAAAACGACGTTAAAAATTGCAGCATGTTCAAATTTTTTTTTGGTCGTTTTTCAGAACCTGAAAAATTATGTGAAGCCCACACACGATCATTTTAAAAGAAATTTTTTCATGCCGAAAAATTATCGTGTGTACGCAGTATTCGTTTCAGAAATAGATAATTTTAAACAGAAAAATGTGAGAACAAGAAAAAGAAGCTGAATCAAAAGCCATTTCTGATTTGGTTTCCAAAGCTGAAGGATACAGTATACAGTAAATCCAGTTTGTGTGCACCAAATGCCTTTTTTTGCCCCAGATTCTGCCTTGTAAAAGTAATGGTGAAATCATCATTGTACTGTACATAGCCTGGGCAGAACTGGGGGTAGGGGTTGACGACCCCAGCAGGCACTTGAAGACCAGGCCTTTTTTTGGTACTTTTTGTTTACAAGTTTAAATCAGTATGTTTTGCTATAAAATTACTTATAACCCCCCAAACATTATGGCCCGGATTCACAAAGCACTTACGCCGACGTATCTCGAGATACGCCGCGTAATTGTAACTATGCGCCGTCGTATCTGTGCGCCGTGCCCACAATCTCAGATACGCCTAAAAATAGGCTTCCTACGACCAACGTAACTTGCCTACGCCGTCGTATCGTGGGTGCATATTTACGCTTGGCGCATTTGCCGCTCCTATTGATCTTCTATGCACATATGCAAATGAGGGGGATATGCCGATTCACGAACGTACTTGCGCCCGGCGCATAATATAAGCGGTTTGCGTAAGTCGTACCTCCGGTGTAAAGTTATTCCCCATATATGAGGCGCAATTCATGCTAAGGTATGGACCAGGGAACACAGCCATCGTATTTTACGTCGTTTATGTAGTACGTGAATAGGGCTGGGCATAGGTTACGTTCACGTCGTAGGCAGTGATCCGTCGTATCTTAGGGAGTAGTTCCGACGTGATTCTGAGCATGCGCACAGGGAAACGTCCACGGGACGGCGCATGCGCCGTTCGTTTTAAGTACTTGTATGGCACTCGGCCCATCATTTGCATGGGGTCACGCCTCATTAGCATGGCTCACGCCCACTTTCACCGACGACGGCTTACGCCGAGGGAACCCAGCGCAGTTTGGGAGGCAAGTGCTTTGTGATTTCGGCGCTTGCCTCTCTGCGCTACGTTTACGTATCGTATATTGGATACGCTACGCCGGCATAAATATGCGCCAATGTATGTGAATCCGGGCCTATATATATATTTTTAGCAGAGACCCTAGGGAATAAAATGGCGATCCTTGCAATTTTTTTATGTCACACAGTATTTGTGCAGCAGTATTTCAAATGCATTTTTTATTGGAGAAAATACATGTAAAGTGCGAACACCGTTTGCATACGCGTGTGCGAATTCCGTATTTGTTCACTTCTGCGCGCGAGTGTGGAGGTATGGGGCACTTAAATTTTTTTTCCTATTTTTGTTAAACTGTCCCTTTAATATATTGATTTTTAATCACTTATAATCCTATTACAAGGAATGTAAACCTCCCTTGTAATAAAAATAAGGATGACAAGTCCTCTTTATGGAGAGATCATTCATCATGCACAAGGAAAGAGAGCAGCAGAGGTTGGTCTTGATAACAGGAAACTCCTGAACAAAGGAAGTTTCATACCGGATTACTGCACAGATCTGGAAGAAATACACCAAGCACACTGAGATTCAAGTAAGAATTGATATGCATCTTGTAGTCAGACAATATTTGCTTATCCCAGAGTTCAGCTTTAACATTTCATTCTCCACACTGCCATCCTGATCCTGGCTTCACTACCTAGTATGTCACTGATGTGGAATAAGCATGTAATTGACAAAGTAAAAAAAAATAAAAAGAAACAAAAGCTGTTCTACATGCTTCTAACATTTACCATTTACTGGATAGTTTGTAAAGCCAGAATTTGGATGACAGCCTCAGAGACTGCACATCTAAAAACTAGATCAGCAGAGCTGCCTCCAAAACTCTGCTGCCACCTAGTGTACACTCAGTGTAAAATATAAATGAAACCTTTAGCAATTTTCTATGTGTGCTATAATAGGGAAGAGGACATAGCTCTGTGTGTTATATTTTACTAATATATTCCATTTCTATCTATCTATCTATCTATCTATCTATCTATCTATCTATCTATCTATCTATCTATCTATCTATCTATCTATCTATCTATCTATCTATATATATATATATACATATGATTAAATGTGACTTTTTGACTTAAAGCGGTGGTTCACCCTCCTTCGCATCATTAGACCATTACTTTCGGCATCGTAGCGCGAGCTACGGTATGCCGGTCTTAAATTTTTAATCCCCGTACTCACTGTGCTATCGATGATTGAAGATTCTGACTCCCGCGGGGAATGGGCGTGCCTATGGAGAGGGAGGATGATTGACGGCCGGCTCTGGCACGTCACGCTCCCCGAAGACAGCCGGAGTAGGTCTCGGCTATTCACGGCGCCTGCGCACAGGCTATGCGCAGGCGCCGTGAATAGCCAAGCCTATTTCGGCTATTTCCGGAGAAGCGTGACGTGCCAGGGCCGGCCGTCAATCACCTTCTCTCACCATAGGAACGCCCATTCCCCGGATTCTTCAATCATCGATAGCACAGTGAGTACGGGGATAAAAAATGTAAGACCAGTATACCGTAGCTCGCGCTACGATGCCGAATGTAATGGTCTTATAAAAAAAAACATTTTTTTTTTTTTTTAACAGGGTGAACCCCCGCTTTAATGTACTGACATTTGAATATGGATGTTTTGCCTCGGTTTTAAAAGGTAACTCCACTTTCGTGGGGGGAAAAAAACAGCATATACGACATCATATTGTAATTGAATGTTATTAAAAATTACCTTCTCTTTTCAATCTGCAGCGCTATAACGTTCTGTAAAAATGCAATGCAATATGGCTACTTGGAGGTTTTCTGTACACAGAATATGTACAGTACACCCCCCAGGAACATTTCCTGCTTGTGTGATTGGCTCACTGATTTTCCCAGAAGATACAAGTCGGATTTCAGGCATCCCCTGAATGTCATTTTTGGTGAGATACTCCTAGGAAATCACGTCTAAAGGGATGCAGGCCCAGAAAATTTTATTAGAGCCCTGCAAGTGCAGGAGCTGATTGATAATTATGAAAACACACCCATTGGATTCATTTTCGACATGAACACAGACAAACACACAGGGATTTCTTTAAATTAAAAAAAACCTGCAAAAAAGTTTAAAATCCTTTCAATTTACATATATCACCCAGATGAGAATGTTTATTTCCTTACTCTTTAATATATCTGCTTATACTCTTGTTTAAATAGGCACACTTTCCTGCCGCTAAACCTTTGCTCACTACAGTAGTTAGTATTTACAAGGCAAGAGGATCCATGGATCAGCGTGGGATGGCACCCAACAAACCAGGAAATGTGTTAGATGTGAAGAGGCTGGTGATCCGCAGGAGAATGGAGGAATGTTTTTGTAAGAAAAGGAACAGCGTTGTTTTAACCACTTTTGTTTCCAGACCTTTAGGCTACTTTCACACTGAAGCGCTGCGTGTGTTAGAGCTAAAGTCAGTGGTGCTTTACTGTCGTTTTTTTGTTGCAATTTTTGGCCACTAGCATTGCGGTTTTAACCCCCGCTAGTGACCGAATAGAGGCTAAACCCACCCCCGCAAAAACGCTGCTTTGTGGGCATTTTGGAGGCGCTGCCCCATTGATTTCAATGGGCAGGGGCGCTGTAGGAGCGGTATATTCACCGCTCCTACAGCGCCTCAAAGATGCGGCTTGAAGGATTTTTTTTACCGTCCTGCCAGTGCAACGCTCCAGTGTGAAAGCCTACAGGCTTTCACACTGGATATAAAGCAGCTCTTTCAGGGTGCTTTTCAGGTGCTATTTTTAGCGCAATAGCACCTGCAAATCGCCACAATGTGAAAGCAGCCTTAAGCCAACAACAGGTGGTTTGAATTTGGTGAACCATGCATGGGCAGACTGAATGTACCCAAATTGATCAACTTGGGTAAAACCAGCCCGCCCGGATTTTGCATGCGATTATTGATAACAATTGTTATCATTAATTGCTATGTTCTCCCAACGGGCATGGCTCCCCCTGCCAGAAGAACACAATGGCTCTACGGCATGGATTCCCCTATCAACACTGTCTGTATTAATAGGGGAATCAAGCAAATGTATTACCTGTAACCCATGGTTGCTCCGTCTACGGCCAGTCTTAAGGCCCCATACACACCATAGAATCTATCCGCAGATAAATCCCATCAAATGGGTTTCAGCGGATAGATTCTATGGTGTGTACACTCCGACGGATATTTATCCGCGGATTTTTCCGAATTCCAGCAGATAGATATTTGTCGACATGCACAGAATATCTATCCGCTGGAATCGGATCCCACGGATGGATCCGCTGGTCTGTACAGACTCACCGGATCCATCCGTCCAAAGGGATTCCCCGCACGCGTCGTAATGATTCGACGCATGTGTGGAATTCCTTATATGACAGCGTCGCGCACGTCGCCGCGTCATAATCGCGGCGACGGCGCGACACGTCATCGCCAGAGGATTTCCGCGCGGATTTCAATGCGATTGTGAGTACACTCCATCGCAGAGAAATCTGCGGAAATCTTTGAGAGGATTTATCCGTGGAAACGGTCCGCTGGACCGTATCCGCGGATAAATGCTCCCGTGTGTATGGGGCCTTATGCCGCGTACACACCATCGTTTTCTGCGATGGAAAAATGCGACGCTTTATGTGCTTTAAAAAAACGTCATTTTTCAAACTTCAATTTGAACAACGACGTAGCATACACACCATCGCTTTTTCACAACGCTCTAGCAAAGCGCAGTTCCGTCAATCACGCACAACGTCACTATAAAGGGTCGTTTCCATGCGGAAGACGGCCTCTTTTGCTGATATCGTGTTGCTGCGTGTTAGTAAAAGTTTGGTGAGATACGATTCGTGATTTTCAGTGACTGTGCTTTAAATTTCGTTTTCTGTCGTACAGTTTGTCTATTTGTTGTCGGATCTGTGATACAGTGCTTGTACTAAGGACGTATTTGTTTAGGCATTACGTTTGGTGTGCACGGTGCTGTTTAGCAGGTCGTTCTTCAAAGGCCATTCTTTACTTCAGGGCGTAATTTTTAGTCTGATCTGATTTGACGACCGTTTTCTAGCCATGTTGCGGGTACGAACTCGTCGCCGAGATCGTGCTGTGCTTGTTGTTAGGATGTGTGCTGCATCCCAGCGACGGTCCATGAACAGGGTGAGGAGGAGGTTGTGGACCAAGAACTGGTTGCTACGCAGGGACCAGTTCTCTCATATGCCTCTGCTGCGGGAGATCCGAGAAAATAACCCTGATGATTTCAGGAATTTTCTTAGGATGTCTGACCCCGTATTTCAGCAGCTTTTGGCTTTGGTGTCGCCATATATCACCAGGCAGGACACCGTTATGCGGGAAGCCATCACTGCTGAGCAGAGGCTAGTTGCTACGTTGCGCTACCTTGCAACAGGGAGAAGTCTGCAGGACTTGAAGTTCTCGACGGGCATCTCCCCCCAGGCTCTGGGCCTCATAATCCCTGAGACCTGTTCGGCCATCATTCAGGTTCTTCAGGAGGACTATGTTAAGGTAAGTGGTGTTCTTTCAATGGTCAAACTAATTCCCAAAAAAAAAAAAAAAAAAGTAATAATTTTCTAATATGCTCAGAATGCTCACTTTGTCTCTATGTATGCTGTTCTACACAATTAGTAAAGCCCTACATGTTTATTTAATTTAGCCAACCTGTCCATCATTCTATGTTGTGGGCAAACCCACCTAGCATAGTCCCTATCTTCCCGTTTATTTGTGGCCTCCATTGTAGTGCTGCATTTTGTGTGTCCCTATATCCCCGTTTATTTGTGGCCTCCATTGTAGTGCTGCATTTTGTGTGTCCCTATATCCCCGTTTATTTGTGGCCTCCATTGTAGTGCTGCATTTTGTGTGTCCCTATATCCCCGTTTATTTGTGGCCTCCATTGTAGTGCTGCATTTTGTGTGTCCCTATATCCCCGTTTATTTGTGGCCTCCATTGTCCAAACCCCCCCCCCTAGATTTTTGAAATACATACTAATAATTATTTTTCTTATTTAGATATTTTTTGGGGGGTTGTTTCTCATCTCATCTTGAGCCCCACTCCCCCTAAATATATTTTTGAAACATCAGAGGGGGGTGATTAATATGCTTAATTGTTCACATTTTTTTTTTTAATACTAACCTTTTTTGTTGAATTGTTGGTGGGATCCCTTGTAATTTTAGCTATATTCTGTTTAAAATCTTTGTTCTAATGTTTTTTATTTTTTCTTTCTATCCAGTTCCCCACCACGCCACAGGAATGGCAGACTGTGGCAGCGGACTTCTCCCAGCGTTGGAACTTTCCGAACTGTGGAGGAGCCATTGATGGCAAGCACATCCGCATTGTGCCCCCACCCCATAGTGGATCCCATTTCTTCAATTATAAGGGATTCCACAGCGTTGTTTTGATGGCGGTGGTCTCAGCAAATTACGAGTTTTTGTACGTGGATGTTGGGAAAAATGGCCGGATGTCGGACGGCGGTGTCTTTGCGGAGACGGAGTTCGCACAACGGCTTCGGTTGGAGGACCTAGGATTGCCACCTGCGGAGGAGAACGAAGAGGGTCTGCCCTTCGTGTTTGTAGCAGATGAGGCTTTTGGTTTGGGTCCCCACCTCATGAGGCCATTTCCCGTACGCACCCTCACCCATGAGAGGAGGGTTTTTAATTATCGGCTGGCCAGGGCAAGACGTGTGGTAGAGAATGCCTTTGGAATCATGGCCAGCCGATTCAGATTGTTTTTAACAGCAATAAACATGGCGGAATACAAGTGGAATTATATTATACTATCTTGTTGCATTTTGCACAATTTTTTGAAAAGAAATTCTCAAACGTACCTGACGGTATTGCCTGATGAGGCTGATCTTGTGGCTCCGGAGCCGGGACATCAGGCTAGCCATAGAGGCTTGGCCCCCCAAACCGCACGTGCAGTGCGTCAATCCTATGTGGACTATTTTATGGGGAGGGGGGCCATTGCAATGCCTGATCTTGTTTAAAAAAATAAATTTACTTTTTGTTTGATGAAACAGTGTTTATTTGTTTGATTTTAGTTATTTGTAAGTTTTGGGGGGTAATGTTTCTTTTTCGTAGGTTCTCATCCAGCCATGTGTTTGGGATGTAATAAATTCCCATGAGTGTTAAATCTTAATAACTCTACAAATATGCCTGAGTAATTGAATGAGTCTGCATTGATACCAATAACTACACACAAATTGTTTGGAGTCCAAAATGTTATTTATTTGTTACTTTTTTAGTTTTGATTAGTACAACAAATCATTTTATTTTTTTTTTTGGTCTTTTTTGATGATTTCAAAATATAAATTTTTTTTTTTTTTTTTGGTCTTTTTTGATTATTACAAAATATAATATATTTTCTTTATTTTTTTGGTCTTTTTTGATTATTACAAAATATAAATTTTTTTTTTTTTTTTGGTCTTTTTTGATTATTTCAAAATATAATTTTTTTTTTTTTTTTTTTTTGGTCTTTTTTGATTATTTCAAAATATAATATATTTTCTTTATTTTTTTGGTCTTTTTTGATTATTACAAAATATAATTTTTTTTTTATTTTTTTTGGTCTTTTTTGATTATTAGAAAATATAATTTTTTTTTTATTTTTTTTTTTTAAAAAAATTCAAGGAAAAAAGAAAATACACCAAAAATTAAACCCTCCCCAAAACATTAATAAAATTTTTTAGCTGCCGTTCCAGCGTCTTGGCTTTGTGGCGTATTTCACGGCAGGCCAGACGTATGTCCTCAACTTGGGCCCTGCAGGTGAGAACCTCGCCGATGAGGAGCTGGGCACTATACGTGTCCAGTCCCTGACCAGCCCGATTTCCTCCTGAAATGTGGAACCAAAACATGTGTTAAAAGATTGTATGCCTATATCTATATTCACAGAAAATGTGGTAGATGTTACTTTACCGGATGTTGAGGCAGGTTCCTCTTCCTCTACATCCCTCGGGGGTGTGGCTTGATTGGCTTGTGCCTCCTGCCTTTGTGCTTCATTGTGCCCTACAAGATTGAAGAAAGGGAAAACATGAGGTTCAACCATTACGAGCGGCCTGAAATGACACCCAAAAATTAAAAAATGCTAAACAAAAGGTCACTATTGTTGATTTTTAAAAAATTATCAATAAAATAGACCAATATTTAATCCATTCACAAAGTAATCTCAAATCAGTTAACACAATTTTTACGTTTAGATATGTAAGCTAAACAAGTCTCCCCTGGATCTGCTCACCCCTGTGTGTGACCCAACATAGGTTGTGATTGTGACAAACAATTGTGCTACTGAGTACACATGTTCAATAAAAAAAGGAGTAGCAAACGCTCCTTTTTGTGAATCTCAAGGTATTTACGTTTCTTCTAAAATAAGCTGAAACACATTTCCATATATTCCAGAATTGAATACACCTTTTTTTTAAGCCCCAAAAATGTCACAACTTTCATATTTGTGTCGACTAATTGGTCATAGGAGTCGTCGTTCATTCGCCCACAATTCCTCAATTTACGATTTTTGATCAGATACAGTGCTTCAACTCCCCTTTGCACATGCCAACTAGGCATGATGCCATTTCTCGTTAATATGGTCTTGGATTATTGAAAGTCACCGAATGAACGACGACTACGACGACTGCATCATGCGTCCACATTCATAATATTCATTTTATGGTCAACCTGGCACAAAAAAAAAAAGGGCACAAAGAACACACAAAAATAATTAAATACACATGGAAAAAACTTACTTCTTCTTCGAATCACCTTATTAATTCGGTAAAGTTGGTGGGGTTCCCTTTTTTTCAAATCCGACCACCTTTTGCGCAGGTGCTCTCTGCTCCTGGTTTTACCAAACTTCCGCTGGAGCCTACGGATGACCTTCTCCATAATTTGTGCTTTTACTTTATTGGGATGCATGTAGGGGCCATGCTTGGCATCATAGTCCTCCCTCCTCAATATGGTGACCATCTCCACCATTTCATTAAATGACATGTTGGAGGCTCTGCAGCGGAATCTGCGGCGTGGTTGGGCCTGGCCTGCCTCCTGGCTTGAGCTGGAATACACCTCCATGTTGTCCATCTTTTCTCCCTCACCAAACGACAGAGAAGGGGCGTGGAAAGGACGATACCGAACGTCAGGGGCGGGGTGTCGTGCGGAGCGTCACGCGTGCGTAGTGTAAAAGGGATGGGACGTGTTTGGAAACGGCCTGCATAGTCTGTGGAAGAAGTCGTAATTCCCGATCTTTCCTAATAACGACGAGACGTAAGTTTTTAATTCCGACTTTATTATAGTGAATAGGGAATGAGTTTGTGGGCTAGTTAGGGGAAGTAAGCTAGTGCCTTTAATTACATTATGTTTTGGCTTCTGTTTCATGTGCAGAAAGAATGGATGCCTTCAAGGATGCGGACTTCCTCACAGACTTCATCCAAAAATGGAAAGAACATCCAGTTCTGTGGCAAACCAAAAGCACACTAAATAAAAACAAAGATGCCAGGGAGAAAGCTAGACAGAGCATGCTTGTTTTTGTGAAAACAAGGGTCCCCAACGCCACAACAGCCACTGTGAAAAATAAAATCAATTCCATCAGGGGCACCTACAGGGCCCAACGGGTCCAAGTCCTGGCCTCAATGAGGTCTGGGGCTGCAGCTGACTCCATCTACAAACCAACCCTGTGGTACTACAGTCAGCTGCAGTTCCTGGACGACCACATAGAGACCAGGCCATCCCTGTCTACCCTTCCCCCAAGAGGTAGCTCCCAGCTTCCCAGCAGCCAATCCTCCAGTCTTCCCTGCAGACAAGAGCAGACAAGCTCGGAGGAAGAGGAAGAGTTCCTGGAGGACCCCAATTGTGAGCCGTGGAGAATGGTATGTGTTTTTGTTTGAATTTAGTTAGTATATGACAAGTATAGTAATAATGGTAAATGTATGTTACTATTGTTCTAAATTCTATGTGAATCTCGTAAAGTTTAGGGATAGGATCAATAGTCAGTAGTGGGAAAACATGATGGGGTCAAAATGGGCAAATTAATAATGTTGATGAAGGAGTGGGTGGCATTTTCAGATAGGCCAGTAGGGGGGGAGTAACGCAATACACCTGCAAGGGGTCCCAGATGGAAGACACCCTTTTTGAGTACTATCTAGTTGACACTAAATTGATTAACCTAATTTTTGGGGAAAAGGCCACTTATTTACTAAATTAGGCATGCAACAACCCACATAATTCCAGGGGGACCATGTCTGAAGGTGTTTAAGGGGCCACATAATTAAGGATGGCGACCCTGTGTGTAATATATATTGACATTCAATTTGCATCACTCATGATTGTAAAAATGTGTGTGATTAATGACAAACACAAATAACATATGTTCCTTTTTTTCATACACAGGCAGACCCAAGCCAGGAACAGCCAGGGCACACAGGGAGCCAGGAACAGCCAGGGCCCACAGTGAGCCAGGAAGAGACAGGGCCCACAGGGAGCCAGGAGGAGCCAGGGCCAACTGCAAGGCAGGAGGTGGCAGAGCCCACTGGGAGCCAGGAGGTGGCAGGCCCCAGTGGGACCCAGGAGGCACGCCGGCGGGATACCATCTCCCGGATCCCTCCATTCCGCAATCCCAATAAACGGCTCAGGAGTATGCGACAGATGGAGGAGGAGACCCAGGGCCTGCTTCGCCAAGCTACTGCAGCCATCCGAGAGCCACCCAGTGAAGTTGAGGGGTTCGCAGCGCTCATTGCAGCCAAGCTGTACAATCTGGAGCAGAGCCAGCGTGTGCGCTGCGAACTCCTCATGTTCGAAGCCATAACCATGGCATCCCTGGGGCAGCTCGATGACGACACCCACATTGTGCGGATTGCTCCTCCTGTCCTTGCTGCTCCTCCTGCTCCTGCTCCTGCTCCTGCTCCTGCTCCTGCTCCTGCTCCTGCACCTGCTCCTGCTCCTCCACCTGCTCCTGCTTCTCCACCTCATGAGGCTGCTATGGCTCCTGCCACCTCATCTCCTCCAGGAACCCAGCCCCCAAGGACTCGGGCTTCCGGGAAGGCTGCAGGGAAGACTGCAGGGAAGGCTGCTGGGAAGAAAAGGGCGAAGAAATAATACGGTGCCCCTGATGGAATTTTTATGTGGACTCACAGGCTGTATTTGTGGCTTCGGGGACCCTTGTTTTCATAAAAAAACAAGCATGCTCTAAAGTGCTGCCTACCCTGGCATCTTTGTTTTTATTATGTTGTGTTTTTGGTTTGCCACTTTTTTTTTTTCTAAATTTTTATGAAGACTAAAATAAAAATTTAATTTTCAGCCAAATTTAAACATGTTTCTTTATTGTAGATTTGAGAGATCAGTATTGAGTGGGCAGACCCATGACAAAAAAAATAATGAAAACATTAACAAGGTAAAAAAACATGCTTGTGGGTGAGTAAACTAAAAAATTAGGTTGTTGCAGACACTTCACACACTCCTAAATAAAAAAATAATAGAGATTACTAATCAAATTGGTGAGAAAAATTTTAAAAATAAATAAAAGGTGGACCAATATATATATTTAAAATGTTTAAGATGGAAGATACAACTAAATAACAGAACACAAACATAAACATTATCAAACAAGAAAGAAACTAATTAAAAGCTTGTCATAACTATGCAACAAGATCAGCCGCAACAAACGTCCATTTCTGGGTAGCAGTTAAAAGCAGGGGTTAAAGATGCGGTTTATTTTCTTGTCTATAAGCTGAAAAACACCTTAACGAATGTGCTGATTCCATTCTGAACAGTCGTTTTACATGAATGAGCGCTGCCGTCTCCTAACTTGCTTCTGAGCATGCGCGGGCTTAAATCGACGTTTTTACGTACACACGGTCAATGTTTAGAACACAGAAAACGACGTCGGCCAAAAACGACACATAAAATTGAAGCATGCTTCAATTTTTTTCTGTCGTTTTTTAGAAGACATAAAACGACGTTTTTGCCCACACACGGTCAATTAAATTGACGTTTTTGAAAATGACGTTTTTTTCCATCGCAGAAAACGATGGTGTGTACGCGGCATTACACTACTAGTATACCTATTATGGACCAGAGCAATCTTTACTTGTGTGCTATGGGCCCATTGACTGAGCAATAATTTTGTCAATACTAAAGATCAGAGAAATGGGCAGCAAGTCACGTGGGTATAAACCCCCTTCCATTGCAGGTCCTGTTTAAAAAATAAAAAATAAATCCTAAACAAATGAACAGTTGCTTTAACAACTTCAGCTTCCAGGCCTGTATTATGGTCCTTATGGACCAGAACTATTTTTACATTTCTGTTGTGGGCCTATGAATTCAGCAATAATTGTGTCAGTGCTAAATATAAAGTATTATATAGATTTGCTCTATTCAGGACAAACAAGGCTTTTTATTGGCAATATTGTCCAAAAAAATGTTTTTTTCTTGTTTGTCAGGTGTTATTTTTTGAGTTATTAACTAGTGTTAAAAAGTGTAGATTTTATTCTGTGTTTTTTCCCATGTATATTTACATTAAAATCATGTTTCTAGTGAAACACATCTCAAAGAGATTTATAAATGAAATAAAGGCTTTTTAAAATTGTGTATTTATTTTTAACACAACTCAGCTACCACAAACATACAAAACAAATGAAAAATGTAAATATGTAAATACATGTGAAGGGTTAAAAATGTAAAAAAAATCAGAAAAAAAAATTATAAAGCTAAGAGCAAGAAAGAAGGGAGGGGTCAGTTATGACTGATTAGCATGAACTAAAGGGCTAAAGAGGATTTTTTTTTTACTTGTGAGTTTTCTGGAACTGGCATATGCAGATCATAGGACACTCCTTTAACCACTTAAGGACTGCCGCACGACGATATACATTGGCAGAATGGCACGGCTGGGCACAAGGGCGTACATGTGCGTCCCCTTTAAGAACCCAGTCGTGGATCGCGAACGCTCCACCAGTGGCGTGCTCGCGACCCGGTCTGAAGCTCCTTGACCGCACCTGCGGGACCCGCAGACCCGATCGCCGCCAGTGTCCCCCGATCGGGTCACAGGAGCTGAAGTACGGGGAGAGGTGAGTGTAAACAAACCTTCCCCATTCTTCTCTGTGGCAGTGTCAGTGATCGTCTGTTCCCTGTCATAGGGAACGACAATCAGGGACATCACACGTCCAGCCACGCCCCCCCCTACAGTAAGAAACACACATTAGGTCACACTTAACCCCTACAGCGGCCCCTAGTGGTTAACCCATTCACTGCCATTGTAATTTTTCACAGTAATCAGTGCATTTTTATAGCACTTTTCGCTGTGAAAATGACAATGGTCCCAAAAATGTGTCAAAAGTGTCCGATGTGTCCGCCATAATGTCGCAGTCATGAAAAAATCACTGATCGCTGCCATTACTAGTAAAAAAAAAATATATTAATAAAAATGCCAAAAAACTATCCCCTATTTTGTAAACGCTATAACTTTTGCGCAAACCAATCAATAAACGCTTATTGCAATTTTTTTTTACCAGAAATATGTAGAAGAATACGTATCGGCCTAAACTGAGGAAAAAATAAAATTTTTATATATTTTTGGAGGATATTTATTATAGCAAAAGTAAAAAATATAGATATTTTTTTTAAATTGTCGCTCTATTTTTGTTTATAGGGCAAAAAATAAAAACCGGTGATCAAATACCACCAAAAGAAAGCTCTATTTGCGGCACGACCGCGCAATTGTCAGTTAAAGCGATGCAGTGTCGAATCGCAAAAAGGGGCCAGGTCCTTAACCTGCATAATGGTCCAGGTCTTAACCGGTTAAAGAACTAATCAAATCACCTTGTAACAATGTTACAGCCTCTACAATGCATTAATGAATAACAAAATACATTGCCACAACAATTATATTATTACAATACATTGCTAAACGTCAAATCACCCGAGACACAGGAAGCCCCGGATAAAATTATGTGGGTGTAAAACATACACCCAAAGTCTTCAAATTGTTAAAACCTGTCATGAGATAAATAGGGAGTGTCAATTCTGACAATTCTCTCATACAGTATCTCACAAGTACACTCCTCACATTTTGTAAAATATTTTATTATATCTTTTCATGTGACAACACTAAAGAATTGACACTTTGCTACAATGCTACTTTCACCCCTTCTTTCCCAGGCCAATTTTCAGCTTTCATCGCTTTCGCACTTTCAATGACAATTGCGCGGTCATGCTACACTGTACCCAAATAAATTTTTTATAATTTTGTTCACACAAATAGAGCTTTTTTTTGGTGGTATTTATTTACGACTTTTTTATTTTTTGCAATATAAGCGGAAAAAAGAGCGGAAATTTGGAAAAAAAACATTACTTTCTTCTTTCTATTTTAAAAGAAATCCAATCAAATCGAATTTTGTCATGAATTTAAGCCAAAATGTATTCGGCTACATGTCTTTGGTAAAAAAAATCACGTTAAGTGTATAATAATTGGTTTGTGTGATCACGGACATATGTACGCAGAAGATCATGTACAGATGTGTGCAGATGATCATTGGGACATATGATTTTACTGTCACATATGTGGGGAACAGGTGTTTTTACTGTGTGGGGACATGTGTGTGGGGACAGTGTTTTGGGGACACTATTTTGGGGACTTTGTGTGTTTACACTGTGTGGGGACACTAGGCTGGTGATCAGTAAAAAAACAGCTCAAACTCACTGATCACCGGCAGCTGCAGAGATTCGTTCTCTTCTCCTCACTGACAACTTCCGTGTGAGGAGAAGAGAGCAGATCGCCTAGCAACCGTCTCTCTAATTATATTTACATCACATGATGGCTGTGGTTAGAAGGGCCAATCACAGAGCCCTCCTGCCGATTGGAGATGCGCCATGTCCGGGTGACACGAGGGCATCAGGGCCGTGCCGTTGCGCGGGCACACGCGATCCCCCTCCTTCTGGGGGACGTTCTTGAATGTCCCTCAGAAGGAGGAAGCGCCCATCCGGCCGTATATGTGCAGTGGCCGGGTGGGATGTGGTTAAAGTGGGTGTAAACTCAATTCATGAAATTTGAGCTGGGCACATATATCTGCAGTATTTTGTTATCTCTTTTCAAAGAGCTATGTCCTGTAGCTCTCTCCTGAACTGTTCCTTTGTTATCAGCCTGATAACTCCTGACAAATTTTCTGACACTTTAGACAAAAGCAGCCTGAATCTTCTGTCCAGGGAGGTTGCTAAAATAGATTAGCAGGGAGCTGGCCCTATTACAAAACACCTCTGAGATTCTCTGCCTATGATGACAGGGGGTGTGTGCCTTTCCTCCAATCAGCAACATTAGCTATCTTGGCTGTATGCCCAGACATCACACTCTGTGTTAACCAGGAAGAAAAGATTTCCTAACATGATCTGAACTTTCTAAACAGTATATAAGTGTGAAGACAGCAGAGATAAATGTAAAACTTATGTAGGGAGATTTGGTTCATCTCTGTGTATCATCTGAGGCTGTTCACTTCACTGGGTGTATGAAGGGTTTACATCCACTCTAAACCGCTGGCAACAAAAGTGAGTACACCCCTGAATGAAAATGTCCAAATTGGGCCCAATTAGCCTTTTTCCCTCCCCGGTGCCATGTGACTCGTTAGTGTTACAAGTTCTCAGGTGTGAATGGGGAGCAGGTGTGTTAAAGTTGGTGTTATCACTCTATCACACTGATTACTGGAAGTTCAACATGGCACCTCAGAGAATAGAACTCCCTGAGGATCTGAAAAAAAGATTTGTTGCTCTACATAAAGATGGCCTAGGCTATAAGAAGATTGCCAAGACCCTGAAACTGAGCTGCAGCATTGTGTCCAAGACCATACAGTGGTTGAACAGGACAGGTTCCACTCAGAACAGGCCTCCATCCAGGGGTTGTCTTTGGGAAATAGACCTATAAGTGCTACCACCATTGCTGCAGAGGTTGAAGGGGTGGGGGGTCAGCCTGTCAGTGCTCAGACCATACGCTGCACACTGCATCAAATTGGTCGTCCCAGAAGGAAACCTCTTCTAAAGATAATGCACAAGAAAGCCAACAACAGTTTGCTGAACACAAGCAGACTAAAGACATGGATTACTGGAACCATGTCCTGTGTAGGGATGAGCGAACACCCCCCGTTTGGTTCACACCAGAACCTTCAAACGGACTAACATTTAGATCCCCATTGACGTCTATGGGACTCGAACGTTCAAATTCAAAAGTGCTAATTTTAAAGCCTAATATGCAAGTTATTGTTGTAAAACGTCTTTGAGAACCTGGGTCTTTCCCCAGGGAACATGTATCAATGGAAAAAAAAGTTTTAAAAACTGTATTTTTTTCTGGAGCAGTGATTTTAAGGATGCTTAAAGTGAAAAAAAAATATGAAAAATTCCTTTAAATATCGTACCTGCTGGGTGTCTATAGTATGCCTGTGAAGTGGCATGTGTTTAGAACTGTTCCTGCACAAAATGAGATTACTATAAGAAAAAAGTAATTTAAAACTCCTTGCGGCTTTAATGTAATGTCTGGTCCCTGCAATATGGATGAAAATCATTGAGAAAAATAGCACAGACACAGACAGTACACACACCACGTAGCTTTAGGAGCACAATGCAGAGGACACGGGCAGTACACACACCACGTAGCTTTAGGAGCACAATGCAGAGGACACGGGCAGTACACACACCATGTAGCTTTAGGTGCACACTGCAGAGGACACAGGCAGTACACACCACGTAGCTTTAGGTGCACACTGCAGAGGACACAGGCAGTACACACCACGTAGCTTTAGGTGCACACTGCAGAGGACACGGGCAGAACACACACCACGTAGCTTTAGGTGCACACTGCAGAGGACATGGGCAGTACACACACCACGTAGCTTTAGGTGTACACTGCAGAGGACACAGGCAGTACACACCACGTAGCTTTAGGTGCACACTGCAGAGGACACAGGCAGTACACACACCACGTAGCTTTAGGTGCACACTGCAGAGGACACAGGCAGTACAGACACCACGTAGCTTTAGGTGCAAACTGCAGAGGACACAGGCAGTACACACCACGTAGCTTTAGGTGCACACTGCAGAGGACACAGACAGTACACCACGTGAGAATACTGCAGCTAGCACAATCACCTGCCTGCCAGTAAATTAGGAAGTGCAAAGCAGATCTAGCTAAACTATACAGTGTATAAATATATATACAACATCTACCTACAAAAAATGACACTCTCTCTCTCTCTCTCTCTGTCTTCTCTCTCTTAACCACCGCAACACACTACACAAGGCCGACCTGCAGGCGGCCTTTTATAGTGTGGGGCTTGTAATAAACCCCCTGAGCCATAATTGGCCAAAGCCACCCTGGCTTTGGCCAATTATGGTTCTCTGTTTTTTGCAAGCTGTGATTGGCCAAGCATGCGGGTCATAGTGCATGCTTGGCCAATCATCAACCAGCAATGCACTGCGATGCCGCAGTGAATTATGGGCCGTGAAACGCCACTCGAATTTGGCGCGAACGGCCCAAAACGTTCGTAATTCGATGAACGATCGAACATACGATGTTCGAGTCGAACATGAGTTTGACTCGAATACGAAGCTCATCCCTAGTCCTGTGGTCTGATGAGACCAAGATAAACGTATTTAGTTCAGATGGTGTCAAGCGTGTGTGGAGGCAACCAGGTGAGGGGTACAAAGACAAGTGTGTCTTGCCTACAGTCAAGCATGGTTGGTGAGAGTGTCATGGTTTGGGGCTGCATGAGTGCTGCCGGCACTGGGGAGCTACAGTTCATTGAGGGAACCATGAATGCCAATATGTACTGTGACATACTGAAGCAGAACATGATCCCCTCTCTTCAGAGACTGGGCGGCAGAGCAGTATTCCAACATGATAACGACCCCAAACACACCTCCAAGATGACCACTGCCTTGCTAAAGAAGCTCAGTAAAGGTGATGGACTGGCTAAGCATGTCTCCAGACCTAAACCCTATTGAGCATCTGCGGGGCATTCTCAAATGGAAAGTGCAATGCCGCGTACACACTGTCTTTTTTTGTGATGAAATAAAACAACGTTTTTCATCATGAAAAAAAACAACGTTTTTCTAACTTCATCATAAAAAACGATGTTGCCTACACACCATCGTTTTCTGAAAATGCTCTAGCAAAGCGCGGTTACGTACAACACGTACAACGGCACTCTGTTCCATTCAAGCTCCCGTCTCATAACTTGCTTCTGAGCATGCGCGGGTTTAAAACATTTTTTAAAACGTTGTTTTAGCCCACACACGATCATTTTTTATGACACAAAAAAATACATTTTGAAAAACGACATAAAAAATTGAAGCATGTTCGAAAAAAAATGTGGTCGTTTTTTAGAAGACAAAAAACGATGTGAAGCCCACACACGATCATTTCAAATGACGTTTTTAAAAACTTTGTTTTATTTCATCACAAGAAACGGCCGTGTGTACGCGGCATTAGAGAGCAAGGTCTCTAACATCCACCAGCTCTGTGATGTAATTGTGGAAGAGGATTTCAGTGGCAACCTGTGAAGCTCTGGTGAACTCCATGCCCAAGAGGGTTAAGGCAGTGCTGGAAAATAATGGTGGCCACACAAAATATTGACACTTTGGGCCCAATTTGGACATTTTCACTTAGGGGTGTACTCACTTTTGTTGCCAGCGGTTTAGACATTAATGGCTGTATGTTGAGTTTTTTTTTGAGGGGACTGCAAATTTACGCTGTTATACAATCTGTACACTCACTACTTTACATTGTAGCAAAGTGTAATTTCTTCAGTGTTGTCATATGAAAAGATATAATAAAATATTGACATAAAGGTGAGGGGTGTACTGCATTTTTTATTTATTTTTGCTAGAAAATAACTTAGAACCCTCAAGCATTATACATTCCTTTTAAAGCAGAGGCCCTGAAGAATAAAATGGTGGGTGTTACAATTTTTTATGTCACACAATAATTGCACAACGATTTATCAAACACACATTTTCAGAAAAAAATCCACTTTAATGAATTTTGATGACCACGATATCAATACCAAGTAGATTAATACCAAACATGTCACGCTTTAAAATATTTCACATCTGTGGAATAATGACAAACTACGGTATGTTAAATTATTCATAACTGACGCTTTAAAATCCTTTACTGGTTAAATGCATGTGGACCCTATGTGCGCATTTGCAAGTGAGCATGGGTGGACATGGGTGCTTTACAATTTTTTAATAATATTATTTATTTTATTTAAATTGATTATTATTTTTTTTACAATGTACCTTAAAAATATTTTCTTTCTTTGATCAACTTTATTGCTATCACATAGAAAGAACAATATCCCTTGTGATAGCCAGGACTGTGACAGGTGCTCCTTTTGGAGAGATTTGAGGTTTATTAGACTCCAGATCTCTCCTCTGCCCTCTAAAGCAACAAATCAAACCCGGTTCGGTTCAGATCAGCTGCTTTACAAGCAGCTAACAGCTTGTAAACAAACAAACTAAAACTGGAAGTGACCAAATTCTCATTACTTCCAGTTTCTGATGTCACAGAAGGGAGGGAATGAACTTCAGTTACTTCTACTCTTCAGGGTGCATCTGATGTGACAGGTCACATTGATCCTGGGCTCCCCGGTTTTACCTCTTACACTGATACCACTTATACTGGAAGTCATGGTGCCCCTTAGACTAAGGTGACTAGATTTTTTAAATTAAATCTGGGGACATTTTTTTTTTACTAGTAATGGCGGCAATCAGCGACTCTCTGCCTGTCGCCGCCACCGCCCCGCCTCACAGCCTGTCAATTCTTACTCTCCACCAGGGAAGGCAAGGCGATAAGCAGGCAGGTGGCTGACCAGGACTTGAGCCAAGGCAGAAGAACATGTGAGCGGAGCTGAATGGGCATGCACACAAAACTGAAGAAATATTCCCTCCTCTCTGACCAGCACATGATCATCAGAAAGGGGCACAGATAATGGAAAAAAATACACCACCCTAAGATAGAATTTTTTTTTAATTCTGCACTGACTGTCTTTAAAAATGGCCCCAGCCCCTGTTCAAATCCAATCCGGGGACAAAACTGGGGACAGACTTGGTCCGAGGACAGTGTCCTCAATCTGGAGACTGTCCCCTGAAACCGGGGATGTCTGTTCACCCTACCTTAGACTGGTGATCAGTGTGCTCTCTTACCCTGGTGGTCAGTGTACCCCCTTATATAGTGGTCTGTGTTATGGCCTCCTTACATTGGAAGTCAGTGCATCCCCTTACATTGGTGGGCAGTATGCTCACTTACATTGGTGGTCAGACTGCCCCCTTCCATGGTGGTCAGTGTAGTGGCCCCCTTACATTAATGGTTGGTGTGCCCCCTTCCATAGTGGCCAGTGTGTCTCCTTAAACAGGTGGTCAGGTTACCCTCTCAAATGGTGGGCAGTGTGCTCCATTACATGTCAGTCAGTGTGTCCCCTTACATGGTGATCAGTGTGTCTATATACAGTTCACAGGTGGTCAGTGTGCTCCATTTCATGTTGATTAGTGTGTCCCCTTACACTGGTGGTCAGTGAACCCTCTTACATGATGGTTATTGTGTCCCCTTACATTAATAATCAATGTACTCCCTTACATGTCAGTCAGTGTGTCTCTTTACATGGTGGTCAGCATGTCCCCTTATATTGGTGGTCAATGTACTCCCCTACATGGCAGTCAGTGTGTGCCCTTACATGGTTGTCAGGGTAGCCCCTTATGTGGTAGTCAATGTGTCCCCTAGATGATGATCAGTGTTTCCCTTACACTGGGGGTCAGTGTGCAACTTATACTGTTGATCAGTGTGCATTGAAATTAATGGGCAGCCCTTCCAAAGCGCCTGAAACGTGCTTCGTTAAACAGCACTAAAGCCCCGCTAAAATTGTTTTACCTGCACTTTAGCGATAACACGCCCCCAGTGTGAAAAGGGTCTAATAAAAATACAATGCAAAGTATTGGACTGTTTCTTGCCTCAAGTGTGCTGTAAAAATGCGGTGTGCCTGGCTGTGTAGGGTAGGGAATCCCTTTGACCCCTTTCATACTGAAGCATTTTTTACAGCGTTTTAGCGTTAAAAATAGCGCTATTAAAACGCTCATAAAACGCTCTCCATGCATCTCAATGGACCCTTTCACACTGAGTCCTGCAAGCAGCATCTTTGGAGCAGCTTTTGGGCGCTGAAAAAAACGCTCCAAAAACGCCTATCTCCATTGAAATGAATTGAAAGCGCTGTAAAAACGCCTTGCCCTTTCACACTGAGGCACTGCAAAAACACCCTAAAATGTTAGGTTCTTAGGCTGCTTTCACATTGCAGCGCGGTGACGGTATAGCCGCGCTATTTGTAGCGTGGCTATACCATCGTGTTTACCACGATATTCGGGCGCTAGCGGTGAGGTTTTAACCCCCGCTAGCGGCCGAAAAAGGGTTAATACCGCCCGCGTTGCGGGCGGTATTACCACGCTTTCCCATGGATTTCAATGGGAAGGCGCGGTATAGGAGCGGTGAACACACCGCTCCTATACCGCCGTAAAGATGCGGTTAGCAGGACTTTTGGAGCGTTCCTGCTAGCGCATCGCTTCAATGTGAAAGCATTCGGGCTTTCACATTGAAGACTACAGGGCATGATTTTTCATGCGGTATAGCAGCGCTATTTTTAGCGCTGTACCGCATTAAAAACGCCACAATGTGAAAGGGGCCTTAGTGGTGCTTTACCAGCGTTTTTCAGGCGCTGGCAGTGTGAAAGGGCTCTGAAAGCACTTGGGCTTTCACATTGGGATTGCAGATGAGACTTCGCCTGAAAAACGCTCGAATAACGCTCGAAAAATTCTCGAAAAACGCTTGAATAACGCCCGTATTTTTTTTACGTATGCGTAGAAGACAAGATGGACTGTCCAGATTAGTTTGCACCGATGGCTGGCAGCACAGTCTGGATCTAGAAGAAGCATGGATAGGTGAGGAAATAGATTGTAAGAGAGTGAGTATATAGATATGGAGGGGGGAGTGGTAACAAAGAATATATGAAAGTATAGATATCCTTTAGCACCTCAGCAGCAGCCACCATGTTTCTTTGATGATAGGTTTCCTCTGTAATATTATAACAGTTCCAACTTTTTCCCAGTAGAGGTCAGCAGAGTGCAGTGTGTTATTATAACATAGGGACATTTATTTTGCTCGGAACCTTTCTTTTCTGAGATATTTTTCACCCGGCAGGTTATAGAGGAGCCCATTGTGGGATGTCGGCTGGAAGGTCTGATGAGAGCTGAGTGGTGAGTATGTAGACAGTCGCCTGGTGGTTGTGTAGTAGTAGAGTGGCTAGAAAGCTGTGTTATGTGTGGTGTGTGTGTGTCTTCTCTCAGTATCCGGGGACATGGTGAGACCTCCACCTGAAATCCCGGCTCCTCGGCTGGCTGGGTGGCTGGGTGGGGTCACTAATGGCTGCCACAACCTGTTGAATGTAAACAAGACTCTGAGGGCTGTCCTGGCACTCCACTGGTGTAAATGGTGATTGTTTCCTCACCCATAAATACAAAGCTCTCCTCCAACCTATACATGTTTCCATTGCTTACACTGAAGAGTCAGCAGAAAGGAAAAGCAGTGCTGACAAAAAATCTATTGGGAGTTTAAAGCTGAATTGCAGCTACTTTGTAAAAAGTGAAGGCATGTTATGAGTTAAAGAGATACTAAACACACACTGTTTAATTTACATTGTCCTTTCTATTTCTGTATGTGGATAATGCCACTGTAATTATTTTAAATTTAATAATAATAAAAAAAAAATCCTTATCGATATACAGCTGTTACATGACCCAGTCCGTCTGTATGGAAATATAAGCAGGAGGAGCTTTTAGTCCTTTGCTGCTGGTCACATGTCCAAAAAAACTGCCTGGAATACAGAGTAAAAATTAAATAATATCAATAAACTGTTTTAAAATGTCATGAAACATTTTTCAAATTGTTATCATTTGGTGTTGGTGGATTTCGCAGGTGTCGCCCCTGTCCAGCCCGTGTCTTATAATAAGAGAAGAGAGGAAAGATCCCTGGTGCCGCAGGACCTGAGTCCTATGGTGGTATGAGAGAGACAAGCGCAACATGGGATCCCTCTAGGCCAAGTCCCAACGCGTTTCACTCCACCCCTGGAGCTTAGTCATGGGGATCTCTCCACCCCTCGGAGTGAAACGCGTTGGTGCGTGGCCTGGCGGGAGCCCAGGCTGAGGCTTTCTCTCTCATACCACCATAGGACTCCGTAGATGTGCGGCACCAGGGATCTTATCTTTCCTCTCTTCTCTAAGGCCTGGTTCACATCTATGCATTTTTCTTCATTGTTTTTTTTGTGCATTTTTAGTTTTGCAGAAACACACTACAGTCCATTTAACGTGGTTTCCTATTGGTCAAGTTCACATCTGTGCATTTTATGGAAACGCCCAGGGACTTTTTTCTGGTTTTTGGTTCCATAGACTTCAATGGATCAAAAAACGTATATTGTAAAATGCACCTGGCATATGCAACCTGCATAAGTGGGAGTCGGGGCTTATTCTAAGTCACAGGCTGGAGGGGCGTAACACAGCCTGTGATTGGAAGAAATCCAATCACCGTAATGCAAGGCTTTCTCCCTGGTGTGGAGAAAGCCTCTTGAGGGGGCGAGCAGGAGTGTCAGGACGCCCACTAACACACAGCTCCTTTCTCTATCTCTAAGTAGAGAGTGTCCTGACACTCCTGCTCGCCCCCTCAAGAGGCTTTCTCCACACCAGGGAGAAAGCCTTGCATTACGGTGGTGAGTTACAGACAGAAGAACAGGAAGTGAGGGTTTCTCAGAAGAAATAAGGACATTTAAAAGCAAAATGGAAGGATGAGGTAAGTGAAGGAGGACTGCACTAAGGTAAAGGAAGCTATTTAGGGAACAAAAAAATGTTTCCTTTACAACCCCTTTAACCCCCCTGGCGGTATTCCCGAGTCTGGCTTGGCTTGGGGTAAGATTTCTGTACCAAAAGCGGTTTCCCAGAGCCAGACTTTGGATCGCCTCACAGCAGCCACAGACAAAGTTACTTACCTTGTCCCTGGATCCTGCGATCCCTCCCCGCTGTGTGAGCGAGCGGCGTCCTCGCTCGATTCACACAGTATCCCTGTGTGCCGCCGATCTCCGTTCCCTGCGACGTTACGACGCACGGGGGCGGAGATCGGCGCCAAATTCAAAAAAGTAAATAAACACATTACATACAGTATACTGTAATCTTATAGATTACAGTACTGTATGTAAAAAATACACACCCCCGTTGTCCCTAGTGGTCTGCCCAGTGCCCTACATGTACTTTTATATAATAAAAACTGTTGTTTCTCCCTGCAAACTGTAGATTGTCCATAGCAACCAAAAGTGTCCCTTTATGTCAAAAATAGTTTTAGAGCAGCTAGAAAACAGCGATAATAAATTATAATCACTTGCAGAATTGTGCGATAGCGATTTGTGGGGAAATTCGTTATAAAAAAATAAAAGTAATGACAGCGAAAATTCTGCAACTGAGCAAATTTCAGTGATTTTGAGTTGATTACATTATTGAATAATTTTTATTATATTATTATTTGTTATAATTATTTATTATATTATAATTTATGATTTTGTTTTTCAAACTTTTTCATACCCGGGATGCCTACTAGACTCTTGTTTGGTCAGATTTAAGTGAGTTATTCCTAAGAATTACAGGCCTACAATGTAAAACGCCAAATTTCCTTGCAAAATAATGGTACCGCCTTCAGCACCTAAAATCTGAAAAAATCATACCGCCAGGGAGGTTAAGGTTGTCTCTCTCATACCACTATAGGACTTCGTAGATATGCGGCACCAGGGATCTTTCCTCTCTTCTTCTAGTGACTACAGGAGCTGATGAGCTCCATCCCTTGCTGGCACTCTTGCAGTGGTTGCATCGTCACCCACACTACTCCCCATAGTGATCGAGCCTGAGCGGCACACTAAACAAATCGTGGGTCTTAGAATAAGAGGGAGGTGAAGCCACCGTTAAAGTGGTTGTAAAAGCAGGATGATAAACCACTGCGATCCCCTCTGTTTTATCAAGAGCTATAGCACTATGGGGGTTATTTACAAAAGGCAAATCAACTTTGCACTACAAGTGCAAAGTGCACTTGAAATTGCACTGAAAGTTCAGTCGCTGTAAATCTGAGGGAAAGATCTGAAATGAGGGGAAGCTCTGCTGATTTTATTATCCAATTATGTGCAAGCTAAAATGCTGTTTATTTTCCTTGCATGTCCCCCTCAGATCTACAGCTACTGCACTTTCAGTGCTATTTCAAGTGCACTTGTAGTGCAAAGTGGATTTGCCTTTAGTAAATAACCCCCAATGTGTGTGTGTGTTTTTTTTTTTTTGTAAGTACCTTATCTCACAGCAATAACTTGTTGTCAGTGTCTTTCCTTTCCTCGGAAGAAGAATGCAAAGGGAGGGGCTGAGATAACCCTCTGACATCAGCTGGCCAGCAGAGGAATGTCATGTGACTAATGTGAGATAAGGTATTTGATTAGAGTTTTAAAAGTACTGAGACCTAGTAGTTAGGATCTTGATAAAACAGAGGTGTGCAAGTTACTTTTCAAAGGTATGTCAAGTGACAGGGAAGAGCAGTGGGGGGAAGGGGCTGGAGAAGATCTCTCTCACACACAGTCATAGGAACTGATGGGCTAGGAGGGAGGGGGAGAGACAGAGGGCAGAGAGGAGAGGGCAGACAGCGTGATGACAGAAGCATGTAATCTGACCACGGTATCCTGGATCAGGAACCCTGATTATCATGGTCAGCAGAGACAGGAAGACACAGGAACAGGCAGGATCAGTCAGGTATTTTACATCATACAAAAGGACACGTGACATGGCACGAGCACTGTGCTCTTTAACATGCTTTAAAGGAGAAGGATATAGAGATTTATTTTTTAGGGTTTACAAACGCTTTAATCGACATGCAATATCCCACCCCCATTAGCTGGTTAGTGGGCATGGAGGAGGAGGAGGTTGGGTTGCTTTGATATGATAGGGAGGAAATACCAGAGAACCACCAGCTTTGACCTCCGGCTGGGGATGAAGCATGCTGAAGATGGAGGAAGCAGCTGTCACTGCAATTGGTGTTCAACCCAGGACTGGAATCCCTGACGTCACTGTAGGCACATCCATTGGAGACACCGGAAACATTTCAAAGCCAATTGACTTCTTCATCAGCCTACCTATGCTGAGCTTTCCTACGCTTTGAGGCTGGGTTCACACATGTCCGGCTGCTGTTTGCAGTCTGAAGTCCAGGGCGGTTTTGTTCACTGGTTCAGGTGCAAAATGTTACTTGAATTTGCACCTAAACCGGACCCCAAATCACCCGGACCCTTTTTAGAAAAAGACTGCGGCCGTCCCGGACGTGTGAAC
Organism: Rana temporaria; assembly: GCF_905171775.1. Taxonomy (NCBI): domain Eukaryota; kingdom Metazoa; phylum Chordata; class Amphibia; order Anura; family Ranidae; genus Rana; species Rana temporaria. The sequence goes on from NC_053492.1 coordinate 300,133,565, forward strand.
CAGCTTCATTAAAAGCCGGTTTGACTTGCATGTTGCGCGAATCGGATGCGGTTAAAGCATCCGGTTTGCATATATGTGAACCGAGCCTAAATGCATCTTGGAGGAGGCAGGACTGCAAAGACTCAGCTCAAAAACGAGAATGCAGCTGTGGAGCCACTGGGCGTCTCCCTGGGCAGAACAAAAACCAAATCAATAGAAAATATATATTTATTATGTGTTTAAAATAGAATAAAATACTATGAAATATGACATTATTGGTATAATTGAAATAAAATGTAATTGGAATATAATATATATGTGTGTATGTGTATATATATGTGTGTGTGTGTGTATGTGTATATATGTGTGTGTGTGTATATAATATATATGTATGTGCGTGTATATAAAAAATTATAGTTGTGATTTGCATACCTCATTATCCTAAACAACATTATGATCTAAGACTAGATTAGTATAATATACAGTATCTCACAAAAGTGAGTACACCCCTCACATTTTTGTATATATTTTATTACAGTATTACAAGATCTCAGGTGTGAATGGGGAGCATGCGTGTTAAATTTGGTGTTATCGCTCTCAGGCTACTTTAATGCTGAGGCGTTGGCAGTAAAACGCTGCTATTTTTACCATCGTTTTTGCGGCGCTATTTGGCCGCAAGTGGTGTGCTTTTAACCCCTGTTAGCGGGTGGAGAATGGTTAAACAGCTGGAAAGCCCTGCTGCGCATTGATTTCAATCAACAGGGGCGCTTTAGGAGCAGTGTATACACCGCTCCTACAGCGCCTCAAAGATGCAGCTAGCGGGACTTTTTTTTACCATCCAGTCAGCGCACCTCTCCAGTGTGAAAGCCCTCAGGCTTTCACACTGGTGTGAAAGGAGAGGCTCTTTGCAAGCGCTATTTTTAGCGCCCCAGTGTGAAAATAGCCTCACTCTCTCATACTGGTCACTGGAAGTTCAACATGGAACCTCCTAAGTATCTGAAAAAATAATAATTGTTGCTCTGCATAAAGATGGCTTAGTAGTAGGGCTGCAACTAATGATTATTTTCATAATCGATTAGTTGGCCGATTATTGTTTCGATCGGATAATAGCCTTAAAAAAAAAAAATTACATTTTTTTTTTGGGCCAATTTGTTGTTTGGCAGATTACAAAACACAAATTGCCGCAAAAACACATTAAATGCTTTTCTGTAGCTTCTCCATTGAAGTATATTGAACGAAAAAAAAAAAAAAAATGGCACCGTTTTGCGTTTAAAAAGTCCTTGCCCTTTCCAAATACGCAGCAGCTAAAAAAAATTCATGGATGTGAACGTGTCCCATAGGAAAACATGTAAATGAACTGTAGTGTGTTTCTGCAAAAAGCACCAAAAAACAGAGGTGTGAACCCCCCGGCCATGAGTTTAGTAACAAAATGGGGTTAAAAAAACGAAAATAAGTACAAAAAGAGCAAATAATCGCTACTTTAAGGGGTTCATTTTTTTACTGTGGGACAGTGAAAGTAATATTTACAGTAGTGATTTGCTTTTTTGTACTATAAAGGGCTAATTTTAGTTGTTTTAACCCCATCATGTTACTGGCCGATTAATCGATTATGAAAATTGTAATCGATTAATTTCATAATCGATTGGTTGTCGATTAATCGATTCGTTTCGGCCCTACTTAGTAGTGCTGGACTATAAGAAGATTGCCAAGACCCTGAAGCTGAGCTGCAGCACGGGGGCCAAGACCATACAGCGGTTTAACAGGACAGGTTCCACTCAGAAAAAGCCTTGCCATGGTCGACCAAAGAAGTTGACTGCACTTGTTCAGCGTCATATCCAAAAGTTGTTTTTGGGAAATGGACGTATGAGTGCTGCCAGCATTACTGCAGAGGTTGAAGGGGGTCAGCCTGTCAGTGCTCATACCATACACTGCATCAAATTGGTCTGCATGACTGTCATCCCAGAAGGAAGCCCACAAACAGTTTGCTGAAGACAAGATTACCAGAACCATGTCCTATGGTCTGATGAGAACTTATTTGGATCAGATGTTGTCAAGCGTGTGTGGCGGCAACCAGGTGAGGAGTACAAAGACAAGTTTGTCTTGCCTACAGTCAAGCATGGCGATGGGGTGTGTCATGGTCTGGGGCTGCCAGCACTGGGGAGCTACAGTTCATTGAGGGAACCATGAATACACACATGTACTGTGACATACTGAAGCAGAGCATGATCCTTTCCCTTCGAAGACTGGGCTGCAGGGCAATATGCTGACATAACAACCCCAAACACATCTCCAAGACGACCATTGCCTTGCTAAAGAAGCTGAGAGTAAAGCGGATGGACTGGCCAAGCATGTCTCCAGACCTAAACCCTGTTGAGCATCCTCAAATGGAAGGTGGAGGAGTACAATGTCTCCAACATCCACCAGTTCTGTGATGTTGCCATAGAAGAGTGGAAGAGGACTCCAGAGGCAACCTGTGAAGCTCTGGTGAACTCCATGATTGAGAGGGTTAAGGCAGTGCTGGAAAATAATAGCGGCCACACAAAATATTGACACTTTGGGCCCAATTTGGACATTTTCAAGTGTACGCACTTTTGTTGCCAGTGGTTTAGACTTTAATGGCTGTGTGTTGAGTTGTCTTCAGAATTTGTCACATGAAAAGATATAATATTTACAAAAATGTGAGGGGTGTACTCACTTTTCTGAGATACTGTCTATGCCTTCACTCATCTTTGTACATAACCACAAACGTGAATTGCTGGGAAATGTGTCCAGGAATAAATATATGGTAAAGAAAGGATATAAATAATAACACATTTTGTAAGTTTGCCCAATTACAAAAAAATGGAGGGTCTATAATTTGTTTTTATCATAGATGTATTTTAGAAGATAGACACAGAATATAGACCAAAAATCTGCGTACACACGATCATTTTTCGGCTTTAAAAAAAATGTCATTTAAAATGATCGTGTGTGGGCTTCACATCATTTTTCGGCTTCTTTTAGATAAAAGGGATGAACTTTGGTCTTCAAATGAGGTCAGTTTAACCACTTAAAGTGATAATAAAGGTTCCGCTATTATTTAAAAAACAAACATATCATACTTAGTTCCACTGTGCAGTTCGTTTTGCACACAGTGGCCCGATCGTCCTCTTCTGGGGTCCAACGGCTGCTTTCGCGGCTCCTTCCTGCAAGAGGTAACCCCCATCTGGAAAGCTGTCTCCCGAGGGGGTCACCTTGCGGGCGCACTCCCGTGCCATACAATCGGCGTCCATAGACGCCGATTTGTATGACTCGGGCCCCGGCGGCTGCGTCTTTGGATTTGATTGACCGCAGCGGGAGCCAATGGCTGCACTGCTATCACTCATCCAGCGAAGAGCCGACAAGACCTGGGGGAAGGCAACATGGGATCGCGCCCACGGAGATTCGGGCTCAGGTAAGTAAAATGGGAGCTCGGGGGCCGGTGACTGCAAGGTGTTTTTTTTTCACCGTAACCGCTTATATACGTCAGCAGAACGCCATATATACGTCGGCAGAATGGCACGGACAGGCATTATCACCTGTACCTGTACGTGGCCCTTTAAATGCCTGCCGTGTGCGGGCTCGCGATCCTGCTGCCTTCCCCATGAGTCGGACTGCGGGTCCCGCGGATTTGATCCCGCGATCGTCTCACGGAGGTATAGAGCGGGGAGATGCTTGTGGAAACAAGTATCTCCTTGCTCTGCCTCGGCTCCGTGTACTCAGAGCAGAGATCAGTGTCATGTGACAGAGAGCCCATCCCCCCCTACAGTTAAGGCAGGGAACACTTAACCCCTACAGCGCCACCTAGTGGTTAACCCCTTCACTGCCAGTGTCATTTTCACAGTAACCAGTGATTTTTAGCACTGATCGCTGTGAAAATAAAATGGTCCAAAAAATGTGTCAAAAGTGTCTGATGTGTCCGCCATAATGTCCCAGTCACAAAAAAAATCACTGCCATTACTAGTAAAAAAAATAAAAATGGCATAAAACTCTCACCTATTTTGTAAACTATAACTTTTGAGCAAACCAATCAATAAACGCTTATTGCAATTTTTATTTTTCTACCAAAAATATGTAGAATATGTATCGTCCTAAACTGAGGAAAAAACATTTTTTTATATATTTTTGGGGGATATTTATTATAGCAAAAAGTTAAAAATATTGAATTTTTTTTTTTTTCAAAATTGTCGCTCTATTTTTGTTTATAGCGCAAAAAACAAAAACCACAGAGGTGATCAAATACCACCAAAAGAAAGCTCTATTTGTGGGAAAAAAAGGACGTAAATTTTGTTTGGGAGCCACGTTGCACGACCGCGCAATTGTCAGTTAAAGCGACGCAGTGCCAAATCGCAAAAAATGGCCTCGTCTTTGACCACCCAAATGGTCCGGGGCTGAAGCGGTTAATGCATAGGATGCATTAAAGGGGTTGTAAAGGTAAAAAAAAAAAAATTCCCTAAATAGCTTCCTTTACCTTAGTGCAGTCCTCCTTCACTTACCTCATCCTTCCATTTTGCTTTTAAATGTCCTTATTTCTTCTGAGAAATCCTCACTTCCCGTTCTTCTGTCTGTAACTCCACACAGTAATGCAAGGCTTTCTCCCTGGTGTTGAGTGTCATGCTCGCCCCCTCTCTTGGATTACAGAAGAGTCAGGACGCTCTCTACGTTGCAGATAGAGAAAGGAGCTGTGTGTTAGTGGGCGTCCTGACTCCCCCTGTAGTCCAAGAAAGGGGGTGAGAACGACACTCCACACCAGGGAGAAAGCCTCTCATTACTGTGTGGAGTTACAGACAGAAGAACAGGAAGTGAGGATTTCTCAGAAGAAATAAGGACATTTAAAAGCAAAATGGAAGGATGAGGTAAGTGAAGGAGGACTGCACTAAGGTAAATGATGCCATTTAGGAAAACAAAATTGTACCTTTACAACCCCTTTAAGGTGAAACAACGCGAAGGTTTACAACCACTTTAAAGACTGAACCTTTTTTGCCTACAACTTAAAATCAGCATTTTGTTGCTAGAAAATCACTTGTAACCCCCAAACCCCCAAATATATATATATATATATATATATATATATATATATATATATATATATTATGATTTTTAGAAGAGACCCTAGAAAAATAAAATGGCGGTCGTTTTCCTGCATTTGCACTTTCAAAAGCAAATTTTTTGGGGAAAATATACACTTAAATGAATTAAAAAAACTAAACGGTACAGTTAGCTAAATTTTATAATGTGAAAGATGTTACGCCGAGAATTGAGAGAGAATCATTAACTTTATTCTAAGCTAAAAAATTGTGATTCTCATTTTATCAAGAACCGTGCAGCTCTAATGTACACCAAAGCCTGATTCCTTTTTTTTCTTTTTTAGGCTATACAAAAGTAAAGCTCAGCTTCCATGGATGAGAGGAAGATGAAACGGCGGAGTCCCAAATCCTCCACTAGTCACCCTCCTCCACTCATTAATTCCAAGAAGAACTCTGTCCCACTTAGCAAAAGCACTGGGTTCTCAAATGCTGTGCCACAGCCAGCTGCGCAAAAACCAAAGTTGAAAAGGTGATTCTCAACGCTACATTTTGGGCAGATAGCTGTTAAAGGACTAGTCTATCCAAAGCTCATATTCTAGCTATAGGTTGACAATGGTGTTTTGAAGCACCAATCTTCTTCTTGGTGGATTTTGAGTAAACTGACCCTTTAAGATGATTGCATTGTTTTCTCGTAGTATATAAGTAAATATGATCTAATGCCAGCCATAGAGCCAATTTCTTTCCCGCAACCAGTTGCAGGAAAGAAAATCGCTTGATTCCCCCATCAACACAGACAGTGTTGACAGAGGAATCCCTCCCCCACTGAACCATTGTGTTCTCCTGACGTGGGAAGCCAGTCCTGCCGGGAGAACACAGTGATTATTGCTTACGACGATAACAGCCCCTAGCAATAGTCTCATGTAAAATCCGGCAGGCTGGTTATACCCAAGTTGATTGTACCCAAGGTGATTGGTCAATCAGCCTGCCCATACATGGTTTGAATATCTGAGGGTTCAGCAGGGACCGATCCATGTATGGTATGATAGTTTAACCTTAAGGGTGTGCCTGCGATTTGCATGCAAGAATCCCAGTGGGGTTTCCCGTGATCAGCTGCGAGTAAGCAGCCCTATTGAAAGCAACCTGCCAGCTCGCATGTAATCTCTCATGCAGCGAATCATATTCGAGTGATTGGCTGATCAACTTGGGTACATTAAGCCTGCCCATACATATTTTGAATCTCGGACTGTTCCTGCTGGACCATATGAGATTAGAACCATCTATGGCCTGCTTTAACCAGTTAGCAACCGCCCTATAGACGAAATTTGTCTACAAGGCGGTTGCTTAACTCTGGGAGGGCGTCAATGTACGTCCTCCCAGAGTCGCGCTCCCGCGCGCCCTGTGGGGCGCGCACACGGGAGTCTCCGTGACCGCCGGGTCCTCTGGACCCGGCTGATCACGGATCACGGTAAATCGCCGCTGATAGCGGCGATTTACCACGTGATCGCTCCGTCCAATGACGGAGCGATCACTAGTAAACAAACCGGCGTCATGTGATGACGCCGGTTCCTCCCTCTCCTCTCTGTACCGAACGGTACAGTGTGAGAGAGGAGAGGGGAGAGAGCGGAAGCAGCAGCAGCTGCTGCTGCTGCTGCGGGCTGGATCTGTGACACATGTAGTCACAGATCCAGCCATCCATCCATCCCTCCCTGTGCAATACTCTGCAATGCCCCCATACTCTGCAATGCCCCCATACTCTGCAATGCCCCCATACTCTGCAATGCCCCCATACTCTGCAATGCCCCCATACTCTGCAATGCCCCCATACTCTGCAATGCCCCCATACTCTGCAATGCCCCCATACTCTGCAATGCCCCCATACTCTGCAATGCCCCCATACTCTGCAATGCCCCAAAATACTCCGCAAAGCCCCGCAATACTCCGCAATGCCCCGCAATACCCCGCAATACCCCACAATACCCTGCAATACTCCGCAATACCCTGCAATACCACACAATACTCTACAATATACCCCGCAATACCCCGCAATAAAATTATTATTTTTTACAGAATTTTCAGTCTTTTTTCTCTTATAGCGCAAAAAATAAAAAACCCAACGGTGATTAAATACCACCAAAAGAAAGCTCTATTTGTGTGAAAAAAAGGACGAAAATTTCATTTGGGTACAGTGTTGTTTGACTGAGTAATTGTCATTCAAATTGTGAGAGCACCGAAAGCTGAAAATTGGTCTGGTTATTAAGGGGGTTTACGTGCCCAGTGGTCAAGTGGTTAATAAAGGGCAGAAAACCAAATAAAAATGTAACTTGTCTTGCTTCAAATTGTGAATGCCTCCATGCCTCAGAAATTCATAAACAAGGGAGACAATTGCTTGAGATGTCAGGCATTTGATGGCTTTCTTATTATCACTTATTGTTAGCGTCTGTATTTTTGAGATATAAGATTTTATATATAGTACGTATGTTTTGACCATACAGATGACCAGGAGACTAGAATTAGCAATTTATTGTTAGAGTGTGTGCGTTTGTGGCGGTAGACTGATTTTCTGTTTTGTTTTCTGTACCTGAAGAATCATTAAAGAGAAATCAAAATCTCAGGGAGAGAGTAAAGGTGCTTCATCGGCTCCCATTCAGCACTCGTTCCTTACAGATGTGTCAGATGTACAGGAGATGGAGAAGGGACTTCTTAGTCTACTCAATGACTTCCACTCTGGCAAACTTCAAGCTTTTGGTAATGGTTATTTCCCTTTTATAAGAAGACTCTTTATATCTACTGTTGACAGCTTGTTAAATGGATCCTTTACTGGGAGAAAAAAATAGGTCTGCTGTACTATTACTGATGACCTTTTGAAAATGCTATTTGCCTGGCTGCTTCTAATTTCAATATTTTGAGTCACTGACCAAAAGCAAGTATGCAGCTAGTGAAGCCCAAAGTGATGAACGGAAATTTGAGAAATCCTGAGCTGCGTACTTGTTCATGTTCAATGTCTAAGGCAATATAAAAACCTTTTTAATAGCATGTCAGCTGGGAATATATCATTTTCAAAATGAGCGTTAAGCTATGGCAGTCAGCATATTTTTTTTACTATAGGTTTACTTTTAAAGGCCAAGTTCACCTTTGTAAAAAATTTAACTAAATTCACATCTTTTTGCAGATTAAAAAATGTGTATTTTTTTTAATTTTTTTTTTAATTCGGAGCCTGTAAAGCATTGCACCTGCGATCAGCAGATCTCGGGTGGAATCTCAGGCTCCTGCAGACTGTCTGTGTAGCTGAGTGACAGAATTAAAGTGGCTTTAAACCTCAGACATGAATTATAAACAAAGCATATCCCTCCATAGCAGGGATATGCAATTAGCGGACCTCCAGCTTTTGCAGAACTACAATTCCCATGAGGCATAGCAAGACTCTGACAGCCACAAGCATTATGGGACTTGTAGTTTTGAAACAGCTGGAGGGCCGCTTATTGCATATTCCTGCTCTATAGTATGTACTAGTCTCAATTAAGAGCACTAAGTGTAATTTCTCTCTGCTGCCCCCTTCCTCTACTATCAGCATGAATCACCTCTGACAGGTTTTCCGGACACCAAGAAAAAAAAAAGTAACTGGGGAGGAAGCCCCAGCTGATTGACCACCTCAGCTTGAATGGGGTCTGTCTTACCTCCAATCAGCTCTCTTCACTGAGCTCTGAAGTGTCTAATTTCAGCTCTCTGCCCTTTTTTTTCCTGAACTCTCAGACAAGCTTTATAATTCTGGACTTTTAATGGACATAGAGAAGACTGTAGATTAATAGGTACAACGTATGTAGGAGGATTTATTTCATCTTTGTTACCTGAGGTCAGTAATTTCACTAGATATATGTAAGGGATTACAATCAATTTATCCACTTCCTGCCCAGCCTATTGTCAAATGATGGCTGGGTGGACCATCATATGATGTCTTCTAGGAATGCACAGATCCCTGTATCGGGCTGCTGCCAGTTCCATGTGATTGCTGTGACCAATCGCAGCAGATCACATGACCGTTGTAAACAATTGATGGCTTCCTTTCATGACGTTCAGCATGTACAATAGTATTGCTATCTGTTAATGGTTAAAATAATCACATTGTACAGACGAGGCCTATCACAGCTCATCTGTACCATGTGATTAGCGGTGGCTAATCACAACAATACACACTGAATGATTCCAATTTTTATTTAGTAGAAATGTGAAAGTCACTGTTATAGGCAATCAAAAAAAAAATCCTGATCACATTCCCAGAGTAGTTTAATGTTACTGTGGTAACACTGTATTGCTCTTCTCACAGTATGTTAAAAAAATATTGTAATAAAAAAGAAGAAAAATTAAAAAAATTGATAGATATGACATTTCTTATATGCTGTCACCAGTGTCCCTGATCACAACCACATTTGTGGAACAAAAAGGTAAACAGGACATTGGATTGTATCAATTCAAGGCACCATCTGTACACAATGGACACCAGCCAACATGTTAAAATGGCTCGTTTTTGCATGTGGGCTTGTGTGAACGGTAGTGTTTTTTTTTTTAATGTCATAGCAACCTTATTCTATGAAAGATGGATATATTTAGTAGCTTTCTGTTATATATATTTTAATTGTCTTTATTACATTTCATGAACATAATTGTACATGCTCGTTCTAGTAGGCATCTTCATATCAGGGAATGTAACTAGCATTGGCTGACAGAAATGTGGAAGCTGCCATTGCAAATTTGAATTGCAAAGCTGCAGCTAGAGGTACCATATTCCTGATCCTTATTATGTTTTTTAAGGTTATCTGTGCTCTCCTATATAGTTTACCATTTTGTAAGGCAATGCCCACAGGGGTTGGCGGTGGAGGTGATGGGGTGGGAATGATAGTTGCAGGTCTTCTCTCTATAACCTATACCTCATCTGACACTGGTCGGTGCTTTTTGCAACGGTCTGTCAAATGGAGTTTATGGTGTGTGTATATATATATATAATGGATGCCTAAAGCTAACCTGTGCTTTACTCACTCAAGCCAAAGCATCAGGTTTGCCCTAATACCCCCTCCCTTGCAGTATATACTTCTTTTTCACTCCCCTGCTGTTTCCTTCAGGCCTTACTCCACCTCTATTAATTATCCTCTGTGTGAAAGACTAACTCAAGGATCTCCGCACCAAAATGTACTTTATTTTTATACATATATGCTACAAATCTCACTAATAATATTTCAAACTGCTGATTCTATAGGCCATGAATGTTCAATTGAACAGATGGAACATGTTCGTGGATTGCAGGAGAAGCTGGCTCGTCTTCACCTAGAGCTATATGGTGAATTGGAGGAAATGACAGAAGACAAGCGCAAAATTGCTAGTGATTCCAACCTTGACCGACTTCTTTTTGATGTATGTTTTTCTAAAAATGTATTTTGTGTTATTAAATTACCAGCATCTTTATTAAAGGAGAACAGAACTGTGAAAAACTCTGCCCAAAAAAAGGCAGGTAGAGGGGTAAAAGACTAGTTTTCTGTATGGCTTGTAGGCTCCCATCAGCTGTTTTTTCTCCAGTACTGACTTTCCATGCCATGTCCTGCACTGTATTTTTGTGTGGAAGCATCCATCTTGGTAGAGGAGAAGGGCTTTGCTTTCTCCAGTCAATAGTCCCCAGCAAAGAGAACAGTGAGCAGCACAGTTATGACATCACCAAATTTCAGTACACATCTCAAACTGGCAGTCTGAGGCAGAAGTGCCATAGATCTTACTTTACAAATATACTGGAGGGATTGGAGGCACAGGAAATGTCCAGGTACCCTTGCATACCGAGTGGTGCTGTTATTTTCAGAAAGAATTAAAGACAGGTGTACATTTTTTTTCTTTTTACTTATTCACAATTAACATTTCTAAATTTCCCCCACTGTCAGAATATAATGTCTCAGCAGAGGGAAATCCCCCATCTTCTTTGCTTTTGTGGTTGAAGGAATCCGTTGGTTTAACAAAACAAGATCTCACTCGTGTTTTTTTTTTTATTTATTTTTTTATTATTTAAAGTCCACCCTGTAGCTGTTATATAGCAGACTGAGACGGTCCTATCCTTGACAGGCCATAATATACAATCACTGGATAACTCGGCAGTGTAACATTATGGCATGGGATGTACACCAGAACAAACACTGAAAATTTTCTGTTATGTTTTGGGTCTTTAAGAAATAGCAGCAGATGAATCGGCCTTACTGGCATGCATTAGAAAATGGTGGATGGACTTAATTTGAAACTTGAGGAAAATAAAAATTGACATATATGATGCAGTCCATCACTAGCATTAACGCAGCAGGTTAATACTTTAGGTTCACACCCAACCATTGAGGTGCAATGTGTTAAAGTATGCACGTTTAAAAAAAAAAAATGGGCTGGCGTGGACTTCAGCAACCCAGATATCGGGCCTGTACTTTTGTGATAGCACACTGCACTGCAATGCACTTTTGTGCTGTGTTGTGGTACTGTGCAGCGCACCTCTGTGGGCAAGATGCATCGGGGAGCATGGGGGCCTAAAGCAGTTCTAACAACATCCTTTTTTTAATATATATATATATATATATATATATATATGTCAGCTTGGCCTTGCATGTAGGTGTGGGGAAGACTTCAAAGAGGAGCTCCAGTCCCCTCCACCCAAAAATGAAAAGTCAGCAGCTACAAATACTGTAGCTGCTGACTTTTAATATAGAGACACTCACCTGCCCCTGGATCCAGTGCCGATTCTTCAGTCGGCTTCAGGTCTGGGTGACGGAATCTCGACTAAAGCCGGTACACATGGGCCAATTGTCGGGAGACCACAGCTGGTTAAAAAAAAAAAAAAACATCCGACGTTCATCATCCCATGTGTATGTCTGTTTGACCGACAGAAGCGGGCCTTGCATGCTGGAAAACCAGCAGCCCACCGACTCCCTATCAGCACTTTCAACCAATGGTAGAGAGGGCTGATCGGAGATCTGGCGTAGGGGCCATCCCCCTATCAGAACACAACAGCTCAGCGGGGGGGAAGACGTTGCATGGTTAGTACAGTGGCTCGAACCATCAGTTTTTTTTTTTTTCGTTCAACCCGCAGTGTGTACCTGGCTTAAGGTAAACCGCCAGTGAAGCCTGGCTTCACAGCCAGCTTCCAATTGCACATGGTCCTGCAGTCTTCTGGGAACTGTGTGTCCCAGAAGGCTGGGGGGCTGAATTTCCGGTTAGATCGCCATGGCAATCCGGACGGAAGTGAGGGAGCTGTCAAAATCGGGTGCCCACCCCCCAAAAAAAGTGCCAAATGGAGCGGGGAGGAGGTGGAAGAGCAGAAATTCCCCTTGAAAACTGTATTCATATACAATACTGTTATTATAGATATTAATCGCATGTGGGTTACCAGGATGCAAAAAAGTCCCTAGTTTAGTTTATTTCAAGTATTTATTTTTATTTGACATTTAACTATCTCTTTTCTTTATTTGTAGCTTGAAGAGCTGAATTCATCTATGTATCCTTTAACACTTTTGCTGTCAGAGCTGTTTTTGTGTTTTCTGTTTTTTTAGCGCACAAATATCCTTGTAGGCCTAATAAATACCCCATAACATGCCATTTTTTTTTCTGAATCCAGAGACTCTGGAGAGTAAAATGTCAGTAGTTCCATGTTTGTCTGACAATATTGGCAAAATCGTTTATCAATGGCAACATTTCAGTAAAAAAATACACAGAAGGTACTTTTAAGACACACGTATGCAATTTATTACCCATGATTTGGTAAAATATAAAACCCGAGGTTGTGCTGAGAAAATACCTGACATGTAAAGTCTTAAAATTGTATGCACCTGTGAAATGGCAACAATCTTCAGTACCCTAAAATTTCTATAGGGAACTGTTTAAAAGCCCCTACAGGAAACAAGTTTAGAGTTAACCATGAATAATGGCTCTAGAATTATTACTAGTGATCTGTAATATGTAGTGCGACCAATGTTTACGTGCATGGACACCCTGACACTCCAACACATGTTTATATTCGTATGTGGGTTTGAGGGGTTCAGAATTGAAAAAACTGATATTTTTTTTTTTCACCTGTTCTCCATTGGAGCTAATGGAGCGTAGATTACATTCCATTAGCTTCTTCTCTGGCCAAATTGGCTAGGGAAATGACCGCTGAATCCAAATGTGATGTAATAAAATATTTGTTGCTTCCTTCCTAGATGGGGGAGATGTTATCCAGTCTCCCTCAGCCCTACCTGGCAGCACCCGCCATGCCAGTTCTGGGTCCGCAGGTGAGACAGCAGAGCTTGGAAAACAAGCCGTAGGACTAATGTATTAGGGTTACATGGAAGTGATTGGGTGACTGTACCTGACAGTTGGCTAATCAGATTTACATGAATGCTACAGCAGCTGGTATCGTGTGTAAAATCCCTCTCTGCTGCTGGCATATGCCATAGGCCAGTGGCAGCTGAAGGGGTTTATAATGCTTATTTATGTAGTTTATGTACTTTAGAGGTCCTTCTTAGAAGATGCAGGGAAAATGTGTGTGTTAAAAGGAACTTCATTCCTATAAATTACAAATGCAGTCTAGAAATGGATGCTTATAGATAATTGCAAGCTTTTAATTCTTTGTGCACTTTATTTTTCTTTTCATCCCTATTCTTCTCACACTGGCCAATAAGGGCAGACAAATCCATCTCTTTTTACTTTCTGGAACTCTGGGCCCGCCACAGCCCACAACAGTAAAAATCAGTGTTTATCTGCAATAAAGCATGCTTGTTATACTCACTGTGAAAGTTAAGGGGTTAATCCTCTGCATTGTGTAAAAAGGTTGTTTGATCCTGTCTTCTCTGATCCTCCCCTTCTTCTGCTGTTCCTAATCCATCTCCAGGTAAGACAGCCTTTGGAGTTGCTCTGCATATGCCTAGTTTGGTGTGTATTGATGGAGAGGTGTTGTGTTTTTTTTCCTCTTTGGCCCAGTGCTGATCACATGCACCCTCCCAATCAGCACTGTCCAGACAGAGGGTTAGGGGTCCTGCCGCCTCATAGGACAGTAGGAGGAAAATGGAAACTCCTCCTACAAGCTTTAACCAGACACTGATAAAAGTTACAAGACTTCTATATATTACTGATGAGAAAAGGTATTAAGCAGTTTATATTTAATAAACAATTGCACTTCCATGTCCTGTGTACTGAGAGACTAGATATAGTGAATGCAGGGTCCTGGGTTTAGTAACACTTTAAAATTGCAACCACCATGAAGCAAAGCATCAAAACCGTGGCATGTGTACAGCCCTCCTTTTCCTGCCCCTGGCCACCAGTGTGAAACACCCCTTAGTAATTTATTGACAAAAGCCGCAAAGTCTTCTTCCCTATAGAAATGGAGGAGTCTTGGAATATCTCACCAAAATGAAACTCCTATTGCAATGGATGCCAAAGATTATGATGTCTTGAATTATTTGACAATTTTAAAAAGTTGCTGCAGTTTGAATTTCAAAGAAAATTTGGAAAAATGTAAGTAAAAAACTGTAACAATTGTGTGTTTTTCTCTTTTTTTTGTGGAGATTTTCTTTAACAGCATGGTTCACAGACAAAAGCTTCACTTAGCAGATGTTCAGGATATCCCCAAAACAACAACAAACTGAAGAAACACCAACATCTCCTGTTATGTGTTTTTTCTTTTTCTAAACTATATTATTTTTTTTTCTTTGTCTGCTAACAGTATTCTAAACAATTTGTAATCTTGAGCTTCTTTATTATGTGATATGTTTACTTCTTCTATACCTCATACTTTCACATTTGTGAATGAAATGAATGTTTTTTTGATGCTTCCATTCCCAGGCTGAAGAATTATGTGGGGTGTGTGCAGTAACCTGAGCCTGTTTCTGTGATCCATTTGTAGCCAAGGTGTCAGTAAGGGTGTCTGCTGACATAAGAGACGCTTTGCCAGATGCAGTTGTTCTGGGTGGGTTAAGGAGATGATTATTTGTTGTAAGCATTCCTTTGCCCTGATTCCTCAAGCTGCACTATCACTTAAGTGTTAAATAGTGCTCAACGTGGTAATAAACCCCAAAGTATAAATGTAATTTATTGCAGCTTACCAATCCTTACATGTGGTGGCTGCATTTGTTTTCTTTTTTTTGGTTTGTCGGGCCAGTAACATGCTTTCTGTCATAAGGTGTCTCTATGCTACTGGAGGAGATCGGACCAGTAACACGCTTTCTGTCATGAGGTGTCTCTATGCTACTGGAGGAGATCGGGCCAGTAACATGCTTTCTGTCATAGGGTGTCTCTATGCTACTGGAGGAGATCAGGCCAGTAACATGCTTTCTGTCATAGGGTGTCTCTATGCTACTGGAGGAGATCGGACCAGTAACACGCTTTCTGTCATGAGGTGTCTCTATGCTACTGGAGGAGATCGGGCCAGTAACATGCTTTCTGTCATAGGGTGTCTCTATGCTACTGGAGGAGATCGGACCAGTAACACGCTTTCTGTCATGAGGTGTCTCTATGCTACTGGAGGAGATCGGGCCAGTAACATGCTTTCTGTCATAGGGTGTCTCTATGCTACTGGAGGAGATCGGGCCAGTAACATGCTTTCTGTCATAGGGTGTCTCTATGCTACTGGAGGAGATCGGGCCAGTAACATGCTTTCTGTCATAGGGTGTCTCTATGCTACTGGAGGAGATCGGACCAGTAACACGCTTTCTGTCATGAGGTGTCTCTATGCTACTGGAGGAGATCGGGCCAGTAACATGCTTTCTGTCATAGGGTGTCTCTATGCTACTGGAGGAGATCAGGCCAGTAACATGCTTTCTGTCATAGGGTGTCTCTATGCTACTGGAGGAGATCGGGCCAGTAACATGCTTTCTGTCATAGGGTGTCTCTATGCTACTGGAGGAGATCGGGCCAGTAACATGCTTTCTGTCATAGGGTGTCTCTATGCTACTGGAGGAGATCGGGCCAGTAACATGCTTTCTGTCATAGGGTGTCTCTATGCTACTGGAGGAGATCGGGCCAGTAACATGCTTTCTGTCATAAGGTGTCTCTATGCTACTGGAGGAGATCGGGCCAGTAACATGCTTTCTGTCATAGGGTGTCTCTATGCTACTGGAGGAGATCGGGCCAGTAACATGCTTTCTGTCATAGGGTGTCTCTATGCTACTGGAGGAGATCGGGCCAGTAACATGCTTTCTGTCATAGGGTGTCTCTATGCTACTGGAGGAGATCGGGCCAGTAACATGCTTTCTGTCATAGGGTGTCTCTATGCTACTGGAGGAGATCGGGCCAGTAACATGCTTTCTGTCATAGGGTGTCTCTATGCTACTGGAGGATCAATGGAAATGCCTTTGGACAGCAACATTGTCAATCTGGGGAGAGTATAGTGTTGGATGCACTAGCAGATTTAGATGGACTTCCGGAAATTCTTTTTTTTAAACAGCTACATTTTCCCCTTTAGGATAAAGGTTTTACATAAAAAAAAAATGATTTGTCTCAACCCTCTGACACTTTTGTGGGACAGCTTGGTCTTCTAAAGGAAGCTGAAAAATAACAGATTTACTTTTAGGATTAACAGGTGAAAAATGCAGCCATTACATCTAAGAATTGGTAAGATGCAATATAATACATTTTTGTCTTTGGGTAAAAAACATTTAAAGGTATACCAAAATTCCATACAGTAAAATTGGTTGAGAGGCTGCTTTAGCATGCCCACAGTGCACTTTATGGCATCTTAAATGCTGTATATATTTAGCACGATGAATTGGGACTCTTGACCCATTTTGGGGGAAGGTCGGTCGGTCTGCCAGCTTGGCTTTTCCTACTGTTGCTCTCCAAAACAGATCAGCGCTGAGGTAAACTGGCAGAGTGCTCACCTGCCTCCTCTATCAGCACAAACTTGAACATCAACCATAGTGAATGTGCATTGATCATTTATAAGTAAATAGGTTTTGGGGCCAGCCTGTGCCATCTTGTATCTGTAGCTACCTTTTAAGCTGGGTACACACTGCAGTTTTTTTTTTTCATGCAACCTGCCGGTCAGAGCCACTTTACTAATCGTGCAAGGCTAATTCAGCGATCTCCCCCACTGAGCTCTCCGATCAGCGCTTTCTCCCATTGGCTGAGATCGCTGATCGGGAGTTAGTCGGCTGCTGGTTTTCCAGCATGCATATCCGACAGGAGCCGGACGAATAGCCAGCTTCTATTGGACAAACCGACATACACACGGGCTGAATGATGGCCAGTTTATTTTATCTGAACCGGTCGTTGTCTCCCGACATTTGGCCTGTGTGTAGGGGGCTTTAGGTTCACAAGCCCTGGTGAAGGTGTGGGTGCATGGCATTTCATAATCACATCAATCCTCATTCATTGAAGTGTCTTAAGGTTCATTTATGTTGTTGATGGGATTCCTTTGTCCCTCTGATAGTGTGCTATGAGTTAATAAATTTGCTATAGGCAAAAGAGCTTGCTTTTAAGGCACTGAAATTATAAATCGCACTTAGCATGACTATGTAATCACAATATAGATTTTTGTTGGCAGAAAGGTTAGTCTGGTTAAAAACATGACTACTTTTTATTGCTGCTTCTATAGGATTGGGAAGTGGGGTTAAACAAATGTTTTTGAAATAAGAACTCTTGATTAACAAGAATGTAGATGATTGTTTTAAAATGTGAAGCTGTTAAAATCATATGAACTATATAACCTTATTACTTAAGCCGTCCATAGATGGAGTGATTTTCTTTCCTGCAGGCTCGGATTGCAGGAAAAAAATTTGCTAGATTCCCCCATGAACACAATCAGCGTTGATGGGGGAATCCCTCCCGCAGAGCCATTGTGTTCTCCCAGCGGCGGGAGTCATCCCAGTCGGGAGAACACAAAGCGATTATTGCCAGCGGCTATAGCCGCTGGCAATAATTGCATGAAGAATCTGACAAGCTGCTTGTACCAAAGTTGATCAGTCGGTCAACTTGGGTACAATCAGCCTGCCCATACATGGTTGGATTCGAACAGTCTATGGCTGGCCTTTTGACTTGTATCTCTAGGCAAATCATGTTTTAGTTTTGAATATAGTGGGGAAGGAAAGGGTTAAATCTTTTTAGCTTCTATTAAGGCGTTGCTGCTGTTGATGAGATTTTCTTTCTCTTCCTGTGCTGGTGACAATGTTTTTCCAGAGCAGGAAGTAAGAAAAAATCTCAGCAAGGTCCGAGAACCCCCCCATCCACACACACACACACCTTTTCCTTTTTTTAAAAGGAATGTGGTAAAGCTCGAACCCCTGTATAGTGTAGTTTTTGTTTCCTGTTGCAGATTTTTCCTCCCTTTCTGTCTGGTGACAACATTGCGACTGGGAAGTGAAAATAAATCTCCTAAACAGGGCCTCAAATATGTATCAGACGGAAGTTAATCACTCTAAAGCTGAAAGAATTAACTGGTGTCACATTTTTGAAATTGTATTGACTCTTGGAAGCTGATTTTTTCCCCCCCCCTGTTTTCAAATATGACCTATCTAATCATTTCTTTTTTATCTTTAAATTCTTCCCTCTGTCTGGCATTATAGGTATGGGGGCATCCGTGCGGGCTCGCTCCCAAGCTGCTCTGTCTGCTCACTCAGCACAGCATTTGATTGGCAGCAGTGGGAGCCAATGGCTCCCGCTGCTATCAATCTGCCCAGGGAGGAGAGACAGCAGCGAGAGCCGCTACTCTCATGTACATCACTGGATCAGATCGAGCTCAGGTAAGAATAAAGGGGGGGGGGGGGACTGGGGGAGATCCTGCAGAACAGAACGTTTTTCACCTTAACGCATAGAATGCATTAAAGTGAGAAAAAAAACTTAAGGCTTTAGAACCACTTAAAGGTTCTTCAGTTATTTATTATGCCGGTTTTAGTAGATTGTGTCTAACAAAGTTCTTTAGCCTGCCAGAGCAATAATAATGCTTGAAAAGTGAGACAACTTGGGTCTACCATTCCTCTGAAAAATAAAATGCATAAACTTGTCTAAAATGCTCAGTATTTGTTGTGCAAATATCTACTGTATTTCTCGTTCTAACATGTGAATACTCTCAGTGATCAAAACTTGATGCTTATATTGTTCAAATGATGCTTGTACTGTTTGATCCAGTTGGGTTATGCCATTATGTGTTTACTCCTTTACTATTTTATTGATCTATTTTTTTTTTTTTTCGACAATCAAAGATCTACTGAATTTGCTCTGTGTGTGTGTGCGTCTTTTGTTCGTTATTTGTATGAATGGGCTGTTTGTTTTTATACAAAGAGCAAGATACTCATTGTGTATATAACTTGTACATGCAAGCTGAAATTATATTTTTATGTCATTGCTTCAAACTCCTTATGGCGAGAGAGATTTTTGTGGCAATATTTAAATACATATTGGTGGTTGCATGATTAAATGACTTACATTTGTGTTCACAACCAAATAAACGCCTATTGCATATTTACCTTTTTTCAGTATACATTCTTTTGTGTGCAAGCATCAGTTTATGTCCTAGGATGCAAAAAAAAACATCAGTCTGCATAAACTAAAAAAAAAAGAGACTTTGCATAGCAATTTTTGCTCGCTCATCCCCACCCCCTTTCCTGAACGACAGGGCTGGTGCTCGGATAAGAATCTGGTATGGATTTTGGGGGGCCCCTCATGTCGTTTTTTCGGCGTGGGGGCTCCCCTTAAAATCCATACCAGACCAAAAAATGGCGTGGAGTTCCCCTTCATGCACAAGTTGTGTACAAGTTGCATGCCAAAGTCAGATCTGTTAGTACGGAATCCGACTTCAGAAAAAAGTAGTGCAGGAACTACTTTGAAGTCGGCACGACTTAGTCATGCCAGTATGAATGGTAGTCCTTCAAAATCATGAAGAATGACTTGTCATACGATTTTTACCATCCAAAATTGTGGTACAAGTCGTATAAGTGTGAAAGGGGACTTAGTAACATTTTACACCCGTATTCAGGGTGTAACATATACAGTGGGGAAAATTTAATTATTTGATCCCCTGCAGATTTTGTAAGTTTGCCACTTGCAAAGAAATCAAATAATAGTCTTCTAGGAGTGTTGATGCACTTCCGCAAAGCATCAATCGCCATAATGGCAGACCTTCAATAGATGTTTTGCGGTTTCCTTGTACGAGAAGATACCAGAAATTATCTAAGGTTCCTGTGGTACAGGAACAACGACGTGAATGACGAAGTCATACAATATAGAATAAAAGTACTCTTGTCAGAATGCACGTTCCAGCAAACAGAAAAATTCCTCTGAAAGAACTCTTGGGCACAAGCTAAAACTGATTCCCTTTTTATGCTTGTAAGAATTGGGCACTGGCTAATAGATATGTGTGAACTAACGCGCAAACACAAGCCGTCGCGCATCAATATGCGCGCCGGCTCTTGTGTGCACCTGTGACAGATGCTAGCGCCAGACTATTTAAACCAATTGAGTGCTCAGATTCAATGCTGGCTTGTCCAGTGACCATTCTTCTGTCTGCTCCAGTTCCGCTGATCGGTTCCAGACCCAGCTCGCTTCCTGACTACGTTTCCTGTCTGTGACCTGTAACCAATTCTTCAAGTCTGTGTATGACCCAGCCTGCTTAACCCTGCTACCCTGCCTCCTGTCACCAGCACCAGCTGCCTGCCTAACTGTCTACCCGCTGAAGCCATCTGACAACTTGTAAACAGAGGGACTCCCGCGCTGTCAGAAAGCTAAGCTAGGGGGCACTGCTACAGACACCTGGTGAACTGTCCTAGCCAGAAAAATGTGTCAATGAATAAATAATGATGTCTGTGCTGTGTGACTCAAAGGGGTGAAAGGGACGGTGCGACTGATGGGCGCACTAGTAATGTAAAACACAATGAACCTGTGAAATACACAATATTAAACAATACTAAAAGAACATCAAAAAATCTTCAAATTACATACATTGTGAATAAAAAAACATACGTGAAATAATGACATACGTGAAAAAAATAAATCAAACGTGACTTATAAAATGACAGATGGGATAAAGTATATGAGCCAGAAATATGGCAGACAACTGAAATGAATTATACAGAAAGTCTCTATGTGGTGATCCCAATGCCAGGTACAAGTGTTGAAAGGAGAGAAAATCTTCAGTGCAAACACCTCTTGTGCTTCCTAGCAGCTCACCTCACAGCTGTAGCACGGACAGCCCAAATGATCCTCAAACATACACTCAGTGGATGGTGCGATAAGCTAGTATGTAGCTAAAGTACTCAGATCCAGATGTCACATGTGGGAAAACAGCAAGGGAATATATAGCGTAACTCTGTGAGGACAATACTGTGATCAATACAAATCGCACAGCAATGCACTCTCCTGATAAAGTCACGTGATGACGATACGCGTCGGGATTGGAGCACTAGATTAAGTATGTCATTATATCACGTATGTTATTTTTTTTATTCACAATGTATGGATTTTGAAGATATTTTGATATTCTTTTAGTATTGTTTTATATTGTGTATTTCACAGGTTCATTGTGTTTCACATTACTAGTGTGCCCATCAGTCGCATCGTCCCTTTCACCCCCTTGAGTCACACAGCGCAGACATCATTATTTATTCATCTGACAACTTCACCTGCCCAGCAAGGACATTTGCCCTGCTGCTAGCAAGACTTCCTGGCACTCGTGCGACTCTAACTCTAACAGCCCATCCCCTGCAATTGTCGCCTAAAGAAGAGTATGTGAAAGGCTAGGAGTTTAGTCTAAATAGACTTTTATGTGGATGATGGGTTGAAATCGGTACCCACCGAAGAAGCCATAGACCTACTCAAATGAACGCAAGCGATGCTAGCAACGACCAATTTAAGGTTGCATAAAATGGCATCCAATAGCGCTACAGTACTGAAGGCATTTCCTACAGACGATCACGCAAGCGACCTAAAGAATCTGGATCTGTAGATCGACAACCCCACACTATGCTGCAAAAGAGGTGTAAGTTGGAATCTCAAAATGGACACATTCACTTTCCAGATGTCCATCGAGGAAAAACCCTACACTGAACGGGGTTTCTGTCCACAGTCGACCGTCTTTACGACCTGCTGGGATTCACAATTCAAGGCAAGTCACTTCTCCAGAGAATTGTCCTTCGAGAAATGGGACTGGGACTCCCCATTGCCTCCAGAACGCCGAAAAGAATGGGAAATGTGGAAGGTTTCTTTGAAGACCCTTGTACAATGTTAGATTCCACACCGCTACTTGCCGACATCTCTCGCCGCTGTACACAGCAAATAACTGTGTATTCCTGGATGCCTCAACCAAGGCATGGCAGCGGTGGCCTACTTAAGAACTAAAGATGCAAGTGGACACATGGCAGCAGCTAGCTGCCATAACCCCAGTATCCTCTTCAGTAGGCGGTCTGGTTTCTTATAATAGTGGACTCTGTGGCGGATTCACCGCAAGATCACTTTTATCAGCGGCTGGAGAGGGGGCCCCCTCCACCGCTTACCGGAGCCGAGGGGAAAATGGCCCCCACCCTTCTCCATACCATCGCAGGGCTGAAGTGGCGTCAAAACGTCACTTCCGTCCATAACTGTTAAAGGGCCATTTTGTCATTTAAAAAATATAATAAAATGTAATTTTTGTATTTTTTTTATTGCATTTTAGTGTAAATATGAGATCTGAGGTCTTTTTGACCCCAGATCTCATGTTTAAGAGGTCCTGTCATGCTTTTTTTCTATTACAAGGGATGTTTACATTCCTTGTAATAGGAATAAAAGTGACACAATTTATTTAAAAAAAATAAAAAGTAAAATTAAATAAGAAAAATGTATTTGATTATTTTAAACGTGCCCCATCCCACCTAGCTTGTGTGCAAAAGTGAACGCATATGTGAGTAGCACCCGCATATGAAAACGGTGTTCAAACCACACACATGTGAGGTATCGCCACGATTGGTAGAGCAAGAGCAATAATTCTAGTCCTAGACCTCCTCTGTAACTCAAAACATGCAACCTGCAATTTTTAGACGTTGCTTATGGAGATTTTTAAGGGCAAATGTTTTTCGCCATTCCACGAGCAGGCGCAATTTTGAAGCGTGACATGTTGAGTATCGATTTACTCGGCATAACATTTATCTTTCACAACATAAAAAAAAATTGCGCTAACTTTATTGTTGTCTTATTTTTTAATTAAAATGTTTTTATTTTTTCCCCCAAAAAAGTGCGCTTGTAAGACCACTACGCAAATACGGTGTGACAGAAAGTATTGCAACTACCGCCATTTTTTTTCTCTAGGGTGTTAGAACCCCCAAACATTATATACTTTTTTTTTCTAAATAATTTTTTAGCAACATTTTTTTTTAAACTCGTAAACAACAAATTTCCGAGTCCTTAAGTGGTTAATGGCCAAAGCGGACTATAACAAAGAAAAGGACTGAACACCCATTCTGGGAATCTTCAAAGATATTGTGGCGCACTCAACCATCCTGAACAGTGCACCCCGCTGGCGTCAATTGCTGGGAGGGACTGGAGACAAAGGTGCCTAATTGATATCATATTTTTATTTCTCTTTTTGGTACTTTTTTTTGTTTTCACATATGTACTACATAGTTAGTAATAGTGGTAGCATGGAACAAGAGTCCCTAGTTTGTTGGCCCGCCTCCTTTTTTGCAGTGTTTACTTTCTGATCTACTAGAGTCTGATTGCCATTGTAACCTTTCAATTCTCTTGTAGGGAGAATGGATTAGCCTGCTCTCCCTGTCTAAATTCATTAGTTAGTTTCTCCCTGTTCCCTTTACTGATTAACCCACACCCCTGTTCCTTTTACTCGTGGGAGGCTATGCAAGTACATCCTGACAAGTCTTACATTAGAATTCTGTTTTTTTTACCTCCTTCCTGGATAAGCATTCAACATAGAGAGATTCTCTCTCAACCTCCTACATCTATAAACTGTGTTATTTTAAAAATAAAAAGTTAAGAAGGTTAAAGGGGTTGTAAAGGTTTTTTTTTTCTAAATGGGTTCCTTTTAAGCTAGTCCATTGTTGGTTCACTTACCTTTTCCTTTGATTTCCCTTCTAAATGTTTTTTTTTTTTCTTTGTCTGAATTTCTCACTTCCTGTTTCTGCCTCATCATCCGAGCTGTTCCGACTGACTAACCCCCAGCCAGAACAGGAAGACATTTAGAAGGGAAATCAAATGAAAATATAAGTGAACTAGCTTAAAGGAACCTATTTAGAAAATGAAAAACAAACCTTTACAACCCCTTTAAAGGACTTTGTTGTGCTTTTGACCGGAAGGAGATTTAAGCTATCTGGCCGCCTTCATATCCTCGCATATGACACTAGGGTGACAGAATATTTCTCATCCAAGATTTTACAATACATGGCCCCATCTATTGATCCCCTCAATGTGGCAAAGTTGGTCTTTACCTTTTTCCAGAGAAATGGCCCCAAAGCATCTTGTTTTCACCTCCATACTTGACTGTGGGGAAGGTGTTCTTAGGGTCATAGTCAGCCTTGTTCTTCCTCCAGACATGCTGAGTCCCCCTCCTCAAAAAGGCACATGTACAGTCATGCCAATGAACATTTAAATGATTCAGAGAAGGATTGGGAGAAAGTGCTGTGGTCATATGAGACCAAAATTGAGCTCTTTGGCATTAACTCAACTCGATGTTTGGAGGACGAAAAATGCTCACTATGACCCTAAGAACACCATCCCTACAGTCAAGCACCGAGGTGGAAACATGATGCTTTGGGGTTGTTTCTCTGCTAAAGGTACAGGCTGACTTTGCCACATTGAGGGACCAATAGACGGGGGCCATGTATTGTAAAATCTTGGATGAGAACCTTCTTTCCTCAGCCAGAACACTGAAGATGTGTTATGGATGGGTCTTCCAGCATGACAATGACCCAAAATATACCGACAAGGCAACAAAGAAGTGTCTCAAGAAGAAGCACATTAAGGTCATGGAGTGACCTAGTCCGTCTCCAGATTTTAATACTATAGAAAATGTATGGAGGGAGCCATACCCTAAGGATTTAGAGAAGACCTGAAAAGAAGAGTGAACCAAAATCCCTCTTGATGTGTGGAAACCTGGTCACCAAATGTCTTACCTCTGTGCTTGCCAACAAGGGTTTCTCCACCAAATACAAAGTCATGTTTTGCTTGAGGATCAAATACTTATTTAACTCACTGAACTGCAACTTCATTTATAGCATTTGTTTTATGTGTTTCTTCTGGATTTTTGGTTGATATTCTATCTCTATCATTTAAAAAACACCAATTATAAAAATTATAGACCCATTTCTTTTGTAAGTGGGCAAACCTACAAAATCTGCAGGGGATCAAATAATCATTTTTCCCACTGTAACATGTTACTGATGCAGCAGCCCCCACACCCCCGAGTCCCCGTTGTGACAGTGGGCTAGGGATATTCTCTCTGCACCCACTGTTACAAATTTAAAAGAGGGGATTTCCATTTGACGCTGATCCAGTTTTGGTGTGGAACAAAAATCCGAAGCTTATTGCACCATTTTCTCAAGTGTCAAAGAATACCGAATTGGCATTTTAAGGATATGTGGGGCATTGAGGGATCCAATGGATAAGAGGATATATTTCCTACTAAATACATGGATTACTGGCTGACTCAGCTGAAAGCATATATTGGAGCTGGTACCCCAAATTAACTGACTTTTGCCTCCTTTCCCACGCTTTTGCAGGTAGTAGGGTTTA
The DNA here is from genome assembly GCF_905171775.1 of Rana temporaria. NCBI lineage: Eukaryota > Metazoa > Chordata > Amphibia > Anura > Ranidae > Rana > Rana temporaria. Next base: position 300,159,280 of record NC_053492.1, read on the forward strand.
TTTCTGATGCATCTGCAGAATCTATTCGGATATCGGCAATGTTTTCAGCTTTCGTTAATTCTACTCATAGGGAACTATGGCTGAAGACCTGACGGGGTAATTCAGCATCAAAAAGTTACATTGTGCAGAATCCCATTTTCTGGTGACAACATTGTCATGAGGTGAAACAGGGTACCCGGAGCAGTCACTGGGGGAGGTAGCTGTTAAAATAGACAACTGAACAATGCCGAAGGCTAATAGGGGACTGGAAGAATGTTAATGAATATATATCATAGTATAGAAATAAAGAGAGGAAAAGAAAGAGAAATAGGAAAAATAATTAGGGAGAGAGGCAAAGCTTCTCTATGAAGACTGCACAGTGGTGTAAAAATAATGGCGCAGTGGCAAGTCCCCCAAAGAAGTGTACCCAGGAGAGGGGACTATGATGCCACAGGGAAGAACTAAGGTGTCCAGAGTGGTAAAGGGCATCACTATCCAGGGCCAGAGGACAGGTAGGCTTACTGTGACAGTACTAAATGTTAAGGGAGACTGTTGTCAACTGAGAAGGAATTGTAAAAGAACGGTATAGGCTGCTATGGCTCCATAAAAGTGCAAGTAAGTCCACCAGGGGGGCATGTCCTGCTCAACCGCTGCAGAGGCCTTCGTTAACAGGCAAGAAAACCATTCTAAAAGGGGAGAGACTAGTGTGGAAGCATGATATAGCTCAAAATCAGAAAGTCTTGCCCCCACCAGTTTGCGATGGCAAAGGAGTTTTAATCTAGAAAAGTAACCATGCTAAATAAATTGGGTTGTGCGGGAGCATGAAGTATGGAAGAACAGCTTGGGAAGGACATCCATTCTTTAAAATGTTATTGCACTCAAACCATGGAATGGGCACCTCTCCCCAGGATTCCAGGGATCTACAGATTTTAATAAAGAGTGGGCTATAATTAAGAGCATATAGGTCCTGAAGGCACGCCCGAATTGCCATAACCAAATAAGTATTAGATGTTGCCATTGAAATACAAAATTGGCTTGAAGGGTGAAAAAAACAGGCGACGGTAAAGAAAGATTAAGCACTTCCATTTTGGCGAGGTTCAATTTGAAATGACTAAAAAGACAGAGAAGTTCAGGTTCATTTTAGACATGAAGCCATTGAACCGTACCATAAGGTACAAGAAGATCAAAATAGATTCCATAATGCTTACTTCCTCCAGATTCTTATATGGCTTTAATAGATCCGAGGGATGCACATCCCTCAGGTTGGCATTAAGGACAGCAGAAGTCATGCATCAGTAATTCCAGGCTCTTCCTTTTGGCCTCTTGTTGTAACCCAGAATATTCACCAAAGTGATGGCAAAGACTTTTTATACTTGTTATTCCTGAAGGGTGTTGCGGTGATGGCCTATTTGGACAACTTCCATTTAGCCAGTTCTGAGAGGCAGCTTACTCTGGATTTGACACTGGTGCAGGAATATCTGGAGAGCCTCGGTTGCTATTAAACCTGCTGAAGCCAAACCTGGTGTTGGCTCCAATGGGCAGGGCTCCATGGGAAGCCCTTGCAGCACATTATCCTCAAGATATGGAGTCATCGACAGGGATCCTTGATTGTGTTTGTAAGGATCCCAGCTCAGGTCAAAATAGTCCTCTGGTGGTGGAAGAAGTCTTCCCATCGCCAAGCAGGTTACTACAGATGCAAGCACGTGTGGGTGGTTAGCCCATCTGGATTCGAGAGTTGTCAAGGGCAGATTGGAAAACAGGGAGGCAAGATGGTAGTCAAATATGAGAGAGCTGAAGGCGGTAGGCTTAGCGTTTAAAGCCTTTCAGGGAGAACTGGTGAACCAGCATGTAAAGGTTCTCTTAAACAATGCCTTGGTAGTAGCATATGTCAACAAGCAGGAGTGCACCAGAAGCAGGACTTTGTGTCTGGTGGCAGAGGAACCGCTCAAATGTAGAATGGAGTCTAGCTTTTCTGTTCGCAGTACATTCAAAAATAAAAAAGAAATCGGCTGACAGATTTCTTAAGCAAACATCAGCTGAGGAAGCCCAAGTGGGAGCTGAATCAGGAGGTTTTTGAGGCTCTCAGGCATTGGTGGGGTACACCTCAGGTAGATTGTCTGCCACAAAGGAGAATGCATAGGTGCTGCTATTTTTCTTCCTAAGCACATGGCATGGAGCTCTCAGGATGGACGCTCTTTCTCGACTCTGGTGGTTCCCCATGTGGTATGCCTTTCCCCCTCATCTTGGTGCCAGTGGCGAGTAGAAAATTTTAGAAAGAAAGGACCTCCTTGATCTTCATTGCTCCTCTTTGGCCCAGCAGAGCTTGGTTTTCGGTTCTGAACAGTCTGACTGCAGAGCTTTCTTGGAAGTTGCCGTGCAGGGAGGATCTTCTGTCACAGGGTATGGTATATATGTCCTCAGGTGGAAGAGTTAAGTCTGGCAGCATGGTTATTGAGGAACAGCTACTGAGGAATAAGGGGTTAAAGGCAACCGCTTCCTTAGTAGCTGTATGGTATTGCCATCAAAGATCCTCTGCACCATCCCCCCCGGTATGACCGAAGCCACCAGGTATGCCACCATACCTGGTGGTTTCGGCCAGGGCAGGTAGACTAATGATCTACTCCGCACCTCCCGCCCTGCCTGCTTGTCATTTTACTTGGACAGTACATTTGTATATTGTGTGCGACCATACACCAATATTTGCCTAAGCTCTTGAGGTAGCGCCGACGCGTGCAAATTGTAGAACATATTATACTACATCTACCCACAAGTCCTTGACGCTGGCTATCGTTCCATTTGGATGCCATACATTTACCAGGAATGGGTTATGGTGGTGTTGCATATATTCTCTAGGCAATATCTGTTTTGTGTAATTTTATAATATATCTAAATTTTAACAATTTTTGTAATCAAATAAAATATTATTTTGTTAAACATTGTACTTGTGCCTATAAAGTTTATGATATTGTCCATATATAGTCTTCCGGGAGTGAAGCTGATCTAGTATGGTGAAGCATAATAGACAGAGACCCCAGAAGACGACGTTCGGGGCCACTCTGTGCAAAATGAGCTGCACAGTGGAGGTAAGTATGACATGTTTGTTCGCGACCTGGTCCTGTGCTCTGTGATCATGCCCGCAGGACCCGTGGACCCGATCGCCGCCGGTGTCCCGTGATCCATTCACAGAGATGAAGAACGGGGAGAGGTACGTGTAAGCAAACTTTTCCCCGTTCTTCCTAGTGTGACTGCCACTGATCGTCTGTTCTCTGTCATAGGGAACGACAATCAGTGACGTCACACGCCAAGCCACACCCGCACACAGTAGTAATTACTCCCTAGGAAACACTTAACCCCTTCAGCGCCCCCTACCGGTTAACTCCTTCACTGGCAGTGTCATTTTCAAGGTAATCAGTGCATTTTTATAGCACTTTTTGCTGTAAAAATGATAATGGCCCCAAAATAGTGTCCGATGTGTCCACCATAATGTCCCAGTCAGGATAAAAATCGCTGATCGCCGTCATTACTAGTAAAAAAAATATTAATAAAAATACCATAAAACTATCCGCTATTTTGTAGACGCTATAACTTTTGTGCAAACCAATCAATAAACGCTTTATTGTGATTTTTTATTTTTTATTTTCTTTTACCAAAAATATGTAGAAGAATACGTATTGGCCTAAACTGAGGAATAAAAGTTTTTTTTTTATAATAATTTTTTATTTTTTTTTATTTTTTATTATAGCAAAAAGTAAAAATGTTTTCAAAATTGTCGCTCTATTTTTGTTTATAGCACAAAAAATAAAAACCGCAGAGGTGATCAAATACCACCAAAAGAAAGCTCTATTTGTGGGGGGAAAAAAAGGATGGCAATTTTGTTTGGGAGCCACGTCGCACGACCGTGCAATTGTCAGTTAAAACGATGCAGTGCCGAATCGCAAAAAGGGGCCTGGTCCTTTAGCTACAAAATGGTCCGGTGGTTAAGCATACCCTCCCACGTGCTGCAGTTGAGCTGTCAAATAGTACACCCATAGGTTTGGGAATGCTATCTCCCATTTTGCATTTGATTTTGGTGAACTTTGCCGCTAAAGTAGTTGTCTAAAATGTAGTAGTCCGAAAAAGCTTAGACAGTACTATGGGAGCATTATGGAGAAAGTATAGCAGTTGAGGCATTAAAATCATCTTCACCATGTTAGCCCTTCCTACCATAGAGAGCCAGAGTTTTTCCCAAATTTAGTAAGCAGCGGCAGTATATTGAGATGGGAGTAGTTAGTTAAATCTGGCAAAATCGCCACACCTAAATACTTTAAACGTCCTTTCCCGCCACCTGTAAAAATAATCAAGCCGCTATGATTGTTTTTACATGACAGGGAATCGTCGGCAGAAAAGAATATCTGAATGATGCCTGCAGCTGCAAGCATCATTCAGATTTAACCACTTAAACTCCAGAACGTCACACGACGTCCACCTAAGGAGAAGTTAAAGCTGTACTGGGAGAAATATGAGGTTGCCTAGCTGTCATTCTGCAGCTGGTGTTTTAAATGGCAACCTTCATATTTTTCTCAATCTAGATTCTTTATTTAAAATTGATATTCGACTTCTATCACTG